>NW_024609846.1:148099905-148818821 GCF_016920785.2 Ixodes scapularis
GTGAATGCGATGCGTTCACACGGCCCGCTGATCTGGCGGCACGACCAGCACGACCACCCCTACTGAGCCAACTTGGCAGGTGCCGTTACTGCGGGCACAGTCCTCTTCAGCATAACCGACTGGGTAATTATGTAGCTCACTGACTAATAACGAATTAGAGTCCATTGCTGAAAGAGTTCCTAACTAGTAACTTGTGTTCTCGCCCACACAGGACAAGTGGGACCCTGTCCTGGACGATACAGGTATCTATACACAATATTTTTGTATTCTAAAGAGCACCGTTTGGAACCGCCTCTTTTCATATTATTCAGATACCGGCTGGCGTAGCCGGTGGAAAGCGGAAAACAGGTTTATCTCGTTTCACCTTAGCGTGGACTTACCATAACGGCTACAAGCGCGAACTCTTCGCGTTTGACGCCGGCTCGGCTGTGCACAAGCACTCGTGGTGGGTGACAATTTTTAAAGTTATCGGTTCACAGTTGCAGCCCTTACGGTTTGCCTATGGTAAGGTAAGGCAAAGAAAGCTAGCCGGCTTTGCCTCGACAGTGGCCACCAGCATTTTACAGCGACAAGGTGTAAATAGTTTATAGGGGTGTACATTTCTCTTGCCGAAGTGTCCGCCAATAGAGCACGGCGTATACGGCGCACTCATCAGCTTGCCGTCCGAGGTATATCGTCGCGCGTCTCGGCCGGCGTCGACAATCGCGTTGGGCAAAGGAGGACGGCCACACAAGGAACATTTATACTAAAATTAAGGATGAATGAAACATCTAGAATACACTAAGTTTGCCCTTGTGCGTCCACCCTCGTTTGCTGACGCGGCCGTCGACGTCGGTCGAAACGTTATTTTTGTGTGAATGAGTTTATAAGCTTTCATTAGGGTAACTGAATTTAAGAAATGCATTGTATTAAACAATATTTTTGAAAATAAAATGTCAAACTATTTGTTTTACAATATTTGACGCAGTTTAGCAAGGTCTTTACCCTGACGTGACCATACTTTTAAATTTAGTAATTACAGAAAGTTAATTGTTCAAAATTTTTGACACCATAATTATTTGAACATCAAACTTTATAAATTTTCATATTAAACTAAATTAGGTTTTTATGTGCAACGTGTAATTTTTTAGCAACGATTTAGCCAGCGTTTCATGACGCAGCCTGTATGATTCATCCATGGACCTGTAGATCCTGGCAAGTGGACAACTTCAGCTCCCCTGCCTGCAGGTGGCGTCAAAATTTACTGTTTTGTTCCCACTCTTAAAACTGCCATCAAAGCTATAGGGCCTATCCATATGACGTCAGACTGCTTTTTTAATGTCGAGTGACTACAAACAAGCATGGCCGCCGAAAGCAATTTTACTGTTTTGCTTTCGGCGGCCATGCGGTTATCTTATTGGCAAATTTCTTTTGCTTTTTTTTCCCGTAGAGCATATGAATAAACGTTATGTTAGCGGCCATGTTTGTGGCCGATGACTCAGCATCTGAATAGACTCCAACGTCCAGCAAGCTAATTTCTAAAAAAAAGCTGTTTGATAAATTTTAGAACGTAATTAATACACATGACATGTTCTCTCTCCCTTATTCTCTTATAATAAAATGCTGAAAATTCTTAATCGCAGCAGCATCGTGCCTTGACGACAGAGGCAACTGGCCTTCGGACGTGCCGCGGAGACCCGTCTTGTGGCACGAGGCTCCAGCTGACTGCAACACAATTGGCTCGGATAGCGCACCTTCAACTGCGGCGGGTCCGAGTTCGCCAAGTGTGTCAAGTGAAAGCAACGACCATGCTTCCACCAATGTTTCAGCAAGTGACACAAGTTTTCATTTACGTTTCTGTTTTATTGTTTGAATTTGGTATTTATTAGAACAAAGCACCACCTGTATCTTCAGCTGTGCATCTAATTTAAACAAATAAATGGATTGTTTACCTGCGGACCTACTGTTCTTTTAAATGTTTAGAAACCATCGGCCTCGCCCTTGAAACAATTCATGTATATTTACTTTCCCCTTGAGCACTCGGGAAGTCAATCTCTAAAGTATACAAGTTAAGCTTGGCAATGCTTTTCCAATATATTTTGCGACTCAAAAATAAAGTTGCGACGTGACTATGTGCATGACGTCTCACAAGAAGACTTCAGGCTCAGTGGTACGTCACAGCTTTATTTTTATGGTGAATATTTGCTGTACTTCTCAATTCCCTGGCTTTCTTCGTGGATCACGGTCCTGGACCCTCCGAGATACTCTGCGGGGAAGTGGGCGACGCGACATTTTTATAGCCACCAGGAAACGGGCCACCTAGAAGACGGGCCAGCTAAAAAACGGGCCAGCTCAAAAACGGGCCAGCTCAAAAACGGGCCAGCTAGAAAACGGGCCACCTAGAAGACGGGCCAGCTAGAAGACGGGCCAGCTAGAGAACAGGCCAGCTAAAAAACAGGCCGGCAAGATCCAACTTGTCACGGCAAATTTTGGGGCCACCTAAAAAGTGACGGCAAACGGGCTGGCAAATTTAGGTGGCCCCAAAATTTGCCGTGACAAGTTGGATCTCATTTGTCACGGCTATAGGTGGCTCCCTAGGTGGCCCCAGATTAAGAGTGTAATGGCCACGTGATTGCGCTCTATGACCTCACGATGTAACGTGACATGATGACATTACGCGACATCATTACGTCACGTATCCTCAGGGTGTCGAGTGACGTCATGCGACATTCTGACGTCCAATGATGCCCTTGACGCAGTAGAGTCACGTGACCTAACGTGACTGATATCTTGAGGTATCATGAGGTCGTGATGTTACGAGATATTATGACATCGAGTGACGTCACGGACGTGTTACTTGTGACGTGAGAGAGACACGGGAGTAAGTCATACCGATCGTTAACAAGATGAATCCAAAGAACCCTAAACAGCTCTACCTGTCCAAACAATACGCTGGGCAGCTCTTTTTTAATCAAACACTTTTTGGTTCTTGGTGTTGACTAGGCTGAGTAGATAGATTGTAGTAATTGGTATTACGCATGTCTTGCGCGCAAAGTGCATGCAAAACAAACGATGTGCACGTGATAACCCCTTAGTTTAATTTTTTTTGTTTTTTGTTGTTGTTGTTTTCAGAAAAAAAGTACGAACCTGGCGGGCCAAGCTGGAGGCAGCGTAGCTCGCAAATTTTATTTTTGGCGTTTCGTCCTCTTTTGCCTGAAAAAAACGGACAAATACAAATGAGTGGGAAATTTCTACCATTATTGCATTCTTTTTTTTACGAGTGGAATACCGGATGAAGGGCTTCCGTGATGCACTGCTGCAGGAAACTTGGAACAGAAAAGATGCATTCATTGAGGCGAATGATGCTTAGAATTATTTTACTTGTATTTAATATATATATATATATATATATATATATATATATATATATATATATATATATATATATATATATATATATATATATATATATATATGAAGAGAGAGATAAATAGAAACGTAGCGCAGGAGGACGAAAAGTATATACGGAAGAAAACGCACCTGCGACGGTTGTTGGAGTTTTTAAAAAACATATTATTGGTAAAGTTGGCCGACGTTTTGGCCTGAGAAAGCCGTGTCTCAGGTTATATGTGTTATATGTTTTAAAAGCTCCAACAATCCTCTCAGCTGCGTTTTCTTCAGTATATCTATATACAGGGTGTTTCAGAAAACTCAGGCCAAATCGCTCCTGCGAGAACTACACATCGCAACAAAAAAAGGTTTATGTCATTCTGGTCCCGCGCCAGGGGCCCATCTAGAAATACTATTAAAGTCCGGGATAATTAAGTTGTTAATTATTTTTTGCGTAATTAACTTTTTTAATATTGTGTTTAAGGGCATGGTTTCAATTAGAAAATTGCTCAGCATCATCAAGGAACACTAAATCAACCAATCGCAGAACGATAGAAGGCACGCGAAGCATTTTACGGCTTTCTGAAAAACCGCACAAATTTTCCTGTTTTTTAAGTTTCGGTTTGCTATCGGAGCGCACCTCGGCTCGGGCGGCACCGCGCCCCGTGGAGAGATAGTGCAACCAGCATCTGCTGCGTCGCGCGATGACGGCGCTGCAGAGGCTGGTTGCACTTTCTCTCCGCGGGGCGCGGGGCCGCCGGGGCCCAAGATGGGCTCAATAGCAAACTGAAACTTAAAAACCCGGCGAATTTGTGCGGTTTTTCAGAGAGTCGTAAAATGCTTCGCGTGCCTTCTATCGTTCTGAAATTTGTTGATTTAGTGCTTTGTGACGATGACGAGCAATTTTCGAATTAAAACCATGCCCTTAAACACAATAATAAAAAGTTAATTAGGCAAAAGAGTTAACATATTAACTATCCCGGACTTTAATAATTTTCCTAAATGGGCCCCTGGT
Source organism: Ixodes scapularis (assembly GCF_016920785.2). NCBI lineage: Eukaryota > Metazoa > Arthropoda > Arachnida > Ixodida > Ixodidae > Ixodes > Ixodes scapularis. Next base: position 148,104,290 of record NW_024609846.1, read on the forward strand.
CCAGGACTAAAACAACACAATCCTTTTTTCGTTGCGATAAGTAGTTTTCACAGGAGCGATTGGGCCTGAGTACTCTGAAACACCCCATATATATGTATATATATGAACGAATATGTGCAGATGAATGAACCGTACTTAATCCAATGAATCAAAGAATCAGAGTTTCCAGGAACCCGCCGAAAGCCAAAAATTGGCGGAGCCAGGATTTGAACTCTGGAAGCACGTACCACGTGACACTAAGCGTCGTACCGCGTTCCACGCGGCGGCGTGTGCTTCCAGAACACCTCCGATTGGATACATTTCCTTTCTTGTGCATTAATAAGACAGGTAGGAAACGCCAGAAAGCCAAGGTGGAGTGGTGTAGTGGCTAGCACGCCCGACCGGACATTGGGAGGCCCAGAGTTCAAATCCTGGCTCCGCCAATTTTTGGGTTTCGGCGGGTTCCTGGAAACTTTGATTCTTTGATTCATTGGATTAAGTACGGTTCATTCATCTGCACATATTCGTTCATATACTCCTCGGAGACCACGTACGATGGTGTGAAGTGCCCGTGTTATATATATATATATATAACACGGGCAGATTATATATATATATATATATATATATATATATATATATTCTCAGCCCAGTCGAGAAATACGTAAGCCATGGATTACGCCTGAGTTGAGTAAAAAACAAAATTAGAGACAAGCTATACAGTTGCTTGGTAGAAGAGCGTGTTGGTTTAAGTCATGGATGAAGAAAGAATAAACAATTAAAACAGGGACAACACAACCACATCTTTCATGAAAGATGTAGTTGTGTTGTCCCTGTTTTAATTGTTTATTCTTTCTTCATCCATGATATACAGTTGCGTTTTCAATGCTTGTGCATCCAATGTTTTGGCAATCTTTAAGCAGTACCAACACAAACTGAAAAAGAAGCTGCGATTTTCGCGGACGGAATACCATTCCTATTTTTTTAACAATAAGAAAAGCCGACGTGACGTGCAATTATCCAGTTAAAAGAAACAAAAAAGAAATGCTTACATCCTAGTACCTCGCACGTGCCTTCATCGAAACTTTAAGTGAATGGGAAGGAATTGCCTGGCGCCGAATCGGATGATGCATTTAACGATTTCTTTACAAACATTACTACATGTGGTTGCTCTTCTCCGGCTTGAGGATATGTGCGCATTCGACATGATAACGCAATGTTTATGTAACCGGCCACCGTGCATGAAGTATTATCAGTAATACAAAATCTAAGTAATCACAGTAGCGGTGATATTGACGACCACCAGATAGGGCATATGAAGCATGTAGTTGATATTATTGAATATATTCTCACTGGTATATTTAACCTGTTTAGTTACAGCACTTTTACTGTTCTAAATGGAAGTAACACAAATTACATTACTTTACACAAAGGGACATTAAAATGACCTGGAAAATTAAAGCCTACTTTATGTTCTGCCAGTATTTTCAAAGTCTATAAAAAACGCACCACATATTTTTAGATTTATTGATAAGTGTAACTTGCTGACACCACACCAATTTTTTTTGTGTAAAAACTAATTAAGCAAGTTTGCTTTAGGTGAGCAGAAAACATACGATATCCTTACATAATTTTAAAACATATATAAGGTTCATGGGGCTATTCGTCGGTTTTTCAAACTTTGGCTTAGTATATTATAACATATTGCTTGAAAAATTTAACTACGGTGGTATACGTGGATGGGTCTTATCGCTTTTAAAGTTATGTTTTTTTTGTCAAAAAAAAAAAAAAAGACGGGCGGATAAATAATATGGGCTCAAAGGTTCAACCTATGTTTTGAGGTGAATTACAGGGTAGTGTAATGGGGTCACTACACTTCAACGTTAACTTAGCAATACCGTAAAAAATAGCTCCATAGCAAAATTTATTATATATGCTGATAATACAAAGATATGTTTTGTTCATTATATTCATTAGTTCATAGATTTAAGTTTTGATACGACGAAAACACTTTATATCTGCTCAGTTTTTTATTCTACGCATTTGAAAAAAGCAATAGCCAGTTCGATTCCAATAAAAAAGAGTCCATACCCGCACATCAGCAAATCATCCTAAATTCACTTCGTATAGATGATGTAAGTCATTTTAAGTGTCGTGATGTCATACTTGTTGCCGCAATGTAGTGGGAGAATCGTGTAAACCACTGATACTAACAGAAAGCTCAAATTAAGGGCGTAGCTAGTCGTACCAGATGCCTTCTTTCCACACGAATGAATTACCTTCTTTATATCTTACTTTTATACCCAAATTTTAATGTATTGCTAACAAGTTGGGGCGGGGGATATTTATTTTAAAACCTATCGCGTGTTCATTTAATTAATAAATATATAGTCTGTTTCAAAGAACGCAGTCCGAATCGCTCCTGCGAAAACTAAGCATCGCACAAAAAAAAAAGGTTGATGCCGTGTTGGTGTCTGCCCAAGAGTCTATTTAGAAAAAAAAATTAGCGTTTTTAAAAAATTGTTTTTGCTCTGTTTTTTAGCAAGTAACTTTTTATTTGTTCATTTTAAGGCCATCGTTCCAATTAGAAACTTCCTGGGCATTATCAATAACACCTATATCAACACTTTTTGGACAAATATAAAGCATGCCGAGCATTTTACCATGTCTTGAAAAATCCTTCAATTCTGACGGCGTACGCTGGTTTCGGATCCTTATTCAAACGGATCTTGGCGGCATGTGTCCTGCCCTCCGATGACTGAAGCGCGGAACCAGTGCCAGCCAAAAGGTCAAAGCTGCATCTTGCAATGTCATGCTCTTTAGAACAGCGAGGCCTTCCTTATCGGCCTGCCATGCACGCGCTTCGCTTTGTTCTTTACGGAAGGAGGCGGGCGGGCAGGCGGGACAGACTGGCGAATTGTCTGGCCTTGGTTCCGCGTTTCGGCCGTCGGAAGGCAGGACAGCTGCCGCCAAGATGCGCTTGGATACGAATTCGAAACAGAGTACGTGTCAGAATTGAAGGCTTTTATAAAACATGGTAAAATGCTTGGCATGCTTCATACTTGTCTAAAAATGGTGTATGTAGGGGTTATTGATGATGCCCAGTAATTTTTGAATTGAAACTATGGCCTTTAAATGAACAAATAAAAATTTACTTTCCAAAGAACTTTAAAAAAAAAACTATTTTTAAGCGTTACTATTTTTTTTCTAAATGTGCTCTTGGGCCCTCACCAACACGGCATCAACCTTTTTCCTGTGCTATGCTTAGTTTTCGCAGGACCGATTCGGCCACCGTTTTCTAAAACACCCTGCATATTCGGCATGTTTATAATGTTTCGTGTAATGCACCAAGTAAAATTTGTTTACATATATTTTTTATTGATAGCAGGCGGCGCTTAATATCGACGCGGGCCATTTGCGGCACTCCTCCAAAATAGGCTAAATTGATGTCACGCCGCTCGATACGGCTCTAACATCACGCCGCGCATCACGTCACCTTGTTACCTGGCGTCAGCTGACACCATGACGTGACATTGTGAAGTCAAGTCACGTTGGACAGTGACGCCACGTGACTTAATGACGTCAGGTGACCCCATGTGTCACGTCATGTCATGACATCACGTGACACTGTGATATCAAGTGACATTCAAACGTCACATGACATACGTCATCACGTAACACCATGATGGCACGTAGAAACATAAACATGACACTTCTGATAATGCAAACAGTAAAAACCAAGCGTTTTCGCTAATTATATTAGAAAGGTTCACGAAACATAAAACGAATAAAGCTATACTTCGTTTCAGCTTAGGTCCGAGCGGCCGATGTTATGAGCCGAAGTGCCAGTCAAACAGCGAAAGAGCAGGCCATGACGCACTACGTCATGGCTGCTCTCTGCAGTTGATAAAACCAGCCGGTATTCGCCGTTTCTCTGTGCACTGCTCCTCCGCCGGCTAGTCAAGCGCAGAGAGCACGCAAAGACGTTGCGCTTTTTACGCTGTTTGATTGTCCCTTCGGTACATAACATCGGCCGCGCTCGGACCTAAGATGAAATGAAGTATAGGTGGGTGTTAAGCTGGCGAAACCACAGGCGTGAACTTGCACTCTAAAAAAAGTATGTGCGTCTACTTTCACGCACAACACTCGGAGAGCCAATCAGCGCAACTTACAGAGACAGCTCAGCGAATGACGATGCCGAAACATATGTTTAGACCAAAAAACGCAGTTTGAGTTGTGACATTAAGCAATGCAAAACGTCACGCTTGCATTGCTTAATGTCACAACTCAGTCTGCGTTTTTTGGTTTAAACAGATGTTTCGGCATCGTCATTCGCTGAGCTGCCTCCGTAAGTTTCGCTGATTGGCTCTCCAAATGTTGTGCGTGAAAGTAGACGCACAGACGTTTTTTAGAGTGCTGCAGTAGGAGCTATACGCTTGAAACACGAGGGCGCGAATTTGGGAGTGTTCTTTAGTGTCCACAAGACGGTGTTAGTTTATGCCAATAGCACTGCATGAGACGTTCAGGCAGCCGAACCAACGACAGGGAACGGTTCATGGACTCACATTACGTTTCGTCGTTTCTTGGATTTTAAACTTGGGCACGCGATTTTCGAAGTGTTAAAATTACCACGAGACAATCCTAATTTGTGGCATATAAAATTGTTTAGCAGGTTCCCGAAATGCTCTTTACTTAATACACCCTCACTGGTTCCAAAACGCTGTGGAAGTTTTGTCCGGTGTGTTCCTCGGTTTAATACGAGACGCCTATCCAGACACTATGCTGCGCACTCGCATTTTTACCGTTCGATTCGGTCCATCTGCTCCGAAATAGAACCTTAGCGGCTCCGACGTCACACCTCAGCTGTCGCTGTGTTTCCCCTTACGGATTGCAAAAGTGCCCTGATTTTTTCTTTTTTCGCGGCAAAGAGTCACTTTTTAGCGTCAGGCCACGGCTATATCCGACGAATGTCACAATTGCTATCTGCTCCTAAAAGCACGCGATCCATGCCATCTTTCTCACGGACGAATGCGCTATTTAAGGCTTTTTTTTAGATTTAGGACTCGGTATAACAGTTATATTTGTTTACTCGTCCATGCCTGTTTCGAACGGTTTACAACTGGGACAGCCCATTCAAAAACTGTGATAACTATGCTTATTTTGGGCCTTCGTGACCGTACATCTTGGCCTGATGGCGATAAAGCCCGCGCTTCCGCTAAACCGAAACCAAAAGCTGCTAAGGGCTTTCTTTCATTCTCGGTTGGGCCCCGAGTGAGTGCTCACCTCGGCGCAGAATAGAATCGCCCGGAGCGCCCGCAGTTCCTTCGCCCGCCGCCGTCTCGGCCACGTTCTCCCAGTGGGTCTTCCATATTCCAGGACACTTGCGTTTGACCTCGACTGGCGTGTTAACACGTTGTATTTCAACTTGGGGGCAACGCGTCCGCGCGATTAAGGTGTATGCGCCAGCACAACCGGCGTTTCGTAATTCTTTCTTTTGTTCGCTGGACGCCTTTTCCCTCGAGTGGTAGCCGTCTCATGTTCTTGGGGACTTTAACTGCGTCGTCGATTCTGGCGTAGTTGTGAAAGGGCGTGGGCGAGGCCAATCTACATGGAACGCCAGGAAACTTAAACGCCAGGCTTTTCAGCAAGGGTATGCCTGTCAGGTTGTCCACCTTAAAATCTGCGGATGTGCTTTTTCTGGGCGTGGCACTTCTAGCTGCTTAGACAGAGATAATTTTCCGGCGATTTTCTTTTCAGGGTTTGCTGATACGAGATCTTGCCTCTCCCGACGGGCACACTGTATATTGCCGCGGGCGCAGCTGACCGAATAGCCAGCGCGCCCGTGGCCTAACGGTTATCGCGCTTCTCTTCTACGCAGAAAGCCAGGGTTCAATTCCTGGCCGCGTCTACACATTTTGATGATGCTGTAATGTGATGCTCTGGTAAATTCGAGAACCGTCTTGGCTGATTCGTGGTAGAATGTTCTACACACCGAACCTTCTATGCCGCATGTTCCAGAAGCCCACGCGGGTACAAAAGGGGCTCCGCGTGGCATGCCGGGGTCAGTTCCGCCCCAGTGTCCGACTCTGCCCTTTCGCCGACTTCGACGCCCGCAACGCTCTGCTGTTATCTTTTGTTTCCTTTTTATTTTTTGGCACAAGTTTGCCCCCATTAAACGTTTCAGTTTCCCCAGTTATTCTTCGTTTCCTCGCCTGTTCATTCGTGACATTTTGGTGGAGGTGCTGTGTAACGCATGTCCCTGCAGCGTACCCCTCCGAGGGCCCGCAGTGCAAGTCCGACAGCAAGCCCACGACGACCCGACGAAGATACTACCAAGACCCGATTAAGTCGCCGTATTCAAGGCCTACACCCGGAATTCGGACTTTTGCCAACCATGACCGAGCAGTCAAACAGGTCGACGATGAACAACCAGTCGCCGCAGACCTCGACCACTTAATCCGTCGTCCTCATGCCTGTCGCCCCACGCAATCCGACACCATTTCATGGTGACGCCCATGAGGATGTGGAGGACTGGCTTCAACATTATGAACGCATATCTTGTTATAACGGTTGGACTATGTAACAGCGCCTACAAAATCTCTACTTCTCCTTGCAGAAAACTGCAAGAAACTGGTTCGAAAACCAGGAGGATTCGCTGACGTCGTGGGACACCTCCGTCACCGAGCTGAAGCGGACATTCATGAATCAGCATCTTAGGCAGCGGGTCGAAGATCTTTTCCAGTCGAGGTTTCAAGCACCCAACGAAAGCGTCACGAGCTTTGTGGACGGTGTTGTGCGGCTGAGTACCCGTGCAGACCCTCAAGCCACCGAGGAAAAAATACTGCACGTCCTCATGCGAGGCGTGAGGGAAAGCATCTTCGGCGGTCTTGTCCGGAGCCCTCCGACAACAGTCGAAGGATTCGTAACCGAGGCGACGAACATCGAACGTGCCCTTCAATCACGGACCTCCCACTACCAGCGACTTCCCGGCGTCGCTGCAATCTCGCCTTCTAGCTGCAACAGCCCGGATCTCCGCGAGATCATCCGGGACGTCGTGCGGGAGGAAATTCAGAAGCTTCTACCTGCCGCCGCAAGCCCAGCTTTGCCCTCAATCGCCGAGATTGTCCGGGAAGAAGTTCATCAGGCGCTGCAGCCAGAAGTTCTCGTCGGCGCCACTCCCGAACCCCCACGCTCAGTTACGCCGCAGCTACCCGACGACCAACACCCCCAGCTCACCAGTCTACGGCGCCACCCCGACGTGAGCCTCCAGCGCCGCAGTATTCCCGACGCCATGAAGGTCGAGTGCACGTCCAGCCAGAACAAGCTGCGCCGCGAAAGACCGACGTGTGGAGGACGGCCAATCGACACCCATTGTGCTCTCACTGCGGGGAAGCCGACCACATCTACCGACGGTGCCCCTACCGCCAGCTGGGCCTACGAGGGTTTGCGCCCAACGAGCCTTGACCACGTCTCGGGGAGCGACCTCGGGGCATCGAGGACTACCTCCGCCGCTCTTCATCTCCTGAGTCGTCTCCCCGCCGAGGATTCCGTTCACCGTCTCCCCGACGCTCGCCATCGCCCTTCCGCCGGTCTCGCCGAGACAGCCTGTCACCCATCGCTTCCCGTCGGGAAAACTAGGCGCGGCAATGCCGGGAGGTGGTGTTGCCGAAGACGAAAGATGCCAAGATCCCCCAAAATTGTCGAAGAACTCCCACTCTAACGCCTCAACGCCCAGAAACGTCGTTTCTGCAACGGTGTCGAATAACCTCAACGTTATCATCGACGGACACGACGCGACGGCACTCGTCGACACCGGAGCAGACTACTCCGTTTTGAGTGGGAGACTCTCTCGTCGCCTTAAGCAAAGTTACGACGTCGTGGGGCGGACCGCAGATACGAACCGCCGGCAGACATCTGATCACCCCTGCCGGTAGGTACACTGCTCACGTTGAGATCCACGGTGAAACCTGCCCTTTGAATTTCGTTTTTGTGCAAGACTGTTCGAGGGACGTCATTGTCGGTATGAACTTCTTGTGTGAATACGGCGCCATCATTGACCTTGCGGAGAACAAGCTGACGCTTCGGAAACCTGTCCCATCGGCAGAAGATACCAAAGCGACGTTAGCTGCAGTGCGAGTCATCACCAGCCACGTCAACCTGCCGCCCCTGTCGAGTGTCTTTGTGCCCGTCAGGACCGAATAAGCCACCTGCGGTGTAGCACTGCTGGAAGGAAGCGTCCAACTTCTCCTCGGACGAGGGATCGGCATTGCAAGAGGCGTAACCGAGCTCCAGAACGGGCGTACAGTACCTCTTGTCGCCAACTTCCGGCAAGAGTCGCAGCACCTTACAATGGGTACAGCTGTGGGCTACATCGAGGAAATTGAGGACTCAGCCGCTATCGCCGTGATCTCAGAAGACGCCTCTCCGACGCAGCATAAGAGAACCACGCCGTCAGAGATCGACACCGACCCAACCCTCCCCCTACCCCACCGACGACAGCTGACTGACCTCCTCGCCGAGTTCAATGAGTGCTTTGCCACGTCATCAAAGGTGCGCCAGACGACGGTTGCGAAGCATCGAATAGTTACTGATGACGACGCACTTCCTGTGCATCGGCCACTGTACCGAGTCTCTGTGAAAGAAAGGGAAGCCATCCAGAAGCAAGTTCAGGAAATGCTTGATGACGACATCGTCCAGCCCTGAAGCAGTTCCCCAGTAGTCCTGGTGAAGAAGAAAAACGGAAAAATGAGGTTCTGTGTGGATTATCGCCGGCTGAATGCAGTAACAAAAAAGGACGTCTACACTCTAAAGAAATGTCTGTGCGTCTACTTTCAAGAACAAGACTCGGAGAGCCAATCACCGCAACTTACGGAGGCAACTCAGCGAATGACAATGCCGAAACATATGTTTAGACCAAAAAACGCAGTCTGAGTTGTGACATTACGCAATGCAAAACGTCACAACTCAGACTGCTTTTTTTGGTCTAAACATATGTTTCGGCATTGTCATTCGCTGAGCTGCCTCCGTAAGTTGCGGTGATTAGCTTTCCGAGTGTTGTGCGGGAAAGCAGACTCACGGGCTTTTTTTAGAGTGTATCCACTACACCGCATCGACGACACCCTGAACCGGCTGCGCCACGCCTGATACTTTTTGTCGATGAGCCTGAAGAGCGGGTACTGGCAGATTGAGGTCGACGAACGAGATCGTGAGAAGACGGTCTTCGTCACGCCAGACGGACTGTAGTAATTTAAAGTAATGCCGTTCGGGTTGTGCACAGCGCCGGCCACCTTCCAGCGCATTATGGACACCGTCCTTTCCGGCTTGAAATGGCAAAGCTGCCTCGTCTACCTTGACGACGTTGTGGTATTCGCGAGCGAATTCGACGAGCACCTGAGACTACAGCGAGCCGTGCTACGGGCCTTCAAAGCTGCTGGGTTGACCCTCAAGCCTTCCAAGTGTCGGTTCGGCTATGGACAGCTGAAATTCTTAGGCCACGCTGTCAATGCTCAGGGAGTAAGCCCTGATTCTGAAAAGACGTCGGCTGTCGCCGAATTCCCGAAACCATCCGACAAAAAGGCCGTCCGAAGATTCCTTGGGCTGTGCGCCTACTTCAGACGTTTTGTTCGTGACTTTGCACAGATTTGTGCACCGCTGACGCATCTGACGAAGAACGACGTGCAGCTCCAGTGGGGAGAGGGGCAAGAACAAGCGTTCGACGAACTCAAGCGAAGGCTCCAGTCGCCCCCTATCCTCGCGCATTTTGATCAGTAGGCAGAGACAGAAATCCACACGGACGCCAGCAATACCGGTCTCGGTGCGGTACTCGTTCAGCGACTCGAAGGGGCAGCTGAGAAATCCCTTACGGAAGCCGGGCGCTGTCTAAGGCAGAAAAAAAAATTATTCAACGACCGACAAAGAATGTCTTGCTGTCGTCTGGGCGATAACCAAGTTCCGCCCAGACCTGTACGGGATCCCGTTCCGCGTTGTCACGGACCACCACGCTCTCTGTTGGCTCGCCCATCTCAAGGACCCGTCAGAACGCCTTGCTCTCTGGAGCCTTCGACTCCAAGAATTCGACGTGACCATCGTGCACAAGTCTGGCCGCAAGCATAATGACGCCGATTGTTTGTCTAGGGCCCCAGTGGAATCTCCTCCCGACAGCACCGACGACGACGATGGCGCCCGTTTTCTCGGAGCAATTACAGATACCGACATGGGAGCATTTCAACGAGACGACCCCGAACTTCGCGCCGTGATAGACCACCTCGAAGGTCAAGGAAGTTCCGTTCCGCCATTCTTGGCCGGAGATTTGTCAAGCTTCGTTCTGCGGCGAGGCGTGCTCTTCAAGAAGAACTTCCGAACCAGCGACCCTGCCTGGTTTTTTGTTGTGCCTACCAGCCTGCGAGAAGATATTTTTCAAGCTTGCCACAACGACTCGACGGCTGGACACCTAGGTTACAGCAGGACGCTCGCCCGGATTCGTGACAAGTACTATTGGCCGAGACTCCCGAAAACAGTCCATTTGTATACGCTGTCTTGCCATGGAGTGCCAACGACGTAAGAAGCCTCCGACGAAGCCAGCAGGACTTCTGCAGCCGATATCTGCCCCGACTACGCCCTTCCAGCCGGTTGTTATGGATTTACATGGGCCATTCCCAACATCGACGCAAGGAAACCGTTGGATTATCGTCGCGACCGATTATCTTACACGATACGCCGAGACGAAAGTCCTTCCGTCGGGAACAGCGGTGGAAGTCGCCACGTTTTTCGTCGAATCTATTCTCCTTCGACATGACGCCCCCGAAGTCTTGATAACCGACCGAGGGTCATCGTTCTTGGCTCAGCTCACGCAAGAGATCCTTCGGCTCAGCCACACCAGCCATCGTCGGACCACCGCGTACCATCCGCAGACCAACGGGCTAACGGAGCGGCTCAACAGGACGATCGCCGACACGATCTCTATGTAGGTCGACGTAGAGCACAAGACGTTGGACGAGGTATTGCCATACGTCACGTTCGCCTACAACACCGCAACCCAAGAAACAACCGGGTTCACACGATTCGAGCTAGTGCATGACAGAAAAATGACGACCATGCTGGACGCGATGTTGCCCCATGAGCCAGTGGATGACGGATGCGACGATGCCCACGCGGTCAGTCAGAGAGCAGAAGAGGCACGCCAACTAGCCGGCGTTAGAATCCACGATCAACAGCGTGTCGGTGCTCGCCGGTACAATCTTCGGCGCCGCGACGTCCACTTCCAGCCCGAAGACAGAGTGTGGGTGTGGACGCCGATTCGTCGTCGCGGTCTCAGCGAAAAACTGCTGAAGCGCTACTTTGGGCCTTACAAGATCATCCGACGCCTCGAAGACCTGAACTACGACGTTCTTCCCGACGGAACACAACCATCAACAAGACGTTAGCCGCGACACAAGGTGGTGCACGTCGTTCGGCTGAAGCGGTATTACGAACGATAGAACTTTCCACCCGCGTCGACGAGTGAACTGTGAACTGTGAACTGTGACTCGCGATTCTGGTGTCCTTTAGTTGTGGATTTCTTTTTTGTTTGTTTTGTTTTGTGTTGCATTGGGACGATGCACTTTTTTATAGGGGGGAATATTTCCGCGGTCGGCAGCTGACCGAGTAGGCAGCGCGCCCGTGGCCTAACGGTCATCGCTGTTGCCTTCTACGCAGAAGGCCAGGGTTCGATTCCTGGCCGCGTCTACGCATTTTTGATGATGCTGTAATGTGATGTTCTGGTAAATTCGAGAACCATTTTGGCTGATTCGAGGTTAGAATGTTCTACACACCGAACCTTCTACGCTGCATATTCCAGAAGCCCACGCGGGTACAAACGGGGCTCCGTGTGGCAAGCCGGGGTAAGTTTCGCCCCAGCGGTCGACTGTGCCCTTTCGCCGACTTCGACGCCCGCAACGCTCTGCTGTTATCTTTTGTTTCCTTTTTATTTTTGGGCACAAGTTCGCCCCCATTAAACGTTTCAGTTTCCCCAGTTATTCTTTGTTTCCTCGCCTGTTCATTCGTTACAATATTACGGATCACAGCACACTCACTGTGTCACCTGGCGGTTCCAAAGCTTCAATCCGGATGTAGCGATTTCTCACGCCTAGACGTGAGCCTTCTGCGCGAGACCGCGGCTGTAACCGAGCAGCGCGAAACGATTGCACGGAAATATCTCTACTGTTCCTTGACACCCCCCAGTAGGACGGATTGAAAGCAGCCTGGCAGTCCGTGCTGGCTCTGACCGGAAAGCGCCGAAAGGTGTAGCAGGCTGCGCTGCTGAACAATGTCATCATGCGCATACACATTGTACAGCGCGGAGGTTCAGGTGCCATGCTTAAGCAGGAGTATCTTGAAGTGCTGCGTGCGCGGTACAGCCACCTGCTCCGGTACTACTCGCCAACGGCAAGTGCCTCGTTTTTGAGGGGTAAACCCGTGACTTACCCGGAAGTGTTGCGTTATCTCCGTGTGTCCGGCACAAGAGGTCAAACCTCAGGGGGGGCATCGTGCGTTGTTTTGTTAGACGGACGCTAGTCTTCTTGACGGGAGGAGATCAAGAACGTTTTTAGGACACATTGTTCTAGTCTTTATACACCCGAACAAGACGGTGACTCCTGTCGTCTTGCTTCTGTTGTACGACAGTTTTGTGAAAAACTTCCCGGCGTCCACGCTGAAGTGAATGAAGGGCTTACATGCCCAGGATCTCACTCGGAGGTCTCTGAAGCTTTTCTCTCCGTGAAGACCGGTGCCGCACTAGGTCCAGATGGTTTACCCACTGAATTTTATTCAAAATTTTGGGATGTGCTGGGTGACGCTCTTGGTAATGTTATCCATACTTCGAGAACCAAAGGCATGGGTGACTTTTTAAAACGAGGTAGAGGGACCGTGCTCACTAAGAACGTCGAAGTGTTATTTGTGCCTTGTGTATGGTGGCCCATTAACATTACTCAACGCCGATTATGAAATTATTGCAACAGTTTTATTTAGGAGACTCCGCGACGTTGTGCCTTTGATACTTCACCGCTTTCAGATTTGCGCTGTTCCAGGACGTACCATATTATCTTCATTAGTACTGACACGTGGCTTTTTCGCGTCTCGGCAGTTCAGTGGCCCCTTCAAATCTCTCAATCAAGCTAAATTTTTTGCTCAGGTAGAACACCGTCTGATTTACAGTGTTTTAGTGAAATTTAGAATTTCTAGTTCATTTTTAGATTTCCTTGAAAGTTTCTACACGGGTTTGTCTAGCGAACTCTTTGTTAAAGTCCCACGGCCACTTTCTCAGTTACTAGAGGTGTACGGAATGGAAGCCCTTTGCCCTTCCATCTTCTTTTTTTTTTTTTTTTTTGTAACTAGTATTGACCCGTTGTCACGTAGATCGTAAAATCTACGAGAGTGAGCTCGTTCGTGCGTTCCCACATTCCGGACGGGGCACACTGTCTCTCTCTGCTAATGACGATGACGAGTCTTTGTTTTCGCATGATTCTTACAGCTTTTTGACAGTCGAGTGTATTTTCGCTATGTACGCCGCACTTTTTTGGGCGCACTTTAATCGCGAGAAAAGTAAGGCGCTGCAGTTTGGATTATTTTCGGACAATTTTATTTGTATTACCTCTGCTTCATCTGTACGTATTTTTGGTGTACGTTTTTGGAGAAATAGCGCAGCACCTCTGTCCTGGGAAGAAATATACGACCTGGCAAGGAGTCAAGTACAGTCCGTTTCTGTGTTTAAACATTCCTTAAAAAATAATTTCTTTACTTTTTTTTTTTTTTTTTTTTTTTTTTTAGAGCGCAGTTTTTAGACGCTTGTTTCCGACTTGAGCGGCGTTGGCGTCGGCGAAACCGCGCGGTGCATTATGTGACATTTGCGAAGATCATGTCACACGTGACGTCACGTGTGACATCACGAGTGTCGCCAGTGACGTTACGCGTGACGTTACCGCGCGTTGCATTATGAGTAAATTTACCCGGTAAATTTATCGAAAAAATTTCCTCACTAAATTTAGCGGGAACTTTCCCCGCTAAATTTAGCGTAAATATTTCCCCGCTAAATTTAGCAGAAAAATATCCCCGCTGAGTTGAGCGGAAAAAAGTCTCCACTAAATTTAGCAGAAAAATTTCCCGCTAAATGGGAGGCGAGCGGGAGAGGAGGAAGAGAGGGTACGGATGAGCAGGAGGGGCGCACCCTTTTCTCCGTACCTTTCCCTCCTCCTCCTGAAGAGCTGCGCTCTAGTTCTTCGTTACAGAGGATTGTAAACGTCTTTCATTTCTTTTTTTTTTTTAAGAGTAATATGCGCAAAACTATGGTTTGTAGCAAAGGGCGCACTCCTACCTCCCATTTTGACGCGAAGAATGACTGCCTCTCATCCTCTCCTTTTTGTGCGATAGGAAAACAACTTGTGGCCATATCGGCACCACGATCCAGTGGTGGCAGGAGCATTTCGTACCTGCCACCGTTTAGGTGATTCTTGGTTCTAAAATGCGTGCTCCATCTTTTAGACGAGACGAAGTTTGTGGGTCGCTCCCTTGTACTGCATTAGTCGGGTCACCTGCGCCGAACTCGTGCCCAGGGTGCTTGGAAACCTGTGCCCTGCGTCGGACACTCCTTTCCTATATTATGCTTCTGTCGTCACCATACAACGTCGGGTGAATGAAAGCCCACTGTACGCGTTCAGAGGAGTCCCGTGTCGCGAGTGTGCGAAGCGCTTTGTGCTGCTGAAGTGTCTGTTCGACACCAGGCCGTGAGTTCCCAGGTAATTTAGGATGATATGTTAACCGCAGACGTATGAGCGGACGCTGTCAGCACTGGTTGGACGTATGGGTGGGCAGTGCTACCCACTAGGGACAAGTTGTCACGTTAGGGCATTGTCGAGACAGTACAACTGTACTTGCCCGGATACAAACGAGAATGTTTTCACCACTTGCGTAGTTGCGCGCCCACTCTGCACTCTTTTATCTCGAGTGTTTCGGATGCGCGTCCCTCCCCCAAGGCGCACGCGCAAATCGCTTTGAGAAACTGCGAATAATACTAGCACGCCAAGTCTTGTGGAAATGTAGATATATAGGCCGACATTCAGCGTCGCCATTTTAGACCCATGTTCCTTATGCTTTTAACATTGCGCGAGAAGATAGCGAGACGCTTGGAGGATGAACAGTGGACACTTGGAGAGCATGATTTTCTGCGACGATGACGTTCGCGGTTTTTCATAGCTAATAGGAGCAGGGTCTAACTGGTACCCACATCCGTGTTTTTGGCAAGTACAAGGTAGGGTCTGTGGATGTTGCCTGCGTGCCACTCAACTTGTAAATATGTAAATGCACTTTTCTTTATAAACCGGAAATTCTGTGGGACGTCGAAAACTGCAGCCCAGTGTGGCTGCTTTTTGCCCTGAAAAGGATCTATACTATGCTGACTAGAACACATCTTCGACGAATCTGTTTAGCGTCCCATTCCGCCCATACGACAAAAGCCCTCCCGAATTGGCACCAAATGACTACCCAGGAGTCGGCATGTCATGTTGTCGGGTGTCGCGATCTTGGCGGTGGGTGCTAAAAGTTCCGGCAAAATGTACTCGCGAACTCGAGTGTCGCTTTTGTCGCGCCGTCCCAAGTCATGGCTACTAAAGCTGGAGAGCGACCTGCAGCAGGACAGGCATCTGCCACATTCACAAACGCTGCTGTTACGCCGCCAGAATCGCGGCTGGCGACAACGTGACACATCTAGACGTCATCGAGCGTAAATCGGGGGATCACACTTTTGGGATGCGGTAAACAGACCAGTCGGAGTCGCGTTACACGCACCGTACATATGCTATTGTTTTTTTTTTTGTTGTTTTTTTTTAGAACCGATGGTGTTGGTATATAGCGCTTTTACCTTTATGAGTAACTATAACGTCACACTGAATTTATTTTAATATATTTGGTCCCAGATGTAAATTAAAGATCATTCAAGTGCTTCTTTCTCGAGTTTGCCTTTAATTAAAAAACATAACAGAAGACGCAAGGTTAGATACTTCAATTCAGATGTCAGAACGCCTGAATTAGAACATCAGCGCACTTTTGTTTAAATGAAAGCCGAGGCTAGAGTTTTTACGTTGGTATGACTAATAAGCTTATAACTTTAACGCATAAATACTATTTATATTTTCATATATGAATCTGTTGGAGGCAAAGCATTGGACTGTTGATATCGATATTAAAATGACAAATACAAAATAATGTCAGATACATATTGATCCTCTAAATATATTATTCGGAGCATATGTTTGTTTATCGAGAAAGTCAGAGATTACCTTTCGATTTGCTCTCTGGAGACAGTTCACTGCCTTCAAGTAATTTTTTACCATGATTCCTGACCAAACGTACACATTGCCTGGAACACCTGAATTAGTAGTTGATATATCTGAAATTCATTATCAAAACAGACTTTAATTAGATCAACTAAAATCAGTCAAGCCGAATTCATCAAAAAGAAGCCATTTTTAAACAAGAAATATATTGTACAGCACTGCAAGTCAAGTGTAAATTAGAGTCACTAACCCAAGAATACAAGTCGGGCGCTCATAAATGAAGAGTTCAATAAAACTAATACAAGGGGCAAGCGGGAAATCTATCTGCGTCGTACGTAAATTGTTATTTAAGTGTATTGAAAAAGTTTTAACAATCAGAATATATTTGCCCAAAAAGAAAATTGCGCATGTTTTGTTATATTTTGTTTTTCCCTTATTCTGGTGACGTTGTATCTCACCCAGATCCCATTGTTTGCACTTTTCACCTGTCCTTTAATTCGGTTAGTTGAAACTATTTCTGTAGTCTCTTTATTTACATACTATTTTTTCACTCTATATTATTTTCCACGTTTGCCGATAGGTTTTTTTTTTTTTTTTGGCGGATTCTTTAGTTTATAACCTGGTAAATGAAGGCTAAACTTCAAGAGTGTCCATCCGAACTTGTCATATTAATTTATTCAGCTAAATTCCTGGAAATCGCATACAAACGTTTTACAAAGACCAAGGCATTTCACAATATTCAATCTAAAATCGCATGTCTAGAACTTTATAGTTTAGGAACATAACTGTAAGATGCAGATAGATAGATCCTGCATCAAGGGGACCTTGACATGGCTCTACCCTTCCATCGTTGCTTGATGCACTCAGTAGTTTTTGCTAACAGACAGGGTTTTAGCATTTTAGTAGTAAGCACTTGCAGTAGCATAAAATTGCAGCTGCAGTGTTTGTTTGAAAACGACGTGATCTCTGTTAACATGATGGGAGTTTTCGATTCAGATGAAAAGACTGTACATTCTGCTTTTCTAGATGAGACCTTTTCACGTGGTTCACCTTTTTGCTTGGATGGACACTTGTATAAAATGCGCAATCCTCTAACTCAGTGAGAGATCTCAGCTGACATGAGTTTCCTTGACCTCAATGTTCTTAGACTTGCTACATGCTTACGAAGCTTTACAGTCGTAAAACGTTTTCCTTGTTTCCCATAGGATCGTTGGCGGCGACGACGTCTTGCCTATATTCAACCGCGCTTCATTTGGTTTTAACACTAGCATTTGTTTTGTTTTTCTTTTGTCAGTGTAGTTTATTCTGAAAGTGGCTTTCCGCATTCATTGATCGCAGTAGTTTTCGGTTTATGAAGGCGCTTTTTCCTTTTTTGCAACATAACATTACGAACAAAAGGCACTTCTTACTTATAGCCCGCCTTTTTTTTTAAATTATCGCAACCTATAAGTTTCTTTTTTTCAGCAATAGACACAAAACGGCATGCACTTCGGAACTCAGTTAACTCTAACGGGACAACGAAAGCGCGTTTAGTATAGTACTAAATAATATATCTGCAAAACCAGGCACCAACCAAGGTTGCCACGTCACGGGAGTAATCGATAGTTTCACTTTAATTTTGCAGAAAAATAACGAAACAGTGATCTCATGTCGAGATATTTGTTTCATGCTTTAAATTACATTGATGCGGCAGACCCTTAACTGCTCTCATTCCTTCCAGATGCACGCTTAGAGGAACGGTGAGAGCAGCTCTAAATATTACTCCTTTAGTAACCATGATTCATGTTTGAGTCTATTTGTCCCGTCGCTCACCCGAATTATGCTTAAATCACTTGTTTTTCTCTGAGCAACGTTGAAGTCCTGCCCCTATAATATTATATACAACATGGCACTGCCGTCTCCAGCGCCAACTTGGGTTCAATACTGTTGATTTCGGTTTCATTCGTAGGCTTATACAAAAAAAGAAACAGCTCTACGCACGTTTTGACTAATTTTGCGCACATAGAACAGATCTCTCAAACGTTACTTTAATTTCCACACTTTAATAAATGTCGTAATTCTAAAAACAATGGAAATCACTCAACTCCGCAGGAGCCATACGGTGAGGAAAGTTCATTCTATCGGATGGACAGTACATCTCGGGTCCCGAAATAACAAAAGCGTAACTGGTTTTTCGAAGGTGTAAATCGAAGATAAATGAGCGTGCTAAACTTCATTCTGACAACCCATTTTCCCGTTATTTTTTTTATTCAGAATTTATACTAGAGAACTTGCTTCCAAAACTCCAAAACTATCTATTAGTGAGCGGAATTTTGTTTTCGGTAGCTTTCTTTATTATATGTCGTTCAGTCAACGAATTTATCGAAGTCAACAGTCCGACAGAGTTGACCAACTCCGGCCTCAACTTGCGGTTATTCCTGGCATCCACGTTGATAAGGGCGCTTATTTTAATCACGATAAATTTTTTCAACGTTCTTTTTTTTGTCAATTACCAAACTTAAATAATGAAAGCGTAACTCCGGTACACCCCAAAACGTTCGCTGCGAAACCTTAAAAAAAATTATGGAATGTTTTGTGTACATCTTAAGACACATATGAAGCCTGGAGTGCTTTTCGACAACCAAGACTATGCACCTTTCCAATTGGCTTGACGAGTTTGCAGGAATTTGTCTTAACCAGTGACACGCGATAAGTAATGCTGAGCTCATGCACAAATGGCATCTCTTAAATTCATGATTTCTCTGTTACGACAAACACATTTAGGCCCCGTGCTCAGTCAATACCCAGTAATGTGAAACCTCGCAAACAAGAACAGAACCAAAAAATGACGTTTTGCTGCTCGAAATTCACAGAAACAAAACTCATCATACCCATTGTTTCTACGGCGCGTGCAAGCTGGTAGGCTATTTTTGACCCAAGTCCACCATATAGATAGGATCTGTAATGAGAAGTAACGTAGTCCTACATATTTTTAGAACATGACGTTCGGTGTAGTCGTGTTTCGCAATAAGGATAGCTCTTGAGTATATGCCTCTATTAGAAACCACAGTATAATCGTGAACCTTCGGGGATAATCAAAAGCTACAGATAAACGACAGCCGTGAATGATGGGAATTGGAGTATGCGAACAGTGGCCAAGCTATTTTTTGGAACATGACTCACGAGCTGACTGCGGACTCGGATGAGGAGAACACTCGCCGCTCGGATCAAGTCAAGGGAGAATACTGGCTGTTTTGAGGAAGACGGAGGTACGTTTTTGGGTTTGGGGCACTGCACTTCGCCAGTCGAAGAGGCATGTAGTTTCACACACAAAGATATCTCGAGGGCAGGTTGGTTTACATGTTTGCGAGCGCTGACGACCTGAGAGGCTAAAAGCCCGTTCAGACTCTCGCGACACCTTATTAGGACCGTGTGCTTTAAAACCTCTTAAGATCTTTTACGACGACTGAACACACTGCCATGCTGGCGCCATCTATGGGGTGATACTAGAACCGCCTTTCTGTAAAGTGAAGCTTTGCGGTATTTATCTGATGAAATGTACGTTCTGTATTTAAAATGGTCGGTTATATAAGTAACAAATGTTTATAAAGCAAAAAAATAAAAAAATGATGCGCAAGAATAACAAACGAAAAATACGGAACTGCGAAGTATTCCACAGCTACCCGATAGATGGCGCCAGTGTGTTCTGTCATTGTAAGAGATTTTGAGAGGTTTTAGGAACACGGTCTCAAAGGCCGACCTGCAGAATCGTATTCCGCCGGGCAGAAAACCGGTTCCCAGATTCCTTCTCTCCGCTCCTTCTCGCACTCTTATTTCCACCTTTCCCTGCAGGAGCGCGTATCTGAGCTACTTCACGCAGAAAGGAGGAGCGTCTCCCTTTTTCTCGAATGGAAAGGAGGAATTGAGGGAGAGTTTCCTTCTTTCTGTTGGTTGTTCGGTCTTTGAGGAGTAGCAAGTGTGTAAACGGGCTTTTAAGACCACTTTTAAGCCTCTCGTGAATGTTAGCCATCCGGAAGACGGCACAGCGTACGGCAACGTCGACCTAGCGCTGTGTCAAAAACGCAAACAAAAAATTTATGTTGCTGTTGTCCCCGTGGGTTTAGCTCTCAAATTAGCCGCATAAAGCGCAACGACTGAATCTTCTCCCGTATAGTTTGTCTAACTTCATGTGTTAGATAGAAGACGAGCACTCACTGAAGCTCAAAGTCACTCGCACTGCATGAGCGCACGTGCTTGTTAGGGATACTAAAAGCACTGAACATGTTCATGAAGCTTCTGCAACGCTCGCACGTAAAGTAGAACGGGCAAGAGGTCTTTACTCTCGACAGTTTACAAGTATACGAGTGCTCCACAATCACTAGCTTTTGCAGATTCACAGCACCGGGAACATACCTTCTAAAACTCATCATTCGCTTTTTTGTAGTAAAGAGGTACTAGAGCAAAATAACGCATTATGGTATTTAATTTTGACTCCTTTGCAAATCTAGATTGACAGACCAGACCCTATGTGTGCGAGTTTAGATTTTTCTACCAGAAAATCGAACGGGGCGATAACCAAAATTACAGGACGGCACTGAAGTCTGCTTACGTGAAGGAATGCGGAAGCATTCCTACTCGCAGCGGATTCCTACAAGCACCGCGCCCGGTGACATCATGCTCCCCCACTGCGCAGGCGCGGCGAGCTCCGCCGGCTCCACGCCTTCCGTGGCGGTGCTCTGCTATTCGTTCTGTTTTTTTCTGAGGCCCGTCCTCTTGGACCTTGAGCGCTCCGCCGACTTCCGTGACGAAGCATCGGAAATGTCGCGTCGAGCTAATGAGAACGGGTCGCAGCCATTTTACCTCCCGTTTATTTAGATGCCTGTTTTTCGCGGTCACAGCCAACGCCGGCTGCGCTCCATGGGACAGTTTATGCTTTCGCATTAATATATAGTTTTACCGGTAACCTGCCCATCCATTCGTTTTAATTTCGATTTGGTAAAGGTTTCCTAATTATCTAGTGTAGAGATCAAGAATAGTTTCAACTCCATGTTCTTCAAATGACAAATCTTTATTCCCCACATAAGATCCCAAGACTATGCACACTCTTAGACACGAGCCCTCTTAACGATACATAGCAGGCTGACATCAATGTTACGGAGACGAGCTAATACATAGAGAACCTGCAATGCTGCTTGGTTTGGCGCTACTCTCGAGACCGGTTCTAACGAAATAGCGGCTACTGCGAAGCCATCTAGATTCCCCATTCTCGTATGCACTTTTTTCAATGCATTTGTGTCTTTTTTTAGGGAACGA
This sequence comes from Ixodes scapularis, assembly GCF_016920785.2. NCBI lineage: Eukaryota > Metazoa > Arthropoda > Arachnida > Ixodida > Ixodidae > Ixodes > Ixodes scapularis. The sequence goes on from NW_024609846.1 coordinate 148,125,865, forward strand.
AAATGAGCGCTTTCCGCGGGTATAGCGAAGAAAAATTTTGTGATAATAAAAAGGAAAAAAAGAATAAAATTCAAAAACTTTACTAAGTCTCGGACCGCCGCACTTTGCTGCCGCCGCCAAGAAGCCACCCAGAACAGGCTGCAGAAGATGCCGGAAAGGCCACCGGCGATAGTCTCTGCAACGTCGTCTGCTCCCAGTTCATTAGGGAGTTTTAGTAGACCGGGTTTCCCCCTCCGCTAGCCCTCCGCTAAGAAGAAACCGCCACTGCGCCTTCGCGCCGATGGTCTTGGCTGTAGAGTTCCGGGTAGCGGAGGGGCTTAGCGGAGTGGGAAACACGGTCTGCTAAAACTCGCTATTAGGGAGTTTTCATAGACCGCGTTTCCTCCTCCGCTAAGCCCTCCGCAACGAAGCAGGCGCTACTGCGCCGGCGCGCCCATGGCTTTGACTGTAGAGTTCCGGCTAGCGTAGCTGGTTGCGGAGAACTTTGCGGGACAACGAAAGCGATCTACGGAAACTCCCTATTATCTGGGAAGCGGCTTTACCGCATTGCACCCGAAGAAGCCAACGTGGCATGCCGATAGGGTCGTTCGGAGAGCTAGAGACAATAGGGAGTTTTCGTAGATCGTTTTCGCCGTCCCGCAACGCTCTCCGCAACCCGCTACGATACCGGGAGCTCTACAGCCAAGGCTATCGGCGCGCAGACGCAGTAGCGACTTCTTCGTTGCGGAGTGCTTAGCGGAGGGGAAAACGCGATCTACGAAAACTCCCTAATGTACCGGCGGAGATGACGGAGAGAGCCTATATTTAAGAGAGGGTGCAGTAAGTACGCCTGCATTTGATTGTCGCGTGGCCAGTCTGGTGAGAAAGTTGGGCGGAGAGGCGGACAGTTTTGCAGAAGGTGAGCGCTTTTAAGTTTCGATTCCTTGCATCCTGACGCTCGTTTTGCAAACGCGGCTTACAAACCACATGACCTCGATTGAGCAGTTGCCGCATCTTTTAAAGCTAGGCGCTCTATGCGGACGACAAACAAGCTTGAGATGCGAACCCGGTACCGTGCGCGCTTCTTTGTTTTCTTTGTGATCCGTGTCGGCGTCTGGTCGGTGAGGTCGCTCTTGCGGGAAAGTCTAGTTCGCTCAAGCACCAATTCGGCGAATCATCGCCACTCAACGATGGAGAGTCCCTGCACCGCTGGCACCTCGACTGGGTACACGAAATCAATCTTCTTGAATCAAAAGCGTGCCATCCTCGACGGAGTGCGCATAAACGTGAAGAATGACCTCCCCCGCCGACGTCCTCCGCGGGGCCGTCCCAGCTGTCGACGCGGTCGGTACGTAGCAGGATCTTTTGTTTCAATCGGAGCTTCTCGCAGTTCGCGAGAAGAGGCTCCGAACTAGCAGAGAAGGCGTGCAGGGAAGCCTCGATTGCTTTCTGCCGGTTTGATCCACACGTGCCCATGAAAACCCGTGTTATATTTTTTTCATGTTATTTGTATTAGCTCATATATAACGAAGAAGCGGATATAGCGAAGCGATTTTCGATTCCCGTTGACTTCGTTATAACCGGTCAAGACAGTATCTAGCGACTGAAGGAAGAAACATGGGGTGTGCCTGAATATAACGGGTGCATTTTTCAGACGAGAGCTATTACTTTGGTTGCGTCGCTTAGCCTTGTGTCTGAAGCAAGAAATGCTGGGTAGGGCAGGAATTCGTGGGCGTATAAAATGCCAGTACGGCGGAAGCTACGGCTCTTCCGGGTCAATCGTAACAACTGAGTGAGGTACGTGACTTTACGCATCGCCAGAATGCGCTTCTTCTGCGAAGAGGTGTCACGCTTTTCACTTCGTTGTGCCCCAGTATGTGTGCAATTTGCTCGTACTCGTAAGGCATATCGAAGCCGTCGGAACGCAATGCAGGGCGTTGCGTTCACTCTTTGCCAAGTTACAGCGAGGCAGAGTAAAAGCGTGGGCTTTCACTCTGCTGCCTGTAGACCTTTGCAAAATTACCTTCTTCGCGCTGCCATCTTTATATGCTAGGCTGTGGAACGTCTTCTGAGTATGCGCCGTAGCTCTGTTGTGCTGTATATCAGACGCTGCGCATGCGTCCTTAGCTCGCCGACTTAGCATGTTTCGCCTGGGTGATAAACGATGCAAAGGGACAGCCCTTACAGTCAATAGGAGCAGCGTCGACCGGCGGGCCCATCAGCACCGCATCGCGCAGCTGCGCGGCGATATAAGCGATTACCAACGCGTGCGCACAAAGCACTTTCATGTGCCATCCTCGTCTGCTATACACCGTTCCAAGTTAGGCTTTCTCGCCGGCGCCATTTTAACAAGTGTAGCGCCGCCTACCCTCATCCGGGCATTCGGGAGAATCTGAACCCGCCCGAATGACCGACCGCCATTACTGGACTGTTACCCTGCTCACCGAGTCACACCGATCGCAGCTGCTTCTGCCGGCACGGCTGCCGTATTCGGCGCCCTCGGCTCATCGTCTTCCTCCATGGAGGAAAGCACTATCCTAATTGGTATGTCAGCCATGGGGAAAAGTGCATCCTGCTTTCCTGGCATCTTTTTATGCGTAATTTTTAACGCGGTTCTGGGGCAGTCGTCGCTCCCGAACCGAACTCGGCGTTTCGATCGCTAGCGAAATTGGGCATCGCTAGGGAAATTGAGGATCGCTAGTAAAATTGAGGATTGAACGAAGCCAGGATGGCACGAATTACGGCATGTGAATTTGCGCTGAACTCGAGTTGTCGCAGCTTGGGGGCGCCGGGAACATTTGAACTAACTGCGCGGTTAAATAGTAGAAACCTCAAATTTCAATATGACTTGATATATAAATACCGAGTACAGATAGCAAGTGCGACGGATCCGTTTTTTTTTTTCTGATTTGGAATTCACTGTCACAATATTGGCACATTGATGTGCCTCTCTGTAATCGCCTCGCGAGAGAATTATTTGTGCGCAAACTGTGTCGCGGCGTGTACTATTAAATCAGTAGACCAGGAGTCACGTAACTTTTCTTTTTCTATGTCTAAGCCGGCCTCCGCTTACCTTTAGGTCGTAGCCCAGGCGAAGGAATGGCACGGGGTTCTCCGCAGTTCGCCGGCCGTCCAAGAAACGGTCGGAGCACACACGACTGCTCTTCGATGGTAAGGAGTCTTTCATGTTTAAATTCGCCAGCCACCGGTGTCGTAGGTTCGGAACAGCGGGAAACCGGTGCAGCATAAACATGCCGCACCCACATTCATCCTTTTTGACAGCGTGGGTCTCGCACACTGAATCAGCTTTTATTTTACGTTTTTTTTTTTTTTTTGGTTATTTGTACAACCGATTACAGCACAGTGCTGCCCGGTCGATTCTTTTCTTGCATAGGCCATGTCAAGCCCGAAAACACGCTATAATATCAAAGCGGCGCCTAACATTGTCGAAACAACTTGCCTCCGTACACTGTGCGCGTGCTTTCTAACAGTCCACTCCGTGAAGCAGACGAGCTTTCGAGGGAAAGGGTAAGTGGAGTGTTGGCGCAGCGCTCTGGTTGGAGAGTGTTTTTCCTTTTCTGCATCGACCTACTTGGAACGGTGTATACTTAATTTGTTTCACTTTCAGCAAGAGCGCAGTCCACGCTACGAGTCGAAGGGGTCAATAAAGCTGTATTCAAAGCGCAGCGTTACGGTGTTCGTTGTCTTTATTTGTGTGTGTGCTATTGTCGGGTATACTGAGCATGAACTTTGAATGTGTCGTGAACTCGCGTCTTTGTATGTCTTCCTATGTTTGCACGTCTTCAGACCTCTGACTACACTGGGACCCACAATGAAACGAGGCTATAGGCTTTCTGCTTACTGCACACAGCCATTGCTCCTTATTCGTTAGTGGAGTTATTTGTTTCAGGGGCTGTGTGCAGTCAGTAGAAGATGTTAGACGACCACGCTCGCACACGAACCTACCTTGTGCGTACGCGCCTATTCTGCCTCATGACACCGCACTGATCTTTGATGCGGCGCTGACCTGCCCGCCCGTCGACGATCCCGTTTTACTACTAATTAAATAGGAGAGATGTGCAACAAAGACAATGTGTGAGTGTGCTTGGACATTTTTCAAAAACTACATACGTTATAATTAGCAAAAATACATTACTTTGGAAGATGTTCTTCGCTGAAAATTCCTTGAATCGCAGCGGCCTGGTAAACTGCGGCAAAAAAAAATAGTATGTTACCAGCTCATAAATAAACGTAAAGCCCAACACTAGACATTGACCGATACACTCTCCTTTCACTCTGATGCATTCAAACCAACCAATTGTTTCCCATTTCACCCATATGTGTTCGTTTTCGTTAATATAGCATTCAGACGCCTGAGGTACCGCACAACACGAGCTAAGTGCAATTTCAAATTGAGAGAAAATGAAGTTCAATATTTTATATAGTTTAAACGTGTTTGTATACTTAGCGTGTTTGAAGTTGAGTCATAGTAGCCCTGGGTGAAGAAGGGTCCAAAGCGATAGCTGCAAAACGTAAAGCATAAAACCACATCAACTGAAATGCCAGGGTTTTATACTGGAAGTTAAAAAAAAATATAGATATATCGAAATCGCAAATTGACGGCAACAGTTTGATTTTCATGTACTCAGCATAATTTGAATATTTGTTGGCTGAAATTCTGAGCGCAGTTAAATTGTTGCTTGAAGAGAGCGACGCACTCATACCACACTTTGATCTCATTGATTTTCGTGACCTGCTGTATCCTATAGAACTTCAGTCCGGTGTTGTAGGACACCAAGGCACAAAGGCGTTCTTTGCCTCACTAATCGCGCGCAGCGCTACCAAAATTGCAGGTGCCGGAGTGTAACATAAAAACCAGACGGGATTAGAAAGGGGAAGTAGGACCACTCCTCTGGCCCGCACTTTTTTTTTTGTACTCCCATATCAGTTTTTTTCCCTTCAAATATTAGCCCGTCACTCAGAATCCGTACCAAAGCGACCCCCTTACCACGCGTGACTTTCACAGCACTATGAGCAACTACTTAGATAGTTAATTGTACTGTTAGACGTTTCATATCAGCTCATACCCGTTGCCAAGGCTACGAAGTATATTTATTTGCACATTGAATACAAAATGTTGATCGACTATATGAAAGCGTGATTAACAAAATGGGCAAAGCGAAAGAGTACGTTGAGAGTTGTGCATTTGGCCTTTCACACGGCTAGATACCCAGCTTTATTCTTCCCCTCATGTACTGCAGAACAAAACCTTCAACAATGTTTTTGTACTTCATTCATGAAGTGAAGCAGTTCTGTGATACTTTGAATAACTTTCTCTGATGAAAGGTAATGGTGCGTTGACAGATTTGTAGGGTTAATGCTAATACCTATTTAAGTAATATATCGCTTATTGATAGCTTTACATCTGTCAGCCCACGCACCGTATTGAACATGAAGACATGAAGCTAAAATATTCATATGATCCAGTTCCTGGAATTAAAGATAATTTAACTACATCGAAATAAGTGACCTCGCACACAAAAAGGAATTCCAAGTCTACGACCTAATCTTCCATTGTAATGTAATACTCACAAACATATTAAACCAAGTTACCGCGTTCTATACAATTATTTTGTTACATTAATCTTATTTGTGAGAAGAGCGAGAGGTAATTATTTTTTCTCACAGCAAAAACGTTTACTTACAAAAGTGTTACTGCTTTTTGGAAGCGGAAAACAGCAGGCAGAAAGAATGTTACAATAAGCCTTATTCATATACAAACAATATCATAAGAACTATGGCTTTAATCGGTACTTTCCGTGAAGTAATGGAGGGAGGAGATATACTTGATACGATAGTGCAGAGTGAGAAGGAAATAATGATGCGTTAGTTTTAATGCACAATCAAGGCAAAGGTATTCAAAATACCAATTTTAATTCTGTACGACGATTTTATTATTAATGAATTACCTGGCTCTTACTATTCCTATTTTTTAATAATTACGGTTCATTGTGGCGAAAAGTGTTGAAATTTAAAGTTTCTTCTTGTTTACTCTGTAAATTTAATATTCTACAGAGCTTATTTGAAGGAAGAATAGCTACCAGGAGGAGCAAAAACAAATGCGCCAGAAATGTAACACACGAACGCCATGTGCTCCGGAGAGTTTTTTCATGGATCGAAAAATACCCATTGTCTTCCGCCACAAGAAAAGTAAAAATGCTAAATAGAACATGAGTCAATTAAAAAAAAAATCAGGAGAACACGAGGGCTATGCAATTTTAGTGCACGAAAATATAATTTTAAATAAACATGGTGTTTGTGCACAATATTTCGCCTCAATTAACCCTCCTTATATTTCTGCGTGTGTTTATTTAGTACATTTATCAATTCGTAACAGAAATCTTCTTTTAAAGTTATTCGCCATTTAATCTGCACCTGTGTGAAATAACGTTGTTCTAAAAAAAAAAGAAAAAAAAACCTCAAAATGCGTGTTTATTTTTGTTTATTTTGATTTTAATTGGTATATAACATTTTCAAACCGCTCTTCAGAAGAATATCGAAGTCAATGTTAATCGCGCACGTATATAATTTATTGGCTCATTATTTGACAATGTTGGCATAATCAAAACACAAAAATGCATCCAGCTAAGATTGACAGATTCGTATTCGAGAAGCCGTGACCCAAAATGCTATTCTGTACGCAAAGAAGGTTCACAAAAAGCAGTGACCTAACCTATGACGTAATCTGTTTTGATTTTACAAGTCTGGCACTCTCTATTGCTCAATTTAGTGGGTCAGAAGAAGATCGCCATAAAGAGCAATATAGATGTACCCCAATTCATTTTTTTCTGTCTAGCATTTTACGGTTATAAAAGTAGTTACTTACTCAAACTCTTCCTCATTACTCCCAAGACTTTGCATTCTTTTCAATTCAAGGTTCCTACGAAGCATGCTGTGTATTGTTATAAATGGAGTCTGGTGCGTTATATTCTCTCTGGCAACCTTGTAAAAAGTTCAGAAACACCTTTGTATGAACTCAATATTACATTATAAAAAAACTATTGGCGCATGAAATGCGAGGAAATGTGATTAGACATTTTATAGCCATATATGATCAGACACCAATTTATGTGTGTATGTTACACGCTCCTAAAAGTTTTCCAAAAGTCAAATGTTAGGAGCTTTGTGCAAGCTCTGGAACTGGCAAAAAGACCCTCCAAATAAAAATATCAAGAATGACAAAATTATTCAGTTCAGGTAATTTTGTTATATTTTCACAAATCATACTTTTCCTACACGTAGTCATCTTTTAAGGATACTTGTAAATGTTCCTTTTTATGACTAAGTCAAACGAAACGAGTGGAATTTACATATAATCTTTATGGTAAGTTAATTGGTGACTTTTAAGCCAACGGAGCGGAACACCTTGCAAAAAAGCTGCCTGAGGCAGCTTTAGGTTGTCTGGGGCTTGTCTCAAACTATAGAGCCGGATATCCATTGTAGGACACAAAAGCAAACTACGCAAAGAAGAAAATGCTCTGAATAATCTAATAATTAATAGTGCAATGATTAAAATCGCAAACATTTACCTTCTAGCAGCATTTACCAAACATTTACCTTCTAGCCCATCCAGAACATGAAAATGTGACTATATACGAAGAGCACATTGCGCGAAATAAAAATTGTATGCACACAACTTGTAACACCACGAACCTGCACTGCACTCAATAATTGGTGAGTGTCAACAGAAGCGGCAAACTACTTCATTGCGCTTGATTTCAACTTAACTGAAGAATTTTTTTATAGGTACCAAAAATGGGCAGAAATCATCTCATCGGCAAACATTAAATGTTTAAGGGTGCCAATCGTATTCATATAAAAGTATCGAAAAGGCCCTCTTATTATGATAAAAAAAGCTGGAAAAGGCGGAAGTTTAGGTGTTAGCCTAGTTTTGGCGCGCAATAACTCTCTCTAATACGATTGCGAACACGCCGTCGATGTATTGCGAGATGTATACTTTCCCATTGGTTTTGTTTTGATCGAGTTGCCTGTTATTTTAGTCAAAGCCGTCCTGCTACTTTGCTATGTTTAGCATATGTGATCGATTGTATATTTTTCGAATTGCTATTATTTTATTTCCACTCGTCCCCTCTCTCATTTCTTCTTGTGCTATGGTTGCTGATAGCGCTTCCAAAAAAGCACAGATAACTTTCGTTTATTTTTCTTTTCACGCCTAGAATATTACGTTAATCACAATTATCACCCCATTTTATTTTTTCCTTGATACCGAGCCATCAATTTGCACTTTCTAGGCTCTCCTCCTACTCAAGGTACTAAATAAGAAGTGACTTCATGCCTATAGCGTATACATTATGAATATCACTCTTTCCTCTCCAAAGTTATGGGTACCACATAGAGATTGTAATTTCATACATGTCCCAATGCGCGAACATCTGGCAAACACAACCCCCCCCCCTCCAAAAATAAAAGTAGTTATAGCTTTTCTAAGTTACGAACTTACGTATCAAACCTTAGTTTTTAAAATTTACGATACAGTGCTACATAATTTAATGTCGAGTAAGTTTTACTCACGAAAGTGTAAAGCGTATTCAAGTATGTCATGTTCACAAAAAATTCGTCATAACCGATTCTGTATTTGACTTTTTGCAGCTGAAATGAAAGAAACAATATGCACCACTCTCTAATATTTTGTTAAATTAAATAATCCCACGCGTTCTGCTTACCCTATCAAGGGCTTTATTCACCGCTTTCGGATCCATCCAGTCGTTCTTTTTAATTAACTTTGCCAATGCATCAACGATGTAACTGATCATTAGAAGCGCCTGCAAATATAATTTTTGTTCAGTGACTGGTTTGATATGCACCCTACGAGGATTTCGAAAGACGTTTGGAAACACAGAATGCCTTCCTAAGCATTACACTGTGCCCATCAACATATTACCCGTCTCTGAATGTTTCTGCGCGTGTGCGAGTGCATGTGCGTGTGCATGTGCGTGTGCATGTGTGTGTGTGTATATGTATGAGTGTGGGTGGGCGTGTGTCTGTGTGTGGGTGTTTCTGTGTGCGTGTGTGTTGCTCATTAGTATTTTCCTGGAGGGTTTGTTAGAACCCCATCAACACCAAAGTGATCTACGAATGTTTAAGCAAAATTAAAATAATCTTCAGGGTTGTTAGGAGGAGCGTCACACCCTCATAAATGAATAAGAGGTATCGCATCGCAACATTAGTTGTTGGCCCTTTAACCAGTGAGTAGTAAATAACTATATTGGAAAGATCTACCAATTTTAATTAGGAAAGTGGCGGTTTAGAAAATATGTAAGGCAGTTGAACATATACTACTTCATCATTTTATAATCAGAGTTGCTGAAGGGAAGGGATTATGTATCGTATATTTCTTTCCCCAGTGGCGCGAAATCTAACAATTTGATTCAGGGGTTGAAATTCCCCAAAGGATCAAAAATAAATGTTTATCCAGGCGTAAAAACCTGATATAAAGCAAAAAAATGACTATGCTGGGCTAGTTGGAGCATTAGTAAAGGGATGAAATACCTTTCCCCTCCCCTCCCTCAAGAAAAAAAAATAGTTGACCAACACGAAGAGACACAAATTATACAAGACATTATATTCAAAAGATTGTTGTGGCATACAATAAAATTTGCACTGAAACTTGGTCTATACAGAAACAAAATTTCGAAATTAAAATAAGGTAGCATGTCATGATACACGCATATTCTATATATGTATACTTTTTAAGCTCTGGCGTATGCATACTAAAGCAAGTACAGGCGCCAAATGACTAAATAAAAAACGTATCGTAGATCTCTCTCTCTTTATTGCCTTCTCAGTGAAAAGGCCCTACGACGACTGTTGCTCTACTGGTTAGGGTTTTAATACATCCGACCCAGCGGACTTAAAAAGTAAAAAAACAAAAAAAAACTTTAGTCGTTTCGTACGGATTTTCTTTCTAATCCGTGTTGTTGTTTTTCTGCGGGTTTAAATTCATTCGTTGAACAAAGTATTCGAACCTCACAAATTTTTTGCGGGAAAAAAATATATTTCTGTATATCTTTATTTTATGCAATACCTTAGGACCCCATAGGGGACATTACATAAGGGGTGGCATAAAACAAACATCAAAAAGGAATGGTACAATGTCACAAAAGCAAATTTGCATGTAAAATAAAACAAAAATCGCCAAAAAAGATTAGTATGCAAACACAAAAAAAAAACACCAAATATACCTCGAACGTGATTGCACGTTTTCTTTAAATTCTAATCAGTCATCAGTAGTTACAATGTTCTGGGAGAGCCCGTTCCAATGAAAGGCTGTACGTGAAAAACAAAATGAGTTCTGAAATGTGATGGTTCTTGCCTTTGGACGCTGTACATCGAGATTGTGACCCGTGCGACGGTTGCGGCGTACAAAAAGAAAGATGTATAATAATAGGAGGCACGAGCTGTGAAAAAAAATTGTGGAAAAGAGATAACCTAGCTAAATGGCGGCGTCCAGAGAGGAGGGGGAGGTTGGCACGGGCTCGAAGAGATGTGACGCTGGTAAAAAATAAAAATCTGAGTGAATAAAATGTAATGCTCAACCCTGAACTGATTCGATGTTATTGATGAGGTAGGATTGGTGCGAATCCTAGATAGCAGTTGCGTATTCCAGTTTAGGGCGGATAAGGGATGATTAAGCAAGTTGTTATATGTGAGGAAGGGCAAGTTTTAAGTTGCGCCTCAAAAAACCTAAAGAGCGATTAGCAGAGGATATGGTGTGACTGATATGAGTGGCCCAGGAAAGATCGGAGGTAAGATAAACTCCGACATACTTGTAAAAATTAGTTTTTTTCCAAAGGAACGCTGTTAAGGGAGTAGGAAACGATTGAGGGTTTAGAGGCGACGTGTAAAAGACACAAGCTTGCACTTATGGACGTTGAGACGCATATGCCATGTATTGCACCATGCTTGGATGCGGTTGAGGTCATCTTGGATGAGTAGGTGACCTGATGGGTTAGTCACTTGGCGATAGGAGACACAGTCGTCAGCGTAGAGACGAACATGCGATGTTATTGATATTGGCACGTCATTAATGTATATTAAAAATAAAAGTGGTCCGAGGACCGGTCCTTGGCGAACGCCTGAAGTGACTGAAACAAGAAAAGATGATGACTGGTTAGCAGTAACAAGTTGCTGTCTATTAGTTAATAAGTGAATGATCTAGTTCAGAATCGAGGAATCTAAGTTGAGTTTAGAAAGCTTGTATATGAGTCGACTACGAGGAACGTTATCAGATGCTTTGGCAAAGTCCAGAAAGATAGCGTCAGTTTGAATGTTTGAATCAAAGTTAACATTTATGTCATAAGTAAACGATGCAAGTTGAAATTCACATGAAAAATCTTTTCAAAAGCTGTGCTGGGATGGGTTGATGAAAGAGTTGTCTGACAGAAATTGAATGATGTTGGTGTAGAGAGTATGTTCCATTACTTTGCATAAAACGCTTGTTAGGGAGATGGGTCGATAGTTAAATGGGGATTTTTCTCGCCATTTTTGAAAATCGGGCAATCTTTGCCACTTTCGATTCATCAGGCTGAAGACTACTTGAAAAAGATTGTGAAAATATTTTAGCTAATATCACGCTGACTAGGTCTTTCGTGTTTTTTTTATTAATTTTTGCATTTACTTTATACATGCCTGCTGATGAATACATTTTAAGGTTCTCAATGAGTTTAGCGGTGCCTGTGGATTCAAATACAAATTCAGACATGGGTGTTGTCGCGCTTGCCGATGGACTGGTTACTGGTAGTGCCTCCAGTCACGAGGAACCGTGGTCAGACGACGAACGGTGGCACTGGAGGCCACCAACGTGCACGATTCGGCCCACGCCGCCCAGAGAGACGGAACACCGCCACCCGCTCCTGTCGCCATGCCGCTGTACGGGAGGCTCGAGCCGTTTGAGGAAGATGGGTCCGCCTGATCAGTCTACGAAGAACGAATCCACGTGTTCTTCCGGGCAAACGACACGCCTGAGGCGAAGCAGCGGGACATCTTCTTGGTCAGGTGCGGGACCCGCGTCTTCAGCCTCCTGCTCGACCTCCACAAGCCGGCCACGCCGCACGTCAAAACGCTGGGTGAGCTGCTCGCCACGCTGCGCTCGCACTTCAGCCCGGCACCGTCCACGCTTATGGAGCGGTTCCGCTTCAACAACCGGAGCCGCCGGGACGGGGAGACCCTCGGGCAGTTCGTCGCTGCGCTACGGGGGTCAGCAAACACATCCGCCTTCGGCGACCAGTTCGACTCGCTACTCCGGGACCGGTTCGTCTGCGGCATCAACAACCCCGCCTTGCAGACGCGACTCCTGGAGCTCCCCGACCCCTGGCTGGACGACGCGGTGAAGGCAGCGCAGGCGATGAAAGCAGCAGCTAAGGACGCCAGCGAGATTGCGCGTGCGGCCGGCTCACCGTCAACGGAAGCTGCGGTGAACAAGATGGCGGCAAGGAGCAGTGCCTGCAGCCGCTGCGGTACTGCCCACTCCCCCTCACAGTGCCAGTTCGCCCAAGCACAATGCTTCACGTGCGGGAGAACTGGGCACCTCGCACGTGTCTGCCAAGGGGGGAGGACGAGCGGCGGCCAGCAGCAGCAGCCTGGTTCAAGCACGGGTTCCAGCCAAGCCCGCGGCCAGGGTTTCCGTCGCAAGGAAAAGCGGCAAGGACGAGCGGCACCAGGCCCAGGTCCTTCTTCAGCCAGGGTTCACGTCGTGGCCGAGGAACCGCAGATTTTCGACGTGTGGCACACCAATAGACTCTCATCATCTGTGCCACCTTACTTAGTGTTGTAAAGACTCGGGGCTCACTCCGAGACCCCCGTCGGCGGATCTTTCGGTTTCCCTGGGCTAGCCATAACTGAGCCGCGTTGAAATCTCGCGAGCTTTAGCCCTCGTGAGCGCTTGAACGAGTCCCTCCCCGAGGCTCTTGCCCTGTTCTTTCGAAATCCTGTCCGGTTCGAAGATAGGTAGGGGTACTGTGGCGGCAGTTTGTCTGAAACAGCCGCCTCAGTACGCACCCTTCCGGAAGGTCCAGAAATCAGAACATCGGCCACAGGGAGACACACGCTCCCCTCGTCCAGCACCGATTTGATCCAGCTACATTTCCAATTGTAATGGGTCTCGGTAACGTACGACGGGTGAATTAGGTCAATGGTAGCCCCACCGTCGCGCAGCACGCGGCACGACTTTCCGTTCACTGTCATGTCGAAAAGATACGTACTCATGAGCTCCTCATTCTCCTCGCACTTACTCGCTAAGGCGAAAACCAACTTCGGTTTTTGACATCCCGCGGCAATGTGCCCAGTTTCGTGGCAATTGAAGCACCTTATCGGCCTCCTGGCCTCAAAGGGTTTCTTCTTTTGCCGACTGTCTGGCCCGTTGCCCCGGGAGGTCGTGGAGATATTCTGTTCCTTGTCTTCCTCCTTTCGCGACTCTGTTCTTTTCCAGCCCCCTTTTTTCGCTCATCTCCGCTTTCTTTCTGAAAGACTCCCCTCATTCCCTCTTTTCCGCCTCTACGGGAACTGTACTCATCCGCAAGGTCTGCGGCTCGATAAACAGAGTTTACTCCTGACTTATCTTGAATCCAGGTTCGAATGCTTTCAGCGAGAGTCTTATAGAACTGTTCGAGCGCGACCGTCTCCTGCATTTTCTCTTTGTCGTCATACGACTCGGCAACCTTCATCCACTCTACAAGGTACGACCGAAGTTCGTATGCGAACTCCGCATAACTGGCCTCCGACTTTTTCGTCACGCCCCTGAACGTTTGTCTGAACGCTTCTCCCGACAACCGATACTTCTTGAGCAGGCAGCTCTTCACGCGGTCGTAGTCGTCCGAGTCGTCCGCGGATAACCTCGCGATTACCCCGGCTGCCTCGCATGGCAGAACACTCAGCAACCTTCTGGCCCAAGAGACCCGATTGAAACGGGCCCTCTCGCAAGCTCTCTCGAAGTTTACCAGGTAGAGGCCCATGTCCTGTCCCACCTTGAAAGCCTGAATAAGCTTCGTCATGTCATAGAGACTTCGGGTGCCCTCTACCTCCGCTTCCCGTCCTCGGCTCGTCTTCCTTAGCTCCACCTCGAGACGAAGTTTTTCTAGTTCTAATTCCTTGAATTTTGCTTCGTCTCCTTTTTTTTTGTTTTGATTTTTTCCCACATCTCTTCGATTTCCTCGTTGTCAAGTTTCTCGTCCTGGATAGCCTTAACAAGCTCCGTTTTCTTCATCGATGTGTTCGCGTCTACCCCGAGCTCCTCACACAAGTCGAGCAACTGCCACTTTAGCAAACGCTGCAGATCCATGTCTGTGACCTATCTGGGTGGCGAAACTCTGCACTACCGACACACAACAACATTAAAATTGCCTTTTCGGTAGTTCCTTACGCCCCTGCAAAATACACCTCAACCTTACAGGCCTGGCGACAGAGAAAAGATGCCGTCATTCACCAGACTCGGCTCACGGCCCATGAGATCCGTTGTTGCTGGCGCTCAGTGGTCGTAGCTGTCGATCCCACCGTCCGCCATCCCGTTGTAAAGACTCGGGGCTTGTCCATGTAGTCGATCTCCGCTGGAGCCATGCGTCGCAAAGGACATCGGGTAGAGTTGGTAGCGAGCCAGAGTGTCTCTTCTCAAACTGTTTATTTACATACTATGTACAGTCTGCCGTTCGGCATGAGAACAACGTGAGAACACAGAGAGAGCGCGTAAAACCGCTCTTTTTATAGGGTCCCCCCTTCCCTACGTCCCTAGGCCAGGATGCCGTTCCCCAACTGGTCAGGCGCCGCCCACTCGCACGCACAAGCACACACAGAGGATAAGTGCTCTTCCGGTTCCTCAAGGCCTGTAGTGGCAGCCGTTTCTTCAGTGACGCTTGAGATTTGGCCTTACTCCTGGATTCTAGGTCGAGGTGACACCGAGAAGCTTATCCCCAAACGTCCGGGCACCGCCTGTGAGCACGCCCAAACGGACAGAGGCTAATCGTTTTGTTGACTCTAAGAGAGCACGAACGCCCGGAGGATACCGTCCCCCTCCTTAGTCGGGACGGAGAAGACCTTGGACGCCGATATCTGGGCAGTTCCCGTTCACGGCTTATCTCCCTCTTTCGGCTTAGCAGAGATCACCGTGGCCTTTGGCTCCTGCTTGGACGCCTCGAGGAGAACGTATTTCTGCTTCAGCACCTAACTTGAGCCGGTATCAACGACGGCTTGTCTTGCTCTTTTGTCGACGGTACCCGGGCAGCGGGGAAAATAATCCCGGCTTGAGATTGTCAGCGAAAGGCGCGTCCTCGGGAATGTTGGAGAAGGGGTGGCGTTCCGCGTCCAGGTGCGGCCGCGAAGGTCGTTCGTTACAGTGTCTGTTGAAATCTGCGGCCACCCCATCACCATGGAGCTAGACACGGGCCAGCGTGTCGGTCATGGCCGAGAAGCTGTTCAAGCGGACCTTCTCTGGCGTGTCCATCGAGGCGTCGGACGTCATGCTGCGCAGCACTCCGGGCAGCTTTCTCAGGTCCAGGGTCGGGCCCCAGTCAGCGTTCGCCTTGGCGACCGGGAGGCAATCCTTCCCTTTTATTTAACCAAGGGAACGTCGCCGACGATGCTGGGACGGAACTGGACTCACGCACTGGGTGTTCGGTTGCCAGAGTACCAAGAAGCTGCGCTGCACGTGGTGAAAGACGTCTCGAGCCTCCTGACCGACTTCCAGTCCCTGTTCCAAGTTGGGGTGGGTACATTTGCCGGCACGACGGTCGGCATCCAGGTACCTGTGGGAGCCCGGCCTCGGGTCTTCAAGCCGCGTCCGCTGCCGTTCGCCCTGAAGGACGGGTCAACCGGGAGCTGCAACGGCTGCAGCGAGAGGGCATCTTGGTGCCCGTCAAGACTTCCGAGTGGGCCGTACCGATTGTTCCAGTCCTCAAGCGAGACGGCCGTGTCAGGATCTGCGGGGACTTCAAGGTCACCATCAACTTCGTCGCTACCGTCGAGAAGTACCCGCTGCCTCGGATAGAAGATCTCTGGTCGGCTTTGTCCGGGCGAAAGAAGTTCTCCAAGCTTGAACTTCGAGAGGCCTATCAGCAGCTGGTGCTTCAGGATGCCACCCGGAAGTATGTCACGATTTCGACAACCATGGGACTCTTCCAGTACACGCGCCTACCGTTTGGCGTGGCCTCAGCCCCAGCCATCTTCCAGAGGGAGATGGACAGCCTCTTCAGGGGCATGAGGCACGTGGCGGTGTACTTGGACGACATCCTGGTTACCAATACCAACGACGGGGACCACCTGCAGAACCTGCGCAAAGTCCTGACACGATTACAGGACGCCGGTCTCAAGCTGAGGCTGGACAAGTGTGTGTTCCCGACCCCCAGTGTGGAGTACCTGGGACACACCATCTCCCAGGCTGGCCCGGCCCCGGCACCCCGCAAGATCGAGGCCGTGCTCAAGGCGCCGAAGCCCAAGAGCAAGAAGGAGCTTCAGAGCTACCTCGGCCTTGTCAATTTCTACAGGAGGTTCCTGTCCACCTGTCGACGCATCTAGAGCCACTGCATCGTCTGCTTCAAGATGGTCAGCTGTGGGCCTGGAAGAAGGAGCAGGACTTGGCCTTCCAGCGCAGCAAGAAGCTGGTCGTTAAGGCTCCAGTGCTGGTGCACTTTGATCCGGCCAAGCTTGTGGTCCTCACCATGGATGCGTCGCCGTACGGGGTAGGAGCCGTCCTGTCGCACCGGGGTCAGGATGGTCAGGAACGCCCTGTGGCGTTGCTTCTTGTCGTCTCCATGCAGCAGAGCAACGCTACAGCCAGCTCGACAAGGAAGGCTTGGCCCTCATATTCGGGGTCCAGCGCTTCCACCAGTACCTGTGGGGCCGAAATTTCGAGGCGGTCACGAACCACAAGCCGCTGATGGGGCTTGACAAGGCAGTCCCGGTGCAAGCATCACCTCGTGTTGTACGCTGGGCCTTGACGCTGATGGCCTACAGTTACAAGCTGGTCTACCGCCCTGGGAAGGACCTCGGACCTACCGACGCTCTGAGCCGCCTACCCCTGCCGGAGGTGCCTGCTGCCGTTGCAGAGCCAGCTGACGTTCTCCTGCTGGAGCGGGCCTACCCGGGGGTGCTCACCAGGACTGCGGTGGCGCAGGCGACCAGCCGGGACCCGGTCCTGTCGCAGGTGATCAAGGCGGTGTACCGAAGGGAGGAGCTGCGTCATCAAGCCTACAGCCACAAGGCCGCCGATCGGAGCTTGGAGCAGGGCTGCCTGCTGTGGGGCTCCAAGTTGGTGATTCCACAAAGTCTCCGGGCCAAGGTCCTGCACTTGCTGCATGCGGGGCATCTAGGCATTGAAAATACCAAGATGGTGGCACGGTCGCACGTTTGGTGGCCTGGCCTGACCAGGACATCGTGCAACAGGTGCAAGGCTGCCAGGTCTGCCAGGAGAACCAGCGAGCCTCGCGCCACGTGGAGATCACCTCCTGGCCGCTCCCACAGAGGCCGTGGTCGCGCTTGCACGTGGATTATGCGGGACCCTTCAAGGGCCACTACTTCCTGGTGGTAGTGGACGCCTTCTCAAAGTGGGTGGAGGCACTGCCAGTCACCAGTCCATCGGCAAGCGCGACAATTGCGGCGCTGCGGCAAGTCTTCGCGGCGCAGGGATTGCCGGACATTATTGTGTCGGACAATGGTCCCGCTTTCGTCAGTGCCGAGTACCTGGACTGGCTGCAGAGGAATGGGATCCGCCGGATGCTGTTTCCACCGTACCACCCCGCTTCCAATGGTGCAGCCGAGCGGGTGGTACAGACCATCAAAAACAAGCTCAAGAAGAGCCAGCCCGGGGATTTCCGGACGCAGGTGGCCCGGGTACTGTTCCAGTACCGGACCACACCCCATGAGGTCACTGGCCGTGCCCCCTGCGAGCTTCTGCTGGACCGGATGGTCAAGACACCCTTGGACGTCTTGCATCCAAACCTCCGGTCCACGGCGCTCCTGAAGCAGCTAAAGCAGAAGCTGGCTGCTTACCGAGGATGCCGTCCCGGGCCTTTGCCGGAGCCGGGAGCGTCGGTCTACGCCAGGAACTTCCGTCCTGGCCCACCCTGGTCTGCCGGACATGTGGTTTCACCAGCGAGTGCCTCGTCGCTGCTCGTCCGCATGCCCGACGGGACCACCTGGCACCGGCACGCCGACCATGTCAGGCCTCGCTCCGGGACCTGGCTTGCACCCTCGGCCGTCGCTTCGGAGGACCAGCCCACAGGGGGATCAACGACAGCACCAGTCTCGGCCAATGGAGCGCGACCCACCACGGAGGCGACAATCGTCACCAGTCCTGTGGCACCAGTTGGACCGGTGCCACACCCCAAATTCGGTCCCTGCAGCTCCACCGGATGGAGCGCGACCCGTACAGGCAGCGCCCGGCGTTGCCACACCCGGCCCGTCGACTCCAGTGCCCAGGCAGAGTACACGGCAGCGAAGGCCACCTGACCGTTACTCGCCGGGTTAACCTTCGCCGTCGACTGGCCAGGACCTGGCGCGACCAGACACTGAGTCGGTGTCGGCCGTGTGCCTGGTTATTTATTTATTTTGTTTTTAGAAAAAACAAGCTGGGGTGGGGGGGGGGGGGGGGGGGGGAGAATGTAACAAGTATGTAGCGCCCCCTCCAGTCCGCGCGTCTGTGGCCGCCAGGCTCGGCGGGCAACATTGATCACCGTGCCAAATAAACACCGCGGAGCGTACGCCGCCCCGGTCAGTCATCGTCCACCCTCACAACAAGGCTGCGTGTCGTCTCTTCTCGGCGGGTGCTTCGGCCCCCTTCGTCCACGTTCTAGAAGGATCGTGACGGGTATTGGAATAGCGGGAAGAGGATAAAAAATATATGTGAGGTATACAGTTCAAACACTGAATTTTTTTCATGGGCACCTGATGAGTGGGAAAGAAGTGAATGCAAGAAATTAGCTTAGGCGAAACGTGGTCTTCCGTAAGTCGTCCAGAGTATTAAAACCCCAGAGCTTGGCCTAGGGAAGACTAAATTAAGCGATGGCTTGGAGTTTGTAAAAGTCTCGTCTTTGTTTTTTTTTTCTGAATGGAAACAAATTGGAGTTCCTCTAGATGGGTTACAAATATAGATACAATAAATGACGACTATTAGCGATCTTTTTTTTATTCACTATAAAAATGAAAAAAAAGCCTACAGTTAATCCTCTGTTAGCATAAAATGTTGAAAGACTAAAACATTTTTTTTCTCGAAACTCCGGCATTAACCATGCTAATGATGTAACACCTGCGTACACGGTAGGCTGCTCTAGCCTTACTCTCAGTAAAGAACTTTAATTTTTAATCCCGAAGAAAACGGTCATCGTCACACTGATCTTTTTTTTTTTTTTTTGGCTATAGACGTTTTGCAGCAGCTGTGCATGGGCGCCGCCATAACCGACCTTCAGTTTATGTTTTCCCTTATTCTCTTTACATCACTGCATTATTACCGCAGCAGGACAGGTTATTGCCATTTTAGATTCTGTTGTGTCCTGCTCTTCAGCCACAGGATTATCTGGAGGCTCGTCAACGCTCCCTTTCGCGGCTCAGTATCTCGGTAAGACAAGAGAAGGTCAGCAATGGCGGCTGTAATCTTCCGCGTGTGTAAAGTGTCTATAATGATACGTGAACTTAAGTTTTCTTTCTGGTGGACAAAAATGAGAATTAGAATTGTCTGGAAATCGAAAGTAGTCACTAATTTCAAAAGAAGAACACTATGAGTGGCAGAGATGACAAATGCGTAGTAATAATGCCGCGCGCAGGGTCACGGACTTGTAGAAAGTTCTCGTTCATTCTTGCTGCGGACATAACTATCGTTCATCCTTGTTTTTGTTGTTCTAGAAAGTGCTTGTTCATTCTCGCACCGAGAAGTGCTTGTTCATTCTCGCACCGAGCGCGCTACGCTCGAACCTTCTCCGCCGAATCTTCGAGATAACGACTCACTCTAGATAAGAGGCCGCCCGCGACCTTGTCGAGTCAGTTTTCGCCCCAGCGCTCGACTCTGCTGTCTCGCCGACCTCGACGCTCGCGACGCTTTGTTATTATTTTCTATTCTCTTTTTGTTTTGGCACAAGTTCGCCACATTAAACGTTTAGTTCTTCCTGTTTATTTATTGTTACTCTGGTCACCACCCGTGACAATATATTAAGTTAGGATAGATAACGTCAGCAAAATAATTTATCTTTAATGGTTACACTCCGAACCGCTGCGTTCAAGACGGTTGTGCCACTTAGTTTAGCTTAATTGGCCTCACAAGGCTGTTTTCATCTCAATTTAGTGTACACTAGATTCAATCAAATTACTATATGATCTTAAAATTTGCCGACATATGAGGAATAAAGCAATAATTATCTTGACCCATTGTATATATGTTACTGTGGTCTACGGTAGTTTGCACTGCACTGTTGAGTCAACATCATCATGTTTCGCCATTAATTTAGTAGGACGAACACTTTGCATTTAGCGCGTTACAATTGTGTGCGTGTGCCTCTCTCTGCCTCAGTGGAAAGGGTGATGAGCTTTCTCCTCGTCAGCCGGCTCTGCACTGAACATTGTTTCAGGGAGCTTTCCTCCAGTGAGCTTTCCCGCTATGTTGTGAACACGCGTTTTGAAATTTTCTTGACGCCATTATATCTGCAAATTATGTGAATTGAAAAGCTCGCAAGATAGTGAAGCACGCGACACGCGTAATGAGATCGCATATGCGCCTTCGTGACGAGCGCTCAAATAAGGTGGAGAACTGGGCCAGTTGGTTGACGTTATACATGATGGAGAAAACAGCTCAGAAAACACGGACTACGAGGAGGAACAAACACGACAGGACAATGCTGTACTCGCAACTGAAGAATTTTAATAAAGGAAACAAAGACAGAAAAAACATACACAGTATCTTAAAAGATTGCACAAAAACAAAGGACCACTCTCGCCAACCGTGAAGCGTGTCAATAAACTACCCGTTCACTACGTGACTCATGTTTTGCCGCAGGAAGGAAATTTCTTTGGCTGACAGCGCCAATGACGGTTCACTAACGCACGAATGACCATGACACAGAATGTGGAAGGCCTCAATGATCTCTCTCGTCACCCTATCCTTGTGCGCTCGCAGAACGGTGACTCTGCCAAAGTCCGGCCGACACTGGCAATCTCTGCAATGAACGGGCAAAAACCCCCCAACCGTAGCTCCGAGCGAATATGAGTGCTCACGTAATTTATCATTCAGACATCTTCCTCTTTGCCCCACGTAGCGCCTGTCACACGACAAAGGTATTTTATATACCACACACGCAACACAAGGGACAAAAGGTTTTATGTGCGCCTTGGTGCACTTCGCGCTGGAACGACTAACTACCTCCGCACTAATCCTGGAACATATCTGGCCTATTTATTGGGGCGCCGAAAACTGCCAAAGTCAGTTGGCAGTCTGCCAAAGTCAGTTGAGCGATTCATCGCTCAAGACTTGATCTATAGGGTATGCCTACGAAGGAAGTTCCGGATAACTGCCCGTTCATTGCAGAGATTGCCAGTGTCGGCCTGGGCTTTGGCAGAGTCACCGTTCTGGGAGCGCACAAGGATAGGGTGACGAGAGAGATCATTTAGGCCTTCCACATTCTGTGTCATGGTCATTCGTGTGTTAGTGAACCGTCATTGGCACTGTCAGCCAAAGAAATTTCCTTCCTGCGGCAAAACATGAGTCACGTAGTGAACGGGTAGTTTATTGACACGCTTCACGGTTGGCGAGAGTGGTCCTTTGTTTTTGTGCAATCTTTTAAGAGACTGTGTATAGCTTTTCTGTCTTTGTTTCCTTTATTAAAATTCTTCAGTTGTGAGTACAGCATTGTGCTGTCATGTTTGTTCCTCCTCGTAGTCCGTGTTTTCTGAGCTGTTTTCCCCATCATGTATAACGAGCGCTCTCTTGTCGCGAAGCTCTCCTCTCCTGCGCTCTGGTGTCTCAGCGATCTGCGGTAGTGAAGGGTGACTTTAACGTTGACATTGCACTCCAGGAGGGAAACTGTTTCACTTCGTTTACGATCGAGCGCTTCGGGCTTGCCTGTGTGAATGAAGCTACGGTGCCCATGACCAAGCATCGGACGTGTATAAACCTCGTCTTGACGAAGAACGTGCCTGCCGTCAGCGTACACCCTGTGGTGGTGCACCCAGAGTGTCGAACCGGAACCGAACCGAACCAAAAACCGGAACAGAACCGTTATTTTTAGCCGAACCGGGTCTGAACCAAACCGAAATCTTCGCCGCCATCTTGGAATTGAACCGGAACTGAACCGAAAAAAAAATATTACGGTAACCGGTTCAAAACGGTTCACGGTATTTTTTTTTTATTACAAAGTGAGTGTTTGAGAAGTAAAAATTGGCAACTGGCAATTCTATGTAGTGATCAAATTGTCATATACCGAATTGCAATGTATAAGAAATTGTGGGTTTTCGTGGCGCTTTTGTATTGGCACACTGGCACTAGGGTTAATAGTGTGCCACGTGGTCACGTGACGTCATGGTTTTAAGACATGCTGTCAAATAATGTCACACCACGTGGTCCCGTCGCGTAGTCGCATGACTCACCGTGTCAAGTCGACTTAAATTCAGAACGTCAATTTCCCCCTCTCTTCTCCAAAGTTTCGTGTGCTTTTTCCTCCCTGGCAATCTTTTCACTCGTCCTACCTTCTTGAGTTGCAAAGAAATGTAGATGTATTAATGCTGTTGACATCGTGACGTCACATGCCATCACGACTTCTCACTGCCAGTAATGCGACAGCGTGACGTACTCGGTTGTCATGAGCCCGAGCCGAGTGCTCGGGTTTTTGACAAGCAGCATCGCCAAACATTCGTGTTGACTCCTGTTCAATCAAAGATGAGACTAGCCGAACTCTAAAAATGTCTGAAGCTCAACCCATGCTTTATTCTTTGGAAACCCCAGCGCATCACTATGATGAACACTGGCGGTTCATCATCGTCACAATTAGCTTCAGATCACATCGCGCTTGTTCCAACTGCGAGTTGAGAAAGGGAAAGCTGGTCTTTATTTTTTCTGCGCCTGCCTGTGAGCAGAGAAGCAAACTAATGGGTGTTTTTGCAAGCTATCAACTTCGGAAATTACCTCTTAGCGGCATTTACTGAAAGTGCAAAAATTGTTTCATGAATCATTTTACATGTACACATCATTGAGGCACTGAGACATGTTTTCGTTGTTGGTGAACAGTCTCAGAAAGTTGTCCCCGAGAATAAAAGGATTGAAAGGACTAAATATAGCTTATTAGTCTGACGATAAATAGAACTACAATTGTGTACCGCAAAGATACCTAAAAAAAAAAAAAAGATTTTAGTGGCCTTTGAGGGACAGTCGAACGTCGGCAGTGGCTCAAAATCTCGGAGTTTTGTTTAATGTTCACAGTTTTTGGGTGCAAAATAAAAGAAATTGATACTTACTGAAAATAAATGACACGCATATAATTGTCAATTTGGCACCCCCAAACAAAGGAGTAAGTCTCTCAAAACTAAAAAGTATTCTGTAGAGAAACACCGTCAACTAAAAAAAAAAAAAAAGGGGGGGGGAGGGTTAAAAACCTTATGTGTTATGAAAGTTCCTCTGGTCCGCATCTTCGGCGCAGCGCAGACAGCGTGATCCTGCAAAACTACTTCGTTTGCGAAATCACTCCTGCCAGAAAGCGCGTTTTCGGGGTGCCAGACGCTCGCGCCTCCCTCATTACGCTGCGTCATGCAAGAAAAATTTCTGAATACATGGGTTGAGCTGAGCGCGAACCTTTTGCAGCGTGCATCTTGCACCTTGGAATTTGATTTTCTCAGCAAACTGCAAACCATGTTAAACAGTCCAATATTTTGTTGAAATGTGATGTTCTCAACACAATACTCCGTTCCACTTTAAGTGTAAGTATTCCAGAAGCTAAAAAAAGCGAACTCTGGGCTTTCAGTGTCCAATCACGCGCGTTCCTCCAGTGCGAGTGCTCGGGACCATAGGCTCGCGCTTGTAGCATAGGCTGCATCTGTACTTGAAGAGGCTAGGGTGCCTCAATGTCTCTCTGTTTAGAGTGATGCCACCCTTTGTAGTACCCGATGCCGACAGCACACGCTCATGGGGAAAATACAAAGAAATCGACGAAAACAAAATGTCGCCGTAGGACTGTCAGCGCCACACACGCGTGCAGGGACACGCACTTTCACGCGCTTCTGAACAAAATATAAAAATAAAAGTGGGGAACAAAATGGCGAGATGTCTCCACCGTAAGCAAAGCGCACATGAAGGCACCCTAGAAGAGGCCATGCAATGCGTTTCTGGCCTTTCTTTTTTTTTTTTTTAATTTGCATTGCTTTTGCTCGAATTAGTGACTGCGACCCTAGCAACAGATTAATCATAAAATAAACAATAAATCTAGCATATTTTGAACATAATAGGTTAAAGAAATTTAGAATTTTGAGCAAATTTTCTTTTGTTGATGACGTCTTTTGTCTGAATCAGTAGAGAACCGAAGCGACAAGAGCGTGCAGCAACCATACGCGATCTTCCAAAGTGTTGGAAATCAACATCCAGTTATGAGGATGTGAACGCCCCACCAATTTACGAGTGTTACAAGCAAATATTTGAGTGAGAGTCACGTGCTTGAAAGGATCAGAAAGGGTCCTTGCGCCTATTCAGCCAGTCCTACCTCTAGAATTTTATGTCATCATTATCCGACGCTCTAGACCAATGTCGGCACTGAACATTCGTGTGTGACACTGATAGGCACGCCGTTCGAAGCAGCTTTTGGTTTTCTTCGTTCCTTTGCAATGCCCCTTTAAAGGAGCGGTGCAACGATATTCAGTTGGAATGTTTTTCACTTTACACGAGCTTACTGGCAAACCTGGGACTCAAGGATACTCACACGGAACGCCAATGGCCAAGAAACTCCTTTGTTTGCGGATGTAATTTCAAGGACAAAATCGATCGTTTTCCTTCAATCTCTCATTTGCAAAATTTGATAACGTAACGTGGGGATCGCAGTACATCCATATGACGATATTCGAATGCTGTTCATAGATTGGACCCGAGCATTGCGTGGGCACTCAATTTGGGCTCGTGATAATTACTAGCTCGAGAAACATTCGGGTAGTGGCCCGTGCCCAATCGCAGCAACGACGACAACAGCCGAGCCATAACAATGTCTGAAACTCAGCGCGTGCCCTGTGCTTTGCCAACCCCAGCTCGTGGCTATGATCAACATTGGCGGCATATAATCAGCTCCAGATGACGTGGTCGCTTGTTCTGGCTGCGAGTTGAGGGGGTGAACGCTGCTCGTTTTTCTTTATTCTTTTTCTCGGACTTCTATTGAATGGGGTGAAAACCGAACGCGTGTTTCATAGGTCATTCGCGTCAGGGATCCCCTTTAAGCGGTATTTGCGCAAAGTACAAAAATTGTTGCATCGCCCTTTTAAGCTGAAACAAATATAGCAAAAGGGGATGTCCAAATTGTAAAGTTGTGCAGTATATATAAGGAGTATTCACTGGGCGCCATATTTGTGGGTGCTGTCTAGAGCGCATGCTCAGAACGAGCCCACATTCATAGGTTGCTAAGACCGGCCATTTTAACGGTGTGGAATGCACGTTGCAAAAGGACCCTGGAAGCTAGCCATCAGCATGCGCTCAGCAGTCGCGCACACAGCTATGGCCGCCAGTGAATGCTTCCTATAGCAGTCTCGCGATGATGTTCTGCGGCCTGATAAAATGTTAGAGCGCGCATGACTGATAAAGTACGGAGTTGTAAAATTAGGCCCCAAAACAAGTGCACGACTATTTGCACGTGGAGAGCAGCAGCTCCTATATCTACGGTGTGTCGTTCGATTCCCCCACTTCTACTTCAAGTGCCCTAGTCCGTTGACACACGCCGAGGGTTAAGCGCCTTTCGACCTATTGAGCTCGACCAATTGAAACGTCGGGCCACTAAATGTTTAGGACTTGGTTTGTGAAAGTCTGTATTTCTCAACTTTTTGACCCAACCAGACGAAGTTCCATCAAACATGTTTACGTTTAAAACATGCATTCCCATATATTTCTTCTTGCAGTAATTGGCGTCTTGAATGGCATTATTTAGAAGAATATCATTTATTATTTCTATTTCTGCCCATTTTGTGTATTTACCTTCAAATCTATAACGTAAGCACACAGTTCTTTTTGGCCTACCCCGCAACCCGGTGTTTCACACTGACAAACAGTGAACAAATAAGCGCGTTCCGAAGACTCAATGGATGGCTATTTTCGAGTATTGTCCTCCCGTGTCGGTCTCAAGCGGTTATGTGAAATTCATACAGTCATATTGATTGATGACAATAACAAATATTTATATACTACCTGAAGACTTGACAACATAGACAAAAGGGACGATCACACTAAAGATACACATCATAAGTTAATGCACCCAGTCATTATCTGAAATATGCTCTGGAAATATTTTCCGGCATTTTTATCCTCGAGAGGATTTGAAAGAAACTTAGCCATTTTTTTTTCAGTTTCAAGTTGATTTAAATAACATGTGTTCCTGACGAGTATTCAACTTCTCAAACATATAGAAGTCTGTTGCTTCTTTTATTCGATGAACAACGATTTTTTGTGTCTCTGGGCTGGATGAAAACAAAGCACACAGTGGCGCGTGGGTGAACTATGACGATTGCGCACGCAGACCGTCAGAAAGTGACCAATTAAGCAGCTGTAATGTCGGGTAGACTATGAAATACTACTTTGTTCTATTAAACAACAAATCACCGAGTAGCAAGGGTGATGCTTATTGACAAAGTAAATTGACCGGCATCTTGTCAAGAACAAACATCAAACGCCGAGTTATGTCGAAAATATGCACTTCAATGCGCTCTTTTTTAGGCCAGATCCGTACTGAATACGAAGGTCACTCTTTTCTGCATAATTATTCGCGTGCGTCATGGTGCTGAATGAAAACAATATTAGTCAGGAAAGCAAGCGTTGTGCTTGCCGCTTAGTGGTCTATAAAAAGTAGACTGCAAGGGTTTGTCCTAAAACTTTCCTGACATTTTGAAAATATTATTGCTTTTAACTTAGTTGTATCGTGATCATATATATTTTGAATCGTATTTTATAATCCAGATTTCAGAATATATATATGGCGAGAACGTGTCCATTTTATGATTGTATGCACTGTAATTAATATTTTAAGTACAAGAGCACAGTAGGACTCGACTTTTAATATTGCGACGCAATCGTCTACTAGTCACGTGCATTTTAGGCGACCCGCCAGACTGATAACCTTTAGATTCAGGTGAAATATATACGACTGAGGTAAAAAGAAATAGTTGTTCAGTCGTATATGTTAATCTAGCTTATCATTTACTGTTTCATCCAAATGAAACAACGCAATTTATTTTTGGTACCTGGAAATAAAAGTGCATTCAACAAATGAAAAAAAGAAAGTATATAGTTACTCGTTTCACTCCTGAAAAGTGCCTATAGCCAAAGGAACGCGGAAAACATATTCTCAGTTTAGCGCTTCGAACCGGTTCGAACCGGTTCAAACCGGTTCGAACCGTTATTTTTCGGTCCCCGGAACTGAACCGGAGCTGAACCGAAATTCGTGAACCCGAACCGGAACCGAACCGATAAAATTTCGGTTCGACACTGGCTGTGTACCACACCGATCACAAGGCCATGGTCACTGCGATAAAAAAATAAATTCCAACCCGGATCGTTATATATATGTTTGATTCTTAAATCGTTCAAATAACCAATTACCCAATCACACCTTAATGTTTACATTTATAAATACTTCATTCCCACCATAATACAGCTTCGCTGGTCTTCCTTCTTCACCAGAGTGAAAAGGCTGACATTTTTTTACTTCCCACATCCAGTAGCTAAGTCGTACTCGTTGAATGCATTTCCGGCTTCCCACATATATTTTTTCCTTGTGCAACTGGCATGTCAATATTTAGAAAGGTACTCTAAGACTATCGCTATAACATATTCTGCAGTACTTGACCGGTTCATGTTATTCTGAGCAGCAGTGCAGTCACGGGAGGTCAAGTATAATTGTTCTTCTTATCATCTATACCTCCCCTTTGTCACTGTTTTTAATTAGGTAAAGAATTTTGTGACACTCTACCGTATAGTTTCTATTAGAACATGGAATGTGGCCGTGCTTAAGAGTACTTGCACGATAAAAAATATTAGAAGCAGAATATTCCCAAATTAAGTACGTAACTCACACATGTTATTGTTTTTATTTTAAAGCTACTGAATGTATAAAATTGATGACTGATTCATAAGAAACGTGATGAAATCTTACTTGTTGTTTTTCGTTCGGGGGAAAGTAGCTTTGTAAGTAAAGGTAAGCTGCAGGAGCATACATTGTTGTTTCCTCTGTTACCAGTGCGTCCAAACAGAGTTCCTTCCATTCTTTTGGTTTCTCAGGGCTGAACTTTGCTTCGTTTTTAAATGTTTTCCAATACACCTGAAGTTTTCCTCCGGCAGTTTTAATGTAATCCAGTATCAACATCCAGCCCATGTAATCCTGCAAGAGGTTACTGGAAAAAATGGAAAGCAGTTATGGTGTTTCGATGTTATATAATATATTACAATGGAAACGGCCAATAAGGCATAGAATAAGCTAATTTCTGCAAATATCTGAGGGCTCATATTAATGATTTACTATTTTGCGGCTTCGGTTTTAGAACGCGAAGTGTTTCCAAAAAGACAAGATTTTAATCTGCCTTAGAGATGTTCGATTCGGTCGATTCGCAGCCATTCGCACGAGGCACATAGATTAAACAGCTTGGTTAATTAGCGCATAGACAAGGGAGGAAGAATGTAGACCTAGGATAGAGCGCTAGTGACAACTGGCGTTTATTTCTAGGGCAAAGGAAGACAGATAGGAAGTACTGACTGTTAAAGGAGGAACACACACGAATAAAAAGACATGGCAAATTTCCAGTAGAAGAAGGGGCGGGAGAGAGGAAGACATAACAATAAAAAGAAAGAGAAGGGGTAGAAAAGAATATAGGTCTTAGCTTCACGTCCGGGTTACACATCTGCGTCGGCAGCGCCCATACTATCCCAAACGACAGCGACATTTATATGGATATATGTGGAGAGCATACGAATAGCTTATGGGCAACAAATGGACAGCATATGGGTCAGCATGCCTGAAGAAAAGGAGAGCAGGGACTGAACTAGGCGTTGTTATATCTGTCCATTGCACAAGAAAATCTTTTCCAAGCTCCTCTTTAATTTGTTTACCCGATACGATATCTGCAACACAAAATACAAAGTGTATATCTGCGCTGAGAACTAAGGAAATCAATAAGACTCACGAGCAAGGTACCACGCACGTTGGGCGTTATAGGGTGTGCAAGTTCTTCTACTATTGGCGTACTAGCAGCTTCTGCTCACCTGTTACATTTTTCCTTGTATGTTTATATTCCGTCGTAACCAGTAAAGGCACTTGCTTATATACCTCGTCAACGCGCACATTCTCTAATTTTGAATGTTGCCTGAGAACGGCATTGTCGAAAACAAATTTTTAGATTTTTTTTGTTTGTTTAGTGCTGCTAGCATCGAAAACGAATAAATCAACGCTGAAGTGCCTGTGGTTTTGCCAAACAAACTGTATAAAGCTGAGAGAGAAAGCACCAGACGGGAGCGCACAGGGACGTCAGGACGCCGATCTCTGGTCGGATTAATTAGTGAGTACACCTAAACATAGATGTTGTTGTCTCCACTGCACTCGTCGAATGCTTTAGAACAGCGAACGCCGGATTCCGGCGTTTGGCTCTCGCATTTAAGCACGTTCAACGCGTGCGGTACAGACAAAGGTAGCTAGCTTTAGGTCTACCGACTAATCATTTCTACGAGAGCAGAGCGTTCGGACGTGCCGCGCGCTCTCGTCGCCTTCTCTCTCTCTCTCCGGTTCTCCCGCATTGCTGAGGACCGCCTCAATTTTCAGATCGGACGGCTTTTAGCTATTTAATAGTTAGGCTGATGAACGTTTTGTTTGCAGGTTATTATTGGCGCACTGTGGAGAACACAAAAATGTTAGTTGTATGTTCGAATTCTACGATTGACCCAGTAAATGTAACGTCATTGCTAAAAAAGACAGTTCCTAGGGGCGTTGCTAGGGGCGACTACATGGTATTACATTTCGTTCCACAAAAAATATTGTTTGAAATTGAATGTGGGACTGAAATATCTAAAA
Organism: Ixodes scapularis; assembly: GCF_016920785.2. Classification (NCBI taxonomy): domain Eukaryota; kingdom Metazoa; phylum Arthropoda; class Arachnida; order Ixodida; family Ixodidae; genus Ixodes; species Ixodes scapularis. The sequence continues at coordinate 148,156,119 of NW_024609846.1, forward strand.
CATATGGCTATACAAAGCCTTTATTCTACACTTACTACGGCAGAGGTTTGCCAACATTTGGCTGTTTCTAAAATATTTGTGACGGCAACAACCTGTCTTCCAGACGTCTCGAGATGCCTACTGTAGACGGTGAACGCATAGGGAATGACTGAGGTATGCCGTCTGCAACAGTTCGGAATATGTGTGCAATGATACAATTTGTATCTTCTATTTTTTTAGAACATAGCAGGTCGAAGAGAACCCAGAATGTTTGTAATAATCCCTAGAATTGCGTTGCAAGCGGAATGGTCAATCGAAGCCTTAAAGACCCCCCCCCCCCTCCCCTTTAAGGAAATAAAGTGAAGTGAAGTGAAGAAGCCATCTATTTATTTCTCCCCATTCTGTACCACCCTGTCTCCGTCCCCCTCCCTCCCCTCCCCCCTCCCCCCCCCCCCCCCCCCCCCCCCCCCCGGAGTCGTCGTCTATCTCATCCGAGTCCACCTCACTCTACCTAGCTCTGGACTGATTAATTCTGAGATAATATTGAAATACGTTTCCAATTGATGCGGTTTCCAGGGTATTTTTTGGGCCAACGTAACAGATAGTTTTTAGAACCCCTTATTGCCTTGCAGTTTTTACACAGCGAAATAGTCAGTCGAAACCGTTACTTTTACTGGGTAAAGGCTCTGTTATACTCCGACGCAACGCGTGCGCGCGCGCGAGCGCGTCACAGCGACGTCACGTCCGCGAAAACCCGACGCTCTATACTCCGGCGTCGTGGCGTAACCGACGCGACCGGCGGCGTTCGACGCCGTCTGACCGCCTCGACGCCAAAATGGAGCATGCCGTATTCCGCGCCGGCCGCGCCGGCGACGCCGGACCAGAATGCATCACGCGCTGGCTCCGAGCACTACTGCGTGTGGCGCCATGTTCGAAGAATCCGACTCGGTCGTGGAGAAGCTCATCGAGGGAATTCGTCCTCACCCGTGTGTCTACGACACGAGGAAGCTTGAGTTCCGTAGACCGTGCGCTTGTCAAAGATGTACCGTATGTACATGACCGCCTACGCTTGCGGCGCAGGCGGTGCACCAACAGTGCAAGCGCGAGTTTTCGTCGGGCAAGGTACGTCCACGCCATCGCGCGAACTTGGCGCTCAAGAAGCGCGAGAATTCTCGTCTGCTATTCGAAATGAAAAGGAACCGGAAGCGGCGCACTCTCGCAGGAAGCGCCGGAAGCGCGCCCTCGTAGCCAGATTCTGCGCATGCGCCGCGCTGGCGACCCACCGACGCGCGCCGCGGGAGACGGCAGGGCCGCCGGAGTATAGAGAGGTCGAATTTTTGACGCGCGCGGCGTGACTGACGTGACGTAGCCGACTTCGGCCAGCGTTCGCTTGCGCGCGCGTTACGTCGGAGTATAACAGACCCTTAACTCTCGTCTTACAAGAACAAGGTCATTGACCTCGAGCTTCGGAATGTTGGTGTTGTGACGTTTGTTGAAGTTTTATTTCATAGAGCTTCGGTAACTTTCTCTTTCAGCTTCTGTCTTCAGCCTTTCCTTGTGTCTTAAATTCTTTACCAACCCCAATGCTCGAGCTGCTGGAAGAAATGCGACTTCTAAAGTCGCTGCAAATTGTGGTCAGCGACCTAGGCCTGCTGTAATAGATCGGTTGTGGTACGCAACGGCTGCTTCGAGACAGCATTTTCATACGCCGGGAAATTCGTTATACAAGTTGATGAATTGCTTTATGTCTCTGATAGCGCGCTCAACGAAGCCACTTGAAGCGGGGTGATATGGAGCAGAAAGTTTAAAAATTATTCCATGCTCTTGTGCCCACACTTTTAGCTTGTTGCTTCGGAAGGCGGGATCGTTGTTCAACCGATGATTCAGATGTTCTTGAAGATTTCTGGAATTACAAAGGTAATTATAGCTTTTGTGTCCTCTTTTCCAGGTTCTGTAACCACTGTCCTGGTGTATCTGTCTATGCATAGCAAGGAGGCTTGTGTCTTTTTGACTCCATCAACTTTCTTCTTTAACTCTCAAAAATCCAGATGGACAACCGTGAATGGTGTTTTTGAGTACTTTGGCGATGTCATCTCAGCCACGGTTTGCTTAAACGTAACTTTATAAATTTCACAGTGAGGACATAATTCTATCTACTGTTTGGTCTCGTTTTTCATCTTCAGTCATGAAAACCTCTTTGAAAGTTTTTTTGGAGGTTTTCCAATATCCGACTTGACCACCCGTCTCTAGGCTGTGGTGATAGAGCATCAGTACTTTGGGAACAAGAGTGCTGGAGACGTAGTTCCTTTTCTCTTTGAATATCAAAGTTTCACTCCCTTCCTAGAGTTTTTCCTGGTTTATGGCTTCTGGGCTGTCAAAATTTTGTGATTAACACCATAGACAAAGTATACGTCCCTCGAGTAGACCCGGGTTCAGTGGAATATCTCAAGGTAAAACTGTTGGAGTTCGTTGATCCACCGTGCTAATCGTCCTTCAGGCTGAGCCATGTTGAGCAGGTGTGTGAGGGCTTGGTGGTCTGTGAACAACTTAAATATTGTTCCCTCTAGGTACGATCGGAAGCACTTTAAATCTATCAAAACCGCTAGGGCCTTCTTCTCGTAGTCGTATAGTTTATTTCCGGCTTTGAAGAGTTGCACCTGCTATAGCCAATGACCTTGTTGTGTGATATCCGACAAATATAGGACAGCTCTTGCACCGCAATGAGAAGCGTTGATGTTCCGCTCAAAAGGAAGATGGAAATCACGTAAACATACAACCGGGTCAGAAGAAATTATCTGAGCTAAGCTGCGAAATGCCGCCTCACATTCGTCACTCCGCTCAAATTCGAGAAACTTTTACATCAATCTGGTGAGGCACATCGTTTTCAGCGCGTAGTCCTTAATAAATGCTTGCAAGTATCCGTCGAATAAAAAAAGAAAACTCTGAGAGCATGCACGTTGTAAGGTCTGACCATTTTCAAAAATCTATTACGAATTCCTACTTAGTAATCTTCATGGTACCATCAAATACCAGGCCAGAAAGATGTCCTCGCCCGGGAGAAACTCACTCTTTTTAAAGTTGAGTGTGAGACGGGCCTCACTGTGTGCTGGCAGCACTTCAAACGGATGCTGCACCAGCTCCTTTTCTGATTTGGAGTAAATTATGACATCATCGATGTACACAATGCAGAAAATTCCAATGTATTCGTTCAAAACTGTTGTAATCATTTACTGAAACCATGGGGAAAAAATTTTCCATTCGAACGGTAGTCGCTTGTAATCATACAAACTAAAGGGTCTCGTAAAGGCCTTCTACACTTTCGTACCTTCGGTCAGTGGAACCTGTCAGAAACCTTTACGGAGGTCGATCCGTGAAATCTGGCACCAACCCGTCTTGTCAATGATGCTGTCAATACGAGGTATCGGGAAGGGATTTAGCGCCGTCTGTTGGTTGAAGGCGCGATAGTCTGTAGCAAATTTGAAGTACCCGTCTTCTTTAGGAGCGACGGTCACTGGTGAGGCAAACGGCGGAACTGTAGGCCCGATGATGTCTGCGTCCAACATCTTCTGTACCAATCTCAGCCATGAATTGTTTCTCGTGTTATGCTGTACGTTTTTTTTTGGAAATAACGGTCTCGTCGTTAGGCGCGAATGGTACTTGGAATTTGGCGATGGCAGAAAGATAAGTTGCGACACATTACAACTCTGGGTACTGTTGGCTAATTCCTTGTTTCGTTCTAACAAGTTTCAGTTTTTGTACTTGAGCCTCCGGGCGAGGGAGACTGCTGTTATTTTGTCTTCTGTCCACTAAAATCTCATCATTTTGGTAGATCTTAATCATCAGCTGCCTCATACCAGGCCTCGCTAATAGGAAATTATATTCCACCCCATTCGTAAAGAGTTCTGAAGTCTCAGCATATTTCCCTTGGAACACGAGAACAATATTGATCCGGTGGTAATAAAACAGTCGTTTGTAGTCGTAACTTTGTACGCAGACATTTCTTCCACAGTACACGTTTCCAAGCTTTCCCTTGGACTTGTTCATAATAGAAACTCACGCTCCACTGTCTATCAATGCCTTTACGTTTGATCGTTCACAGTTATTTCAATGGGCAGTAAACGCAAAGAAGCTAAGTAAACAGTCTCTATTTTTGTCCTCAGGTAGGACTGCTCACCCTCGTTTATTCGTTTTTTTTTTTTTTTTTCCTTCTTCTTTGGTTCGACCGCAGCTATCTTTAGGACCTTGTTGTGTTGTAACAAGGTTCAAAAGCGGGTTCCGTGGCTGGAGGGTTGGAGCAGTCTGGTTCCGATCAAAGGAATATGGTGGCGATGCGGACTAGTTGGTTCATGCTTTATATATTCGACACAGCGCACAAGAAAGGAAGTTGAAGTCGAAAAGGTGCAGAAGCGCTTGACTTGTGTGCCCCTTCTAGTTCCTCTTCGTTTTTGTGCGCTGTGTCGAATCTCCTCTGATCTAGGTTACGCCGCTGCGGACGATCGTGGTCTCTCTTCGGCGACTCTTGAGACACTCGACTGTTCCGAAGCCGCCTCTTGTCAGCCAACGTGTTCGGCCTCTCCTGAAGACACTGGAGTAGAGCTTCAACCGGCTTAGGCGACATCAGTTGGACAGTCTTTAGCCTATTTTGTGAGAGCCCGTGGGTGATTAGGGCCATTGTTGCCGAAGATGGTAGTCCTGGATCGGCAAGTTGGAATAGTCTTCTTTTCTCGTAGAAGTACTTTATTGGAGAGCATGACCGGAACTTGAAGAAAATCACCCGGTTCCATCTCTCCAAGGCTTTTTCTAGAAAGCTTGTCAGAGAACTCGCCTTGCAATCGCTCCAGCTTGACTCCGGATGGTCTGTCAAGTGCTGGTTTTACCACTTCTTGGCTGTCCCACTCCGGTAAAGACGCATGTACTTAATCCGATCCTCTTCTAACATCCAGCAATACTTTTTTACTGCATATTCAAAGATATTTCATGCAACCCTCCGGATGTGAAGAGGATCCATCAAATATGCCTGGCTTGACCAGCTCAAAACGATGTCTTTGCGGTGCTTTCAACGCCGAGATGATTGCTCCCATCAGTTCGTTTTGCTGCGCCGTTTGCTTTTGCTGCAATTGCAGTCACAGCATCACGAGTGCGACTGTAGACGCTGGCGCTTCTGGACTGTATCGTCTGTCTTGGCTGTCGAGTTGACGGAGGCTGGGCTTGAAAACTAAGTCGTCAAATGCCGAAAGTTGAATATTCACCTTCGTATACAATTTGCTGATGAGTTCTTGGAGAGAAAGATTGGCCTTTCAAAGAACCAGCTCTGTGAGCTCATGGGTGTTGGCGTGTCCAGGCAGCTGTCGCTCATCTTCGTCTTGTCGGTTAGTTCAAAATTCCACCTTATCGCCTGCGGTCTTGTTTATGGTAAAGGTTACCTACATTACTTCCCCTCAGGCTATCTTGCCGGCAGTGGCAAATTGTAATGACTCCTAGAATCGCGCGGTAAAGTCACTGGTCAGTGTATACATTCTATTTATTTATTGTCATTCCTTGCTGCTCTGTTCTTCCTTCTCCTCCTCGTTGACGTCAATCTCATGCACGCCCACTTAAGTATTTATAAAAACAAATTGTGTTTGCGTGCAATACGGAATACTGTCTGACGAAAATCATCACACGTATAGAGATCTCGTAAAAATGCAGCGAGATTTAGCACATCAAATCAAAGCAGCGTCAGTCCTTCTTTTTGATTTTGCTGAATCAATTATTTTGAGTCAAACATAAAGGATTGACATTCCAAACTTCGACTTTCAGACTCCCAATAGGGTGTGTTGAGTACCTGCTTGCAAACATCACACTGAGGAAGAATACTGCAAATTCTTTCGTTTTCAGTAAGATTCTAAATAGCAAAAAAGGTGGATGAGAAAATAAGAAGCATTAGGTAAGTTATATTGTTCCGAACAGTTCGTTTGCTCATAAAAATATGAGCTCAAGCAATTTCTGAGCCGTCAGAACTTCTTGAAACGTGTGCTAGTCTGCACTTCGACGTTAGTACACTTTACGTCGTGGTTGTACATAAATTTGCTTCACAACGTTTCACCCATCTCAAGTATTGCGGAAGCGAGCTCGACAGACAGGCGTTCACGCGCTCGCGCAACTCAAGCGTTGATTAAATTTGTGCACAGTCACTATTTACACCCAAGATCCCACAGAAACTTGACACCGAGAAAAGAAGTGTCGTCGCTTGTCACCAACCTCATTAAACGAGTCGCGTACTCCCACAGAACGAGCACTAATCCCGCCAAGGCATCGTGTCATCTGCTGGCGAGGCAAAACCGGTTGTTAAACTTTATTACCGGCATTCATCATCGCTATACGATGCTGAGATAATAGAAGAAGTATTCATTATTAGATACAGGAAAGACACAATGCTTACAAAAAAAATTATTTATTTTTGTATCAGTCAATTTTTAACCTTGTATCTCTCCATAGCAACGGACCTAGGAACGGTTTCTTTGAAGCACAGTGCCTGTATGTTACGTCATTACTTACGGGGTCAATTCTGAACATATTTTTATGATGACAAAGAGAAAATACAGCACTTAGTAAAGTTATGTACGTAGATGACCTAATTCATGTTCCTGTTTACCTGTATTTTACAATATAGTATTGTAGAATCTTTAAGAAAACTATCTTCGGCGGAATAATAAAAATAACGTCAATTATTAAAGTATATGAAACAAAAAAATCACAAAGTAAAGTAACCACCAGAGAATAAAGTAAATAATGAATATAACAACACTGGTGCATATTTGCTCCCATTTCTACGGCCTTCAAAATACCTGGCCGCCTTGTTTCACAAAACAGAGTTGGAGAGTCAACCAACCTCTGCGATACACGGATGGAGCTTAGTGAATGGGAAGACCGCAAATATTACCAGCCGTAAAATGAAGCCTGTAATCCCATATTGAACATGGTTAGGGAGGTAACATGGTGTTTTACATCATGCTCAGTGTCAGAAAGTTTTATGCAGGGCGAATTCAGAAACAATCGCGGCAATATGTGGAGGGCGTCCGCAATGCAACTAAAAAGCAGGAAAAGCAGGCGCGGAAAAAGTATGCGCTGAACGGCCGACGAGACTGAAGACGACGTTCGAAATGAAGAGAACGTGGGATGAAAGAAGAACGAAGAGAAGATACATTTGGAAGAGGCCTAGAGGAAGCGGGCGGCGTTTGAAAAATGTTTAGATCGAGGAGGATTTAAAAGGGGTTCAAAATGACACGGGCGGCCGGCTCCGCGTCCTGCAAGCAAGGATTGTCCGGGAAACAGCCCCGAGTCCTTGGCGGAAACCAAAGCCCTCCGCTGCACAACCCACAAGCCACAGGTCACCCAATGCTTTTCGGCAAGCTCATGCGCAATGGCCACCAAGAAGGCCCAAGATACTGAGCAGTGAATTAGCAACGACGGCCACAGACTCTTCGTTTGATCCACTGTGACAGGTGTGAATGTGTATTTCTTTAAAGGGATACGTCAACGAAGTTTGAAATATTCCCGTCGTGTTCAAAAATAGGTTGAATACGAACCACAATATCCGTAAATGACAATCGCACGTTTGTACTTTGAGCCTGGTAGCTGTATTTTTCGTTATAAACGGCCCACTCTGGCAAGCGCTCGGAGAAGGCCCAGCGGAGACCACGTGACATCCAACGCAATCGTGACGTAGGTCGTCTCAGGACGAGCAAAGCTACGGCGAGGCTGACATCGAGAGGATGGCCTAGTCGTTCCAGCCACCGAAGCGGCTGCTTTTGTACGAATTTCGAGTGACGGGTTCATCTTCTGTAATCTTGTAGGGGGACAATAGCGACTTCTGCGATACACTAAAGACATTCTCGGGAAGAGGGGAGTTCCTCCTGCCTCTCTTCTCTCGTCGTGGCCGGAGACGAGAGAACCTCCGTCACAAGCTGTCAAGGTTCCTAGACGGGCATTACAAGCGAGGCGTTAGCGACATCCACCAGGTGCTCTTTGCTAATCGTTTAAATCGTCTTAAAATTGCTTTTCGTTACTTTTTTTAACAAGATATTGGTATGTTCGATGTGATGCTGCTCCTTTGAACACATATAGACCAAAAACTAAGCGCCGAAATTTCGTTGTAGTATCCCTTTAATTTCCTCGGCTAAGTTTTCTCCAGTAGTCTTTTTTTTTTCGTGTGAATACTTATGATTTTGTTTTCTTCGTTTTGCTTTTAAATGCAATCTATTTTGCGATAAAATGAGAAAATCCAGACAGAAGTTTTGCCCATTATTTTAGAACCGTATAGGGTCCTTGCACATGCCAGGTTTTCATTAAACGTGTATATTCTTTTATATCTTAAAAATTAAACACTGTGGTGTTTAATCTTTCTAAATCAGCTACTGAGGTGTCTAATCTTCGTTAATCAGTTGAGTGAGGGAACAGGTCGAATGGCATTGTGCTTCGAGTGTTATGCAATCTAGTGGCAAAACGCTGGGCACCCTGAGACCGCAAGAGCTTTGTTTCGCGGGATCGTTCGCCTTCCTCAAATTGATCCTAAAAAGAAGAAATAATTGCTCTTCCGGGGGATACTTGAGGCCTTACGGGGCAATAATATTTTAATGTGCACTTTTTATTACACTTCAGATAAACTAATAGCTATATAACCGCTTTCTATTGTGTTTACGTGTAATGTAATGACAATAAATGGACGAATAAAAGAGTTCAACCTTTACTTACGAGTCAGTCTTCTGTATGTATTCGAGTATTGCATTAACGTGATATCTGTTTCGCACCGTTACGTGTTGATTGGACTTAAGAGTGATGTTCACCTTCTTGAATTGATTGCTCAAAAGTAGGAAGAGGGGAAACTGAAATAACGCATAAATTCAAACATTTCACACTTAGCGAAGTGCTTATCGTTTCTAAAGAGCAGTCAATTCCTGTCTATTGTATTTTAATTTATTGATAATTAGTGTGTATCCGATTGGGTCCATTACAGGAGCGCATTCAAGACGATTCAACCTTTTGAATCGAGGATCATGGTAATTGACTGAACGTTCAATGAAATGTCCTTATATAATACGTCATACCCTTTGAATCATCCTGCTTTGTTAAAACAAACTCGTCTATACCGGGCGCTTTTGCAAATATATAAAAGAATTTAAATAAGGGCTAACAAGAGAAAAAAAAAACTATTTTAGGGTACTAACTGCCTGCCATGGTGGATGTGAGAAATTGCAGAGACATGCTAATTAACAAAATAATTACTTCCAACTTACTGATTGATTTTTTAATTAGTAAAACTAAATGTATGGTCTCGATTCAAAACTTGCTAAGTGATATCGAAAACTCCTAAATCAAGTGCTACTTGAAGCGCATAGGAAGCAGAAGTGTGCGCCAAATTTACCTTTTGTGCAGCAAGTGCAAGGCCGGCGATATGAAAACGCGGAGGAATTCATATCGTCCGCGGTTTTGCGTCGCCGGCATTGAGCCTGCTTCACACGTGGCAGCTCAAGCGCAATCCCGTGCTTCCAATGTGCTTCAAGTAGGCCTAAAATTAAATTGATGAAGGGATTTTGATTACGCTCAGAAAGTTTCAAATTGGAACTGTACGTAAGTTCATTTTTACCAATAAAAAAATTAACAAATTTTAGAGTTCATCGTTGTCTAATTAGTATTTTTCTTTAGATTCCTGACGTCCGCCGTGACTGGGAGCTTCTTTCCGAAAAAATCATTTTGTCAGAACCACCCTTGTTTTACGAATTTGTGAAAATATTCGGAGAAACACTCAGTAATATTGCAAATGACAGACAAGATGCAGGCGAGCTGGTGAACATTCAGCATCTTGAAAACCTGGGTTTAACAAACAAAAGAGGGATGTATCATAACCATTTTTCGTTCCTCAGTCTCCGTATAAGCTTGGGGTTTCTGGCGCCATTTATTTACCTATCCAATTAATAAACAAGATGCAAAAAAAAACGCAAACCCTCTTTTGACGTTTGCAAGCTACAAAAATGGCGCACTGTGATCTATCATTGCACATAATTTCAGCATATATTGCAGAATATTAGAATTCACAGGAGGGAATGTTGTATAAATACCAATCTCTTGTGTTATTGCCATATAAGCTTAATAATTCCTCTATCTCGCGCTTAAGGATGGCAAAAACGATGTTCTTCTACATACTGATGGTTATGTGTCGCTCGGCTGATGCTCGCTTAAACCTATATATGCGTATCAGCTAAAGAGATTCTGCTCTTCTGTTTCCACAGTTTTCGTAACTTACATTCCAGACTCCCAGGACTAAAGAGGCTTCTTCGTTTCCGATTAAGATTCAGTTTTGTGTAAAATGTTAGTATTTCTCCTTTTATTGGCAGCAAGGAAAAAACGTTTCTCTACTGTTTTTGTAAAAGCCAAATGAACCAACGGCAATTTGATATTTCGGTTTTTCTCACTGTCATTTTTTTTTCTCAGTCGAGAGTTTGGGAGTTGGGACAAGGCATCTCGATATCGACATCATCAGCCGACTTGATTATCGTCCATGAAATGAATGCGCAATAATATTATCTCAAGAGTCCCTTTTGAGACGTTTATTTCACCTTACTGATCATGTTCAAATTGCTTTCAAAACCCGTTTCCTTTCCTTTGACTGAGAAGTCGTTCGGTGTTTTTGAAAAATCCCGAAACTATCCTCGGAGAAAACACGACATATCTTATGGCACAGATAGGGGTATATACCCCTATCTGTGCCATGTATATAGACCCCTATCTGTGCATTATGTGGAAACAACTGTATAGTTGTTTCCACATAATAACATGGACAAAAACCTTTAATTTTACGCCGCAACACAGTTTACGGTACGTTCCTCTATTGCCTTTTACTGAACTCTTTTTTTATTCTTGTAATCCCTTATACATAAGTACTTTTGTAACTGCAGTAAATTATTCAAAGTATTTTAGGTTACATGAAATTGTTTACTTTCATATATTTTTCTTCTTCTAGGAGGCTGAATTTTAATACTACATTCAGTTGCGTTTTTAATCAAAGAACTGTAATTATAGTCAGTTTTATATACCCGTACAAGACAGCGAGCAATAAAAAAATTCAGCTCTTGTTACAATTAAGATCTTTGTCTTTAGAGGAAACAAAAAACGCAAACCTCCAGGGAAGATTCAAAGCGTATTGTAATAAACAGTTGCCTTTCTTATATTTTGCACAAAAACAGTTTGAAGTTCGTAATTTATCATGGAATGTGGCACTCTCACAACTCCGATCCACACACAGGATATAATGCAGGGATTCGAATATGTGACACCCAAATGAACGATCTAGCGGAAACGTTCATTGAATGATTGAATAAACATTTAAAGGGGTCATGAAACGCTTTTCCAACTTTTTCCTGTTTAGCTTTCCTCCTCAACTCATAAATCGCGCATTCCACCAAACAGTTCAAGAAGACTAAAAGAGGAGGGGAGCATCTCGCTAGCGCCCATAGTCGTATTACGGCCGAGAGTGCAGTAAACACGAGAGGGGCGAAAGGGCGGGGGTGGCTTTGAGGCCGGATAGGGCATAACGGCTGAGAACTGCATGAAGGCCGATAGTCTCTAAATGGGCTGGCGTGGCCGCCTTTTCGGGGTCGCCTTGTGGTTGACGACTTTAGTTGCCACTAAATAAGATAGATGGCACCACATTGAACATGGCGGATGAAATTAACATCTTTTCAGTCTCGTCAATCACTGTGGTCTCTTCTCAAATTACAATGATTGGCGCTCCAAATACTGTAAACTATTTAATTTTTTAGAGGACCTAATTTTCGCCTATCGCTTACAATTCGCGAAAATAAGGTCCCGCGAACAATTCCGTTAAAATGTAAACACATTAGAATCTATATTGAGATCTTACCTCGTCGGGAAAATTAGCACCCGCAAATTATTCCAAAACTCCAGCTTTGACCTAATCGCGAAAAATAAGTCGTTTACAGTATTCTCCGGGAAAGTAGACTTATGACATTTTTAAGAGTGTTTCTGTCGGTGACTGCAAATACTGCGGTCTTGGGTTTGTTTGCCTTCACGGCCGGCACCAGTTGGTACGCCGGCCTTGCCTGTCCGAATTTTTCATTTATTTCTTTGCTTTTCCGCGCTTTATCATTTCTTATTTGTTTGATCAGAAGTTCCTTCGTCTGCAAATTTGGATTTTGTACACACACTCACGTATTTCCAAATAAATGCTATAAATTTAGGGCCCCCTTTTGGTATAACATTCCTATATTTTAATCATCGACTTTTTAAGAGTTCAGTGAAACATTTATTGTGTCTTTTCAATTTTCAGATCTTTAATTAAATTAGTTATGTCTGATTCTACCGGGCGGCTACGAAAACGATGAGTGAGGTTGATTTTAAAATTGTATTTTCAATCTTTTTTACAACTAAACGCTGAAGAAAACACATACTAGGAAATATAAAAAACACATGGGCCATCAGAATGTCAGCACATATCAATTAACTCACCGTCGGAGTGCATTCTTGCCTTGAAGTAGGTCATGTGCTTCGTTCCGTCTCTCTAGTTGGCTCACGAGGGCATAGCTTTTGCTTTTTGCTAAAAAATGTTGACACGGAGTGTAGCACAAAAGAAACGCTAGTCGAAACGGTCAAATCGCAACGTGTTTAATTAATCGTAAAGGATGAAGCAATAAAACCAAGAACGCAGTATTTGCCGTCACCAGAGATGCAATGTGCACTGACAAATAAAAGAAATATGTGGCGACATCAATCTTATTTGGTGGCAACTAAAGTGATCAACCACAACGCGACCCCCCAGAAGGCGGCCACACTAACCCATTCACAGACTATCGGCCTTAATGCAGTTCTCGGCCGTTATGTACTATTCAGCCTCAAAGCCACTCCCGGCCCTTCCGCTCCTCTCGGCCGTAATGCACTCTCGGCCGTAATGCGACTCTCGGCCGAAATGACAGTGACCAAAGGGGGGAGGCCCCTTTTGCTCGGAATCTGGTCTGTGTACCCGGACAGAGCCATTGTCCCCCTAGAAGATTTGCCCGTCGCTCCAATTTCAGACAAAGGTTGCTTTCTCCAACCCTTTCACCCCGAAGCTGACAGTGCTGTGCAACCTACGTGCTCGTTGGGCCAGCCACACTTTTTCCACGTGATCACGCTCCTTCGCGCATACCCACGCTCAGAGAATGAGGTCCGGTGATGAGAGGGAGGCGGCTGATTGGTCCGGCAAGCGCGTAGCTTCTACCACAATGTCAGCTTAGGGGTGAAGTGAATAAGTGAGGTCCGGGTGTCGTGTCACGTGCGTTGGGACCCGATGACGCGCTTTTGGGACCGCGGATGTATCACAGTGAAATGGCAGAGAGCTTACGAAGGGGAGGAGGTACGAAATAGTCCGCTGTGTTTTGAAATTTTTCGCACTGAAAGTAGGGGCTTTTGACTTTCTACCTTTTTTCTTTTGGCCCACTGAACGATGTGCTATTAGTAAAATCTCAATCTAAAATGATTTGTCCCAACCCAAAATTCGTTTCATGGGCCCTTTAAGAAAATATGAGATTATGCGAAAAGGTACATAGGCATTATTTAAATAGCTAAAGTTCTCATCTCTTTTCTGGACACAATGTGGAGGGAATTATTTTATTTTCAAAACTGAAATAATCTAATATTATGATAATCACTGTTTTTCACGTCTGAAGAAGTTTGCGAGAAAGTTCAGCTAGCAGGCCTTATTGCCCTATGTTTTCAGAATGAACATCTGTGCGTCTGTCACTTGCCACTTTGGCTACACAACTTTCTTACGTGATATATAAACTGTCTATAATTAATTTACTTATATTACTGGGTACAAATGGCAAAAACATTCAAATTGTGATACAAATAACAAGTTACATAGTCTATAATTTTAAGTTTGGGTAAAGATGTTTCTATAAATTGTTTTGATAAATACTGAACTTAATCTGTCAACCTCTTGGAATTTCCACTTCATGGATATTGCCATCCAAACTTCGAGCCGCTAATAGACGCCAATTATCATAAAGCAGTCTCCCATGAAAGATCCCCTCTCTCACTAGAGCAATAAGCAAGATATATGTTGCTTGTTCGTTGTAAATAAATAACTAAATAAATAAATATATATATGCATACGTTACCTTTTTTGAAAGGTGATTTTGCATCTCTCTAATGGGCAACGTGGGATCAACCCAAAATCCAGCAACTCTCTTGAACCACATTTCATCAAGCTGGAATTTTTATTAATAAGACCATATTGAATATAATCGGAAGGCTTATCTCGAGTCAGGAATTTTATCCTTTTCCTTGTAATTTACAGTACGTATCTCTACCATTTTACGATATTAGAAGCTATAACAGGCGCCATGAGCGAAAGAAAAGAGTGACCATCGTAAAATATGTTGTTTAGTTCGCCATAGTTAAACTAGAAATATACGAACTAAAGTGAAGAGTCGAACTCGTTGGTAAGATTACATCAAATAAAAACAAGCGTACAAGCCCCGCTTGTGCGCTGTTTTTAATATTAAATACAGAACGTTAAAGTAGCGTTATTAAACTATACCTTTTGTTTGTCTTGCTCAAACACAAATGTGAAAAAAAGGTATATTGTCGGACAACTTCTGTTTCCAAATTATTCTTTGGTACGATTGAAATATCTGGTCATCTCAACAAAAGCTTTACTGTAAGTGCGTTTGTAGTAGGGTTCCGGAGTTAATTTAAGGGTTTTTACAAACAGCTCAGAGCCAAAGCAACATAAGATCGAGCCAATTTGTTGCCATCGATATAAACGCGATACGAAATTGGCTCGGCTTTGTTTAGCAGGCGTTTTTTGAACCTAGATCTCTCTGCTCCAGTCAAAATTACTGAACCTCATGTTGTTTCTTCTTTCTTACATTTATAGCCATCGTATCAGCGCTTTCTCTTACCCGCTGCCGACCACGCAGGTAACTATATAAGCGGGCATTCAACCGAACGATTGCTACAATATTAAGGAATAGTGAGCGCTTGAGTCACTGAATGTTCCCAGAGTACCGAATTCCATTCTGTCAGCTTACCGTAAGTCGATCTCCGCAGAATCCACTTCTGATTGGCTGGGCTGGTTAACCCGTGGCGGAAATTATCAGTCGGCCATTTTGAAGATACCCCCCCCCCCCCCTTCCATAAAAAAACTTATATAAAACGTTTTTGCGTTACCACGGCTACGGTGGTTACGCGCGGGTCGGAGCTCTGGGCACCGATGAGTTGGGCCCGAACGGAACGTAAATTTCTTTTCTCTAGAGTTTTTATTTTGTAATATTAAGTAGTTGCTAATATAGTTCGCCAAAGAAGATTGCCAGCTCGTTTGCTCGCACCGGTTGCGCTGGTGCAGCGTTTCAAACTCTACGCCTCAGACGATAAGCCAAACACTTGATTTCGATAGGTTTCGAGGCGAGAGAGAGAGAGAGGAGACAGCGAGGAGCAAGTGACGCACCGCTGGGAACGAAGGAAATAGCTTCAATAAAAACAAAACAGCGTTGCCACCTACCAGAAAGGTGTATTGAAGAGCGCACACGATAACGAACGCTACATTGTATACGCGCTTCGCTTCGACTGCACAGGGAAGCGCCATGTTGGGGATCAGGACCAGTGTTGCCGAATGGTGTGAAATTTCTAACCTAGTGTGGAAAGCTTAACGCCAAGGCGCAAAGGTAAACATAATTTGAATGCTTGTAAAATATGAATTTTTAAAAGCAAACATATCTCTTATTTTACATGCGTTCGAGTTTAGTTCCCCGATGTCCCCTTGAGCAACGTTTGTGAGAAATTTCTAACGATTCGGCAATACTGATCGGGACTCCAGCGCCGCGACTCGGTTCTGAAGAGAAAGGTTGAAAGCTCCGGTGCTCTGGGAACATTCAGTGACTCTAGTGACCACCACTGCCCTGAGGGACATTATTATTTCGTGCGCTCGGCGCCGAAGTAAACGCACGTATTTAAATTACGCAAAGTTTACACCCTGATGTCCGCTGTGTTCTATGAGTGCCTCAACAGAATGGATATTGTTTTGTGCACAAATGCAAAAACAAATTGTCTTGTTAGTGCACAACATAGCATTTCTGTTGACCACGCTCTTCTTGGACTTTTCCGTGGTTCGCAAGCTGCGGTCGGCTAATAATAGTTACTTGGTTATTGTCTAGAAATAGAGACAATGAGGCATTTCAATTTGTGAACCCGCTTATAGGGCTCATCTTTCAAAACAAACTACATTAAAAGTAGTTGATTCCGTTCAGTAGCAAAGTCTGCATCAAAGTCTGTTATCCCCAGCTTGCTACATTTATTACATGCCTAGTCGATGTTATGGTCTTAACGTGTGTCACGACGACGGCAGCTCGCATTTGCGTAATTCGTGATCATCCTGGCAACGTTGGCATTTGTTCAGGAACCAACGTGGAGCACGTTGGTTCCTGACCGGCGAATTTTGATTGTGTACAATTGTGACTCGCGAAATGGCGAAAAAGCGAAACGGCGAAATCGCGAATAACAAACAGCCAGGGGAAAACCAGCAGAGCCCACGGCTATGGCGCAGTAGGGAAGCTGGCGACGAAGTACGCATAAAGTGCGACAGAAGCAGGAGGTGGGCCTTCCTGGAAGAAAGCCGTTACAAGGATGTCTCGGAGGCGGAGGAAGACACAGACCCGTTCATTCGCAACATATGCACGAGGCTGACAGAGCTGGAAAACATGCATGGGATGCGGACAGAGGAGCTGACAGCGCTGGTGAGCTCCCTGACTGAGCAGATCCGACGGTTAGAGGACCATGTGGCGAGTACGGCCAGTGCAGCTACCCCAGAGCTGACACACTCCGGAAGTGGACGGGGGGTTTTGTGTCAGCCAGTGCGATCCGATGGCAATCGTGACGGTGGGGACATGGACTCCCACCGAGGCAATGCCGGAGAAAAGGACCTAGAAGTCCAGCGGAGCAACAGAGAAGAAACGAAGGCACCTGGTGAAACCAGCACTCAACAAGTCAACACAGCGGCAAATGTGGAGCAAGAGAAAGCTGAAGAAAAGACGACAGATGCGGGACAACAGAGCCTAGAAAGTACGCTATCCTCGAGGAGCACGGACGGAGTGCGAACCGACAAACGGAAACACGTGGACGGAGCAGAAGAAAAGGGTGATGCGACAGTGGCTTCCAGCGACCACCCCAGGGTGTGACGCGAGAGGCGATTGTAGTCGGAGACGACAACGTACCCCGTTTCGCACGCGCGCTCGACAGGGAAGTAGGCAATAGCCGACGGCTGGAGGTGCTGTACAACAGGAAGGCAACAGCAGAGGTGGCCGAGAAACTAAATGAAGATTATGAGAGTCAGGCACGAAAGGTACGCCGACTATATGTGCTCCATTTTTGCATCAAGGATTTGCTGCAAAGAAGGAGGCCAGAAGAGATTGTGGACCATCTCAGGAACACATGGTCGAATCAAAGTGACGTCCTAGCCATCTGTGCAGTGCCTGAGGTTGCAACTAGGGGAAAGGCGGTTCAGGCTGCAGCTATGTCACTGAATGTGAAGTTGGGAGACCTCTGCCAAGAGCTGAGGGCAACATACATCAACCTCAGCAAGGACCTGTACCATGAGGACATGACCAGAGATGGACTGCTCTACAGTCAAGAAGGAGGAAGGAAGGTAGCAGACCGCCTAGCCCGGGTGGTAAGTCGTTTTTTAGGTACGCGCAGACGAGGCAGAGGTGTGAAACAAACACAGCGGACCAGTCAACAGAGTCAAGGGAGCTAGCACCAGGAGACAACAACACAAGGCCGGGAGATACCGAACCAGACATTTCACTCCAGCTGGGTACGAACTGCAAAACCGGTACGTCCACAGCGGTGCGCTCCAGGCGACCAAGAAGAGCGGCAAAACGGGGCAACGTCACAGACAGAGAAAACGTGGCCCACCCACCACCGCCCGCAACACCCAGCAGAGCAGAGCTTTCCACAGGCCGACCCTTTCGTAGGGCTCCCGCCTCCACCTCTACTAGAACCCCCTCGCACCCCCAGCAATGGGCGCCCAAGCCACCAGTGCTAGTGCAACGGAGACCCGAGGTAGCTCCTATCCCCCACCTGTTTTCAATGGTGGCACACATGGTAAACTGCCAACTGGGGCATGTCCTGGGTCGCCAATCAGCATAGGGTTTCCCCTCGACACAAGGAGAAAGGGTGATCGACGGATGAAGAGGTCACAGAAGCGAAGACGAAGACGCCGAAACAGAAAGGTGGCGAGAAAAGCAACGAAGGTGACTTTCCTAAATATGCAGGGAGGACGGGGAGAAGGAAAGTGGAACGAGGTCGCAGCCATAATGGACAAAGAAGAAATCTCTATCTTTGGGCTGGCGGAGACTCATCTACGAGGAAAAGAAGGCCCACCCATTTTCCCAGGTCTGGTTTGGGAGGGCTGTAACAGGCAAGGTGAAATGAGGAAAGGAGGTGGAGTTGGAGTCCTCTTCCGAGACAATGAACAATGGGCCAGAACAAAAGTGGAGTGCTGTGAACATATGTGGATGAGGGGCACAGTGAAGGGAACACCTCTAGCAGTTGCAGTGGTGTACTGGTGGACAGGGAAAGGATCGAAGGAGAAGAACAAAGATATGGCCAAGTGCTTGAATGAAGACGTCCAGGAGATGAGGAACCATGGAGATGACATAATTCTCCTGGGGGGCTTTAACGCACATATTGAGGAATTGGACGGTAGGAGGAATGGAAATGGGCAGTACCTACTTGACTTGATAGAGACCAATGACTTGGTACTTGGAAACACACTGAGCACATGTGAGGGAAAGTACACCTGGGTATCCGGAGACCAAAAGTCATGCATCGACTACATCCTCATGTCCCCAATGATAAGTAGAAAACTGGTCAGGGTTGCCATCGACGAGGGGGGTCGGTCAGTGTCGGCAGCGACCACAACAGAATCTTGGCTATCTTCGGAGGACCGAGGACCACAGGCGCTACACAAATCTTGCCAAGGGAGCGAGCTCTACGAGAGAACGAGATTGAAGAGATTGCCCGTAAGCTAGAAAAGGTGGCAAACAGAGACATGACCTATGAGAGCATTGTGAATTGCATTAGCATGGAAATAAAGAAGATGAAGAAAGGCAAGGGCATGTCAACGAGGAGGGAATTAAAAAGATGGTGGCACCCGGAAATCAGACAAGCCATCAACATTCGCCAAGAGGCCTGCAGGTGTCATCGGGCAGTGAGAGAAAGGAAAGTGAAGGAGGAACTTTGGGAGAAGCACAGAGAAGCCAAGCTAAAGTGCAAACAAGTGGTCCAAAGGAGAAGGGCAGTGGGGAGGCATACACTGCAGGACTTAAAGCGAAGCGGAAGAGCAGCACCCAGGAAATTCTGGAGGCATATGAAACGCCTAGGAAGGCCAAGAACAGCATCACAACACCTGAAGAGTCCACTGACCCTGCAAATCGTCAAGGACGAGGAGTGTCTCAGCTTGGTGTCACAGACTGTGGCCAAACTGCTACAGGAGGAGGCACACCTAGGGGACCCACGATATGAAATTACACCTAGCACAGGAGGGTCAGCACAAAGGCAGAGCAACAACACGGGGGAAGGGACCCCGGAAGACTCTGACTTGCTGGAAGAACCATCGAAAGTGGAAATGCACAGAGTCCTTCAGAATATGCAAGCGGGCACAGCCATGGGGCCGGACAGGGTGCTAATGAGCGTCTTAAAGAAAACGGGACCCAAGATGAAGGAAGCCCTACAAGGTGCACTTGGAAATGTCCTACACGGCAGAGACGTACCTAAAGATTGGAGGCACAGGAGAGTGAAGCTCATATATAAGGGAACGGGAGAGAAGACAGACCTGACAAACTGCCGGCCCATTACTGTGACCTCCACTATGTACAGGGTAGGCATGCAAGTCATAAGACGCAGACTGCAAGGCTGGGCAAAGCAGAAACATGTACTGGGCGAGCTCCAGAACGGCTTTAGGAGTGGCCGACAGCTCGAGGACAACCTGTATGTGCTGACCCAAGCAATTGAGATTGTACAACAGGAGGGGAGACACCTATGGGCGGCTTTCTTGGGCATTGAAAAGGCCTATGATTCAATCTCCCGCTCAAGGCTCTGGTGGGAACTGACACAGATTGGAGTGCCAGGTTCAGTACTTGAGCTCCTCCAGGAGCTGTACAGGGACACAACGGTTGTGGTGGAACGGGAGGGCATGAACACGCAACCAATCCCAGTGACAAGAGGCTTACGACAAGGATGCCCCCTTTCCCCTCTCCTGTTCATGTTATATGTATCTAGATGGGAGGCAGAACTGGAGGAGTGTGGGAGAGGCCTAAACCTGTCCTACATGGAAAATGGGCAAGTGGTACGTGGGACAACATCTTCCAGGACTGTTTTATGCGGATGATCTGGTGCTGACAGCGGGCACCAGTGAAGAGATGCAACATCTGCTGGACATATGCACAAAACAAGGGGACCGACTGGGCCTAAAGTTCAGCTCCCGTAAGTGCAAAGTGCTGAAGTGGGGGCCTACTGAGAATGTAGAGGTGGCTTTGAACACACCGCTTGTACGCTTGTACTGCAGGGGGAGACTGTGCAGTGTGTCACAGACTACAAGTACTTGGGTGTACACCTGTCCACGGGTAGGAACTACATCCAAGCACACAAATCAGCTTTCCGGGCGAAGGCCATGAGGGGAAAGGGAGTGCTGGCAGCAACGTCCATGTGGCCTTTCGCCCGCTACGAGGTTGCTCGTAGCCTGTGGAAGATGGAGATGGTGCCCGGACTGAATTTCGCGAATCCGGTGCTGTGCACGTCGTCCCAGACTCGGGAGTTCCTAGAGGTTCGACAGCGGGAGGCGGGGCGGATGGCACTCGGGGCACACGGGGGGACTCCAAACGAAGGGATGCAGGGGGACCTCGGGTGGTCTGCTTTTGAGTCGAGGGAAGCGGTGGCTAAGCTGGCTTACGAGAGGCGTCTGTGCGGCCTCGGAGAGGAGCGATGGGCCAGGAGGGTGTTTAACTACCTCGTGTACAGGAGTGTAAACACGCGCCTGACCAAACGGCTGGCCAGGCTCGCGGGGAAGTATGAAGTACCACCGACCCTGCTGGACGGCCGGCCGCTCCGAGAGGGGGTTACGGACCTCAAGAAGCACGTGCGGCAGGTCGAGACGCGAAGGTGGACGGAGTCGGCCACACGAAAGTCATCAATGACTGTGTATGCGGCCTCGAAGAGGGCGATCGAGCGGGAGCAGCTGTACGATGACTCCAGGGGCAGCGGCTTGCTTTTGGAGGGACGCACGGGAACCCTCAAGACCAGGCTGTGGAGATCGCGATATGACACTGGGGCCCCAATCACCTGCGTCGCCTGCGGAGCAGCAGAGGAGATAACCGAACATCTGGTGCTGCAGTGCGAGGCCCTCAGCCCGTGCCCCCAGGTGGACCATCTGCCGGACGCGCTGGGCTTCCGGACGGCGGAGCGGGGGGATGACGGCGAGGAACACGTCGAGACTACCAAGCGCCGACTAGAGCAGTGGTGGGAGATTTCCTGGCGGAGCGGGGGGATGACGGCGAGGAACACGTCGAGACTACCAAGCGCCGACTAGAGCAGTGGTGGGAGATTTCCTGGCGGCTGTGGAAGAGGGAGAGGCGAGCTGGGCCGGACGTGCAAGCACAAGCCGGACAACCGATTTTTTCCACCCAAGTCGACCTGCCCCACACCGTGGACCCGACCGAAGCTCTAACAGAACAAGAACTCGGCTAGGCTTGGCTATAAACCAAGCTGAGCAAGTCTTTTTTTTTTTTTTTTCCAGGCCGTCGCCGGTATTTCCAGCGAGCGGCCACCCGTTACAAAGGGGACGCCACAAAATCCAAATCCAAATCTTCCTAAGCTCAATTCGACCTTGAGGTTTTTCTCGGCATTTTCACTTCTGCTTTCGATTCTGCACCCGTGAATCATCCGTACTTCGCCTTAGAAATCTCTGAGGCTCGGACAAGCACCCGCAGACCCTAAACCCCGGACCCGACTGGCGGGCCGGACTCGGGCCCGTATATGAGCGCCCTGTTCAGGCTCGGGTCGGGTTCGGGCTTACATATAACAAGCTGCGTCGGGCTCAAGACGGGACGGGATTTAAGTGTCGAGAACAAACAACCCAGTCTTACTATATCTAGAAGTTTGATATTAGGAACTGTGGTATACCCCCTCATAACATCTGTGACCATGCAAACAGTAGCTGTAAGCGAGCGCAAGTTACAACGCAGAAAATGCCCACTTCGATGCCAAAAATGCTGGCAAACATATGTGGCACGTTCCATTCACTGCAATACATTTAACTCAGTATGTGATTTCTTGTCACGAGCTGAATTTCGATTTCCATTCAACAAAGCTCGTGTTCTAGATTTTATTCGCGGAATTGCAATTCGGGAGCCGACAGCCCGTCAAGCCGTTTCGTGCGGCTCTTTTTTTCTCGGCCTCCAGAGTTGTAAATATAAAATAAGAATGTTATTCTTATTATGTTACTAAATACCAAGCAACGCCAACTAAGCTTTTCTGCATTTACAAATTTCTCTTTTCCTAAAATTAATTTACACGTAAAAGAAATTACTGTGTGCGTACTTGTTTAATTAAATCAGTTTTGAAGTTTCGTATATTAAGCCTGACTTTCTGTATTGACACAATTATTCTAGACATGGCACCCCAATCGAGGTAAAATAGGGCATCGTTTTTGTTGAAACGGGTTATAATGCTAAGCGAAAAAAAAATTGGTTCGCTGTGAATCTTGGCAAGAGGAACGATTATTACGAAGCCGTCGAAAAAGGAAATATTTTTTTTAGCGTCAGGATTCAAACTTTGGGTCTCTTAATTAGCGGTCAGGTATTTTAGTCTTCGCACCTATGATGGCTAAGACAGTGGTACTAACGCAAATTGTTTTGTGTGTTGCTCCGAACAATCGCTGAAAACTAAAAAAGGACCCGCTCTCGTCCACGTGTTCGTCAATCTTCTTCTAAATCGCAATTAACCTGATATCAACATCTTGCTTCATTTTTCTCAGCTTCAGAATCACATCGAATGGGTACCAGGTTGATCACCAATAATTGATTCCTCGCTTTTAATCAGCCTTTTCATTTACGCATTTTCAAGAAATGTTAGGAGCCAGCCAGCCAAAAAGCACTCTTTGTTAAAAAAAAAAAAAAATAGGGGCTTCGGAGCGGATTCGGGTCGGAGTCATGTTCAAAATAGCTCTCGGGATCGAGCAGGGTTCAGGTCGAAATATTGATTGGTCGGGTTGGGTTCGGGCAAACGTCCATTAACCATAGTCGGGCTCGGGCCGGGTTCGGGTCGAGACTTATCAGGCCGGGTTGGGTCGAGTTTTAAAATTCCTTCATGATCTCATCCCTGCTTCATCTATGACGTGCTTCTTCAGCCAGTACCACCTAGCACACAAGGCCTGTGCATGATGTGATCGTTAGTGGATCCCTGACCTGCCTCAAACGGCAGACAAGCTAAAGCTCTACGAGGGCCGCTGCAAACAGGCAGACGCGTCCGTCTTGGCGCTGCCGCGTGCTAGCGTCGTGCTCGTTTGAGATGCTACAGCCACAGCCTCCCGTATACTGGCAAAGCCTGGCAGAACGCCACGAGAAGTGGCCGCCGAAATGGGAAAGATGGAGCAGCAGACAACGGGTGAGAGGCGATTCACGTGACTGGTGCCCTGCTGCGGCGAGACGCCGAAATACACTTCTCCCTTGCGAACAAGTGTGTTTCGGGTTTTCGCCGCTGCAAACGCTGTGCGCTGACGTCCAGGTTCCCCCAAAAATGGCACATTGATGCCCTGTGCTACCAGATCCTCGCGCTCCCAATCTTCAACTGAGCACTCTATGGCTCCGTCGTCGAACTGCCAGGCTTTGTGAGTATAGAGGAGGCTATGCTCCAGCGCGCGCTGGTGGCGTTGCTGGAGCGACCTAGGCGACGCTGCATAGATTCACTAATGATGACGCTTGGGGGGAGTCCTTGTCTTTTAGGTGGTATTGCATCAGAGCACCGTAACTGAAATGTGTGTTCTTCAGACCTGCTACGGGCTTCCTGAGGTCTAGCAGTACGGCGTGCAAGTTCGTCTGATCGGGTGGCCGTGGGCCGGCGCCGGCACAACGGGGTGTCGACTTCAGCCAACAGCTTCTATACAAGTTGAAACTAAAGCAGAGGTGGAGACACGAGCGCGCGGGGACATCAAAACACCGAGCTATGGTTCGAATAATTAGGTGGGAGACGCAAAGCTACCTGCCTTTATCTCTGATCACTCTTCAGACGCGCTCGAACGTCGAACGCGTTCGCTTTCTGACTTTGGGTAGAGACAAAGCCAGCTAGGTTTGAGTCTATCTACCAATCGTTTCAAGCATAATTAGGTCCTTTGATGTCCCCATGCGTTCTAATGTTCTTCTCTTTCTCAGTGCCTAGTCATATATGCTCTGTTCACCCTTAAGCTAAGATAAGAGTGTAAGATACAAGAGCGAGCTAGCCCGCTCTCCTGGATTTCATACTACATAGCGTTTACGCTTGAGCTTGTTCTGCAAACGAATGTCTCAAAGCCGATGCCTTGTGATATGGTGCTTCTAACATTGACTGCACTTTAAGTGAAAGGGGTATATACGTCAAGGATTCTCTTTCAATTGCGGGGCCCCCAGAATTCGCTCGTGGCATTTTTTCGTCATTTGCGTTGCGTGTACGCACGAGGCTCACGAGGCGCCGATGGCCGAGACATTATTAAAGAACGAAGGAAATTATATTTATATAAAACCGCCCTTTTTCAAAGGAATGTCCGATCGATAGCTCAGTTCGTAGAGCGATAGACAGTCGAAAAAAACGGCTGTCATTCATAGGTCGCTGCTTCGAACAGGGAGTTTTTGGGAAGGACGACCATGTTATTTCCCTGGAGGGTTCCCACTAGCAGCTGTTGCTGAAAAATACTTACTTAGCCAAATATAGCTCCATTACAACATCGTTTCTTTCAAACGGGCCCTGGTGGCATGTAAGTTTCTAGAAATGCTCACTGACTAAGCCTCGCGCAAAGGCCCTAAAACAGTTTCGAACTTTTGGCTATCGAATTTGAAAAAGGCATAATTTGCGAACTCTTAGACTGCAATAATATAGTAAAAGTGCAGGCGAGCTGGTGAATGTTAACCATATTAAATAAACCTGAGGCTGGGTCAAAAATGAACATATAAGTCGAAAGACTTATATGTTAATTTCTGTCCCAGTCTCAGGTACATTCAACATGGACTTAGACTGCGTTCATCACACGGATGTAGAGACCCACATCTGCACTCTCAAGCCGTCTTCCAGGCTTCGTAGTGACCGAAGACTTTCAAATTCCTCTCCTCTTTTTGGTCTTTCACTAAATGTATTATCAACCAATCTTTTGCATTACTATTTCTAATCAGCATCAAATTAGTGAGATATATGAAGAACCCCCACACTTTGACGATAACAAATCTTTAAGACTTTTGGGATTTATACTACTTTAAATTATAGTGTGGGTTTAAGGGTGGTTTATTTCTTCCCTCAGAATCGGCGGTTTTCGGTTTTAGTTATACAAAAAAAACGATGGCAGAAACGTAGGATTTTTTAACCGTCGGGGAACATAGGCGTGGTTCGAATGCTTGTTAAACAAAACGGGACAAGGAATGTTGTTACAAAAGAACGAAATGGCCTTGTAGACAGTTCAGTGTGCATCGTGTTCCTGCTTAGCACAATATAAAGTTGCAAAAAGAAGTTTTTTTCCCTGAAGCCAGCATTTTCTAGATTTTGATAAATCGAAGTTGGAGGCTACTTTTCGAAATTTATGGCTAAATATTGAAAACACTGAACCCTAATTATTATAAACAAAATTTTGAATCATATGTATCATCTGACCGCCATTTTGAATCTATGAATCGTCATGCAAGATTTACGCAGAAATGATTATATTTCTAGTTGAGCATGCTTCATAAGCTTCATATTTCGGTAGGTGCAACCCGATACCTAGAGCGTCCTCGACATACAGTGTAGTGGATCTCAAGCTCAACTATACATTGTTGCATGAGCTTAACCAAAGACGATTAATAAAGATCTAGTGGGTAGCCAACACAGCTAGGACACCACACCGCCCTGGTTTTACATTTTTAATTATGTTCACAAAGAAGCCAGGGAAAGAGCAGGGCAGAAATATTTTTCTGAAGCTGTAGTGCTGATAGCATCATGGAAAGCCGAGAAAAATGAAAAATACCTTACTCTTAAGAAAACTGTAAAACGAAAATGCAGAAACACGTGGGTAGAAAAAAATAAGACAAACCCGAAAATGTTGCAATATTTAGGTTCGTCACCGCTGTGTATCGATGCATTTGTTATTTTCACAGCTGGTTCTCGTTTGCTAGCCGCCTCAACAGTGGGTGGTGCTTCTTGTGCTACCTTTTAACGCGTTCACGAGGTGGTAAGTCGCCTAGTGTCGTATTTTTTAATACTTGCGCTCAAAGCATAAGCTTTGACACCTTTTTAACAGGACGTTAGTAACGTCCTGTTAAAACTGGGGTAGTGTGCACGAAGACGTAAAGGACTCCTGGCACGGTGCACCGGAGCCACATTTCTTTAATAAAAGGGGCCGCAGTGCCGGAGTTTCTGCGTCCCCTACTGGAAGTCAGCGCGGGGTACGAATCGGACACGTCTGCTGCGTCAGCCTCGGATTGGAACTCGGGTCCTTCCCTAAATTGGACACGAGTCCCAGCTTAACAATGACGCAGAACTCGTGTACAATTCGTGCTCCGCGCTAACCTCCGGTACGTGACGTAGAATCTCCTCCACAACGATCATGTAATCTACCAGGGGTTCAGCGGAAAGATGGAAAGAAATAAAAGCGGGACGGAAAATGGGCAAAGCGGTGGACAGAAGAATAAATTATTTAAAATAAATTATCGATGGTGGTCGATTAGTTGCACAAGTATTTAGATGTATTAGTTGGTCATTACAGCAGGCATACAGAATATATGTCCCATGACTTACTAAGTGAGATTACTCCGAGCGTCTTACCTTCGCGAGGCTTTCTTCGAAGTGCATGATGCCCGCAGCAATTGTTTCTGCATTAGGACGCTTCGGATGAACTAACAGTATAACATCTTTGATAAACTTTTTGTAGGCCTTTTTTATGTTATCTCGTTTTCTCTGGCTTATCCCGTGTCCTTGCCAATCTGTCCAGGGTAGAACATGTGGCGAAGCAGCAGACACCTGCATAGAATGAAAAATAAAAATTCGATACCAAATAGCACCAATGATCGTCAAACAAACAGATTGAGCCCGATAGCAATACAAAGATAAACCTCGAGGAGGAAAACATTTCTCAAGTCTAATCAAAACGTGTCCACTTTGCGGATGCAACAGTCCTACATTTTTCTTTTGTCATTTTTCTACAAAAACAAGTATGTCTAGGTTAAACAAAAATTATGCGTAATAATTAATAAACTCTTATCTGATTAACGTGGCAAGTTTTAACCGAAAATGGTCTCCCAACCAAAGTGATAATGATTGGCCCAGCGTTTCGAGACCTTCTTGGCCACCTCTTAATGGATGACTACGGCCATGGCCATTGAGAAGCAGTTTCGTCTTTGTCTGCTAAGGTTGGACTGATGATATCTTTAAACATATTGACGTGGTAGTTTGAAAGTGCACCGATTTCAATATGTTTTTGCCGGGCGTTAGTCTGAACCTCACTGATTTTGGTGTTCTCAAAGTTATTGCGGTTGTCCTTGACGTCGCCGTTTTTACGGTTCAGCATTCACAGATATAAAACAAAGCGCAAAATGGATACTCTGATACAGCCTAAATTATACGATCCGTGATCTAGTGACCTTGGTACATCCAACTGTGTAAAACATAGTTTGTAGGCGTGGGTTTTATTCATAGCCCCTGTAAATTTAAGATGGAGTTTATTCACTACCTAGCTGCTGCCGTACATAAAGATAATGGTAAACAAGAGGATAAACAATGCAAACATAAAAAAGTGAGAGGGAAGAGAGAAAGCACGAAGGCATTTTTTTTATTCGTACTTTATTTTCTGTGCGAGGGGAATGTGCCTATAAATTGTTTAGTTATTTCTTTATAAAATGTATTTCTCTCCAAAAAAATTCTGTAGGGGAGCAAGGGAAAATTCTGCATTTCTACTGCCTAATTTCTGTAACCAGTTTTGTCGTTTTTTTGAAAAAAGCTAAGCAAATATTTGTCATAATAAAATATTTCTTGTTAATCTATGATGTGCGGCCTACATTTTTCACAAGAGTGCTTTGACAGAATTTGTCATAAATAAAATAGATGTCAAACATCGCACCTTGTACCTTTTGGCGAGGTATTTTGAGCCTTTTATTTTAGGATTAATTACTAACTTTGCTAACTAGACACTATAGACATACAGCCCTTTACACGTGCCATCGATTGGTACCAATCTTTTTTTATTTATTTTGATTAATCACTTTATATTCATATTTAAATTCCACCAGAAAATCAGTTTTGTTACAATTTAAACATTTGTTATTAAATTATATTTTATTATTATTATTTTCGATTATTCCTAATAATGTCAACTTTCTGTTGGCTTAAAGGGGTTTTTTACACGAAAATTAAACGGATAGATTATTCTTGAAATGAAATGCTCATAGGCTACTTACTACTTAGTATAAACACCAAGTTACTCGATTTTTAGAGCTCAGGTAATTGCAATTATCAATTTACGAATTTTTATCATCTTCATCTGGCGACCAGGCAACACTGCCCAAGTTAGTCACACCATGGTGTCCATAAACCACGTGACCATGAACGCTCTCCCATTCTAGGCGCCCCCATGATCGCCCCACCTCTCCTCGCCGCGGTACGATCAAAACCGCTCACGCAACTCGATTACTCGAACGCTATTCTCGTTCTCGCCCCGGCACGTTGACCTTCCACCCTGCATGCGCCTGCGAGGTATTCCCGGACGACGGTGACCACGGCGAGTTCGTCCGTAACTCGCCGTCGCTGGAGCTGTTCGCCAGCGCGTCACAGTCAAAATTAACAGCTTCCAACATCTCTGTGTACCAATCACTGTCACCGCTGCTGCGATCAATGCCGTAGAAATAATCGTCATGGACCGCATGCTCGAAACGCGGAAGGTAAACGAGGAAGCTCAAGCTCGAGATGCCAGGAGAGCGAAGTCTGAGTGCGTGCAAGGGACGCCGCGCGGGAGGCAGGCTACGTCACCAGCCTCCCGCTCCGCCCGGATTCGCCCTTCCGAGGGACCCGCATATAAATCGATTCATCCACGAATCTAACGCGCCATTTTCAAAACAAATTTTGCAAGATTATTGGAATATACAACGGGTCCTATACTCTCTTTCACTTTAGATCCCAGGGCAGCGGACGCTACGAGACGATAGGGCCAACCAAGCAGCGACAAAAGCGCACTTTTTGCACTTGATTGGGACCCCCGCTGATGCACTCTGTGACGTTGCACTTTTGCTGCTATTTGATTGGCGCTGTCGTTTCTCAGCGTACGCCGCGCTCGGACTTAAAGGGAAACGGAGTATAGCAGCATTCCCATCTCATCTTTTATTTTTGGCGTGTCATAACCCCTTTAATGGGACTTCCCTTTTCTGCTGAATGTTTGTAACAGATCAAATACGCTCTCACACCAGAATCGTCAAAATGCTAGTTTCGCAGTTGGCTTTGCTATGTAGCAAACAAGTGAACGACCCCATCTACACGTTAGAGCAACGTGCACCAACGCACGCACCACACACGAGGCAGGAGCCACGCACAACGAGCGGCGGACACGCGACACAAGCTCCGAAGGAATACGCGTAGCTGCAAAATAGGCTCGTCTCATCTAACTACGACATTATCTCGTACTGGACCGTTTCTAAATATCTCTCTGTAGAATATGTCAAAAACAAGACTGTCTGCAAAAAGAACGCCTCTTGGCATGTTGACTACAACTACAAGCTGGTTTAGCCTTAAAGTGCTAAGGGCAGTGGTGTCCCAGTTGTTTTGGATGTGAAGGGGCGACGATCGCAGGTGGTGGAGGCGAAATATATGGGTGCAAGTTATGAGAACGTGCCGCCCTTGCGAAGCAGTGTCTGCACCTACCCACTCGCTGTTCTGACGGCATTGGCTCTCCGTGTGTTTTGTCAGAATCTTTGGGTCGGGATGCATATTGGTTTTCCCAGTTTCGTATATGGATATATACTATTTATTTATCTTCCATCTTGTCTATGTTTCCGCGCTTTCTGTATTATTTCCCCACCCAAAGAGTGTTCCGACTTGAACCTAACAGCTCTTGATGCCCATAAGACAACATATACAACATGTAGACCTCGTGTTCCGGCTACACTTCTCCAGCATATGTATAGGACTGCAGGGGTGTTCTCTTTTGTAAGCAATTTTTGTGATGAACTCTAGCATGAAAGGCTCAAAATATGTGACGAAAGCGTCAAAGGAACAATATATTTTTAATATGTTTTTTGTATAAAATCTGCCAATGGAACTGGATATAAACAAGAGAATAGGCCGTACGTTATACATTTATAAAAGGGTGACTTCACCTCTACTCAGGCAAAAATGTTGGGTACATTTTTTAAGTTTTTGTAAAAAAAAGCGTGTTCTCAGGAAATTCCTGTAATAAAAGTAGACGCAAACGGCGAGTACGTCCGATTTTTCGTTCTCAAGTTATGGAAAATTGAAGCTGCAAAGGTGGAAACTGACGTTTTTCCAGCTTATCGGGGGTGCCATATTTCACTTCATTCCGTTTCCCTACTTTTTACGCTACACCAATATAACCTTTTCGGAACACTCTCGATTTATGCTTTTTTTATGCTAATTAGGCGTCTAAGTTCTAAAGTCCTTGATAGGTTTCTTCTTTTTTTTTATTTTTTCAAGCAGCCTTTCTGCGACGATCTTTGACGAAGTTCAGCGAGCTGTGCTGGGTGACCTAATCAAAATATTTTTGTTTTCTTTACATCACCGTAAAGCTCCAATTAATCGCTTTCTTTTGAATATAATTTGAATATTTTTCGTTAAATATATAATGCGCAACATGTGCCTAAATGCGTGCCGGCGCATGACAAACGGTCACGTTTTGAAGTGTGTGCGCTTGTTTATGTTTTGGTTTGCGCTCTCCACGCTTCGGTACTCTTCGCCTGCGGCGCTCTTTCCACGCAAACACCTCGCGACGCAACGTGCCCATTGTCAAGCGAATTTCGATCGTCTGGAGCGGAGCACAGTGGCGGCATTCACTCGCGGATAAGCTAAGCCTACCCGCTTCAGCCCCAATCCGTCACCGGTGAAGAACCGGACGCGTATCACCAAGACGTACTGCCGCCCGACCTCCGTCCTTCAACCTCAGGTATACCTGATTCTGCTCTATGCTGGTGATTTACCGCTCAACCCGGGACCGTGTCCTACTTGTCCTCGCTGCTGCAGGCCGCTCTACGACAGCGTGGCTGCGTTACAATGCGATGGGTGCAACATCTGGGTCCACAAAAAATTTGAGCAGCTCTCACTGCCTACCTATCGGCGTCTGTAGAACTGCACGGAACCATGGTACTGCGGCATGTGCCAGCTGCCATCGTTCGACGACAGCCTGTTCGAAGCGCCGAAGCAGCCTGCACTAACGACGATCGCATCACCAACCACAGCCGGGGACAGACCCAACCCGACCATCCCCACTACGTTAACGAGAAGGAATGCAGAGCAATTGAAAATTTGGTACTCCAACGTTAGATCAGTGAAAAACAACATAAGAGTTAAACACTTTACTTGAATCAACAGACTACACTGTGTTCACCCTCGCCGAAACATGGCTGGACTCGGCGACATGCGACGGCCAGATCGTCGACACCACCCGGTACCAGGTGTTGCGGAAAGATCGCTCGACGTCCCGTGCGGGATGGTGCTCGCCCCATCTACCTTGCTTGCCGCCGCCGATATGACCTCGAATAGGACGCATTGGAGGCCATCTTCGTAGAATTTTGGAACTCCCGGAGCAAATTTCTCATAGCCTGTATTTACATTCCCCCTCACTCACAAACACTGGTATTCGAAACCCTCCAAATTTTCATCGACAAACTTGTGTAACAGCGCTCATCATACACAACATCTACCTGCTTGGAGACTTTAATGTGCACATCGATTGGACTGATTTCTCGTCCCCCATCCCGTCTACCTCAGCGTCCCAGCAGCTCCTCGAGATGATGGAACCTGCTGGTTTTGTCCAGCTGCGCAACGACCCCACATACCGGTCGCCAGCAGGAAAGGAGTCCCAACTTGTCCTGTGTTTCACCGCAAAACCCACTTTCGTATCGGGCAGCTACGCCCAGGACAGTTTACTTGGATGTGATCACAAGGCCATACATATACATAGTTATACACCGTTTCCCCGCCAGGGTCGCTTTGCTCGTATGGTACACCGCCACGCAAAGACAGACTTTACCCACCTCTGCATGCTCCTCCACCTTGCCGCATGGTCAATGGTGCTGACTGAATCCTCTCCAAACGACATGTACGAGCTCTGGCTCGACTTTATGGCCGCTATTCAGACCAAAACTTTCCCTCATTTTTCTGCCCCCAAGAAGAGAAGGCCGCCATGGATAACCAACGACATCGTAAAGATCGCACGAAGAAAGCGCCAACTATTCAACAGAGCACGGGAACGACACTGCCAGTCCAGCTACACTGAAGCCAAGAAATTGCAGAGGAAAGTGAAGAGGCTCGCGCACATAGCGCATCAGGATTATGTCACGAGTATCGCAGCCCGAGCAGCCAAAGAGCCCAAGTTATTCTGGGCCTATGTACACTCCCGACGGAAATCCTCCTCTCCCAGTCACCCATCCTTCAAGCACAACCATAGATTGGTATCCGACCCCTCCACAAGAGCTACCCTATTTAGCGAACGCTTCTCATCAATTTGGTCACCCCCTGAAACACCTACCCCATCTTTATCCCCGGTCCCCTCGACACCACCACTAGTACCAGCCTCAATCATCGACAGCCCTGCATCATCCCCTCAGCCCGTTCTCTCGTCACTATCAATCACAGAACAGGATGTACAAGACTCAGTGTCCTCCATCTGCACAGCCCAGAACCCTGGGCCAGACCAAGTGCATCCTGCATTTTTCAAGCTCTCTGTCCCTGTAATCAAGGCTATCCTGACCATAATGTTCCAGCGCCTCTTGGATTCCGGCACTATTTCCTCGGCCTGGAAGAGGTTCATTATAACACCTGTTCACAAAGGAGGTGGACGTGGCACGGACACCACGGACTCCAATCGCTCCATCGCATCAACCTCAATAGTGTGCCGCACGCTCGAAAGAATAATCAATAAGAAATCTTGGGCCACATGGAGGACTATGGACTGTTCAGCCGGGCACAGCATGGCTTCCGATGAAGGCACAGCTGCGAGGCCGCCCTGGCCGTGGCTGTCCACACACTCAGAACGTATCTTGATCAGCGAACTCCATGCGAGTTAGTCCAGTTGAACTTCTGCAAAGCATTCGACCGGATTGACCATGCGCTTCCTCCCCAAAAGATGGAGAGGGTTGGCATTGAGGGCGCCTTGGCCAACTGGCTGATGAACTTTGTCAGTGACCGGACCCGAGTGGCGTTCCATGCCCACCTCTCGGCGCCCTGCACTGTGCTTGCCGGCGTCCCACAGGGCAGCGTACTGGGGCCAACGCTGTTCTCCATGAATGTGAATGACATCACTGATGGGATGCAATTCAAAGCCATATTATATGCCGATGACCTCACGCTCATACAGCCCCGGAACTCACCTGACGCATTTACCTCCCTATAAAGTGACCTCGACGCCAGTCTCCACTGGTCTACGGTCCACAAGCTGCCGATAAACACCAAAAAAGCTAAAGCATGACCCTCAGCATGTCCTCATAGAACAGATCACTTACTTGCAGCCTTACGCTTGGTGACATCCCCCTACCTAATGTCAGCAACAGCAAAATTCTTGGAGTTACATTCGATCAGCGCCTAAATTTAAGTAGACACGTGCACGAGACCACCTCCCGTGCGAGGCGCACATTGGGATTCATTACTCACATCACCCACGGCATGCCGGCGGCATCACTTAGAGATCTATACACGCTCTGGTGCTCCCTCAACTCGAGATTTTGTTCAGCTATATGGGATCCCCCCTCGACTGCCCTGAATGGCTCCCTTGAAAGTATCCAGCGGAGAGCAGCCCTCACGCTCTACAGACGTGTGTTGCCATCGTCGTGCCACACGGCCTCAAGGGAACTCCCTACCACAAGACTCCTACAGCACGCCAAGTGGCAGAGCCTACAACACCGTAGGGATATGGCAGCAATCAGGTTGCTCTGCCTCTTTATCGGCACCGGTCCGCCTAAAGTCCCCTTTCCACTGAGCCTCAACAAACGCACTGCAGGCTGCAGCCCCCTCTATCGCGGACCCTGCGCCACAGCAACTCGTGGCTCCTACATGATGCAACTCTCTGTAGGTCCCTTCCCAAAAGATGATAGAAACTTTCCCTGACCACCATGATGACATTCGGGAGCTGTGCAGAGCAATCGCGTCCCCCGTATAGTGCGTGTGTGTGCATGTATGTGTTGCTTAAATACTGTTCATTATGTGTGCCTCGACTTGTTTGTCTGTTCCTGACCTATACTTACCTTCGTTGCCCTTTTTTATATTTTTTTCTTTCTATTTTTCCTGGTCTTAATTTATAGCGCCGCCCGGTCGGTGTCAGGGGCACGAAACGTGTATGGGCGCATGCCTTTTCCTGAATTCCTGCACACCGGGCGGCGCTGTGCAGTAGAAGTGCAATACAATACAATACAATATTTCGAAAAACTAGAAAGTTTAGAGTCAATTTTCTAAAACAATCTACTTGTTATCACTTTTATTTTTTATTCACAGTTAGGTAATATAGTAGTCTATTAGGAACTACCAACGGAAATTGTAACATCATGTTTGTACGGCCACTATCAAGATTCGAATCTCGTGCTATGAGCGTTTTGGACGGGACTTCGCACAGGCGCTCTGCTGAGCAGACGTTTTGCCTATGTCAGGTTTTCTATTTATCGTTAGCAGTTACCTCAATATGCAACCATAAACATTAATAAAATTTAAAGTAGTGCACTTTAAAACAAAAGTTACCTAAAGCCCGCATCCACAAATGCGGGCACCAGCGCTTACTTCCTCCCAATTGGGGGGAATGCAGATCGTTAGAGAATTCCTCTGGGGCTTTTTAATTTCGTCTTTGAGTTTGAAATACCGAACTTGATATGTAATTGTCATATTTTCTTATGTCAAACAGATATGCAGTGCATATACATATGTACGATTTATTATCTTATGCTTAGGAAGTACGCTTTATTTTGTGCCCATATGGACTCTTTCGTAAAAGAACGAGAATTTCGTAGCGTTTAAGGCTTCAAATGTGTTATTCATTTGTTTAGGTTTCATTTCTATTTTCAGTGATTCATGCCGGGTTACTAAGACTTTTTCCTCTTGACCGGGAGTCTAGATGTTACGTATCTTTCCGTCAATACATAGGGCAAAGCTCACACACCTTGCCAATCACCCCAGTGCCAAGTAAATAAATATTGTTAGGATAAATATTGTTGCTTCACTGGCTTTTACACTCATATGTTTAGGTAATTATTAACATTAAGTAGAAAACCTTACATGGGTCAAACTTCTGCTCAGCTGAGCATCTATGCGAAGTCCCGCTCAAAACTCTCATAGCACGAGATTCGAGTCCTAATAGCGGCCATACAAACAATATATTACAATTTTTGTTGGTAGTTCCTGACAGACTACTTTATTACCTAACTGTGAATAAAAAAGGAAAGAAATGAAAGGTGGTTTTTTTTAAGAAAGTCGACTCCAAACGTGCAAATTTTTCTAAATATTCGTTTTTCAGGTAAATGTTCCGCGTCATCTATTTTGAGCAAAATATTCAAATTATATTCAGAAGAAATAGCTTAATTGGAGCTTTACGGTGATGTAAAGATCATAAAAATATATCGATTAGGTCACACAGCCAGCTTGCTATACTTCGTCAAATATTGCTGTAAAGAAGCGGTTTGGCAATTAAAAAAAAGACACACAAAAAAAACATTGAAGATGTTATGAATCAGACGCTTTATTATCATAACTGGCCGTTTGCATCTTCTTTTATTAAAGGAATTTAAGGTAGCTACTAAACATTTTAGAGGCGTTAAATATTAGTTAGCGTATTTTTGTGAGTGACTTGTATTACTGGGCGACAAGTGAACGAAAACCAAAATGTACGCTTTTATAGATGGCATACAAACGAAAACTACATTTAATAATTATATTACCTTATAAATCACTGCAATAGCTAGCTAGAAAAAAAGAAATCAACCACATAAAAGGTGGGCTTTTTAGAAAATCGACCTCCAATTTGCAAAGTTTTCAAATAGTCCTTGTTGTATGAAATTACACTTTCTTTTCTCTTTTACATACATTATTAAATTTGTTATCAATAAAAAGAGTATAGTCTTAGCTTTCCGAAAATATTAAATATGTTACGATATCTCAAATGGGTCACCCGGAAGGGCTGTTCAAGCTTTGACAATTATTGTCAAAGGGACACATTCTGACAATCTTTAAAACGAAAGTGAAGATAAATAGCAATACAATTATTGATTATAAATAATTTATGCTCTGTGAGTGGGCGAAAAAAGTTACATTGCACTACCAAAAAAAGTCAAAAAGCAGAAACGAGGGAAACATGGCACCTCCGACAGGTGAGAGAAAG
This sequence comes from Ixodes scapularis, assembly GCF_016920785.2. NCBI lineage: Eukaryota > Metazoa > Arthropoda > Arachnida > Ixodida > Ixodidae > Ixodes > Ixodes scapularis. The sequence goes on from NW_024609846.1 coordinate 148,192,915, forward strand.
GTCAGTTCGCATCGGCTGCTTACAATGTCCATATCTCGAGAACAAAACATCGCCCGAACTTGCGGTTTGCACTCCCCTTTACAGAAGGGTTTTCTAGAAAACATACACTTTTTCGTCAAAATGAAAAATTTTACCCCAATTCCGTGCTTGAGTTAAGATGAAACCATCCAAAAGAATACTGTGAATGCTTAGTGAAGAAAGGTAAAAAACACAGGCGAGCTGGTGAATGGTATCCATAATAAACCTGAGACGAAGGAAAAATAAAAAAAACGGACAGTACAACGAAGTCTCTATTATAGTAATAGGGACTTCGTTGTACTGTCCGTTTTTTTATTTTTCCTTCGTCTCAGGTTTATTATGGAGACTGTGAATGCTTTCGTTTTGACGTATTTATAACAACCAACGAAAATCGATAAAAAAATCAAGCATTAGAAATGCGTGGTTTCACTCTGCTCCCCTTAAAGATTTCGTATGAAACAATTTTCTAAGAAATAAAGAGCGACTTTTTAATTACTTAAACGGGGCTGTTACATGTATATTTTTGTGGCATATAAAAACAAACTCCTTGACACGCGTGTTGTAAAACCACCCCTAGAAATCTAATGTAAGTATCCAATCATTAAAATTGTTTTTCGAAACCAGGTCATTTATCTGTGAGAAATGGGAAACCGTTTCATTTTTTTTTTACGTTTTCATGTAGTCACGCTTTTAACTTAAGAGTACGTACCACCAGAGCATTTCGGGACGGACTCGATTTGGTTCGTTTCACCTCCACGTTCAGGAATGGGTACAGACCAGTAGAATTTAGCACGCTGAGGTAGTTCGTGCGGGACACTCCGGGTTGCAAAGCCCATGACTTAATACCGTATCTCTTGAGTAGACTTTTAATTACTTCGGCCTCTTTTCTGTAATCACCTGTTTGTAGCATAAAAATCAAGGCTCTCTTTTATATTGGAGTAATTTTATCCTAAGGAGATAAGTAGTGCTTTATCAAAATATGCATGGATAATTCACGTCCAGGTACATCCAATGCCCGAAACGCGTACAGGGTTAGTGTGAAGCATACCCATATCTTGACTACTAGGTGTGGGCAATTCATAATTATTAGCTTAGATCGAATTCGAATCAAAGGGTTGCAAAATGGTTGCCACAATGTAGAATATCGAATCAAATATCGAAAAACAAATGCTGCATTTCTAATGCAAAGAAACTATAAAAAACTGCCTCAACCAAGAAAGGCATATACGCTAACTCTAACACAAGCACGCTGAACAAAATCCGCTAGCACAAATAAAACGGCGTTAATTATTACTCGCCAGCGCGACATTTCAGGCGGAGTTGATGAATGTGTTCACCCATTCTCGCGTGGACACACAGCGTCGGCAGCGTGCTAGGAGTATAGAAAGGTGCTGCCGAACAGTTTGAATCCGAGCTTTGAATCCGAGAGGCACCTTACGCCACCTAGCCGTGGCACCTCACTTAAAACCGCGGAAGGCGTCGGGTTATAAGAAGAACCAAGGAGGAGGGTTCTATTTTTGTTGCTATTCGTGTTGTGGTAATTAATTGACTTATTATGGGCGCAACAATAGGTTTGTAGTGCAATGAGCTTGCGGTCGTTGGCGGAAGGGACTTGAACTCAATAGGGCGACATGCGTGGTCCACGGGTTTTCGTCGAGCGCGTCGAAGAGGGTAGAGCTCAACCACTTCGTTCGAAGAATACGGCTACTTTTCATCGCGATAGTTAGTGGAGACGTGTTAGAGAAGGCTTGACTTAAATTATACCCGTGCCACACGGGCAACTCGAATGCCATTTACAACGAATGGTAATTGAGCGGACGGCCAATCAGCGCGCGATACTCTGGGCGTAGCGCATTCCACGCACGACAGATTGCGAGCTGATTCGTCGATCACACAAATTACATTCGTTGTAAATGGCATTCGAGTTGCCCGTGTGGCACGGGTATCATTCCGAGACCCGGGAGGGCTTGACAACCATACGGGTGGCGTTCTTGAATAAACGAAGAGTTTTACCAGCAGCATTCGATGCGTAAATTTATACGATAACTTGAGTACTATGTATTCGAAAGTGGAATGAAGCTTTTCGGTCAGTCGCTATTTGATTAGAATTCGAAACTAGAATATTCGCGCATCTCAAATTGTTATATGAAAGCTTTAAAAAAATGTGTTTTTTTCTTTCTGCGCATTTTTAATACTGTAGTCTTGTAAGGATACTGTTCTTCCATTTTTTGTGTGTACCGGGGGGTCCACCCATGTAAAATTGCCCTCCGAGTAGAGGGGAGGAGAGGGGTCGACCCCGTATTTGGGGCACGCCGACGTTCGATGCGCCAGCTTTACCGCAATGTTTCTCGTCCTGTCACGTGATTTCCTGCCTCGATGTGGCTGGCCACCACGGAAGCCGCCATTTTGCCGTGGCGAGAAATTTCCAGACTTGTGCCTATCTCAAATACTCTACTAAAGATACTGTATTTCAAATACTTTTTGAAGTATCTTGGTATCTTGCAGATACTTTTGATCGAGAGTATTTGATACTCTATATTAATTATGATTCCGAGTATCTTGTACTCATTATCACAAATACATTTTTGAAATTTAGCCATTTTCTGAGTTTTCGGTAGGAAGTGGCCTGGGCGTGGCACGAGCAAACGTGTCCGAGTTTTTCGGTATGAAGTGGCGTGGGCGTGGTATGAGCAAACGTGAACATTCTTTCCAGGAACCAAATCCTGTTGCTGGCTCCCATAAGCTACGGTGACTTTGGTAGAGCTCGTGGAAAAACATCGCTTTTTTTGCTGATTGTGACTTATAAATCAGCCAAAAGTTCGTAAATGAAGGTTTTCCCCTCGCCTTCCCAAATGCGGCTTTTGTTTCCTAGAGTTTCCGCCGAAAAATCCTCAAACAAAAGGGGCGGTTTTATGGAAGTTAGGATTGCCACACTGGGGCGCAGCGCAGACCGGGAAGCGACCTACGAAAACAATGCAGACCTGAGTGTCAAGAAAATAACAGATGAAAAAAAAAACAGGAGCAGTAGACAAAAAAAAAAACATTTTTGTTTTTCTTGTTGTCTATTTGACCCCCTACAGCAAAACGTCTAGGCTTTCTTTTGTTTATTTTCTTTTTGTTGTCAGTCCGTCACTTATTACTCTCGCGAACACGGTTTGTAAGCGAACATTGATAAACAGATAACAGGACAAGAAACGAACTAAAAGCAGGATGACCTCTCAAAATCCCAACAAAGCGCCCCCCAACGCTGAGTGCTTTTCTGAACGCAACCTACTTGAAGAAGGTGCGACCACTGCCCTGGCTACTATGTGGGTTCTCTTTGTTATCAATTCACTGATATCTGTATCCCAAGTTCGTTTATAGTGAACTCCCCATATAGAGAATCCGTATTCCAAGTTCGTTTATAGTGAACTCCCCATATAGGAAATATGGATTGTAGATAAACGATGTTTCTAAGATGCTCCACAGGACGTGATATTCAGCGTTGTCACTTTAGCTAAAGCGACCTCTTTATTTCTGTCCCAGAAATGTTTTGTAACATGTATCAGTGATATTGCCACGCGCGTCGCCGAGTGAGCGCGAGGCCGAGTGGTTACCGCGCTTGGCTCTCGCGCGGAGCCTCCGGGTTCGATTTCAGGAAGCGGACTCCTCTTTTATTTATACTTCCAACTTGACATTCCCGTAGGTTCGAGAACCTTGTCGTGTGATCAAGTTACGAATGTTCTACGCGCAGAACATTCTATACGCCGAAAGTTTCAGAAACCCACGCCGGCACAGAAGGTGCTCCGCGTGGCGGTAACGAAAGCTTGCGCTGGGAACCTCCTTGGTTCGATCCCCACCGCCCCCGCCCGTTTCGATCTGGATGAGTTTCGTACAGGCACGCGTTCGTGTAATCACTACTGCGTAATGCACGTTAAAACCCCCAGGGCCCGTTTGCTCGAAGCACTGACCGCGGCTAAAGTTAGCCGCAGTACCTAAGAGAGGGATTTTGAAATCAGGTGACTGGGGCTCGGTAGGGACGTGGGGAAACATGGCGGTGCCCCAGTGAGTGAGCGCCGCTCGCTTTGGAACTTGTATGTCGTTGTAGCTGCAATATTGGGCGTGTTAATCAGCAACAAATGGTGTAGGAGGCTTTCGCTTTGCCTTACCTCGCTTAAATCGCAAAGCATGAGCAATGACCTTGCCCCATTTTTATGTAGTCTTTCGATTCTGGCCATTCCTAAGCCTAAATGGACGCTATAACTGTCGGCATGGCAACGTCTTTGGAAAGTGGATTGAATTGACTCAATCGGCCGAATATTGATAGCACACAAAACGTAATAGAGGTGCGGTACCTAGGTACTGCGGCTCCTAGGTACCGCGGTTAGCGCTTCGAGCAGACGGGCCCAGGTTAGCGGTTGTACTGCACTGGCTCAATTTCTCATTTACAGCTAAGCGACCGGTCACCCGTTGAGACGTACCAACATCAAGGCTGAACAAACATACAGAAGCAAGCCAATTTTTTTTTCTTTTTGGGCCGGAGTCAATTTTGTCTTAGCGCTCGATCCTGCTGTTTTGCCGACATCGACGCCTACGACGCTAGCCATTCTCGCTTTTGTTTTTGGCACAAGTTAGCCCCCATTAGACGTTTACTTTCTTCAGTTATTCACCGCCTCATCATTTGTCATTCGTGACAATAATTTTCTCCTTATAGTCGGACTGCATAAAAAAACCTACGACGTTTTTTTTTAGTTTTTTTTTTTTGCGTGCTAATGAGCCATTCTGGTAACCCAGATTTGCGCGGCTGTATAATTGTCGTGGCCACTGACGTCGATACAAATTAGGCAATGCGGAAGTATCTTCAAAAGGAATTGAGTTACATTTCTAAGTATTTGTACTCTACTCAAGATACTTGAGTAGTATTTTAAATACTTTATGAGGCAAGTATTTAGAAACTTAACTTAAACACTTTTATCGAGTATTTTGTCCGACACTGGAAATTTCTAACCTGGTGAAACCGTCCCGCTCAGCCGCTGCGGCTGGCCAGAGCGCCGTGACGGCAGAAATCGCGCCGCTCTAGGGCCGAAATCCCAGCATGTGAAACCCGCTTTAAGCGGGTTTCACATGCAGCGATTTTGGCCTTAATGTGGCGCGATTTTTCCCAGTCGCGGCGCTCTGGCCAGCCGCAGCGGCTGACCGGCACAATTCCACCAGGTTGGAAATTTTTCGTCGCGGCAGAGCGGCAGCTTCCGTGCTGGCCACTCACAGCACGGCGGGAAATCACGTGACAGGAGGAGAAACACTGCGGGAAAGCCGGCGCATAGGGCGGTGGTCTTTACACGTTCGGGAAGCAGACGACAAGCATAGAAAGTACGCAAGCAACTGGTTTGCGGTTTCTTTTTTCCGGCGGGTCTAGCTTCTTTGCTTCAGAATTCGCGTCGGACCTGTTCAGGAGATTATGGAGGAGGCGAATTGCTGTCCCCTTGCTCAGAATTCGTTTTCTCAATTAATAACGCGGCTGTTTTTTACTTTCCTCGCCTGAGTAGCAACTGTAGCGAGCGCAAGAGACGCTAAACGGAAGGGGCTTGTACGAGATCTCGCGAGAAAAACAAAAGAAGAAAAACTGAGCGACATCGACGTGTCGTTTCCAACACAGATCGTCACATTAAGTAGGAGAAATGTATCGCGCACATTTCAATGAACTGCTTATCAGTGAAGTGTCGAAGCGTCGGGTTCTTTGGGTCTCGCAGCTCAAAGAATTTAGGAACATCTGCTTACTGCAACGGCGCATCTGCTTGCTGCAAGCAACATTGGCCATCGCAACGGCAGAAAACACTCATGTGAAGTGAAACCTCGCGGTCTGTGCCGCCGCGGCGCTAGCGGCAACGATTTCGGCCGCAGAATCACTGCATGTGATACCCGCTTTACAGCTCCTTGCTGTTACCGCGCCTTTGTTTGGTTCTGCGACAGTCGCTGCCTGCGGAACGTGCGCTGCGTTTGAGTCGAAACCATCGTCTGCTAATGACGCCGGCTCTCTGCACCGTATGCTGTTGGCGTCGAGCATCCTCTGTGGTGACTGCGCCGCCTCCTACGTTGCGGAAACTAAAAACTTCCCGGAACATCTACGCCAGCATCAGTATGACATCAAAGAGAATAGCATGCAGTGTAGCGCGCAGGCAGAACAGGTCCCGAAAGAGGGCCACACGATTGGATTCAACAACTGCGCTGTTCTTGGCACGGAAAGAAACTGGCGAAGACGCCTTTTTTTAGAGTCCTGGTGCATTCAGAACACCGAAAATAACGTCAACCGGTCAGCTGGGATACTTCCAAGCGCCTACGCGTCCGGTTTGCGGTGTCTCACGGGAGGCGCTACGGACCATAAAACACGTGCAGAAACAACGGCCGCTTTAAAGAAGCCAACAACACCGGGCAATTCGGAGGACGACAACAAGAACAAAAACAGTCACCCGTGATCAAGGGGCCGAACTGGCCTTGAAACGTCGAGCTCTCTATCGATTTTTGATAGAATTTTCCTTTCATTCATCGCACAAATTTGGCATGACTACCGCTTTCCAGAATCCTTCGAGTGCCGTGTTCCCAAAATAAACGCGACACCGACATCTGAAACCAAAACCAAACGTCTCCCGCGTGTCCTGCGCTGTGTTATTTTTTTTATGTATCTTGCTTGCCCATAGTTGCTCGTTGCCCGTCTAGCGTACAGCATAGTAAGAGAAAAATAAGTATGCTGTTTTATTTACAGTTTAGTAATCATTTCCGCTCTGATTATATGCTTTTCACTGTTATTCAAGCGTAAATTTGAAGTGTTCATAAAAATCCCGACCTAAAACGTGGCCGAGGGCGCGTCTCCCGTTTCGACCAATCACTGACGTGTCTCTTGTGACGTCGCGGTTTTTGGCCCGTAACGTCATGCGAGCTCCACTCCTGACTTCTCCCGCATCTCTCGGAGCGTCGCCGCAATCGATCCTCGTACGATTATTACCGCGACTGTTTAATTGGTTTGAGCGGAACACAAGCGCCGGGTTCGGCTGAAATTTGGGCAACGTGGCCTGGGACGTGCCTGGAACCCAATTCAGTCGCCAAAAAAAATCCAAAAATTGCCTTCATGGCCCCTTTAAGTAACAAGGTAATGTATACAATATGATTCAAAGCTTAATTTCCTCGTATACTTTAACAAATTAAAGTTCCGTTCCTTGTATATATTTCAAAAAAAAATCTAGGCGCCGAGTTAGGTAGTTTATCACCCTAGGAACCACCTCTTTGCAAGACTATTAAGCTGTCAGGAATGGCGAAGTTGAAGGGGGCGGGGGTAAAAGGGGGGCGGGAGGGGTTAAGACGGGGGGGGGGGGGGGGGCCGAATGCACTTTATTCATTTATTGAGACTTATGTAGTGTATAACATGTTTTAGATCATCATCCCAAGTATCAGACGCCTTTCAGCCGAAATTTGAGGTTGATCTGAAAATTTAGAACCTCAAACTGGCCGAGGATAAAAGGGGGAGCCCAGTTTTACCTTCGTTCGATAGAGTCTGGGTATTTTAGCCCTAATTTGTCAAACAAGTGCCAGAGTTAAGCTCCACTGCTGGCAGTTTAGATTTGATTTAGCATATTCGGGTTTAAATCACCAAAAAGTGCCAGAGTTAGTCTTCACTTCTGGGTTTTTTCGTTTTTCTTTTTTCTTTTTTTGTAGCATTGTTTGGTCTAAATTGTAAAGCAAGTGTCAGACACAAACTTGACTGCTAGTTCTTCGGTTCATAGGTGATAGTTTTTGCTCAGGTATTGCACTTTTCCAATATTTGGCGAGCCATAAAAAAGGTCATAAAAACGCCCCAAAGAAGTATTGTGGCATTCACTAAAGCCTTGGAGCAAATCCGTCTTAGGCCTAAGTTAGGCCCCTCGAATTTTCAAGCTTGTGCCATGCTAGGCGTTTCTTTAGCTTGCCACTTGGGATTACTAAAAGCATATAGGTGGGAAGCCTTTGGAGGCAAAATGACGCCACGAGAGTTGAAGTCAGATGTGTGGAGGGAGACGCTTCCAACGATGACGAAAACCACAGCGGTTTTAGTCATCCTTGGGGGAGCGTCCCTCCACACATCTGGCTTAAACTCTTGTGGCGTCATTTCGCCTCCAGAAACTGTCTGCCTCCATGACAGAAAGCTACATCTTGTCTTTCAGAGTTTGCGCCTTGAAATGCTTGATAAAAAAATGTGTTTATTGTAACAGGACAGCAAGGAAAGATTTAAAAGGCGAGGATATGGGACGCAACAATTGCATAGTCTAAAGCGTCGTTATTAGCGCCAATATTCAGTTGGCGCACGACGCAGAGCTGAAATAGGCGTGTGTTTTGACCTACACTGCTCATATTTAATGCTCCTATCAAGAAAAAGGGCAATCCTGTGCTTATGTACTATCGGGGAAAAATGAAATGCGAACAGAGGAGCGCGTGGCTCGCGGTACAGGCTGCGCCGCCTGGAAGTGAGCCTAGGAGCGAGGGTGCGTGGCCTACTCCGAAGTGTTCACGCCCCTCCCTCTGCGCTCCCTAAGCTTCAGCAGTGCGCCTCTTAGTGCGCTGAAAACTGTCACCGCTATCTTTGCTGGCTCAGCGCGTGCAGTGCAAAGAAGCTCGCCGCACTCGCCGAGCAGGCAAAGATAGCGGTGACAGCTTTCAGCGCACTGAGAGGCGCACTGCCGAAGCTGGGGGAGCGCCAATCGAGAGTCGTGAACACATCGAAGTAGGCCACGCACCCTCGCTCCTAGGCTCACTTCCAGGCGGCGCAGCCTGTACCGCGAGCCACGCGCTCCTCTGTTCGCATTTCATTTTTCCCCAATAGTACAGTACAGTCTGAGCGATAGCTGCGACATGTCACGGTGAGGGAGTTGCGCATCGTGTGTCGTGTTCACGAACCGTCGGGTGTTGTCGGCAAAGCCTCATTCGGCTTCGTTCTCACGAGCACGCACCTCACAGTCCTCCCTGCCAGGAAACGGCAGACGCATCGGCGTTGCCATGTGTGCTTCTCTCTGCCTCTCACGACAAGCGCGACGCTATCACACACGGTGACGCCAAGTCACCCGCGCCTGCCGCTTTGGGCCTTACCCTCGTCAAGCTTGAGCATGTTTTTTTGTTTAGGACGCCTCAGGGATCTACCAATGATCACGTAATGTGCAGGCCCGTCTTTTGTAGTCGTTGACAGACTATGGGTTCAGGGGAAGCTCCTCCACTCACTCTGCACTTTAGCAGAGCGAGCGCTGAAGAGGAAGTCGCCTTCTTTCTACCGTTCTCTCATTAAAACTGAAGAGAAGTGGGAGGCGCTTCCCCTGAATACTTAACCTGTCACTGACTATAGCCATCTAGACATTAGTGGATAGATGCTGGAATGGGCAAAATGTTTAAAAACGTATCAAAATACAAATACAAGATATATCGACAAAATGTATTTAATTACTAATCCGATTGCATCATCTAGAAAAGTATTTGAACACAATGTACAAATACAACGGAAGTATTTAATCGTCTTCAACTAATTTTAAAAATACATTTTGTTCCCTATAGTTCCACATCTTAGACTTACAACTTTCCCCGGGTAAAAAAGGTTGAGCCCAAATAAAGGTTTAAAATACGTTTATCATAAGATAGGAGAGTAAAACGTCAGGACGCACGATGTATTCAATACAAGACTAATCTAAAAGACTCAACTGAAGCAATATAGCCTTTTCAAACATGTCGTAAATGCGACGTCTAAAAAGTTAGATCAATAAACCAAAACGTCAAGAATTGTGCCCTCCCCGTTCTTTCCTTTCCCTACTTTTTTTTTTTCTTCCATGTTATTGTAAACGAAGCGCAGCAAGTATCGTGCTCTTTGCATATGACTTTCATCGCGAAGAGTGCATATTATTGTATTTCATTACGAAGAACAGTGCCCAAAATTTTATTTGGGCAGTATTTAAGATAAAATATTTAAAATGCAAAATTTAAGGATTTCAATATATGTTAGAAATACATTAGCCAATGTGTAATTAAATAGCAAATCAAAAGTACTCGAAGTATTTTAAATACCTATTTCAATTACTGGTATTTGAAATACTGCCCATCCCATAATGCATGGAGACGGCCTAATCCTTTCAATAGGAACGGCGGCTGGCGCCACCTAGCAAAAGCTTTTAACCTCAGCTATTAACTCCCATTAAATATAAAATTATTATTAATAATAAAAAAATTTTTATAGCGACATCACGGCAATTGTGGCCATCTAGGAGTCACTGCACGAAACTCATGCGTACATGCTTGTTCCACAAAGACTCTATATGTAAAGGTGATTATCAAGGCTCGTGGTGTTGCTGTGTTCAAACGCGCCCGCTTCACACTCAATGGACACGGGATCGAATCCCGAGAACGGCATGCCATCTTTTTTAAGCTATGGGCAATATTGACGACGGACACCCTACGCCCTTGTACGCCAACTACACCATCAACAACGACAGCGGACGTAGTGTGCGGTGATGGGAGGAGTCCATACCAGCTATCATTGTAAACATAGATAAATTCGTCCCTATTGCATCAAGAACTCGCATGAGTATTATGAAAAGAAAACTTATTATCATGGTTGAACAGAACGTGAAAGGTATAAGAGAGATCTAGTAGTATCTAGCAAGGCAATAAAAAAAGCTTTTTAGATATTCTTCATTTTACTGCTTCATTTATGTTTATCAAGATATATGTTCAGATACATAGCAAGTAGACAAATAGTACACTGCAAGGTTTAGGTGATTGCCTTAGCCACATTGCTCTTAAACTACATAATGGTTGCCGTTACGTACCTTTATTTTGTATGCATGAATTGTACGCTATTTTTACCATATCTGCCGCTTGAAGTTCGCCATCTTTCTTCGTTGTACTTTTTTCCAGAACTTCTGGATAAAGAAATATACAATGTATATTAAATTTAATGACATAATTCAAGCACATATTAATATTTCGAATCTTATTATATTTGAATTTATGCCTTCTTAAAGTATGGACTTTCTCGGGCTGTAGCATGGTAGCATGATATCGCACCGTTTAGATAAATAAATTTCCTTACCATGAAGTAGTTTCCGGACGTCAACACGATGAATATACTTGCTGCGTCCTTGTGAATCTAACTGATTCCACCTATTGCAAACGTGCTCATAAAAATTTTTACAAGGCAGTATGGAGTTGTTGATTGTATCTGAAAAACGTTTTCCTGAAATGTTTCAGTTTACATGTGAGATAATATCATTGCAATTTTCCTTAAGGTTAATAAAGATTGGTGTTTATGTGTGCTTTATTTCCACCCACCGCAATATAGTAAAAACTTCTCTGTAAACTAGCCGACATTACTTAGAGTACTCATAACAAACTGTTATTATAGACCTTTGCAAAAAGAGCGCTTTGGCCGCCGCCATTTTGCGAATCGAGCGACCCCTATCAGCCAGAAATTTCTGGCACCCGCCTGAGCTGTGGAAACCCGGTCAGCGTGACTCCCCACCTGCATTTCGCATTCGGAGTTCGCCGGCTTTTCTTGGAAGTTTTTAATTGATTTGCCTGTTCAGGATGCTTACCCTTTGTGTGTTATCTTCCACTGTGAGAACCAAAGAATACCAGGGCTCCTAGACTGCTCGGCCTTCGCAGGAAACGAACGAACAGAGCGAACGCCAAGCAGCCCGCGACACAGGCAGTTCGACGTTCTTGGAGGATTATTTCCGTCGAGATAATCTCCAAAAAGCCTTCCCGGCTGTGTTCCGGGTCTTCGCGAAAAATAGCTGATAGGGTCGGGTCCGGGGTGTGGCGACAGAATAGACACGTTCGTTCATTTCCTTTGGAGCTGTGCAAAAAAGCTGCTGTCTTCTACATCTTCCCCAAAACGCGCCAGATTCCGTCCAAGTGTCGTGAAGTGACTATCGTCGACACTGTATATTGGATATGCTGTGTTATTTGAGACCTTTCTCAAATTCTGTTCGGATAACGCGGCACCGTGCGGTACGTACAATATATGTTGTTCGATTGATGAGACTCATTGAATTTCATGTTGTGGGCGGGGAATATCCATGCATTTCGGATATCCTGTGTGGTCAAATATTTTGACCTATATATATTGACACGGCTGAGTGTACGGTGCCGTCAAACCATGAACATAAAATGAAACAAACATTTCAGTTGCATTTGTTCTGTCGCGCACGGACTCACCAAAACAGCTTTCATTTCTTTGTTTTTGTTCCCAAAAATAGAGCACTGCTTTCTTAAATACCTCTATAAATTGTGTTCGCCACAGAACACAAAATAAAAAAAGAAAACGCGGCAATTTAGCCTCCACCAGCGTCCGGAATTGCGCCTACGCAGGCTGCCACTGCTCACTGACGGGAAACTCCACAGCTCAGCGCAGTCGGGCAACACTGACGTACACTCTCAAAACCAGGGACGCAAGCTATAAATCGCTTCGTTCGAGACTGCCGCTGGAAAGGTCTATAGGCAGGTGCGCTTCCATGAGAACGGTTTTGCCACATGAACATTCCCATACCCATGTAATAAAGTCAGCCATAAACTATTTTAGACACTTGTTTGAACCTGTATGTCAGCTCGTTCTTGGCTAGCCTTGCAATAACCTGAGTTATCGCTTACCCTGGTTAATAAAAATAAAAAAAATAAACTACATCAAAGCTTTTTTATATAAAATGTGTATTGTTCACATTAATTGCAAGACTTTAATTATATTATTCCAAGAACTGGTTTGAGTTTTAGAAATTCTACAATACGCTTTTTTACACGCAAGGTGTTTAGGCATTTGTCAATAACATTACCAGACGCATCTCTCTCTCTCATTTTGTTGGTTTAGAAAAGTGTTCATAATAGTCATGAAATAATCAAATATTTCAATAAAATTACCTTCATACTAGGATCAATTGCGCAAACACGGAATGTGTTCCCGCGGCATTCCTTGAGGCCTGTGGTCAACTCTGCCGGTATATTTACTTCTCTTTTAATTTTCCTTCGATAGAAACTGAGAGACTGAAAGAGATCCGAGCGTGCGATGGACGTCGGAGCAGCGAGCTTTGGATGGAATGATTGATGGGTACACTCACAGCTAACCGCTTTTGTCTCCACGCACTGTTGGAACGCGAACGCCAAAGGCAGGACCCTGGCGTTCGGTGTTCGCGTTTCAACTGTGAGTAGTGACAAAGGCAGCTAACTCTACATCCACCAAAGGTCCCCCTTTTGGCCAATTATTAGATATAAAAAATAAACTTTGACGGAGATGTAGGATTTCGGGTTCGTAAGCATGAGATCGTGGGCTCGATACTCGACCTGGCACGTTTAGAAGTTCGTTCACTGATTTTCAAATTCTTAGTGCTGCCTCTGAATTAACTGTTGTTTTTTGCGCACATTGTCCCCTGAAGCACGTGATACAGATTTCGTAACGGTTTCTTTGAAGTTTTGTCACACCTTCCTCGGAATCCCAGCCCTTATATGCTACCTCTATAAACAAACTTCGAACATATGTACTTTAATCATTATTTGTTTCTTGAATAAATTTTCAGCGTCACTAATCTAAGGAAAAGTGTATGTCTTCCTAGCATTAATCTGTGTTCATAGATTCTAGATAGTTTTGGCGTAACTATTCTCTTAAACATAAGAAAATAAAACAGCGAAAAAAGGTACAAAAAAAGCGACAAATCAACCAGAAAAGAACTCTGTTCTGCCCGGTTTGTAGCTTCGTTTTGTACCTTTTTGTTGCTGTTTTATTTTCTTGTGTTTAACGACAACCCACTAGCCAAGCTCTAAAACCTATTACAGTAACTATTCACTTTTGTTTGCTGTTGGAAACCCATCGCCGACCAATCGCTTTCACTTTAGTTATACGTATATTTCGGCTTCAGAGTTATCGCTGCAAAATGAACTTCATCTTACCCAGCTCTTTGCATGCCGTTTGATTGCATGTATCAAACTTGAAAGCTTCCTTCTCTAAACAAGGAGGAATAAAATAAAATGCATGGCCGTTATATTAATATTTCATAACAGATTCCAGATTTAATTGTAACAAACTGTTTGTAATACCAGTTTTATGAAGTCAGAGAACACAAATAAATACGTGTTGGAGCACGGGGACCTAAAGTGACGTTTGGCATATCACATAAATGCATGGCTTGTAGCTTGGGTTCTACTATCGAGATGGCGACATGCATACGCAGATTTTATTTTTATTTCTTTATGGTATCCGGTGGAACATGAAAGTGATCACTTTATTTAGCACTAAAAAGAAAGGACAGAAGCGACGTATAATAAAATATACCATAACTTCTGCTAAGAAAAACAAACTTATTTTTTAAAGTATATTACAGATATTTGAGCGGTTACGACAAGATGCCAAATCCACATAACGTATCGTTACATCAGTCAGACTTATAGGCGATTTTCGATAACTCTTTATGAAGAAAAGGCGGTCAATGGTGCTCGCGAATACACAATATGAAATTACTTCCCGACGGAAAACTGATCCAATTTTCTCATTGAAAAATTTAGGAAATCACTTCTAATGTTTTATTCAGATAACAATAAGTTCTGCAACTTTGGCATCTGATTCCACAGTGTAGGGTTACTGCGTGAGTCAAACGTATATTTTGTTGCAAGAAGAGACCAGAAACGTTGGTTTCATAACGTGTCGCGCTAGGATTTACACCAGAGGTGCGTGGAAGCACTGCCCCTACTCTATCAAATATTCACTGAACATGCTTGCTTGAATAAAAAGTAAAGCGTAAAAACAGCCGAGAGGCGTAGGGAACATATTAACAGATAACACATCAGTTTTTTTGTTGTTTTTTTTTGTTCTGTTTGTTGTTTTATTCGTTTGAAAAAATGAAATAATGCACTGACAATACACGATATATGAAATTGTTTGAACCTCTGTCAACACTCTGTGCGCTGCCATCTTTGTTAGAAAAAGTTTCATCGGCTGTTTTTTTTTTTTTTTTTTTGTCAATTTTGTAGCGTTGTCAGTAACAATTTTGGCCTACCGCTCTCCGTCATCGATCTACACCCGTACCTGCGAGCTAAGGATTAGTATTTTTTTACGCTCGTCCTTGCGCATGTACGTGCTCGTCGCCCCGCCGGTCAGTAGTATCTCGCTGTAACCAACATCGTGGGCGTAAACTTCAGCTCGAAATTTGGCTTTGATTGCCGGCAAAGGCACGGGCGCGCGGGCGTCTGGTTTTCCAAAGCGCTCTCTCTGCTGGAGTGCTTGTGCGAGCGAAGGATTCTTCAGAACTACGCTTTCGGGCCTTGGTGTTTGCCAGCACCGAAGCCAACTGGTGAGACGGAGCATGTTCTTCGGTGCCCCACTAGATGGCTTTTGGCATTTCGCGTATGGTCTAGTGGTACAGAAAAAGAACGCTTCGCTTCTGTCTGAGGAAGGTCGACTGCTATGGCCGAGGCGGAGGTAAGGAAGTAAGGAATTGACGTTTATAGGAAACCGAAAGCCCTACACGAGTCTATTTATTCACGTTGTCTCCTCGTGCGCCGCCGGTAGCTGGACGCCTGGGCGACCTTCGAAGGAATACCGATAGGGACGATGGGGCTAGTGGTAATTGTGAGGCCGATAAGAAAATATGCAGTGCGGCGTGCTCGGGGCGCTGGAGGTAAGCGATAGCCTAAATCGCTTACCTCTTTTGATGCCCAATCATAAAAGAAGTTTGAACGAGCATATGCACCCACGTGACGTGAACGTCCCCTCTCACATGCGAGTTGGGTGGGCGGTTTTAGGATTTGAAAGTGGCATTGCGATCACTTCCCTGCGGTAGGGTTTTCCTGGGCGAAGCAAGGGCGACGCTGACGAGACGACGGAGGCCCTGTGGTGAAGACGACGGACCGCGTCCGGAATTTTCAATCATCCGAAACTGAAAGAGCGGACGCGGTGCCCGACGTGGCCGCTGTGCTCGCCGGTGTGCTTGTGACCGCTGCGTCCGGTATGTTTTACGAGAGCAACGTGAAGGGAAGACCGACGATACGTGAAAGACGATGATTGGCAGACGATGGATCCCTGCGCGCGGACGAGCCCAACCCCTGAGCAGTTCGAGTAAAGGAAGGTGTGTCGCGTAGCCGGGACCGAGATGGGGTATTGCATCGTTAATGGCTGCAGACACGTTCAGCGAGTAGTTTCGTTTCACTGGCATGCTCTGGAGAATAGCTAAGCTCCTCGTCACTATGAACTTATACGTGGTTCTCTTAGATTTCAGAGAGCAACTGAGCTTTGCAAACGATGGATTTCGACCCTTGGTCTCGACAGTGACAGGATTTCATCAATGCACATCTTTGTTCGCTCCAAACCTAGTGACTTCGAAAGTCATGCAAGGCACACCTGTGCTCCTGCTAAATAAACTTGAGTTTGTTCAACGTTGTTCACGATTAGTATTAATAAAACACCCTTGTCAAACTCAGCTACACGATTCCCAATATTGGTTACCATTCATACCAAAATTACACCCAAATATATTGTGAAGCTGTGTGGGCGCCCCACAAACCTTTTCACGCAGTCTTGCAGAAATAAGTTGCTGTCAAAATTCGCAAGTATAGAAATTTTCATCGATTCAAAACACGTTTCTTAAGTTGAGCGAAAATACGCGCATCACTAGAACGCTGATATTCCATTACACGATGATAACGGAGTGTAAACAAAAAGATATATCCTTGAAATTATTGTGCCTAACACGAGCAAATAAAAGGCAGCGGGCAGATTCAGCGGCAACTATCATGAACTGAACCATGATAAAACCTGGTGCCACTCAATTCATTCATGAAACCATGCACCATTGAAGTGCCAGGTATGTCTCATTTCAGAGAAAAGACTTGGAGAGGAGAATGAGAAAAGGTGAGCTACTTCGGAGGACGGCTTGAGAAAGCTAAGGGACTGACGTCATACCCCCTTCTATTTTTTTTTTTTCTAGTCACCTTGCACTGCACTCTCAGAGGTCGACAGAAGCCTAAGTTACTACCTTAAATTCCGCCATATGTCGGCTGCTACGCCTTCGTTAGCAGACAGACCTCGTAGGTAAGTATTTGAAGCCCTTGACTTCTAACGTTTTACTCGAGTAAGAATGCCCAGTTACGTTTTTATACACAAGTAGCAGCACCTTCAGTCACCCATATCCTGTAAAACCTAAAGCGATAGGTTTAAAACCCTATTTATGCGGTCTTTTCGAACAGCCAACAATCCCTTTGACAAACGAGGTATATGTTTACAGATACTGAACGTTCGACGATGTGTAGTTCATTCCTGCGGTGATAAAAACAACTTTTTGTGCTCCCAATATCCCGGTTATCTTATCCGACACAAGGAGCGAGAAAAAAGATGGACAGTCGAAGCGCATTCCTTGAGTTGTGTATTTGCCGCAGTGTTGTGCATATCTATCTTTTGGCCGTACAAAGTCAAGGCAATTAATACGATAATCATTCAGTTCACTCTGCCAAGTCGCAGAAAAAAATATTCTATGCTCTTGAAGCCAGACGTTTGATAATTATATTATATAGCTATACTTCTTGCAGAGCATCCTCTGTAAAACACAGCGACTGGCGGATACGTTTTTAATTTAAGAAGAAACTTATCCGAGAAAAACGACGGTGTCTGACCAAATACATTATTTTCTTATTTGATTTTTTTTTTATTTATGTAAGTCTCGCATGATTATAGCTTTGTGTTCTTGGGACGTTAAAATGCGCTGATTGCCTTATTGCAATATAAATTAAATCGAAGGTGCTGTCGAAAGCAGCAAGCCTGAGCTGACGGCAGACGTCTGAAGTACATGACATTTAAAAGCGATTAAATCAAACAATCCGTCGGATTGCGACATAATATGTGGCCTCACATCTAAAAACCGGAACAACTGAAACGGAATAAAAGAACTTTGGGGGGTTTAAAACACCGCTTATTAAAAAAGGGCATATAGAGGGCCCAAAGAAGCGACTAGCGATTGTATTTACCTAGACTTACAAGAAAACATTACGTGAAGACGACATTTACAATCCAGGGTGCCTACCTACATTTCAAGAACCTTGGTCAGGCCGTCGGGATCTCGACCAGAACCTAAAACTGCGTAGTAGGAAGCTGCAGACCAGTACTCCGCCTCTAAACCACCGAACCTCATCACTGATTTACGTGGGAGAACAAGATGCAAAACAAGAGAAGAAACAATAACCGGAATAACGCGGGCACTTAGCAAGAAGACAGAGCTGAAACTTTAGAAAGTAGAAGAGGCCGACTAACGTGTTTTACATAGATCTGCTTTCTTGAGCGTTTCACCTCGTCTATCTTGTACTGTACAATATCTTTAAGACATATGCTCGTATATATAAAAGGCACAATATAAACGTAATAAACAAAATAGGTAATTGCCTAAACATCCGGTCCCTATACGTGTTCACTGACTCTGTATTTGCTTAAATGAAGACCTAGCTCAGATCTTTTCTTCACAAAGAAGGCAAGGTATGATAAGAGGGGAGCATTCGGTTTGATTTGATACTAGTTTAAAATATTGTGTATTATGGATGATATTGCAAACGGGTCGAACAGTTAAGTTGAAACCCCAAATAAAAAGCCTTGGAAACATTAGTTACGCTTGCTTAAAAATCAAGCGTACTTCACACATATGACAAATAGCGCAAAACATTCTGTCTACATTATAAACTATTTTAGAACAGCATGCAAAATATTAGTGCCAGTTTTTATTATTAAAATTACGCAAACAGGCATTAGAATAGCACACCTTCGCGACCCAAACCGAAGCCTCTCTCGCTTCTAGCGTTAGCGAGACGCACTTGCAATATTTTTTCTGTACAAGAAGTGCTGCAACCTAATGCATTCAAGATTTTTGTCTTCATTCAAAAATTTAACATTTGTTTTATCTTATATGCTACACCACAATTCGACACCCTTTGGAGTGAGTTTGGGCGGTTACGTTATCTCCGAAACCTATTGGGCGCCTATGACACATAGAGCAACTTCTGGGTTCACAATACGCACAGCAGTGTAAATGCCATTTTATTAAGTGGGCAAAGTGCTTAGGTTCGCTATTTTAAAAGTTTCCATTACCACAAAGGCATGGACTCCGAACGTTTCCGCAAAAGAGGAGTATTATTACTCTCTTGCTAATGCCGGCTACAGCACTTGCAGCGAAAATAAAGGTGATCTGTCTAACGTATACTCCTTCGATAAAGGGAGAACATCTTTGGTTTACACTAACGCCTCACACAGTTGATGCACTCGTTAAACAGGTGCATAAACAAGATCACAAAAACGGATAGGTGTATATTGCATGGCACTGGGATGTTTTTTTTGCTTTTTCACGAACAATGGCCGCACTGAAGAGCTATCTCGTATTTATGTATTTATTTTTTATGATAAAAAACGAAACACATGTTAACTACAATTCTTTTGCTTGGAAATGTTTACATATCAACTCATTATAAACTCCAAACATATTTCACGCTTGGCCCTTTAATATGACTTCTTCGATCGTGGTAGATTTTTCACTTAAGAGACAGCGTAGTCCCCATTATAAGGACCACTAATTATTGGGTTAAATCATTAATTTCAATGTATTACCTTTCTTCTGCCCGAGCCGGCAGTCGATTTCCAATGACACAAGCAGTATGATGAGATAAAACCAAGGTCCCCGTTTACTTGCATTCATTGCTTCAGCAGGAGTTAATCTGAAAAGTATGGTATTTAAGATATTTTTTTATTTTTATATTTTACACAGTTAGAGATAAAAAGGCTGATTTTCCCGTGCTCAATATATACTAACACAGGCAGCGTCACGAGCAACTTTTAGGAGAAAAAACAAACGCCGTGTTCTTCAGGTCTTCCCGAACGTATTCTGATTAGTCTCATAGGGGTTTATCACATTGCAATGAATATAGAGTATCAATGATATTTTACTTTCAAAAAATACAGTCGCACTTTACTACCGTTCAACCTGTTTCCTTTTGTGTTAATACTAAAACACTTCTCTCGAATTCAGTGCGCTGTCTTCCCATAGCATATTTGCACCCCTTCCTCTGGTGAAAATATATACATATAATAACAAAGGAATTCGTGATAAATAAAGCTTAATGTTTTTTTTTTCTTTACTATAATTACCCAGCCGCTGTAAGCAGGCACTACAAACCAGGGTCACGAAGGTGTCCAGCGTCGGTGGCAAAAGGACGGTCAGAAAGACGTGAATTTTGATTTGTCCAAATATGTTGTGGCGCTGATTACTGCATGGGGTGTGTGGGCTGTTCACTGCAGAATGTTTGCAGGGCGTCTACGCGGTTGTGCATAATGTTTTTGCCCAACTTAATCGTTTTTGCAAGAACGTACGAGGTTTATTTTCTTTTGCAATTTAACCTTCCTCAGGTATTCATTTTATTTTTTACGTATCTATCTATTAGGTTGTTTATTTATTAACTACTCGCCTTTCCTTCTAACGTCAGCTGGACATATTTTCGGTTCAACATAAAGCGCGAAGACGTGCAGTTATTTCGGTGGATATTGTCATCGCTCTTTTCTCACGGTTGCAGACAACACAGTTGCCTTCTCTTGTACAAATTACGAAGACTTATTAGCCTTCGTCATATAAACAGGAATGCTCAAAGGTTCGCAACAGATGACTAATTGCTGCACAAAAGGAAGAAAACCATGAAGATGGATAGTTGACCAAGTTAGTAACGTTCATCATATGGGAGATTTCATTTATAATCGTGCAAGAGAATATGACGGGTCCTTAAAAGGTTCCGGGAAAAACATTTTTTGGTCGAAAATGCGCGACTACAAAAGATCTCCAAATTGGAATTATAGAATTTTTTTTTTTTTTGGTTCTTGAGTTTTCGGCTTGCAAAGGGCAGAAGTTAGGTCTTCCGATATTTTCAGTTTTTACGAGCGGCACATTTTGAAGTTTCACAACGTTTAAGATATCTTTTTCAAAATAATATTAATTTTCTACTGCTTTAAGATGAGATATAGAGCACTTGTGGAGCGACGACCTGCCGAGCACGTCAATAAGCGTGCATGGATTTTTTTCTTTCTTCAAACAACTTCCTTTACACAATAGCTACGCTAGGCTTGTTCAAGCCTCCCATTATCTGTCTTTACTATTGGCACTACTGTTTGTCAAACCAAGCGTACGTTCCAAACCTTGTAAAATGAACTGGATTGAAGCAATCACTTCCGATTGCATCGCGCCGCTTCGACGCTTGCTTTCCCTTTTCTGCAATATGTGCGTTTCCCCAAATTCCTTTTTTTTATTTTTTATTTTTTTTATTGAGATATGAGTACCTCCAAGGTTCTCGTAAGCTGCATTGGCCATTTTTCTTGGACAGAAAGTAGGAATGAAAGGTCAATCCACGGGCTGAGCAGGGCATAGACATGCCGCCACTCTTTTTAACATTATGAGTGTCGCATCCCCTTTTTAGATAGCTGTCGTGATTGTTTATTTAGTACAGGCAGGGTCACTATAAACATTAGAAACGACTACCATATGACTACCCATGCACGTTATAGAAAATAAGAAGCTATAGACACCCTGCGATTTCCAGGATGCTGTACCAGAGCTATGGCTCTCGTGCCGCCGCCTTCGAGAGCGGCAGCCCATCCCTTTCCGTTTGCGTCGCTGGCGGGTACTATGGTGTCCATATATCTGATTTCTTATCTCATTTCGTTAGACACAGTTTATTAAAACCAGAAAAGGGAACAACTAAATCTTATCTATTATAATCAAACGTGATCAAACCAGAATTCAGCCTTGAAGACATTAAGAGTCTTTGCCTGTGTGACCCTACCGAGGAGTGGGTTTTGCTGACCAGCAAGGTGTGTCCAAAAGGAGGTGGTTTAACCCTGGCATCGTTGTCAACGACGGAAGACGAATAAATTGAAATAGCCTTGTGGGAATCTAGCGAACTGCTAAAGAAACTAATGGGAAGTAACGCATTTTGCTATAAGCACAGAAAGTGCGTAACACGGTACTTCCCCCATTAATGCTCAGCGGCTTGATATAAGCTCGGAAAAGTCGCATCTCAAGGCTTGTGCCATCGTGTTGCATTTTGATTTCGGGGAAAACTGGAGCGTCGTTCTTCCGTGAGCGGTACATTGCTTTCATTGGAAGAACCAAATCGCGTCTCTATTCACCAGACGCACTTCGCCATTTCGCCTAGTTGAACCTTATTTTTGAAATGACTAGCCTCCCCGTTGGAGATGTGGACAAATTTCGTCAATATTGGAAGGTCCTCTTCCAGCCACTCGTCAACTGCAAGCAGAGCGAACAGTGCGTGTGCTGTATGGTGCACGATGTTGTCGCTGACAACTCCGAAACTGTAGATTTTGAGCTCCGTTGTAGCGACTACAATGGAGCTCAAAATCTACAGTTTCGGAGTTGTCAGCGACAACATCGTGCACGATACAGCACACGCACTGTTCGCTCTGCTTGCAGTTGACGAGTGGCTGGAAGAGGACCTTCCAATATTGACGAAACTTGTCCACATCTCCAACGGGGAGGCTAGTCATTTCAAAAATAAGGTTCAACTAGGCGAAATGGCGAAGATACAAGAGTGCGTCTGATTCCGTCGGGAGAGTTCTCAAGCACCGAGCCCCTTTGCACCACCTCAGGTCTTCAGAACTGGAAACCATTGGAAGTGCTGATGACTTTGCTCGTGCAATTTTGAACGGGCCTCACCAGTATATCTGAAAATACGGCTGCATGAAAGAAGCGAAATTTCGCGTGCTGGAGCTCTCAAACAAATTTATCTCGAAAATTCATTGCCTGACCTAAATGTGTGGGAAACGTATTATTTAGGCTTGTTAAATAAAAGGTGTTTTAATAAGTTTATTTAAAGAAAAGTTGTGAATCTTGAATTTTCCAAGTGAAATTGACGTCTGTATAAAAGACAATTATAACATAGCAGTCATGCTTCATTTTTACTAAGTGGTACATAAAGTGCATCATTAATACTCTGGTCGAGTTCCAAACGAATATATAATAATTACGTAAAAGATTTGCCAACCGATAATTTCTTTTCATATTACAATGGATGTATAAATATGTCTTCTTTTCAAACGCGCTGTTTAATATGACCAAACCATATATCTAAAAAACTTTTATTCCATATATAAGAGCACATAAAAATTATTTCATATATTCAAATTGAAAAATACGTATTCTAAAAAAGACGTATAATTTTGTACTTTTAGCATTTCTTCTTGACTTGATTATTGTTGATTATTCTGTATAACTATACTATAAACATTACAGTGCTGATTATTCTGTATAAACTATACTTAAATTCCCAATATTATAATTTTTGAATAGGCTTAGATACAAGCTTATATTTTATATGTTTCTCGTGCCTTAAATAATTGTACATCGAAAGTTATTTCGATTTAAACATGGCCCTTTATTGTCAGAGGTGCAAGATTCAAAAGTATACATGTCCTAAAACAAACTAGAAAACACAATTCTAGAAAATATTGTCACGGGTGGTGATTGGAAGAACAATACATAAACAGGAGGAAATTAAAGTCTACTGAGGCGAACTTGTGCCCAAAATAAAGAGAACACAAAGAATAAGAACAGAGTGTCGCGGGCGTCGAAGTCGGCGTAACAGCAGGTTCGAGCGCTGGGGCGAGACTGACTGGGCATGCCAGGCGGAGCCCCTTTTGTACACGCGTGTGCTTGTGGAACATTCGGCGTAGAAGGTTCGGTGCGTAGAATATTCTAACCTCGAATCAGCAAGACGGTTCTCGAATTTACAAGAACATCACAACACAGCGTCCACAAAAATGTGTAGACGCGGCCAGGAATCGAACCCTGTCCTTCTGCGTGGAAGACAAGCGCGATAACCGTTAGGCCGCGTGCGCGCTGTCTACTTGGTCAGCTGCGCTCGCGGCATTATTCCCCCCTTGAAAAAAAAAATTCATCTTTCCGTTGCGCCACAGAACGAAAAAAAACACAAATCCACAATATAAAGTACGGCAGAATCGCAACCCACAGTTCACAGTTCGCCGTTCACACTCGTCGACGAGAGTGCAAAATTCTATCGTTCGTAATACGGATTCAGCCGGACGACGTGCACCACCTTGGGTCGCGGCTGACGTCTTGTCGATGGTCGTGTTCCGTCGGGGAGAACTTCGCAGTTCAGACCTCCGAGGCGTCGGATGATCTTGTAAGGCCAAAAGTGGCGCTTCAGCAGTTTTTCGCTGAGACCGCGGCGCCGTATCGGTGTCCACACCCACACCCGGTCTCCGGGTTGGAAGTGGACGTCCCTACGGCGAAGGTTATAACGGCGTGCGTCGACTCGCTGTTGGTCTTGAATCTTGATTCTTGCGAGTTGACGAGCTTCCTCGGCCCGTTGAGAGATCAGTTGAGCGTCGTCGTTGCCATCGTCGGTAGGCACGTGAGGCAGCATGGCGTCGAGCATCGTGGTAACAGTCCGGCCGTGTACCAGTCAGAACGGCGTCATTCCAGTGGTTTCTTGAACCTCTGTGTTGTACCCAAACGTAACGTACGGCAACACCTCGTCCCATGTCTTGTGCTCCACGTCGACGTACATGGAGATCATGTCGGCGATGGTCTTGTTGAGTGTCTCCGTCAGCCCGTTTGTCTGCGGGTGGTACGCCGTGGTGCGACGATGGCTGGTGTGGCTGAGATGAATGATTTCTTGCATCAGTTGGGCCGTGAAAGATGATCCTCGATCTGTGATCAGCACTTCAGGTGCGCCGTGTCGAAGGAGAATGGAGTCGACGAAAAACTTGGCGACTTCAATCGCTGAGCCTAACGAAAGGGCTTTCGTCTCGGCGTATCGTGTAAGATAATCGGTCGCGACAATAATCCACCGGTTTCCTTCCGTCGATGTTGGGAAGGGCCCAAGTAAGTCCATTCCGACCTGCTGGAAGGGAGTAGTCGGGGCAGGTATCGGCTGCAGGAGTCCTGCTGGCTTCGTCGGAGGCTTCTTACGTCGTTGGCACTCATGGCACGACCGTGTGTACAGATGGACGGTATTCGGGAGTCTCGGCCAGTAGTATTTGTCACGAATCCGGGCGAGCGTCCTGCTGTAGCCAAGGTGTCCAGCCGTCGGGTCGTCGTGGGATGCTTGAAAGATTTCTCCTCGCAGGTCGACAGGAACAACCAGCAGCCAAGCAGGGTCGCTGGTTCCGAAGTTCTGCTTGAAGAGCACGCCTTGCCGCAGAACAAAGCTCGACAAGTCTCGGGCCAAGACTTGCGGGACTGAACTTCCTTGACCTTCGAGGTAGTTGATCACGGCGCGAAGTTCCGGGTCGTCGCGTTGAAGTGCTCCCATGTCGGTATCTGTAACTGCGCCGAGAAAGCGGGCGTCATCCTCGTCGTCAGTGCTGTCAAGAGGAGATTCGACTGGGGCCCTAGACAAACAGTCGGCGTCGTTATGCTTGCGGCAGGACTTATGCACAATGGTTACGTCAAATTCTTGCAGTAGAAGACTCCAGCGAGCGAGGCGTCCTGACGGGTCCTTGAGGTTAGCGAGCCAACGGAGAGCGTGGTGGTCCGTCACAAAGCGGAACGGGATTCCATACAGGTACGGGCGGAACTTGGTTAACACCCAGACGACACCGAGGCATTCCTTGTCGGTCGTTGAGTAATTCTGCTCTGCCTTTGACAGCATCCGGCTTGCTTAAGCGACCACCCTCTCTGCTCCATCTTGTCTTTCGACGAGTACCGCGCCGAGTCCGGCGTTGCTGGCGTCCGTGTGAACTTCGGTTTCCGCTGATGGATCGAAGTGTCCGAGGATAGGGGGCGACTGGAGTCTTTCCTTTAGTTCGTTGAACGCTTTTTCTTGCTCCTCCCCCCACCGGAACTCCACGTCGTCCTTCGTCAGATGCGCGAGCGGTGCAGAAATCTTGGCGAAATCGCGAACGAAACGTCTGTAGTAAGCGCACAGCCCAAGAAATCTTCGTACGGCTTTCTTGTTTGAAGGCTTTGGAAAGTCGGCAATAGCGGATGTCTTGTCAGGGTCTGGGCTTACACCCTGAGCGCTCACGACATGGCCCAGGAATTTGAGCTTGCCTTAAAGGGATACTGAACCGAAATTTCGAACTCACAAAACAAGGGTGGACAGATAGGCGGGACGATGCAAAACCCAAAAACATCACTCATACAGCGATATCTCAAACGGATCGCCATATTTTTAGAAAAGAAGCGCCCGACTGAACCCGGCCGACGAGGCCGACAAGGCAAGGCACGTCACGATTCTTACTCCCTCTCCTCCTCACTACGTCCCGTGTCGAGCTGGTGAACCGAAGCGAGGAGGAGAGAAGCGAGGCCGCTCCCCCTCATTCTCAAATTCTCCCGGAGGACAGTGATGTCAGAGGCCTCGCTTGATCGCGCCCTTCTTTTCGAAAAGTGCGGCCATCCGTTTGAGATATCGATCTACGAGCAATGTTTCGGAGTTCGTAGAGTCCCGTTCAACGCTTCTAGAGCCTTATTTTGCGAAATTCAAATTTCGGTTCAGTATCCCTTTAAGCAAACCGACATTTTGATGGCATTAGTGTCAGTCCAGCTCATTGGATAGCCTGTAGCACGGCTCGCAGGCGTCTCAGGTGCTCGTCGAATTCGCTTGCGAATACCACGACGTCGTCGAGGTAGACGAGACAGCTTTGCCATTTCAAGCCGGAAAGGACGGTGTCCATTACGCGCTGGAAGGTCGCCGTTGCGGTGCACAGTCCGAATGGCATCACTTTGAATTCGTACACTCCGTCCGGCGTGACGAAAGCAGTTTTCTCACGATCCCGTTTGTCGACCTCTATCTGCCAGTACCCACTCTTCAGGTCCATCGACGAAAAGTATCGGGCGTGGCGCAGCCGGTCCTGGGTGTCGTCGATGCATGGCAGTGGGTAGACGTCCTTTTTTGTTACTGCGTTCAGCGGGCGATAGTCCACGCAGAACCTCAAGGTACCGTCTTTCTTCTTCACCAGGACTACTGGGGAAGCACATGGGCTGTTTGAGGGCTGGACGATGTCGTCATCAAGCATTTCCTAAACTTGCTTCTGAATGACTCACCTTTCTTTCACGGAAACTCGGTACGGTGGTCGATGCACAGGAAGGGCGTCGTCATCAGTAACTATTCGATGCTTAGCAATCGTCGGCTGGCGCACCTTTGATGACGTTGCAAAGCACTCACAGAACTCGGCGAGGAGGTCAGTCAGCTGTAGTCGATGGGAAAGGGGGAGGGTTGGGTCGATGTCGAGCTCTGAGGATGACGCTGTTTCGCGTTGCGCCGAAGGCGAGTCTTTAGCGATTCCGGCGATTGCGGCTGAGACCTGGACCTCCTCGATGTGTCCCACGGTGGTACCCTTTGTAAGGTGCTGAACCTCTTGCCGGAAGTTCATAACAAGGACAGTGGTGCGTCCATCTTGGAGCTTCGTTATGCCTCTGGCGACACCGATCCCTCTGCCTAAGAGCAGCTGAACATTACCTTCCAGCAGGGCATCCCCGCAGATTGCTGTTTCGGTTTCGACGGGCACCAGCACACTCGAGCGCGGTGGCAAGTTCACCTTCCCGGACAGTACACGTGCTGTGGCTGAGGCGGTCGGCGTTGTTTCCTGATCCCCGGACGTCAGAACAGGTTTCCGCAGTATCAGCTGGTTGGCTTCCAGGTCGATGACGGAGTCGTATTCGTACAGAAAGTCCATGCCGAGTATAACGTCTCTTGCACAGTCTCGTAAAACAACGAACTTCACCGGACATGTCTCACCGTGAATCTCGACGCGAGCGGTGCACCTCCCAACTGGTGTGATGAGGTGCCCACCGGCAGTTCGTATCTGTGGACCATCCCACGGCATCGTCACTTTCCGAAGGCGTTGGGAGAGCCTCCCACTCAGTACGGAGTAGTCTGCTCCGGTGTCGACGAGAGCCGACGCGTCGTGGCCGTCGATAACGACGCTTAGGTTATTCTTTACAGTCGCAGGAGCGTCGTTTTTACGTGCGGCGTCGTTAGAGTGGGGGCCCTCCGACGTTCGTGGAGGATGTTTGCGTCGGTTATCTTCGGCAACACCACCTCCAGGGGTTGCCGTGCCTAGTTTCCCCGGCGAGGAGCGAGGGGCGACAGGTTTTCACGTCGGTGTCGGTGCATCGGCGAAGCTGGACGTCGTGGCGACGGCGACCGGAACTCTTGGCGGGACGCAGGCTCGGGGGACTGAGGTCGTCGCAGGTAGTCGTTGATTTCCCGAGGGCGTTCATTATAACGTGGGCGCGGGTCGCTCGGGTGGAACCCGCGGAGCCCGAGTCGTCGGTATGGGCATCGGCGGTAGGTGTGGTCTGGTTCCCCGCAGTGGAAGCATAGGGGGCGTCGGTTGGGCGTCCTCCACACGTCTGTTTTCCTGGGTGCGGGCTGTTCCGGACGGACGTACGGGAGCCGTTCTTCTTGCCGTCGGAGGTAGTGTGGCTCTGGGGCCTCTCGTCGAGGTGGAGACGTGTATAGGCGAGCAGTCGGTAATAGTCGTCGCGTCACTGAAGCGTAGGTTACCACCGGTTCTTCTGGTTCAGCGATGTCGACAGGAGACTCCGGTTGAAAGGCCCGCTGCACTTCTTCTTTAACGAGCTCGGCGAGTGAGAGCGCAGCTGGTCGTTCTGCTGCCGGCACCAACTTCCTAAGCTCTTCGCAGACAATGTCTCTGACCATCTCACGGATCGCAGAGAGGTCAGAGTTGCTGGAACTGATGCTGCAGGTGGATGGTGGAATCACGGTGTCTAAATTATACCGCTGGTAATGGTTCGCCCTTGCGAGGAGCGTCCTTTCAAGGTTGGTTGCATCCGAGATGAAGCTTTCCACTGTCGACGGAGGATTGCGGACAAGGCCGCCGAAAATGTTATCCCTGACACCTCGCATGAGTAGCCGCAGCTTCTTTTCATCTGTGGCCTGCGGGTCGGCGCGGGCGAACAGGCGGAGGACGTCTTCAGTGAAAGCTGTCACGCTTTCCTTGGGTCCCTGGTTTCTCCCTCGAAGTAGGTCTTCGGCACGCTCACGTCGGTGTCGACTGACAAATGTTTTCTTCAACTCGTTCTTACAAACTTCCCACGTGGTCAAGGCGACTTCGTGATTTTCATACCACTGCCTTGCTGTTCCTTCCAGTGAGAAGTAGATGTATTGGAGGCATTGCTCATCAGTCCTTCCGTTGTGGCGGGCCACTCGGTCATAATGCAGGAGCCAGTCTTCGACGTCTTCGTAGATTTCACTGTGGAATGGCGTCGGCACGCGGGGGACCGCAGGTAGAAATGCGTAGGACGACGCGGATGGAAAGTTTTCCGTCTGCTGGGCCGGAGAGCTCATCGTCGGCTTTGATGGCTTCTTTGTCTTGTCCGGCAGTGGTCCAAACTCTGGGCGTTGTCTTTGCAGACGCTGGCTTGCCCGGGGCCCTGCCTCTTCCACGAATCGACGACTTGGAGTGGGGCTTGCCGACCGGGTCCTCGGAGGGGTACGGTTAAGAAACATAGGGTCCGTACCCCGCACATCCTACCAGAATGTCACGGGTGGTGATTAGAAGAACAATAAATAAACAGGAGGAAATTAACGTTTACTGGGGCGAACTTATGCCCAAAATAAAGAGAACACAAAGAATTAGAAGCGAGCGTCGCGGGCGTCGAAGTCGGCGTAACAGCAGGTTCGAGCGCTGGGGCGAGACTGACTCGACTTGCCAGGCGGAGCCCCTTTTTTACACGCGTGGGCTTCTGGAACATTCGACGTAGAAGGTTCGGTGCGTAGAATATTCTAACCTCGAATTAGCCCCTCCAAGACGGTTCTCGAATTTACCAGTACATCACAATACAGCGTCAACAAAAATGTGTAGACGCGGCCAGGAATCGAACCCTGGCCTTCTGCGCGGAAGGCAAGCGCGATAACCGTTACGCCGCGGGCGCCCTGTCTACTTGGTCAGCTGCGCTCGCGGCAATATCAACTCTGATATACGAAATCTTAAAGCAGCAAAAGAAGTTATCATTGTTGTGGAATTAAAAATCGAAAAGTTTCTATAGTCCAAAATGTGTCACTCGTAAAAACTGCACAAATTGCAAGACGTACTTTCTGCCATTACGAAGACCAAAACTCAAGAAAAATAAATGTTCCGTAGTTTAATTCGCACTTTTACTCTAGTCACACATTTTTCACCAAGGTATACTTTCCAGAATTTTTCGAGGATCCATAATTTGCGATAAAATCACTCATATGACTCTACGCAAAATATTCATGCACAAGACGGTTAAATTTGAACTGAATTGTTAGAGAAAGGAAATGATATACTATAATACAGACGCGTGCTTATGGAAATCCACATTCATTGCAATTAGGCTTTACTGCGTATGCTGCCTGTGTTTTCTTTACTGTACTTATTTTATATTTTTGTGATCAAGAGACTCGGTACGTTGGCTATTTCAGAGTTTGGGCACGGCTGCTCGACTCAAAGTTCTCTTTTTTTCCCGGGAAAAATGAGAGTTCTTACAGTGGCCGCAGTGTATTTGTATTGAACCCGCTGGCGCTGACCAGCGTGAAGGTGGATGGCAGCGAACGAGCACGAGTGGCGCAGAGTGCAAAAGCACCTCGTCGCTTGCCGCTGAGCCACGCGTCGACTCATGCACTGCCTCTATGAATATCCTGGTGTCTAGCTCCGCTTTTCTCTCGCTCTCTTTTTCGTTCTACCTCTCCGAACCACCGATGTCTGCGCTCGGGATTTGCAGCGCTCTGCTCCCGTCTTTACCCCCCCAACCCCTATCCCGCGCCTCCACTGGATTTTCAGGAAAAACAAAAACAAATAGTAGTAGTATGTAAAATTGAAAATACGCATTTAATGGAACCAACTTGTGCCTACAATCTTAGACGAACAAACATGCACCGCGCGAAGACGATAGAAGAGCGACTTCCCCGAGCCTGCGCCTTGTTGCTGCTTTCTGATAAAACTGTCTCTTGCAGTATTACAAATAACAAACATGTCTTAGACCTCCACTATATTATATGTAAAATTTACCTTGATAAATGACAAGAATTTAGGTATTTAGAAGTTATTTGAGCTAATACTCAGCACTGGAATAGTCATGTGGATTACATTTGCGTCAAGGCATACCAGACGTTAGGCGTTCTTAGAAGGCATCTTAGACATGCAAACAGAAATGTTCGATTCGCTGCATATAAATGTTATGTACGCCCAATATAGGAATACGAGGGGTGCGTATGGGAGCCATACAGGAAGCAGAAGGTTGCGCAAATTGAACGGATGCAGAATATGGCACTTCGGTTTGACTTTTCTGAGTACAGGCGCACCGAGTCGGTTAGTGCAATGAGAAATGAAGTGCGGCCTTGGCTGTTCTTGAACTCTACATTTTACCTTCAACATCGCGCTCCAGAAGAGCGAGCAACACTAAAACAAATTCGCCCTACCAGTACAGAAATGATGTATTGAAATAAGCTTTCTTTTGCCGAACTATTACTGAGGGGAACCCTGCCAGAGGAAGTTGTCAATTGTTGTAGTCCTGAATAATTTGAAGCACAGCTGAATGAATTGTTTAGTTAAGTTTTGCGTGTGAAAATGCACATCTGGAGCATGCGTGGGTAGCTGCAACCTATCTGCGCTTGCATCACGCGGAGAGTGCATGATTGAGTTTCTCGTTTTCTGTGTGTTGTGTCTTTTCCCTCCGATGTAGACAGACAGGTCCACAGTATTTCAAATAAATAAATAAAAATAAAACACACGATGACGGTTGAGAACACACGATGACGGCCACTTCTTGAAAAACTGAGCTAAGTGCCTTCGTATAATGCGTCCAACACCTTACTATATTCATGAACGTAGCTCCAATCAAAACTTTCCATATATTTATATATACTCATATTGTCAGCTTTTGAAAAGTAATTATATGACTTCCTCGATACTTGCAGATCCTACGTAGGAAAGAAACTCGACATTGAAATATTAATAAACAAATATCGCCTAGAACTCGAGGAACAGGAGCCAGTTTTAATATTTATAAATAATACATTTAAAAGACCAAATAAAGACTGCGCCCACAAAATGTTTTATTGCATAGATTCGAGACAACAGAAGTTAATAAAAGGTAACAATGAAGATACCTTGTTACATATTGTACTGCTGTTGTTGAAATTTAGTAGAACCAACCTTTAAATTGACAAAATTAATCGCAAACATTACCAGACTATATATATATATATATATAGTCTGGTAATGTTTAATAAAATGTTTTATTGCCAGACTATATATATGTATATGTATAGTCTGGTAATGTTTGCGTTTAATTTTGTCAATTTAAAGATTGGTTCTACTAACTTTCAACAACAGCAGTACAATACGTAACAAGGTATCTTCATTGTTACCTTTTATTAACTTCTGTTGTCTCGAAAAGTTCTATGCAAGAAAATATTTCATTTTATATATATATATATATATATATATATATATATATATATATATATATATGGGTGATTTCATCTCAACTCAGGCACGGATTTAGGGTTGAATTTTTAATTTTGACGAAAAAAATATATGTTTTGGGGCAATTCCTATATTAAAAGAAGACGCAAACGGTTATTTCGTCGGATTTTTTGTTCTCAAGCTATGGACCGTTGAAGCGGTCAAGGTGGAAATTGATGTTTTTCCAGCCTATCGGAGGTGCCATATTTCACTCCATCCCTTTTCCCTACTTTTTATGCTACATCAATATAACTTTTTGGGAACACTCTAGACATAGGCTTTTTCATGCTAATTAAGCGTCTAGGTCATAACATTCCTAGTGATTTTTTTTACTTGTCAAACCGCCTCTTTGACGATATTTGACGAAGTTCAGCAAGCTGTGCTGTGTGACATAATCAACATATTTCTATGATCTTTATATCACCGTAAAGCACCAATTATGCTCTTTCTTTTGATTATAATTTCAATATTTTGCCACAAGTATTTAATGCGCTACATGTGCCTGAAAAACAAATATTTCGAAGAACTAGCAAGTTTGGAGTCGATTTTCTAAAAAAATCCACTTTTTATTTCTTTTCATTTTTTATTCACAGTTAGTTAATATAGTCGTCTATCAGGAAATACCAACAGAAATTGTAATATATTGTTTGTATGGCCGCTATTAAGACTCGAATCTCGTGCTATGAGCGTTTTGAACGGGACTTCGCACAGGCGCTTTGCTGAGCAGAATTTTGGCCAATGTAAAGTTTTCTATTTAATATTAGTACTTACCACAATATCTGAGCGTAAAAGCAAGTGAAGTAACAATATTTATCCTTACAATATTTATTTACTTGGCACTGGGGTGATTTGAAAGGTGTGTGAGCTTCGCCTTATGTATTGACGGAGAAGTACGTAACATCTAAACTCACGGACAAACTTAAGTCACGAGGGAAAAGTCTAAGTAACCTGGCATGAATCACTGCAAATAGAAATGAAACCTAAACACATGACTAACGCATTTCAAGCCTTACACGCCACGAAATGCTCGTCCTTACACGCCACGAAATGCTCGTTATTTTACGAAAGAGCCCGGATGTGCACAAAATAGACCGTACTTCCTAAGCGTCAGATACTAAATCGCACATATGTATATGCACTGCATATCTGTTTGACATAAGACAATATGACAATTACATATAAAGTTCGGAATTTTAAACTCAAGATGCGACACGTAACCAGAGAAGGGAAGTAATATTTCATGTTAGCCTAAACATGTGGATTTCATAAAATATATCAAAATGTGTTGACCAAATGTCTCATATACTCCTAATTAACATAAAATACACTCAAAGTTAATACAAATATAAACTTTAAAACGAATTGAACACCGCCAAATTCCGTCTGGTTTACGGATAGACGACGCAGTACCTTTCCAATACTACACGGCGCTGCTCACACAAAAACAGAGATAAACACCTGGGATAGGGATAGTCATCTTTCGACGTAGCACATGTTGAGAAAATAGGTTGATGCGATTCTGAGCCAGTTTTCACTTTGTCCAAATTTCAGTCAGTTCGGTGTCAAAGTCTATGGCGCGTCGTCTGATCACACAGCGCGCACTCACAGGGGGACAAGGATGAACGCACTGTTGAAACGGTCCGGCCTTTTCACGGTCCCACCACTTAGCTCTGTCTATTCTGGGGTTTGGTAAACTCTTTCTAGGACCACATCACCTCCCCCTTCCCCTATTGCTTTGCTCCACACATGGGAAGATTGGATGCCTTTCGATGGGGTTACCCTCTCCCACCCCTTCCTTTTAAGCTCCCGATAACGGGACAGCTCCTCTTGGCCGATGAAGAGAAGCGTTATCCCCTTAATTTTCTGGCCGAGAGCTTCAACGAACGTACGCGCGTTAGTTATGGAGCTCAGCTCAGTTGTTTTCAAGTTATGCAGTGACGCATGATGCTTCAGCACACCACCCACTCCATCGCTTTTGCCGTGCCCTGACGCCGAGTATATCCACCTGCTGACAACAAACTTCTGAAATTCGTGTAATTGGTGCCGATTTTTGAAATGGCTTGGAGCGCCGTCCGAAACATAGATTTGCTCCAAAAAAACGGGCAAGAGTTCTTCGAGCCTGTCTTCAACCATTGTGAGCGCAAAGAGCGCGTGTGCAGAATCATGACAGGTATCGTCACTCACGACGCCGAAACTTAGTGTTCCCTTCGTGGTCGTCGCAACGCAGGTGAAGATTGTCACCATCTTGGTTTTCCAGTGGTATCCCTGCACTGCACGTTGGAGCACAATGCTCCAGTTTTCGGCGAAATCAAAGTGGAGGACTACGACACGTGGCTTCACATTTGCTTTTTCAAGCCATATTCTCTCTTGTGCGCGCCGAATATAATAGTGGGGTATGTATTTCTTCGTCCACTTGTTGAGTTCGTTAAGAAAAGCAGTGGCCTCCAAATGTTTCTTCACCAACTCGCCACCAGATTCCCACGGTGCCAACTCCAGTTCATCTTCAGCCCTCATCTCTAGCATCTCAAGGGATATGTCCTTCCGGTTCAAACAGGCTTCACACCTCAACAAGAAGCAGTTTTGGGAAGGATTTTCACAAAGAAAAAATTTCTCGATGTCTTCAAAGGTCATGGTCTTTCCCGCCGCATTTGACATAGATGTCAGACAGAGTATGAAGTTGGCGCAGCATACACACACACACTCTTCATGTACAGGGTGTTTCTTAACCCATTTGGGCCGAAGAGAATAAAATTTTGTTAGGCCCATTTTTGACTTGGGATTGGCCGCCTTGAATTCTTTGTAGGTTTCCCTAATAGATCTCGTCATAAATCGCTTCGTGACCGAAGACTTCCTGACCATCAATAAAAAGCCTTACGACATCCATCTTGTTCAGGCTTTGTCTTGAGCAGTCTTTCGCATCTGATGTGTAGTAAGTCAACGCAAGAGCGACATCGTTTTCGTTCAAAGCATGTCCTTGGTATGGGTCAGGTGACGCCCAGACCCCCATTTTTTTTCAGCTTTCTTGATTGGTCCAAAGCATGCTTCGTCACTTCAGGAATTGCTTTCAGGATATCTTTCTTTTTGAGGTTATATGGAAAGAGAGTTAAGAGGCGGTAGCGTTCTAGCTGCGACGCGCTCTTGACGTAGGCTGCTCGTAAATTGCTGACCCAGTTAGAGCACGAGGAGCATGGATCTTTTTTTCTGTGCCCGTAGGTTCTCCGTACACGTCACCTAGTTTACGACCAATTTTCTTTTTGAAGTCCGCGGTTATCTCGGATTTTTTTCGCTTAACATAGCCGGTACGACTTCGTGGGGTCACGCTAGAAGGGAGTTTAAGTGGTGTCACACTTACTTCGGCAGCATCAATTGCTTCAGACACTCCTTGGACCAGGGCTTCCTCGTCATCGAATAATCGGTTCGCTGGTTTCAGGGATGATGACGATGAGCTTGATGACAAAATTTCCTGTCCTTGCTTATGTTCTTCAATCTGACTAAAGAACATTGTGTAGCAGTTATTGCACAGAACATTTCCAGGGCTTACGCGCTGGGCGTCCTCAGCCGGTAGAACTTGCTTGAGAAAACTTAGGTTTAGCTCCGAGACTTGACGAAAATGGCGTCCGTGAAACACTATTCTCTTGTGTCTCCTTGAATAGTCGGCGCACACTTTCCGGTCTGAACTGAATAATGTATTAGCCATGGCAGTAACGAACACTTCTGGCTTTCTGAAAGCAGGAGCAGTTTTAAGTTCATCCAGCTCAGACAGCACGGAGGTAGAATGAGTACCAGCTTTCCGCCGTGGCTTAGGAATTCAGGTAAAGAGCCAGAAAGGGACCGAGAAGGCTATTTCAGTTAGACGACGTGCGAAGATTCGGCTTCCTTTGGGTCCCCAATCTTCCCGTCGATCCACACTTAAACATTCGCTCTCCGCCTCGCGCGTAATCTGAGTGCCACGCAGCAGCGGCGTCTCTTTTAGTGCCCGCGGATTAGTGGCACGGTTGTGTTAGAAGGACGAGGAGGGGAGCTTGGAGAGACAGAGGGGGGCTTGCGACGTAAACTCTACCCTCGAAACGCCTGTTCTCCCGACAATCAGGGTTTCCGTGTCGGTCGCATCCAAAGGCATAATCCTTAGAGGCTCCAGGACCCCGACGAAGATAGAGGCGGTAGCCCCGTGATGTTCAAGATGAAGAATTCTATACACGCCGCCTGACTGGGGTGGCATCTGTCAAATTTCGGAGCCGAAAGCAAAAGGCCTCAGAGGACTTTTCTAACGAGTTGCATTCCCCCGTATTGGGAGAAAAAGATGCGCTCGCACTTGTGAATACGGACTTCTAAGTAACTTTTTTTTAAGAGCACTACTCGAAATTTTTTTTAATGTTTATGGTTGGATATTAGATAACTGCTAACGATAAATAGAAAACCTTCTATAGGCCAAGATTCTGCAAAGCAGAGCGCCTGTGCGAAGTCCCGTTCAAAACGCTCATAGCACGAGATTCGAGTCTTAATAGCGGCCATAAAAACAATATATTACAATTTCTGTTGGTATTTCCTCATAGACTACTAT
Organism: Ixodes scapularis; assembly: GCF_016920785.2. NCBI lineage: Eukaryota > Metazoa > Arthropoda > Arachnida > Ixodida > Ixodidae > Ixodes > Ixodes scapularis. Next base: position 148,229,970 of record NW_024609846.1, read on the forward strand.
ATTAACTAACTGTGAATAAAAAATGAAAAAAATAAAAAGTGGGTTTTTTTAGAAACTCGACTCCAAACTTGCTAGTTTTTCGAAATATTCGTTTTTCAGGCACATGTAGCGCATTATATACTTGTGGCAAAATATTGAAATTATACTCAAAAGAAAGAGCATAATTGGTGCTTTACGGTGATATAAAGATTATAAAAATATCTTGATTAGGTCACACAGCACAGCTTGCTGAACTTCGTCAAATATCGTCACAGAGAGGCGGTTTGACAAATAAAAAAAATCATTAAGAATGTTATGACTTAGACGCTTAATTAGCATGAGAAAGCCCATGTCTAGAGTGTTCCCAAAAAGTTATATTGATGTAGCGTAAAAATTAGAGAAAAGGGATGGAGTGAAATATGGCACCTCCGATAGGCTGGAAAAACATCAATTTCCACCTTGACCGCTTCAACGGTCCATAACTTGAGAACAAAAAATCCGACGAAATAACCGTTTGCGTCTTCTTTTATTATAGGAATTGCCCCAAGACATATATTTTTTTCGTCAAAACTAAAAATTCGACCCTAAATCCGTGCCTGAGTTGAGATGAAATCACCCATATATATATATATATTGTAACAGCAGGACATTGAGGTGCAACGAGCGGGACAAAAAGGAGAAAAAGAAGAATAGGAAGTGCGTCGTAGGCGGGAGAACGACGAAGTGTCAGCAACGAAAAAAAGCGATCTGTAACATTTTGGTGTCAAAAGTGGGATCTGCGAAAACAAAATGCCCTTCACACGACAAGAAGCCCTGTCTGGCGAACCTTCCCCTTCTCCCGAGGACACCAGCAACACTGAAGGTCCAGTTACTTACGCCCAACTGTTCGCGGAGCACAGACAGGGCTTCGAATCAACGATGGCGGCTATGGTCCAGACGCAGGTGCAACCCGTTACGTCTGCACAAGAAGACATTCGACAAAGAATCATAGCGCTAGAGGAAAGGAGAGACTCGGAGAATCGGACCGGACACAGGCAACCGTTCGCACATTTTCGGCCACCTCGAATCCCCTTAGTTTGAAACTGAAGCCTTTCGATGGTAGCGGTCCACTTGACCTTTACCTCGAGCAAGCTAACATTGTTGCTCAAGCAAACCAATGGTCCAAAGATGAAACAACTCACGCTCTTGCGGCACAACTATAGGGACCAGCCATCGCGATACTGGCCCAACTTTAAGGAAGAGCTCTAACCTACCAAACGTTGGTAGCGGCACTTGAAGACCGCTTTGGCGACAAACATCTACAACACGTCCGCTATTGCGAGTTACGTTGCCCTCGACAGCAGCCGGGGGAAACACTCCAATTCCTGGCAACGGAAGTTGAGTGCCTAGCTCGTCAATCATTTGTTGGAGTTGCCGCCGACACTTCTTACCTTCTCAGCACTACTGCCTTCGTCGACGCCATTGCGGACACTGAAGTTCAAAAATGTGTTAGACTCGGAGGGCCAAAGACTATTCGAGAGGCTTTGGCTAAGGCGTTGGAAATCTCAGCCATCCAAACGGCAACAGCAAACGCCCAGGCTTCTTGCCCGGCACAGTTACAGCCAACTACTCATTTGAAGACGCCATGAACACGTCAGCAAACTGAATGTCACCAACGAGTTAACACTAAGAGGCGCTGTTTTCAATGCGGGCGACAAGGACACTTGGCTGCAGAGTGTTACAGCGCGTCGGGAAACGGATATCCCGGTGCACGGGGGCGGGATCGGGTATAGAGGACCAAGTCCCCCTCGTCTCTCTTTCAAGAAGTTTTAATGGTCTTCCAACTACCAAAGTGGAGATTCAAGGAATTGGAATCCAAGATAGTCTCCTCGATACTGGAGCAGCGGTTAACGTAATGGACACGACGCTTGTACCGGCTGATTGTAATGTTTACCCGATTGCTCCACAACTTTTCACAACCAACGGTGTCAAAGTTGAGACCGGTGGACAACTGAAGTTACTGCTCACTGCGCTCGGTGAGGCGTCGTTAGTGGACTTCGTAATTTTGTCGAATTGCGTCTCTCTGATCATTCTACATATGAGTGGTGCCAAAAAAAACAACAGATCTTTTAGGTTTAAGCCCGAACAGAACAAGGCCACCAAATACCCGCATCCACCCATGAAAACATTACACGCCAGCATTCCACGATGTGAAAGTATTTTGCTTGCTTGTGTACCTCGTTCGCTCATTTTCCCTCGTCGCCGTGGAAAAGTGGCACCTATTTCTAAAGTTTTTCTCCCAATATACCAACATCATATGTGCTCAAGTACAGCTATTGGGTTACTCAAACGTATGCGTTAAAGACTCTGCTACAATACCTTCTGAGACTGCTTCAATGATGCGCCTGACAGTAAACAACAAAAAGGTTTACCGTATGCTGTTTTCGACTCGTGGCTGTGTTAAACCAAGGAAGGAACTAGATGCACCCCGGACACTCGTTGCTTGTACCAATGGAAAATTTGTTGCTCTTGTCGTTAATCTAGGTGCCAACGACATCACTCTTAATCCAGGGAAACGGATTGGTGTACTCCAACCGTTGTCGAAGGACAAGATCTCAATACTTGCGAGTATTTCTCTAGGGTCAGATAACGAGTGCCCTTTTTACAGTCAGGACAATTCCTTATCGTGGGAACAATTTAAGTTGGGACCAAAATTGAGTTGCGAGCAGAAAACGAAAATCAAGAGGATATTGTTGTCACATCGAAACTGCATCACCCTGAGTCCGGACGAACTTGGATGCATGCCGTATATGCAACACATACCATTGAGACCGGTGACAGCCGACCAATACATCAGCCACTACGCCGATAAGCCCCAACAGAGCGTTAAACCATCAAACAGCAAGTGACTGAGATGCTCGACTACGGTGTGGTGAGTCCATCAACGAGCCCATGGTCATCACCAGTGGTGTTAGTGAGAAAGAAGATGGCACTGTGCGGTTTTGTGTAGATTACAGGAAGCTTAATAGCACAACGACGCTCAATGTGTACCCTCTTCCACGACTTGATGACACCCTTGACCGACTGCAGGGAGCGGAATACTTCACAACATTGGATTTGATGTCGGGATACTGGCAGGTGCCACTCGATAAAAGGGACGCTGAAAAGTCAGCCTTCATCACACGAGATGGTCTCTACCAATTCAACCGTCTTCCCTTTGGCCTTTGCAATGCTCCAGCGACATTTCAAAGACTCATGGACCGAGTTTTGGGCAATCTGAAGTGGACAATGGCGCTGGTGTATTTGGACGACGCTGTAATCTACGCAAACACTTTTGAAGAACATCTTCGAAGGCTCTCACTCGTACTTGACGCCATAAGTGATGTCAACCTTCGTCTGAAGCCTCAAAAGTGTTTTTTTGGCTTCAAAGAGATCACATACTTGGGACATGTGGTAAACAAAAACGGCGCTAAATCTGATCCCTCGAGGCTTGAGGCTTTGTTTGAATATCCGACGCCAACAGCTATCAAAGACGTCAGAAGTTTTTTTGGGGGGCCTTCGCGTCATATTTCCGTCGTTTTATTGTTAACTTTACTATTCGCACTGCCCCCTTGAATTAGTTACTCCGGAAGAACGTACCATGGCGATGGGGCAACGAAGAGCAGTGCTCGTTTCAAGACCTAAAGATGGTCTAAACGCCCCAGTGTTTGCTCACTTCCACCCGTCCTTTCAAAGACAATTTTCCACACGGATGCTAGCGGGCAAGGACTTGGAGCTGTCCTACTTCAAGAATTTCCAGACGGTACTCAAAGAGTAATTTCGTACGCAAGTCGCCGGCTTACCCAACAAGAAGAGAGGAGTCATTCATCTGAATTAGAATATCTGGACCTCGTCTGGTTGGTACAGACATTTCGCCCTTACCTTTATGGCCGCCATTTTTCTGTTGTGACAGATAATCCAGCATTGACCTGGCTTCAGAGCAAACGAGGCTTGACGGCAAAACTGGCACGCTGGGCGATTCTACTGCAAGAGTATGATTTTGAAGTCATACATCGTAGCGGACTTAGTCATTAGGACGCTGAATTTCTATCCCGCAACCAACTAGACAGGATCCCTGAGGCTCCGGAGTGTGACACTTGTTTTTGTGGTGCGACTTTCGACCTACGTTGAACCGGATAATGCGCCTCGCATTATCCGGTTTGACAGACATTTTACGGCGACTGCGTTTGGCATACCGAGTGGAAAGTGGCCTACTCTGTCACGGAAATCCCGGTCAACAACAATGGCTACCGGTGCTTCCAGCTTCTCTGAGGGCTGCCATGTTGAATCTCTGCCATGATGACCCCACAGCGGGTCAGCTCGGTCGAGATAAGACTCTGGCCAAACTTTCCGAACGCTATTGGTGGCACGGATTCCGGAAAAATGTTTCCAGGTATGTCGTTTCCTGTGAATCATGTCAAAGGAGGAAATTGCCCAGTATTTCACCTTTCACCGAGATTCATCCGACTCATCCACCGCAAGCTGCTTTCGAACTTATTGAACTTGATCATTTAGGGCCATTTCCGAAATCACAAAAGGGCAACCGTTTCATTATTGTTCTGTTGACCACCTTAAAAAGTGGATTGAGCTACGTGCCGTGCCTACGACGTCAGCGAATCACATTCTGGAGTTTCTGCGTGAGCAAATAGTACTTTGCCACGGCGTGCCCCGCACCGTACTCACTGACCGGGGAACTCAATTCAGCTCTCGTATTTTTAAACACGAGATGGTAACTCATGGAATACACCACGCCGAGTCAGCACCCTACAATCACCAAAGCAACGGACTCGTTGACCGTGCTAATCGAACTATCGCCGATATATTGTACGCTTATGTTAACGCTTCACATGACAATTGGGATGTGCACGTACCATACGCATCGTTTGCTTTGAACACATCGCAACAAGCAAGTACCACGACGACCCCTTTTAAACTGGTGTACGGTTGAACTCCGGTTCTGCCACACGAATGAACGTTATCCACCACGTGGAACCATAGAAGGCAAGAAATGAGCGATCATTTTGAGGACAGACTCAATGAGGCTCGCCGCCGGGCTCGTGTCGCAATATCCAGAGCCCAGCAGTGGATGCTAACCAATCACCGACAGGACGACCGAATGTCCCCCATCGTGCCAGGGGACCTTGTTCTTGTACGCCGTCCCGTTAGAAGGAAAGGAAAAGCAACCAAGCTACTTCCAAAATACAAAGGTCCCTGTGAAGTGTTTCGACAAACAGGACCCCTGAGCCACCGGTTGCGAGACTTCAATGCACCTCGAGAAGCATCCCAGACTTTCCCAGCTCACCGCAGTCAACTGAAGCTGTACGTGTCAAGACAGACATTCAGTCAAGACCAGCATGGGACACAGACTGCCGAGGACGGGCAGTCAACCAGGAGGGGGTAAATGTGACAGTAGGACACTGAGGTGCAGCGAGCGGGACAAAAAGGAGAAGACAAAGAAGAAGTGGGTCGTAGACGGGAGAAGGACGAAGTGGCAGCAACGAAAAAAGCGATCTGTAACAATATATATTTGCTCCAAACTTCCTCATGAATAGTGTATTGTCTAATAGAGTGATATCATATTAGGTGCCATTTAAGTAAATAAAGCCGTCACTCACTTTATTTTCGCCGATACACATTCGGAATTTACGTGAAACGAGGAACATTTGGTGGCAATTAAGACATCCCTGCCTATCTTCTACCCTGCACAAGAGTGAACTCCATCGCAACGAGGTGCGTTGCGTTTTACCTGAAGCGATGAACGTCTGATATTCCGACACGAAGCCACTTACCAGAAAGCCAAACAACGTCGTTATTTCAATTCATGAAATTCTACAACATTAACGGCCTTCGTACATCGGAATCTTACATTTTGGTGAACGCTCAAACTTTGCGACACTTTCACTGTCTACTCTGCTAATATTGTGAACACTAGAGCCATGGAGCCTTCCAAAGAACTGGAGAAAAATGCTGCCCTTCTGCCACACTTCCAGTATTGCTTCTGTGAAAAACGTAATTTGTGATAAAGCACAAAATATATTTAACGCTACCATCAGTCCGAAATTGTGCGCGTCGGTCCGTCCGTCCACCCGTTCGTGCATTTCCCTCTAAATTTAGCGGGGAAATAGGTATCAGGAGACCTATACACGAATTCAGTTTCTCAGCTAAACTAAGCGGGAAAATTGATGTCGTACCTGACGTTCCCCGCTAATATTCACGGGAAAGTGGCGTAACGTGGCGTTACCTGACATAACGTAACGGATACACCTTGGGAAAATTAACGCCATTTGACCTATACATAAACTTAGTTTCCCCGCAATATTTCGCGGTAAAATTAAAGCCTCGTGGCCAAAACATAAATTCAGTTTCTCCGCTAAACTTAGTGGGAAATTGACGTCACGTGCCCTGCACCAGTTCAGGTACCCGCTAGCGGGAAAATTCACGTCATGTGTCTTAGACACCAATCCAGTATCCATGCTAAATATAGCGGGGAAGATCGACGTCACCTGACCTTACAGTTTCCCCCATAAATTTAGCAGGAAAATATGCGTCACCTGGCACACCAATTTTCTCACCAATTCCATATGATGCATCGCTGTCAATATTTTATGCCAACAATTACTGATTCGTGTTCCGAACTACCCGAAAGATTCCAGATGCATTTCTATTTTTAACCTTTTTAACACTTATCATACGCGTTTACAGGAAGTGTGGAAGCTTTCACCGAATGCTCGCTCGCTGCCTCGGAACGGGTTATTGCACTTTGACATTGAGCAGCCGCTTTTATTTCCTGTTTGCTGCGCAGAAGGCATATCGCAACAAGTTGCTTCCAATAACAAAAATAAATGCGGCGAAAAATAATATTTTATTTTTATTTCCGCATTTTTTTAAAAAGTCAATTCATTGTTTGATATTTCGGGCTCTATATTCAAATCTCACCAAGTAAAAAGGCAAGTGGCAATTATCGCATACGCAAACCTATGTGGAGTCCGCCATTAAATATACCGAACTCAAAGAGAGCAACCCTACCTAAAAATCCGGTATAACTTTTCGCTATCCGGATTATGGAACCGGAAAGCTATCTGGACTCTATCCGGGTTCTATCTGGAGTTTAGGTTTTCAGAAATTATTCCTTTGTCTACAATCTGGATTTTGGGTTTCCAGAAACAAATTTCCGGTTCCATAATCCGGATAGGGAAAAGTTATACCGGATTTTTCGGTAGGGAAAGCAGGACTGTAGCAATGATAACGGGTGTATCTTCCTGTGCACCAGGAACGTACCTTGAATAAAACGTATTTCGAAGCTAACGCTATATTGAAAGAACGTATCAGTACACAAAACTGGTATTACTTTCATGTAAATATATGTACCCTCATAATGACAATGACAATTGTTTTCGTCATAAAAACCACGCTCAAACAAATTACTGAGCCAGTCCCGTCGATTCTATACAACTGGTATTCTAACTTTTCAATCGTGCTTCTAATAAAAACATTTCCCTGACACTTGTGGTTAGTAAATCTTCGTGCATCGAGTACAATTATAAAACACTTTAGTTTGTGTAATTTCCTAACTCGTCTACGTTAAAGTGATTTTAAATAAAAAATTGCGATGTTTTTTTTTCAGAATTAGAATTTTTCAGAATAGACGGAGTGTGACAAGATGGTTTATTGCCGAAAGCACGTTCTTTACACAAGTAGACATAATATATATATATATATATATATTATTCCCCGGAAACTGAAACAAACTGAAAGAGTCTCAGAAGATGCGTACAACTCTTTACCGAACTGTTTGTTTTGTAAGGAAGGTTTCTTAAATTATGGCGTCGACATTTGGAAAACTTGTGTACTAGTGAATGAACGACTAATAGTTAAAAATCTATATAAATACAAGGTGTTACTTTGTAGTCGTCTCTTTCCAACGAAATATTTATTTAAGACTTCAGTATACCAAATTAGAACAATTTGTAACTGTTTACATTAAAATTTGTAAGTGTAAAGACCAGAGCGAGTGATTTTAAAGCAACTATAAATTCGAGGAGGACAAGTGAAACAGACTTTTAAGTAGCCGGACAAACCCAGCTCCTCGGATATTACGAAACCCTTAAGGACCTCGCTTCAATGCACAGGCGAACAGGCCTAAACTCATAATCCGGTATGACTTTCCTGCAGACTTGCAGGACATTAAATGAAAAAGGGTGCTGGTCACTTAGTAAGTGGGCCAATGGTTAAAGAAAACATATAAAAGATGTCGAACATTTTAATATTATTCGGTTATTACTCAGTCAATTTAAATTTACAAACATTTTTTGGTTAGTATTTTTTTCATTGAGACTATATTTTTTTTTAAACGAGATGAAAAAATGTCTTTTAATGGGGTGCATTTTTTAATGACCGCACACAATGTCTGACTGAGTAAGCGCTCGAGGTTGGAACTATACCCGAGAGTTGCCGAAGCGCCGAAAGCAGGCTGCGAAAGTCGCAGTTCGACTTGTTACTTGCATTAAAACACGGAAGTAATTACCTTAGGATTTTTATTGAATTAGAAACATCTTTCGTCGATAGTAGACAGCGGGCGGCTATTTATAATTAGTGTTCATTGATGGCGCAAGCTTTCAGTTACTCGCGATGATATATCTGCGTAGAAACCGCCCTCGTGCTGCTGGGCAAACAAGTGACACTTAGTTGCCACATAAAAATGACTTTTTCAATTACTTTTAAATACCTCAAAATCGCGCGTATACAAACATTTTCTAATGTTTGTGCACCACAATCTCGTAGTGAACTAAGGTTGGTAACATTACGCTTTGCTAAATGGCTGTCAATGCAGTAAAAAAAAAGAATAGCTTCGTGCAAGTTCAGAACATCATATTACAAAAATAAAAACCTTTATATGTAAGATTTCTTATGGGTACCACTGAAACTCTTCTGAATCCGTAGAGCCCATTTTCATGAGATGCACATGTTTTGACGGTGTAGTGCATGTTATTTCACAATTAATGTTGTGTACAATTTTTTCATCATGAGTTATTCATAAAATTACTCCGCGGAGACAAATTAGAAGGGCAATATATGTCCGTATATTTTGGTAGTGTTGTCTATCATTCAAGTTCTTCAACCCCACGCCAAAATATAGCAAAAACACTATCACGTTTGGGCCTCGGATGACATTAGGCGTTTGCTAACGTTTCACTTAAGAAGAGTGCTTTATGGTAAAGTTACACAGGAATTTTTTTTTTTTTTAGTAATATAGGTACTTCTAGTTCTATGTGGTGATTGTTCACTGGCTCTGAGGCATAAGTACTAATCCATAATATTTTTATACACCTTAATTTGTTTGATTATTTTCCTAAAATCACCTTCCTTATACAGTTCACTGCAATAGCTGCATTTGTAGCCATAAATCCAATACGTACCGAGCCTCTGCATCTATAAAAATATGTGTATGCTCCAAATCATTGGCTTATTTATAATATCGGCAATGATATCATTGTTCAATACAAGTCATAGGAACCTACCTTGAAACGATGTGAACGTGCTAATTGAGAATCATGAAGTAAGTGTGGATTCATATGTAACATATTGCAGTATCACATGATTTCGTGGCATCGTCATCTTAACATGTTTATACTACCTTTTAAATCAGCGACAATAATAATAATGTACTTTCCAATAGGTCAAAAACGCCACTCACCTCGCAGTCCTTTAAGTACAAAGGTCTCGCAACCACCTACTGGAGAAGCATCATCACAATAACTCGGCAGAGAATTCAAAGCGCTTCCCACTAGTGGAGCGCGGATATTGTTGGTGACGGAAGATGTGAAGACCGCAGATGCAGCCACAGCTTGCAGTCCTCATAGTCTTTCAAGCAGCAGATGGTACAAAACGCATCATCGTTCATATCTGGGCATAGCATCTTGAAATGGTTTCCCAGCTGCTAAGTCAATAATCCCAGTGTTGTGAAAAATAAAAATTTCTTCACGGTTGAAATTTTTTTTTGCAATCCTTCATATGTTTTGACATTAAAAAAAATCATAGCGTAGAACACAGACATCCCACAACGTATGAAATACCCAGTGTGATAATAAACTTGGTGCAAACCTGATCGATGTAAGTTGCACTTTAACTATAGTCTTTCGCAGACTCACCTGCTTTCTTTCGAACTCGCAATTCCAGGAAACTGATTTCTTAAAAGGTTTTGTTCACACAGAAAACGCAGGTGTAGGAGTTGTAGTTTCCAGCGTTTGATCTTCGCGCCGTTTGTGGTTCTTGCCTTTATTACTAGAGCTTTGTGCTTTATAGATGATTCTGATAACCTCACATGGTAACCACGTTACGAACATCACCCAACCGAGCGGAGAATAAAAGTTAACATAATCTATATTGTGACTTGTTGCGTGATTTTAATTTCGATGTAAATCACTTGCCCTCAAGCAGTGATTGTTCAACAGATTTTTTTTTTTTATTTCTTAAATATTTTCATGTCGATTTGTTTCGTACGAAATAAAAAATAACTTGAAGCAACAAATATTAATAAGACTGAGCGCGACCATAAATAGGTGTTGTTTTTAAGCTTTCAAACTTTTTAGTACATACAACCTTTCACTTTGTTAGGTAGATATTTACCTGAACTCGTAAGCGCACGAACCAAAAAATACATCCGCCAACTAAGTGGTGTTCCAATGCGTGCAAACCAAAACGTGAAAAACGATGGTAAAAAAACAAAAGTATACATGCATGTGTAGAACGTATTGACGTTCTGTGAAAATACATGTAATTGCGCTGATTGATGTATGGCCACCCTGAGGCTTAAGCTAGAACATGATGTCGGCCTCCTTCCCGGCCGCTGCTCAAAGGTGATTTTTGTCGGGAGCCGACCCTTATCACGTGCCCCTGGGGAAGGGTCGCTGTGCTGCCTATTTACTCCAGTGAGCGGCACATGCCTGGCTAGACCCGCTGCGGAGATACTCCTCCTGCCTGCTGCTCGACGCTTGCCGAAATGTCCGACAGTACGAAACCGCCACTGATGCGCACGCAAACGCGCACACAGACCGGCAAGAAGAAACAACTCCTCCACGCTTCTAGAAAATGATCTTTCCGCCGACCGTTTTCACTTCTCTGAAAAATGATCGTGCATTTCAGAACGCGAGTGCCGCCCACCTGCTGCTTACACCCTCGTGTGGTGTTGCAGGACGCCGCACTCGTCGTTGTTATATTCCTATGCCAAATGTTCACGGACCGACCCGGCTGCGCAGACTCAGTGTGGCATCGCATCGACACAGGAGACGCTCGCCCCTGGTGATGTAATCCTCGTCCGGTCAGCTTGGCTAAGAGGAAGGTCATTGACAACGCCCTGGATGAGTTGAACGACACCGGCGTTATCCTGCGCTCAGAAAGCCCATGGCGCTTTCGGTTCGTTCTCGTTCCAAAGAAAGACGGCAATTTGCACCTCTGCGTGGACTACCGCAGAAGTGCCCTTCCCTTTTTTTCCTTCTTTTTTCAACGCTATATAAAGGGTTCTTTCCTCGATAAAGGTTTAGCAGTGTTTGAGACGTTCTCCTTCTCTTTCTTGTCGTCGGCTGTCATTAACTCAGTCTCGGGTTTTTCACTAAAATGTTTAATATACACCAGCTCACTTGCGCCCTTACGTTCTGCTCATTAATACTTCAAGATGCAAGTTTTCTTCCTCCTTCGTCCTTTCATTCATTCACCTTCCCAAGGATCTACGCCCACTCGTTGTGGGTTCTCTGCAAGATCGGCTACCGGATGTCTCAGATGGCAGCGGTACTTTCCTACATCGGCATCTGTCCGAGGTACAAGTTTGTGGACCCTGAGCGCTTTCACCACCTGGAGACCCTGCAAGTTGGAAGACACCGGAAGAGGAAGATCCTTAACGACTACCGAAACTGCACCAGAGATCATTTACGAACTGTGAGTCAACTCGCGGATCAGTTGTGGACCGCTTTTATTCGAGAACATTTTCAAGCTTCGACTTTATATACTCAGTGGCAAGCTGTAAGTTTGAAAGACTGTAATACAACTTTCCGGTCCTTGAGGCAGAAGATAAGAACAAGCAAGTCACCGAAACCTGGGTTCATGTTAACGGTTACCGCGATGAAAACTGCCCTTGTAAATCCCTTTGGCGTACAGCTCACCAAGCCAACTGAGAATTGTCTAGCCAATGGTCCGAAGTTTTGCGTGAATGTGAGGCCCTCTCGTTTAGATATTTGTTCTGCAATTAACGTCATATGTAACGCTGTGTCACAACCAGCTGAGAAAAGTGCTCTTGTGTCAACGGCTTTTAAGAGACTGTCGTCCTTAGTAGATGCTTCGTACAGGACAGATGGTAGAAACTTTAGGATGGTAACCCGGCTTAAGAAAGAGTTGGAAGTGAAAGAGGTGAAGCTTCTTGAAACAGACAAATCGGAACTGTTTGCTGTTCTGCCTTCCAATAAGTTTAAGGAGAAATGTGACCACGCTGTTTCCGGGTTATTTCGTTCTTTTGATCGGGATCTGGGCCGACACAAGAAAGAAATATTAAGGACTTTTAAGGACAGTGACTTTACGGTCTTAGCTGCCAGTCTGAATGGTAACTTGAAAGATACGTTTGCCATTCAGTTCTTTTTGAAAGACCACAAGGTTGATTTTCCTCTGAGAGTAGTTATCAACGAAGATGGCACGTGGCAAAAAACTGCCTCCACATTCTTTCAGAATGGTCATTCGTGCCTAGATTTCAAAAGCCCGTTAGCATTAGGTTCTTCCATGGATTTGGTATCAGATATTCAACCGTTTCATGGTAAAGGTTGCACGATTTATTCCCTGGATACTAAGGATTTGTATTATTCACTCCAACTAGCCATTTTGCTTTCTATGGTCCGCTCGTTTCTAGAGGAGAATTTTGTTCGGTTTCAGTCCCAGTCAGGTATAGAGATCAATGATTTTCTAAGGATACTTGAACTGTATCTAAAGTCGACAGTGGTAAACTATGATGAGCGGAAATACATTCAACGCCAAGGCGTATGTATTGGTTCGGCTGTCGCCCCGGCCCTTTCAGAAATATACCTCCGGAGCTTAGACCGAAAATTGCATGAGATGATCAAACATTATCACGCGAGCTCAGTACTTATTAGAAGATACGTGGATGACATTTGTTGGTTTCATTGAGAATACCGTGTACAGGGAGGCACCGGAGTTGCAGTTTTCTATAGAAAAGCCAGCCAACAACGCACTTCAGTATTTAGATCTCCAGCTCAGTTTGGTCCCCGGTTTATGTTGGTTGTATGGCAAAGAAAAGGCTAAACCAGTACTTCCCTTTGATAGTTGCCATTCAAAAAATGTCAAGGCAGGATTGGTTCGAAACATGATTAACAACGCGGTTCAAAAGTCTTGTTGGCACTCCATTATGACGTCGATTCAAGTTGTGTTTTCCCGGCTAAACTTTGCAAGGTATCCTCAAGAACTGATTTCCAAGGAGCTTTCGGACATTGTTGCAAAAGGCAAACAAATTAGAAAAATGTCCGAGCACAAAAAGTTTGTAGTCGTACCGTTTTTTCATTAAATTTCACACAATTTAAAATCAGTCTGTGATATGTTTGGTTTACGCATGGCGTTTATCACAGATAGCAGTTTGAAACGATTAACTCCGTTCGCTTCCGCCCAGAAAGGTTGTTAAAAAAAAAACACTGGGAAAAGTGTGTTACATGTATTTCAGGTATAGTCTACAAGATTCCTTTTGATTGTGGTTTGCGCTATATAGGTCAAACGAAGCGTTCTATTATTTATTTATTTATTTATTTATAAATACCCTCAAGGCATGAAGCATTATAGAGGGGAGTGGTACAGCAAATACAATAATTAAAATGGAATAATAATTGGGAAAGCATACACGAAAGAAAATAAAAAAAAACAATGGTTACATATGATTAATTCACTTTGATACTATATAGTCCACTAGCCTGAAACTGGCAAACACAACGTCTTCTACTAATACAGTTAAATAATCAATCAGATATATTTTTAAGGCAGATTGAAACAAATCATAATTAGTAATAGTGGCTATCAGAGAGGGAAGGTGGTTCCAGTCACTAGACGTACGTGGGATGAAGGAATAAAAAAAGGAATTAGTGTTGCATGAAATGACTCCTACTTTATGTGGGTGATCCATCCGTGACGACATGTATGAAGGTGATGTTAACAGTTCACCGCGTAAAGTGGTGTGGTGGAAAATTTTATGGAACAAACAAAGTCGTGCGTTTTTGCGTCGTGACGCTAGGGAAGAAAGGCCTAGGTTAGATTTCATGGAGGATACGCTAGCAGCTCGTTGGTAGTTGGAATATATAAATCGAACCGAGTTATTTTGAATCATTTCCAACTGATTAACGAGAGTTCCGATGCCAGGATCCCATATCGCTGAAGCATATTCTAGTTGTGAGCGCACAATTGTTTTGTAGAACAGTAATTTAATAGAAGTAGGGGCCGAGTAAAAGTTGCGTTTTAGGTACCCAAGCATACGGTTAGCCTTGTTAGTAATGGAGTCGATGTGAATTTGCCAGCTAAGATTAGAAGTAATATGGACGCCTAAATACTTGTATGATTCGACAATTTCGAGTAGACTACTATCAAGGTGATATGAAGGTAAGTTAGCGGAACAACGAGAGATTCGCATGAATTTGCACTTGTTAACATTTAGTGTCATATGCCACGTTTTGCACCAAGAAGTGATAGCGTCAATATCAGATTGAAGTGCATGCACGTCATTGATAGAGGTTATTTCCCGGTAAAGAACACAATCATCTGCGAATAGATGAATCGAAGATGATACACAGTTTGGTAGATCGTTAATATAGACAAGGAAAAGTAATGGCCCATGTAGAGTACCTTGGGGTACGCCAGATATTACAGGGTGAAGGAGAGAGCTGACTTCAATCGCGGTTACAAATTGCTGACGATGTGTGAGAAAGCATTCAAGCCATTTTAGTATGTTAATATCAATACCTATTTTTTTTTGTTTTAGTAGCAGGAGCTGGTGAGATACCTTATCAAATGCTTTCGCGAAATCCAGATATATACAGTCGGCGGATGATCGGTTATCGAGTATAGATTGCAACTTATGGGTGAATAAAGCCAGTTGTGTCTCGCACGAAAAAGATTTGCGAAAGCCGTGCTGTGCGCGGTGAAAAAGAATTTGATTCCAGATAGTTCGCGATATGGGAGAAAAGTATGTGTTCTAGAATTTTGCAAGGAACGCTAGTGATTGATACGGGTCTGTAGTTGAAGGGTGAGTGCTTGTCGCCAGATTTGTGCACGGGAACCACCCTCCCTATTTTCCAGTCCTGCGGGAGCTCACCAGAATTGAGGGATTGCTGAAAAATTTTAGCGAGGGCGACAGAGGTATAGGCTTTCGTGTTTTTTAGGAACATGGGAGTAATACAGTCAACACCAGAGGAGGAGAAAGGTTTGAGAGAGTCAATAATTTTGGCAACACCATCAGTCTCAATCTGCACAGGATACATGGGTAAATACTCAGGGTTACTAAATGAAGGCAAAACGTTAGAAAAAGCACACGAAAAAGCGCTGGAAAACACGTTGTTAAGCGTATCTGAACACTGTTTGTCATCAATTGGTTCACCGTCCAAATTCGTTAGTACAATTCGCGAACTATCAGCCGGGTTCACTACATTCCAAAATTTTCTTGGATTGTTCAGCAACATATTTGGTAATGTGTTGGTTAGAAAATTTTCCTTCGCCGATTTGACTGCAGAATTATATTCATCAGCCGAGGTACGATATAGAGACCATCGATGTTGGTCACTAGACGTTTTTGCACTTCTATACATGCGTTTTTTTCGATTGGAAAGGCGCCTGATAAATGAATTATACCATGGTGCTTGCGGATTATAACAGATTACACGAACTGGAATAAAACGGTTAGCAAGCTCTGTCATCTTCGTTTTTAGAAGCTTCCAATTATATTCAACTGAGCATGCTTCGAACCCGTTTAGAAACGCTTGTAGAAATAAAAACAGTTCATCATTGATTTGGTTAAAGTCAGCATTAGGATAATTACGTATCACTTTAGTTCTATTAGAAAACTTTTTTACAGGAATAGTCGCAGAAAAATTCAGTAGAGAGTGATCACTTATTTTCGGCATGTATGTTACTTCTGAGCATAACTCGGGACAAGTAGTTAATACCAAATCTAACAGGTTCGTACTTGTCGGTGTAACTCTGGTTGGTTCGGAAATAATCTGTGTAAAGTGAAAGTATGAACATAACTCGATAAATTCCTGGCAAACAGACGAGGACGAATTTAGTGAAGGGGGGGACGTTGACCATTTGATTCCTGGATAATTAAAATCACCCAGCAAGAATACAGGGAATGTTGGGTACCGTGTGATAACGATGTTTATGGCATCATAGAGCTCAGTAACAAAGGTATAGGAATCATTCGGGGGGCGATAGCAAACCCCGACAACCATTCTACAATGAGCTAGTTTTACAGACACCCATATAATCTCTAAGCATGACGCAATATGAAGTGCGAATGACTCAAATTCCTTTTTAATCGCTATTAGTACACCACCACCTTGCCTCGTTTCCCTATCTCGTCTGTAGAAATGAAATTGATTGGACAAATCGAATATTTCATTTTCACGAATGTTACTGTTAAGCCATGTCTCTGTTAACACGACAATATCGGCAGAGCAAGAATCAATAGCAGAAGAAATTTCGGTGCGGTTTCTGACAACGCTTCTGATATTAGTAAATAAAATAGAGACTTGTGATAAAGATGCGCGATAACCACAGCCCCTCGGTAACCCCTACGTGTCTGACGTATCACGTTGCCTGGATGACGCAGCGTGTTGTCCCGAAGGCACAGTTGTTGGTGTATCGGTAGTAGCTGATTGTGAAATCGGAATTCTTGACTCACAAATTTTATCGGAGACAGGGTCGTACGTGTATAATTTTCCATTAACGGACAGTTTGTTGTATTTCAGCTGGAAGGAGGGACTGTTAGGCATCGTTTTGGCAAATTCGGTCAGCTTCCGCCGTACTTCGCGCGTCGCGGGTGAAAAATTCTCAGTTACACTCACGTCGTGTTCTTTCAGTTTAGCTTTGGCCTGAAGTACCTTTTCTTTAGTTTTAAAACTAGAAAATTTTATTATTACGGGGCGGCACCTTGAGCCGGTAAATTTTCCTAAACGGTGAGCGCGTTCGATATCAACCGAGGCTAGCTGAATACCAAGCCAGTTGGACAACAAGTTTGATACTTTTTCTTCTGTTTGTGGCCACGTTTCCTGAATATCTGGAATTCCGTGGAAAATCAAATTGTCACGCCGTGACCTGTCCTCTAGTTCGTTAATACGAGTCTGCAATAATTGGTTTTGTCTTTGAAGACCTTCTACCGTGTTGGAAGTATTCCGCAAATCAACTTCAACACTATCTAGCACCTCTAGCTTCTCTTCGACAGCTGTTAATCTACCGCCTATATTTGTAAGCGTAGATTCAATGTTTTGTTGACCGTTTCTAATTTCAGTGATGCTTTGTTTTAATTCCTGATTACCTGTTGCTATTTCAGCTGATTGCTTTTGAAGATCGCGCAACATGCGCAAAATTTCTATGTTTTGCTCTGCCTGGGTCAGTGCAACCGCTCCCTCAGTATTATCTTCTGTCATACTAACCATGGGCTGGCTAGTTTTTCCTTTGGTGGACTGTGACGACGTGGTTCGTGTGAAAGGGCCGGGATTGGACTCTACGTCACCCGACATCAATAAAAGAAGACAATTTTTCAAGTACTCCAATATCACACTAAGAAACACCCGTGGGCTCGGGAACAGCAATAGCAAACGTTTGTTTTTGTTTTTTAGGTTCAAAGGAATGTGGATACCCACCTGAGGTACGAAGAAACAAGGTTTGTAAGCCATTGCGGCCGTCGCGCGGCTCCCGTGCCCACTGGAGAATTCACTGAACTGCCAGCCTTTTACATCTGGCGCTGCGGGCGTCGTCGATGTCGATGGGTTTTCTTTGATGAAGCGAGGCGAATCGTAGATCCAGGTGGCCTGCTTTACGTCATCATGTCGGCGGAAATCGCCGGCTGGAACTTGCGGCAGCGAATCCATGGTGATGAAGTCGAAGGCGAAACCATTATACCGGGACGCGCAGTAAGCCAGGAGTGGTAGTAGGACCTGAAGTACGAAGAAACAAGGTTTGTAAACCATTGGGGCCGTCGCGCTGCTCCCGTGCCCACTGGAGAATTCACTGAACTGCCAGCCTTTTACATCTGGCGCTGCGGGCGTCGGCGATGTCGATGGGTTTTCTTTGATGAAGCGAGGCGAATCGTAGATCCAGGTGGCCTGCTTTACGTCATCATGTCGGCGGAAATCACCGACTGGAACTTGCGGCTTCACATAGACTAGGTGAACATAAACGTCGTGTTAACAGAGACATGGCTTAACGATGTTTACAAAGGCTCTTTTGAGAGCAAAACGTTTTGTCTGGAAAAGTTTAGTCTTAATAGGGCGCAGTCCTTATCGTGGGGGATGTACAGGCCCTTTTCGAAGGAGCGCCCTCTGTTGGCGGCTCTGAAATCCCTGCAAAATGGCGCACTAAAACCGCAACATCACTTCATACTTTATGCGTCTCTTTAGATTAGCAGCCAAAGCACACCCACAGTAAAAGGTGGTGAGCATAGTGACAGCAGTTGCGACGCTGTTTGATTAGCTCCTCGTCGGCTCCTATCGTTGGTCGCGCTCCGACGCTCGCTATCATATGAAATGACTTGCACGTTCACGATGTCAGTTGTTCCGATATTCTAATAACCGGCATGTGACTTTCGAAAAGGGACAATAGCAAACCGCCAACAGCCAGGCGGCGCCAGTAAAGTTAGTGCCCACGGTATATCAACACCGCAGAGAAGCAGAAGGCCTCCGTACCATCGTCACGGTCACATCAATCGAGGCCTGAAATTACGCACGAGTATTGTTTCACTGTTCGTCTGGAGCTAGTGTTTAATAAGCTCATCGAAAGTTTGGATTCGGGTCCAATAGCTTAGACAGCGCGATCCGATTTTTATCAAGTTTCATGAACGGAGAGGAGGCGATGCGGAGGGTTTTATTTTTCTAGGTGGTGTTGGTTATACCTTGTCTCGTTATAACTTGGCAAAGGTGGACCATCTGCCCTACACTGAGTTCCGACGGCTCCGATATATGCTACGTACACGAGTGCAACGCTCACATATTGGAGCACGACGCAGCGAAAAGCCTGGAAATAGGCAGTAAAAAAGCATTCGGGCGATACGTAGTCACGTGCCTCACTATGTTGTTCCCGTTGGCCCGCGGGGGCCATAGCTTCCGCCGTACTGGCATATTATACGCCCACGGCTTCCTGGCCTACCCAGCATTTGCTGCTTCAAGTTTCAGACACTAGGCTAAAAGACTCCACCAAACTAATAGCTCACATTTGAACAATGCAGCCGCCACTTCCAGCACACCCAATTCGTTTGGCTTCAATCACCAGATAGCGCCAAACCAAACAGTATTGCAGGTTGCCTATTTTGTCGAGAACCGATGTTCCCAGTTCGGAAGTGAGTTACCGTTTAGGGTTCAAGTGTAGACCTTGAATGAATCAAACTGTATAACAAAGTTTGGGCAAAATGTATAACAGAGTGGTGCCACGAAGACGGTGTTCGGAGTTAGGTTTGTGGCTAAATAAGGATTTGAGGAAACAAACACAGTATCTAAGTTTGAGACGTTCCGTTTTATTTGTCATTACTTTATGCCACAGTTTCAGAAGATTTTTAACATGATCAATATCGACTAGCTCGCCTGACACTTACCGTGTCTTTATTATCCGTCAGAGACTTTGTTTATAAAAGTTCTAAAATTAATTTATGTACGCAAATGGTGACGCGCTTGAGGGATGCACTTGAAAATGAAACAAGTATGTTGTCACGTTCAGAAAAATTAAATAAAAATATTTCAAAGCAGTACTTTTTATGTTCTGTGTTTATGCCATTTCGGCTTCTTTTTTGGATAGGCTATATTTGGCCAATTTCTTCTATTCGTTTGGCGGTTTCTAGGCCAGACCATTAGGCAACAATGGCGGGACCGCTGCTTCATCTAAGTTTACCATCTAGGCTTGATATTTAAAGTGGTTAAATCTCAGTGTTGCATAGTGAACGTAGAGAGTAAAACCGAATGACAAATCCGAGTCATAAAGATAAAAAGAAAAGCTGCCAAGGGCGGCGGTGGCGAGGAGGTGAAGTACAAGGGATGTGACCGTTGGGTACATCTGGAGGCCACACCGTTTGGAACACCCGAAGAGGCAGCAACAAGCCGCTACAGATGCGCGCTGTATGCCTCAAGATTAAGGTTGTACAAGATACACTGGGGAACGCCTCTACAGAAGGGCAAAGAGAATGGCGAGATAAAAAAAATGCCTTAGCGTACGCGTCCAGGAGCAGAAGGTGGCGAGGACAGCGGAACAAGCAAGGAAGGAACAACTGGGTAAGCGGGTCACGAAGCCCATGAGTACAGTGGTGGAGTTGCAGCTACAGGTGCTACAGGAGAAGAAGGAAGGGGTCTGAGCCCGCAGACGAGACAAGAAAGAGATAAACGAAGGCAGACGGCATTCAAGAATTCCAGGAAAAAACGGCGGCGCCGCATGCTTGTTGAGGCAAAAACCTGATTGAATATAAATCCCCGGAGGCAGCAGACAACGGAGGCGAGGAAACGCCCTGTATGGGAAGTAGAGACAATAACATCGCTGAGGGCGGACATAGCCCCAAGACAAGGGAGAGAGGTAAGCTTTGGACTAGGACAAAGATTGCCTACCTGATGGGTGACTCTAACGTGGAAGAAGGGCAGCCGTTGCTGAAGAAGTAGGTGACGGACATCATAATGAGAATATAATTCCAGCCGAAAGCAACCCTTTGAATGACCTTGAAGAAGGCGAGGGACTTGAGCGAGCTACACTGTTAGCAAGTCCCGTGTATTTGGCGAATATTTGGGGCGAAAAACACGCCATTTACACGAATTACCATAAATTTACACGATGAGTAACGGATAATTCGTTCGGAAATCATGCGAGGTTGTAAAAAACGAGTTTTGGTTCGGTCATACACGCATAACCGTGTAGCCGACCTCGAAAACACGCATCGCCCCCGGCGACGACCGCGGCATTGCCGGCTATCGAAGCACCGGAATGCTTGGGGACACACTTAGAAAGGACCGTCGAGACAAATCCCGCGGAAAGAAACATGTCTCGGAGACAGATATGCACCAAAAGCAATTGCGCCATGTCACAGGACGTTGGCGAAACCTACGCTTACCGGGCTCGCCGCCATCTTCTGGTCGATGGCAATGCGGCTTGCTTCATGTCGCCCATGTTTGTATTTAGTTTAGGGGTCCTGATAACAGTTTCTTAGACACCACAAATAAAGTTATGGGTCTAATTATTCGTTCCAAACAGTTAAAATGGATATAAAAAGCGTGTCCTCGATGTGAACACGTGACATTGCAGTTGGTTTCGTTTTTGCTTCAACCTTCAACTGCAAGCGATCTGGCGATCTGGCCACGGCGCAAGCGCAACGCCGATGTACGCTGGAAGCAAGCGCCGGTTGGCTTTCGTTGTTTTCGTTTGACCGGAGAAAATCTGGCAAGTACTCATGGCGCCGCTACTGTTTTGGTTTGACGGGACGCGAGAAGCTTCGCATAGAGCTTCGGAGTTTGCGAGCACGTAGTGAAGACGTGACCGGAGAAGTGCCCCTGTGATGTTCCTGGAAGACGGAAAGTAGCATTCGTAATCGTCGTGAGTGCTTTGAAAGCGGAGGAAGTCACAGGGTACACGAGTTCGCAACCACAAGCCAAGGTTCACGACAGCGCGGCGTTGACTTCGGCGATCTCGTTCTGTTTGGTGCAACCCGGCGATGCGAAAAAGAGCTGAAACATTCGTCGTGTGTGGTGCGGTGCTTTGTATTCCGGGTCTGTTTGAACCACGCTTTTAACACGGAGCGCAAATTGTTTGTTGCGTGGTGGAGGTTCAACGGGTACAGTCCCGTCGTCGTCAGCTGATCCGGTCCAGCTGGTCCGGGAGGACGCAGCGAGCGTTTTTAAAAGTAAATCTTCCCTCGTTCCGTTTCAAACTGTGGAAGTATCCCGACACATACCGTGAGTAAGAAGCAGCGGGCGTTTTCAACAAAATTACGTTGTTTTAATTGAATAATGGACTCCGGATTGTCGTCTTAAATCTGCCGTTTTTTATGTTTCGTGTTGGACTGCGTTTGCATACCGACGCACACCGCTCGAGTTTGATTCGGTCCTGCAACGAGTTTGTTGCGGCAATCATGCGGCGTGAATAAATAAGGGCAAGGTTTCCTACCTGCCCACAGATGCATGTACTGAGACCATTTTTTTATGTTGTGAACGTGGTGCTCTTTCTTTATTTTGGAAGACGCGTTGGTGCATTTATTATGGTACAATCACTTGAGAGTTGAGAAATTAGAGAGCGAGCAAGCTTTCTCAACTTTGTCTCTTTCTCTCTGGCACTGCCCTGTTTCAGTTTCAGTAGGCATATCTACTAGCAGGTACAAACTGCTCTAAAGCAGGTAAAAAACGGGAAGCTTAAGACGGTGCGGACTCCGTGTTTCGCGCTTTTCGCAAGGTGACAGGGTAAATGCTTTTGTGAGATATGCGGAATATGCAAGCGATTTTGTTATGCCGGTCGTTTGCGTCTCTCCAGCAAAACGAATAAGATGATCTACTACAAAGGCGCAATCACAAGCCAAGATTTAAGATAGCAGTCGTTTGCTTCGGTGATCCGTGTAGCTGTATTTTACCCTGCTCTCTGCAACACCGTGTCATGACGAAGAGCTGGAATGGTCACGGTTTGTGCTGGCCTCCCGGTTGACAGAAACCCGCGTCGCCCGCATCGGCACCGAGTGCGCTTGGGCTGTTGATGCTCCAGCCTTTCATCCGCGGCTTGTCGCCAGCTCATCCTGCTGCTAGCGGTGAGGAAGCGGCGAGAGTAACCTCGGAAGTGAATGTAAATCCTCGTTCATTCAGTTATCCGGTGTCAAAGTGTGGAAGATGTCCAACGTGTACTGAGGGCGGGAACTACGAGCGTTTTGCCTTGCTTTTATAACCGAAACCAGACCAACGAGATAACTGCCTTGCGTACTCTAAAATGACGGAAGCAATAAGTTTCAACAGGTCGAGTACGTCACCGGGGATGTAGGCGAGATGGTGCACACTGTTTAAACGCTTGCAGTATCCACGAGTGGTACCAGGAAAGCGACGTCAACAGAGAAGGAGCTCGCGATTCAGCATAATGCACTGCTACGGGCCCGTGTATCTTCAAAGTTCGGGGTGGTGGCAATATAAAAAAAAGACGCATCAGTGCCCCACACCAGTGTTCACGAATAACACCGGTCACAAACTCCCAAGCCCCACCGCTCTTCTCGACACCGACACGACATACGACAACAAACTGCATCAAAACGCCCCAGAAGTGAAGGCGTCTGCTCCCGTACTGCAACTGCTGCAACTAGCGGAAGTGAAGTGTTGGGCGGATGTCCGGATGTCCTTCACAAAAATATATAAAAAATGCTTTGCGCAAGGATCATTTTCATTTATTATTGTATACGTAATGACAAAATCCCAATAATTTGTTTTTCTATCTGATTCATGCTAGTCGGACTGCTCATAACACTGGTCAAGCAAGAAAATAACAAAAATTTGAACTTTTTCATGACCGGTTTAAGATTTATTGTTAACATATCATTATTTATTGCAACGGACTAACATTATGGATTTTGCCTCCATACTTTTTAAATGCAGACAGTTCTAACACACGGCTGTCCATTGCGCCGTGTTTTGTGTATTCTTCTATAAATCTGTAATGGTCAGTGACCAAGGAGCTCACCCGCACATGTCAAGCTTATATGCGCCGCGGGGAGAAATGGATATCGAGTAGGAAGTGTCGGGCGTTGTGTCGGTTGTTGTGTTTGTGTATATGTCGGTGCCGTGTAGCTGTGTGCTGTGTTGCCTGCGTTGTATATAGGGTTGCTGTGTGGCCGTGGTCGTTCACAGTGTTAACCGACTCGTCTTTTTTTTTTAAACAGGCTGCTAGAAATCTGGATAGGTGGCGCAAGTTGCCGCCCGATTCTAAATAGTTTGCTCAAGTTATTTATCCATGTAAGTTCGGCATTCGTTTTTTTCTTTTTTTTTTGTCTAGCGGCTCGTTGAAGCTATTGACGCCGCCGACCGCCGACAACACACGTGGGTACCTTTGCAAGTAGCTACGTCCGCCGCTTGGAGACTTTACTGTGTATAAAAGACATCGAACGAGAACTAACGCGCCCTGTGTGCTTTCAATTTGGCTGAAAGGCGCGCGGCTCGCTGGGCTCGTCTCTCGCCTGTTCTCGGCCGCTGGCTGCCATGTTTCATAAGGAACACGCTCGAAACGGTTTTGCGGAAGGCCGACACGGTGTAGCGTGTTAAGTTTACACAGCAACTCATGTGTAGACGAAAAACACAGATGGCCTCGTGTAAAACGAACACGTTTCGACGTGTCCGCTATGGGACAACGGTTTACACGTCTGGGCGTGTTATTTTTGCTAACAGTGTACACTGTAAAAAATTTTCACCCCATTTTACGGGCAAAAGTTGCTGGTTCAATATTGCCGGTATGGTTTGCCGTAATCTAGAAACGGGACTGTCTGTAAAAACAAGGCATATAATTTCGTAAAATGACGAAACGTCCGTAGTTCACTTTACAGACAGTTATCCGTTTTCCATTTTACGGGTAAAAGTTGCTGGTTCAATATTGCCGGTATGGTTTGCCGTAATCTAGAAACTGGACCGTCCGTAAAAACAAGGCATATAATTTCGTAGAACGACGGAACGTCTGTAGCCCACATTACGGACAGCTATCCGTAGGAAATGTGAAAGCTGTCCGCACTAAATACCGAAGGACTATACCTTTCCGCCTTATAAGGCCAAAGCCTCGAGCCATCCGTACCACCTGCACCTCCGATACATCAGGCGACTCACCTGGCAGAGCTCTAGATCTGCCAGGGGTGTCACCTGACGTATCAGAGGTGCAGGACTGGTGCGGATGACTCGTAGCTTTGGCCTTATATGATTCGGAAAGGTACAGTCCTTCGTTATTTAGTGCGGACAGCTTTCACATTTCATATGGATAGCTGTCCATAATGTGGGCTACAGACATTTCGCCATTCTACAAAATTATATGCCTTGTTTTTACGGAGAGTCCAGTTCAAAAAGACATAAAGGTCAAGTGCTTCATTATTTAGTGCAAAAAGCTTCCATATTCAAGCAAGCCTAAGTCACATGAAGCTTTTGGGGTAGATTGGTATGGAGAGTTCATAGCTCCGTCATTTAATATATGAACTTGAATAATCTTTCATCCTCAGCCAAAAAGTTCATGTTTTGCAAAAGAGAAAGAGCACACAACCTGTACTTCTCCATGCCAGGATTTTGTTTGTGTGAGCTCAGCTGTTCCTATAGATGACAGCTCAACAAACGAACCAATTAAGAAGTTTCGCCACAATACCTTTATTGGAAGAAGGCATGCCTTGTTTTAACTTTGGAGAAAATTTACATTAGAGTTGTCCTTGTGCTGGCCATTTAGATGCCCCTCCATGCTTGTGCTTGAAGTTGTCATTCAATTGAAGACCTCCTCGGTATCTTCATGGTGTATGTAAGGGCAGCTTGAAATAAAGAGCAGAAGAGGATTTGCATTCAAACACAATCGCAACAAATTGTATATGACATGCACGGTTAAAGTAAGTGAGCAACGTGCTTACCAACTAGCCTAGCTCCTACTAAACATGACATATAAAATAAACCCCCCCTAAATTGAACCAAAGTAAAAATTTGCATTGATTTGAATACCGAACATATCAAGTGCTTGAGAAATAAAACTAGCCAATTAAAATCGCACAACTATTCAGTGATATTAAGCACATTGGATTGAGCCAGATCTCTCTTAGTATATACAGTAGGCTCGCGATAATTCAAACTCAGATATTTAATACTTCTGGTTAAGTCAAACAAATTTCAAAACTTTGGTTGACCCGCTACGTTTTCAATGTATTCATAAGCCGCTTAACTCGAACGATGTTTTCGTGTAATTCATACTTTTTGTTTTCGCAGCACCGTTGAGCGCACTTCTTTCGGAGCACCGGTGCACTGCGGCGAAGCAACACCCGTGGAGCTTGCTTCTGCTGGTGTTGCTTTTCCGCAGTGCACCGGTGCTTGGTAAGAAGTTTGTTTAACGGGATTAAAGCGGAGCAGAACCGTGTATAAACTGTTTTACTAAAAGAGTGCGAGAGATAAAAGGGGAAAGGGCTACCGGCGCTTTCCCCCTTGCTGGAGCGTTAAAGACAGTGAAAGCCCCAGATGAGAGGCTTTGCCGGTGTTCGGTGTAAGCATTGCCCGAACTTCGTTCGTGTTTTTTTCTCTGTTTTAAACTCCCAAACTTAATTAGAGCCACGGGCTTGGATGGCAACAGTCCCCCGGTCATCAAGACACCATTGCTCTGTTATACGGTACACGAATAACGGCAGAAAGCGTCGAATACTGTCCGAGAGCCTGTGTAGCTTGCACAAAATCCGGCAAGGTGAGTGCGACTGCAGTGTCTTTAAGCTCCATCGCTTTCCACACGACCCCGATTTCCGGCAGTAGTGGCTTGCGTCCCTAAATCGAAAAGACTTTTCCCCAACGCCATCCTCTCGACTGTGCTCGGAACATTTTGTGAATGGAGAGGGCATCACATTTAACGCTGTACCGTCGATGAACATGGGGTGCGCCCGCAAGGTGTGTGCAAGTTTTCTCCTGATATTTTCTTTCAGCTTGTAACATTTTGGAACTGAATTTATTTTAATATAGATATTTTGAAGTGGTGACATTGACTCAATTTTATTATCTACAGCACTTAGTTGAAGGCTGATTTTCGTCACCAGGTGTGGCTGGCGATTGTTAAAAAGTTAGTTCTATTGCTTTGCCTGAATCCCAATCTCCTGCGCAATACCAGAGAGCCATGAGCCCATGCTGACCGTCACAATGCGACTAGATTATTCTTATTTTCAAAATTAGTACATAATGTAGCTGGAAAGAAACCTTCAATTTCTGTTGCTTAAAGTTGAAACATGCTCATGCATCACTGTTTATAAACATAGAAACATGCTCATGCATTGGTGTTTATAAACTTTTTATTTGAGGATCCCGTGCCAACGAGTGCGTCTTTTGTCGAGAACTGAAAACAGCAAAGTCAAGATGGGCCTTTTGCCGGAGCGAGTCGGTCAATGGTTCAACGATTCGAAATTGATGCCTGAGCATATTTCAACTTTCAGCAACAGAAATTGAAGGCTTCTTCCCGGCTACATTATGTACTAATTTTTAAAATAAGTATCTAGTCGCATTGTGACGGTCAACACAGGTTCATGGCTCTCTGGTATTGCTCAGGTGATCGTGATTCAGGAAGACCAATAGAACAAGCTTTTCGACAATTTTCAGCCACATCCGGCGGCAGAAATGAGCCTTCAACTCAACGTTGTTGATAAAATTGAGTCATTGTCAACACTTTGAAATATCAATATTAAGATAAATTCAGTTAGAAAATGTTACAACCTGAAACAGCCATTATCTCGAGAAAACTCACGCACCTCGCGAGCGTACCCCATGCTCATCGACGGTACAGCGTTAAGTTCGGTGTGCGCTCCATTCACAAAATGTTACGAGCACGGTCGAGAGGATAGCGTTGGAGAAAAGTCTTTTCAGTTTACAGAAGCAAACCACTGCCACCGGAGATTGGGGTCATGTAGAAACAGCCACACTCACCTTGCCGGATTCCGTGCAAGATACATAGGTCCTCAGACTGTATTTAACGCTTTCTGTCGTTATTCGTGTACCCTAAAACCGAGCAATGGTGTCCCGATGACCGAGGGACTGTCGCCATCGATGCCCGTTGCTCGAATTAAGTTTGGGAGTTTAGAACAGAGAAGAAAGCGCAAACGAAGTTAGGGCAATGCAGATGCCTAACACCGGGACGCAAATAGAGGGCTTGACAAGATCTCTTGGCCAACCAGAAGCCGAAAAGAATCTCCTAGCCGTGGTTTGGGATTGGAAGGCAATGTTAAAAAGCACCTCATGTTTAAGAAAAAAAAGAAAAAAGCCGCTCACCTGATGTGCATTTCTGGAAACAGGCTTTGACTAGCAATAAATTATTGCCTCAGGAATGAAGTGCTGCTTCAGTAATGGTTCCTGCACAAACAATTCAAGTGTAAGAACATAAGCCCCAAAATTTTCTTGCCATCCTCCTCCGTCTACTTTTTTGTGCATCTAATTAATTTCATCCCTTGGCAAATCCTAAAGATTTCGAAGTGCTTATCCTATGTCTTTCTCTTAGAGCCTAGTTCATGTTGCAGAAACTTGGCTGAGTGGATTAGCTGGAGCGTTCATTGTTCATCGAGACACTTTTTCTTTCACCCCATCCTGTTCTTGAAGACAGGATGGGGTGAAGCCCAATCCCACAGATTGCCAAGACAAACTCATGTCTTCACTTTGAGCATGGAATAAACGTATGTCTGATCTACGGAAAGTTCCTGTTATACCAAGGCTCGTACTATTCCGTTGTCAAAGGAGCAGGCATTGTTTATAAAAACTTAGCTTCATTACATTGTTTCAGAGAACAATTGTTCTTTTTTCAATAGGGATCAATAATTCATATTAGGACAATTATCAAATAATGGCAGATTCACGCGATGGATTGAATCGCAATTTTCATCCGTGGACCGTTTGTCACGTTACCATCATGTCGGCTATTCCTCCGATTTGCACCTCGTCAGCAGACGCCCAGACTTAAGGGCAAAGTGCCCTTCCATGCCCAGATTTTTAGCGGGCGAGTAAAGGCCCGTTCACACTCTTGCGACCGAGTTAGACCGAGAGAGACCAGACCGGTTTTTAAGCCTCTTGCGACTTCTTAGGACCAACTCCGCTGCATCGCATCCGGTCCTAAGAAGTCGCAAAAGGCTTAAAAACCGGTCTGGTCTCTCTCGATCGCAGTCAGTCGCAAGAGTGTGAACGGGCCTTAACAGTAAAAGCGTTTACGGTAGAGCACCAACAGCAGAGCAATATTTTTGGTTTTCGAATGAGCCAAACAAAGATAGTGCACCGTACTTTGTCCATTCGCTGTTTCATTTTGTCGAACCATTCTTATTTTCCACTCGTGAAAGAAGCTGCAAGAACTTTGCCCAGCCGACAAGCCGCAAGTTCTGGAACTCCTCCGGGTTGGTGTCAAGAAGCTTCAGTGAAAACTTGCCTAGCAAGCTGCAAGCTTCCCTGCATGTCCACCCAGTTTTCAACCCAGCCAAGACCTTTCTTACGGCTGTAGTGTGCTGAAGAGCGGTGAACAAGCAAGCAGTGCATGAAGGCATTTCCAAATGCCCCTCCGCAACACCAGGACTTCATCACTTAGACGCTGAAGCCTCCTGGAGCAGGACGATACTTGTGTCATATGGTTAGTAAAGCTAGTAGTGCTTCACGCTAAGCCTGTCATGATGCTTTGTCTTGCTCGGTATATAACAGCAGCACACAATACTTTTTCATAATAGCACAGTGATCATAGTCGCAAACATCCCTTCTGACCTTGGAAAACTGTGCCACAGTGCGATGTTGGCATTTTGCGGAAATGCAGGGCCGGGAATAGGTTCAGTTTGTCCTCGCTGTCATCTGCTCGTCTCCTCCGCATGGATGTGATTGGAGGACTGATGTTCCGTGGACGTCTTGTCACTTGATCAATTTATCTGCGGATAAGTTCATGTGAATCGGCAATAAGTGGACAGCAGAGTCTGCGGTGACTTAAAGGGGTTATAACACGAAAATTAAACGGATCTATTATTCTTGAAATGGATTGCTCATAGACTACTTAGTATATACACCAAGTTACGCAATTTTAGAGCTCTGGTAATTGCACTATTCAATTTACAAATTTGTATCATTTTCATCTGGCGACCAGGCAACACTGCCCAAGTTAGTCACATCATGGTGCCCATAAAGCATGTGACCATGAACGCTCTTTCATTCTAGGGGCCCCCATGATCGCCCAAGCTCTCCTCGCCACGGTACGATCAAAACCGCTTGCGCAACCTGGTAACCCAAATGCTTTTCTCGCTCTCACCGCCGGCCCGTTGACCTTCCACCTTGCATGCGCCTGCGAGATATTCCCGGTCGACAGTGACCACAACGAGTTCGTCCGTAACTCGCCGTCATTGGAGTTTGTCGCCAGCGGGTCGCAGTCAAAATGAACAGCTTTCAACATCTCTTGATAGCAATCATACTCATCGCTGCTACAATCAATGTCGAACACTCTGACAAGGCGAGCGATGTCGTAGACGTAATCATCACAAACCGCATGCTCGAAATGTGGAAGGTAAACGAGAAAACTGAAGCTCGAGACGCCAAAATAGCCAAATCTGTCTGTGCGTGCAAAGAGACATCGCGCTGGAGGCTGGCTACAAAGCCAGCCTCCAGTTCTGTTTGGATCCGCCCCTCCGAGGGATTCACATTTAAGTGGATTTATCCACGAAACTATTGCGCCATTCTTAAAACAAATCTAGCAGGGTTACAAGAACATACAACGGGTCCTAGCAGTATAGCAATCTTATATTGTATTTTTTGCGTGTCATTTCATGCCAAACATTTTTGTTGACGTTGCCTGCACGTCATAAAAGTGTGTCTCGTATCCAATTAGACATTGTCGAACGAACGAGGAAACTGCATAATAATGTCGCACACTGTTTACCTTAACCGTTTCTTTTTTCTTCAGTTTTTGATCCTAAGTTGTTTTTTCTATATTTATTGCACATACAGCCCAAGCTGCACATGTCTCCACAATCAGTCGCCATCCTTAAAAATGTGTACAATAAAAAAAATACATGCTGCCATCTCTGAGCAGCACCGCAAACTATGCTCGGAACAAGCCTGGGATGTCCAAAAAGAGCCAAGGGGCGAGGTATAGTGCGCGGATGAGTTACACCCATCCTAAACGGTTTAGGAACAACCCTAGGTGGACGAGCGAGGCTCGTCCAAAATGGGTTAAGGTGCACCAATACCTTCCACGTTGTTGAATCTTATGTAGTAGTATATGATCCTAAATTACCAGACTAGGTTACAGAAAGTAAAGAGTAAGAGGAGGACGGGACGTCGTACCTTTTCATGTTCTCATTTTTTGGCCAGTCCTGTATTAAAAGGTTTGCAAAGTAAAAGTGACGGTTGTATTTTATCTGCCCTTTTGTTTCTCGCAATCTCCTGCCTACCACCTCAACCAGCGAAGTAATGCCCCCCCCCCCCCTAACACACATCCAACCCACAATAGATATTTTTGGATACAAGATGCCATGAATGTGCTGTGCATGTGAACCAAGCTGAAGGCAAATTTGCGGTCTGAGGGAATAAAGAGTTACAAAACTGACAAACATGGCAGTAGCATACTTTTCACTTTTGCACATGTACAAGAACCGCTAATTTCTATTAGAAAAGCGGAAAAGCCCAAGGCTGTCAGGTTACTCACCGACAGCAACTACCAGGAAGAGAAAGGGGAGGGTCATGATTGGGAGGGCAGCTGGTCTGTAATGCTTGTGCTTTCCTGAAAGTTGCAAGTAAGACTTTTAAAGAAAAATGACACAAACTATTGCAACAAAATATTCTTTCATTTCATTTCTCATACCAAAAAGGTTGGCATGAGGAACTTTGCCCAACTGACACGACGCAGAATCTGGTACTCATCTGCGTCGAAAAGCTTCTGTAAAGACGCGTCTACCACGCCGCAACCACTTTGAATCTCCAATCAATCTTTCACCCAGCAAGACCTTTCTTGTGGCTGTGGTGTACTGAAGGCGCAAGTGCAAAGTGAGTGGAGGCATCTCCAAATGCCACTTAGCGGGCCCAGGACTTCACCGCCTCCACACCAAAGTCTCCTCGAGCAGGACCATGCTTGTGTCTCTGCCATGGTTTGGTTTAGTAAGGCTAGTGGCACTTCGCACTAAGCCTATCATGGTGTTATGTCTCACTCCGCACGTAACAGTGGCACACAGTTCTTGTTCAAAGCAGCAAATGTCGATTTTGATCTTGGACAACAGTGCCACAGTGTGGTCACAAACATGTTCGGCTCGTCCTGGCTGTCATTTGCGTGTCTGCTCCTTCGTGTGGATGCGCTTGGGAGACGGACGAACCGCGGACATGATCAATTCGTCTGTGGATCAGTTCGTTGTGTGAATCAGCCATCAATGAAGAGTGCTGTTCATTTTGAACTTGATATAAATAGCCCCTTTGCAAAATCCCCCAAGCACGAAGATTTGTGCGAGACTGTCCCTCGCCTAGCCGCTCTGCCTTGAGATTGCATTGTCTTGTCGCTTGCCTCCTCTTAATCCTCTGTTTTTCGATTCCATTACCTGTCCTTATCTATTTCAATGTATATTTTATTGCTTCTAAGCATAGGCGTAGACTTCGGGGGGGGATCGAGGCTCGTGCCCCCCCTGGTGAGATCCGCGGGGGGGAGAGGGGGGCAGGGCAGGGCCCCACCCTCGGGCCCTGCCCTGCCCCCCTAAGATACAGCGGTGTGCTGCATCTTAGTTAAGTAAGCGGCAGTCGAAGGCATACGCTACAGTGCGAGTAAATGGAGCGAGCGTGGGTGGCCAAATCACAGCGCGCTCGGCTCTTGCATCACGATAGTGGATTTAGAGCTGTGCCTATCCCTATGACATGTGCGCTGCTGTTCATAAACGGCTCCTCTCGACTGTATGCGGGTCTAATTGAACCAACACAAACAGCTAACAGTGCGATAGGAATCTGTAGCAATGGTAGTACTCATACCGGGAAACGACGCGCGAAGCGGCGTGTTGTCCGTCGGCACTCCCATCGAAAAAGGCAAAATAAAGACACAAATCCTATATATATACAAGAAATATTGTGCACAGAAGAGAAGAGAAACCCTTAGAAGCGATAAAAAATACACTGGAATAGATAAAAATATGTAATGGAATCGAAAAACAGGATTAAGAGAAGGCAAGCGACAAGGCAATGCAATCTCAAGGCAGAGCAGCCAGGCGAGGACAATCTCTCCCACAATTCCTCGCGGGCGGGCCGGGGCGCTCGGGAAAATAGCAAATCGTCTCTTAGCTGAGCACAGGGTGTTGGAACGAAATGTTTTTCGTTCCGTTTTCATTTTCGTTCCGTACAAAAAAGTTCCGTTCCGTTTCCGCTCCGGAACGAATAATAAATGCTCCATAACGGTTCGTAACGGTTTCTATCTATGAAAAAAAATCGCAACAAAAATTAAAAGGAACGTAACGTTTATTTTTACACAAAAATAGATAATTCAGGCACTCTAGAGGAATCCGCGGAAACGACATTGCTTCTGAGATCATGTTCATTGCCTTGAGAATGAGATCATGATCAAGGCACCGAGCATGATCTCAGAAGCAGCACGTCATCAAGTGTGCTCGGTGAAAGGCAAGACCTCTGGTCCGATAAAATAAATTTCACCCTTTGCTTATGAGCTGAGGAGGAAGTAGTTTAAAACACTTTTTTTTTCTGTTTCTTTTAACACTTTTCAATGCGCGTTTTTTTTTTTTTTTTTTTTTTTTTTTCTAACTTTTACAGTGAAGTACTGCCAGAGGGTTAGTAAATAAGTGCACCATACACAGAATTTTTTTTATAAGAAGTCACTGCCCCAGTCGAGAGAGAACTCGTTTATACTCTTCGCAAGCAACATCATCAATACAGACCTTACTTCTAAAGGCGCACGTCACGCAATGTTTCGAGTAGTTTCCGAGGACGAAAATCGAACTTGAATCTAACCTCGCATAGTGGAAGCGAATACAAGCGCCATCACACTAACGGGTACCTTTAGAAGTCATGGGTTCCGCAAAACACACCGCCTAGCTATCTGGTACCAAGCCGCTAGCCGATTTGCAGAAATCAAGCTCCCTGATACACTCACCAAGTGTCTCGCTTGGCCCCCCTTGCCTCCGGTGGGACCTTTGCCTTTGGTTGCGTTCCCGCAATCTGAGTGCCCGTGCAGTGACAGGTCGGTTCCGTGGCTTCCTTGGCAAAAGCTCGAGGGTCACCCAATGCGGAAAGCACCTGTGCGACAAGGAACCGCACACGATCGCTTTCACGCCGACTGCACACAAAAGGATCACGTTATAAAAGCTCCGAACAGAAAGGACTCAAAAAGTAAAACGAGTGAGCGAGCACTCACCAATTAGACTCATATCCATAGCTGGTTTTATGGGCACGCCGGCACCTAGGACACTTCCTTTTTCCAAGAACGTTCTTCGATGTTTGTTCCTAAAGTCTGAAAGTGCCCGAAAGTTGCGAAAGTTTTGAAACTCGCTTCGTTTTTGAAAGTTTTTGCGTTTTGTTACGATGGCGATGGCGATGCGGCGATGCTCGTTGGTTCCGAGTTCCGACCAAGTTTATTTGACGCAACATGAATTTGCTTGTTTTATTCGACTTAAATTAAAACTTTAAGATATAAAAAAAATTGTTTTAAGATTTACAAAATTATTTGTAATAAAGCATGTCGAAGCGCAATGTGTACTAAACTGGAGCTTGGCTTCGTCAGCTTCGTTTCAATTTGACATGGCGGCGACCACTATTCTGCCGTGTACCGTGCTCGGCCTATTTGCTGTGCATTGGTTGTCCTGTTATCCACCTCTTGCGATCCTCATCAGCCCCAAGCATGCTGTGTGTCCTCGCCGGAAAGAATATCCAGTCTTCTTGGAAGCGTTGCTCGAATGTCGTCGGCACCCACGAACCGACTCGGCAAGCCTCACGTCGTTGCTTGGTTCCTCCGCGTTTCCGACGATGGATCCCCCAGCCCTGGCCTCAGCCCTACAGGACGTAGCCGGTGAAAAATAATCTACGACAACGCGGTGTCTTTGGAATGCGATTGCTACGATCAGTGGCTCTTAAAACCTCAGTAGCCCCCCTTCAATAGTGAACTCTGCGATGTGAACGCCCTTACCTTCAGTGTCCGGAGACTGCTGCAAACCTCCGACGAGAGCGGACGTCTTCTCCGGGGTCCGCAAACCCCAGAGAACTGTACGCGACTGTACGTGATCCTGGTATAAACATCGCCGCGCTCCGTCGGCCCGCCGCAGCACGTCCGCCGAGAGATCGGTTCGCTCGAGTCTCGTTCTGCGAGCGGCACGCCCGTTTCTGCTTCGAATATGGCTACAGCCGACATCGCCGCTTCGCAGCTCACCAATATCTCTGCGTCCATCCTGAGCCAGGACATGAAAATCTCTCTAGAGCGAGACGACCAAGTTGGGAAATGGATCACCCCTGGAAAGCCCCGCAAATCTCGTCTTCCGGCTGACTTTGACCCCGAACTTCACGTCTCCCAGTCCGTCCTGCTGGCGCAGCTGCGCTGCCTCTTGACAGTTTGCCGGCGTTCTTGCAAGCCGCACAGCTCCCTGCTCATACATGTACCGACGTGTCGCTCCACCTCCGGCAAAATAACCGTCCGCCGCACCCATCACGAAGCGATCGTCAACTGGCTACTTCGCATCACCAATATCACCTTACAAAACACTTCCCCTCCCGTCCACTCCTACCTACCCCCGACGAGATCATCAATGATCTGGAGTCTTATCAAGGTGACATCCTTCAAGCAAGGCGAGTAGGCACAACAGGTTCAGCCATCATCACCTTCATCGGAATCCATGTCCCTTACACAGTGTACTACCGCCGCCTTGAATTTCGCTGCCGTCCCCACAAACCTCGAGCCCATCATTGCAACAGCTGTGTCGAGTACGGACACCGCACTCTGGCCTGCCCGGGCAACCAGCGACGCTGCCCCCCGTGTTCCACCACCCTGGCCCGCCCAGACGAACCCCATCCCTGTACTCCCTGGTTTGCGTTGCTTCAACTCGCAGTGTGGTTCTCAAACAGGGCACTTGGTCCCGAATAAGCTGCTGCACCTTCACTCACTCCATGAGACGCATCCCTGAACAGTTCTAGCGGCGTGTAAAGCGTGGATGCAGGATTCGGTTCATGGCAGTCACCTTGACAATTGCTACAGTGGAGCACACTGCTTACAGAAAGGATCGTGCTAAGAACTGTAGGGGTGTGCTGGTCGTGGTACCTTTTCTACTACCCTTTTGGCGACGCCACGACCTGGAGCTGGAACCTCTCACAAGCATGGCCAGGGGCTGCTATACTGTGCATGCTACCTGGCTTCCGTGAAAGCTGAATCCTATGACCTGCCCAGCTAGCCACTGGTGCTCATTAACACGATTTAATTAAATGTGTGCATACTAGACGTCTTCAAGTTGAGTCGCTCGGAGTGCAGTGTATACCATGGAACCATTTCCAGTGGCCCCAAATACTCGACAGTTCGACGGTACAGTGTGCTCAGTCCACTTGTTCTCAACATGTTTATTAATCGTGATCCCTGCAATCAACTCCACTGCTGTTACGGACGACCTGATACTGGTGCCGCTTATAACGTGGCCCCAGAAACCACCAGGGTTTGCAGAACAACATCGACAAGGTCTACTATAAACAGCCAGCTATGCTTCTTCGCACAGCCTGACGACAGTTTTCTTCAAAAGGTGCGGAACACTGGGTTTTGTACTTAGCGTGTCCAGTAGACCAGGCCATAACAGACTTAGGTGCCTTTCACCAGTGGCGTACCAACTTGGTTTTGAGTGGGGGGGGGGGGGCAAACTAAACCCCCTTCCCCTCCCCTCCTCCCCCTCGGGACCGAGGAGCGGTGCCCTTGGTATCCCTTGGGTGCTGCCAGCCAGTGTTTGCCCTGCCCAGTGGTGGCTGTTTTGGGGGGGGGGGGGGGGGGGGGGAAGGCAAAACACGACTTGCCCCCCCCCCACTCTAAGAACTGGGGGACAAGCACCCCCTTGACCCCCCGGTTGGTACGCCCATGCCTTTCACAGCCCTGGTCCTGCCACACCTAAAGTATTGCAGCTCCATATGAGACTCCTGTGAGGTTGATCTTGTAAGATCAGTTGAAAGTGTTCATCGAAGGGCAACTATACACTATTCTTCGGCAGCCAAGCTCACTCCGGATCATTCACTGCTTTGACATTGGCTAGAATTCTGGCCCTTCAATGGACGACCAGAGTTGATCTCAAGTGTGGCCCTCCAGCGGGTTGTCTTATTATGCCTCCTAAACAGCGTTGTGGAACTGCAAGTTCATGAGACAGCACTGAGGGGAGTTGTTTGCAAGAATTGTGCTGGTGCCTTTCAACCGTTTCGTACTGTAGAGCAACAGCCTTCCTTCTTGGTGTGGTCTTCACTGTTCTGGCAATCCCTTTATTTGCACTCACGCAGAACCCCCCTAACAATCATTACAAGCTCGAAAACATCTGTAGAAAGGAAACTTGCTACCTTCACTCCCACTGAGGTAGAGCAGTGCCTATGTGCTTTAACGTGAATTGCAGACTTTTACTTGATTTCTATTTTGTGCTTCCCCCCACTTTTATTTGTTCCTTTTGCAGGGTACTGCGGGTTTCTTGGTATAGTCTTTGGCCTCTTTACTATAAGGAATTGCTCTTAGCAGGATTAGACGATAAAAGCACTTCTAACGCTTTTATCCTCTACTATGGTACTCTTTGGCACATATATTTTATTCAACCTAACGAAAAACGGGTTTTATGTCCGTTAAGTAAGAAACGGACACACTGTCCGTCAGAATTTCGACAAAGTGTTTGTAAAATTACGGAAATTTTTTACAGTGTAGAAGTCGAGACAAGACCTCTCATAACTCATTAACGCCGGCATGGAAGATGTTTTGAGCGGTCAAACGGCAACAAAAAAAAAAAAAACTTGTGTGAGGCAGCCTTGTTAAACTAAAGGACCTGCTTCAGAGGTCGCAGTGACAGTGTTACGCGATTTTCTCAGTACCCATAGTTAATGCTAGACGTAAGAAAACGCTACAGCGGGTAATATAACTCAACGAAGGTTTGATGAGGCTATGCAGGGAGATGAGACATCAGGTGGACTTGTGGGGGTCAGGAAAGACGTCCGTCGATGCAAATCAACAAACTGATCTTTATAACCACACAAAAACTGAAAAGAACATAAAAAGGGGCTCCGCTGAGACCTCCCTGTTACATCGTCGAACGCTGCCAGTCTCGTGCTGTTCTGCTCAAACCCGGTGTTTGGTGCCGTCGATGCTGCTCGTGCCGCGCGCTTGAAACGTCATTAGCTTCTGACGTTGCGTGAGTCACCGCTCCAAGTCTCGCGCTTTGGCGCCACCGCCGTAAGTCTCGCGCTTTAGCGCTACAGACTTCCTCCCAGTAACTGGTACGTGGAACATGCCGGAGGGGGTGGAAGACATGCACTACTCTAAGGAGGCAGCGGAGTATGTGCTAGAAAGGGTGAACGCCAGTGTTAGAACTTTTTAGAGCCCACGGGGAGACCTAAATCTACAGGGAGGAAAAAAGGCAAGACAGAGCAACTGGAAGGCCTGCTGAGAACCCTGATTATGCAGCTAAAGGGTGGGATGGGGTGGGGAGCGGACTGCCTGGGGAAGAAGACACGAGACAAGTGGCAGAAGAAACAAGACTGAATAAAGGCGGTGTGCTAACACAGCAAGGAGAAATAGACATTGAAGAGAACGTAAAGACAAACAGAAGCTCAATATCGCATTCCTGATTAAGCAGGGAGGATGATCGGAAAAAAAGATGGGTGGAGCTGTACGACGAGAAGCGGAAGAGGCGAATAGCTCTCTTCGCTGTGGTCGAAACTCATATCAGGGAGGAAGAGGTGCAACCGCGCGACCCAGAGTTCATGTAAGAGATGTGGAACAGGGTGGAGAGTGACAGGGAGGAAGGGGGTGTTGGATGTCTTTGAACCAGGTAACAGCCATGGACAAGAAAATGCATGAACTGTAAGGAACACATGTGAATGCTGGGCAAGCTCTTTGGGAAACAGGTGGCCGTGGGCGTTGGGTACCCGTGGACGGCAAGCCAGGACGCTAAAAACCAGGAGATATGAAAATGGCTAAACAAGTACGCACAAACTCTACAGCGGCATTGGGAGATAATTGTATCAGGGACTTTAATTGTCACTTAGAGGAGCTCGACAGAAGAACAGGTGCCAATAGCAGGCGGTTAATGTACCTGGCAGAACGGAACGGTCTTGTGGTAGGAAATCTTGAGGAGAAGTGCGGTGGGGTCATCACGTGGGCTACAAGAGAGCAATGCTCCAGCATTGATTAAGAGCTGATGTCACCATGCATTACGACAGACTGGTAACCACGAAAGTTGATGAGGGTGATGTGGGCATACTGGCAAGTGGTCATAACCGCCTTTGGCTGAATTTCGTGACAAGGGGACATCAAGTAAGAAATCGGAACCAGCAATGTATGGTCCGATTCCCGACAGTAAAGGAGATAGAAAGGGTGGCAGAAGCTTTGGAGGACTCAAGCTGCTAGATAAAAGGATACAAGAACATGGCAGAGGCAGTGAAAAGAGCCTTGGAGGAACAGATCAGTACAAGACTCCGACAAAGGCGAAGACGCAAAACCTGGTGGAATCAAGAGATGAACGGTGCAGTGAAAAGACGAGAAGCTATTTGGAATCACCGAGAGATACTCAAGAGGGGTAGCCACGATGAGGTGATCACAACCTGGAAGGTTTTCAGGGAGTGCAAACAAAAGGCAGAGGCCTGCATTCAGGCAAGCATACACAGGACTGACCAACTCTTAATAGAGGAGCTCCAAAGAGCTGAGAAAGGCGCCCCAAATGTTTTTAAATGAGATTTCAAGGATAGGCCTGGACACCAGCCGGCGCCCAGATGCTGATAAAACCGGAGACCAGGGTCGATCTGGTAGGAGCGGAATGCATCCCATTCATTGAGCGGTAGTATGGGAGCCTGTTCGGGTTCAAAGACACTGGCAGAGGGGGAAGAGACCTCCACCAAGGAAGAATGGGGTGAAGTCACAGACATCAGGGGCGGAGAGGAAGATAACGTGACAAACCATCGGGTAAGCCACACAAATGGAGTGTTATCTAGAGCGGCACAAGAGGTGGATGCAAAAACAGCAATGGGAAGCCACGAGATCTTTATGTTCGTTATCCGTGGTCTCGGTCAAAAGATGCGGGCGCTAGTGGACGAGAGTCTCACCGAAGTCATCTCCAAGGCTCATGTCCCGGAGGCATGAAAGGTGACAAGAGTAAAGCTCCTACAACTATGGCCTGAGGGGATGAGGTGCTGGACGAGCTTCAAAATGTTTTTTTGCACGGAAAGGTGCATAGTGGAGAATATTCTTTTAGAGCGCAGCTCTTAGGGGCCCGTCCCCGGCTTGAGCGGCGTCGCCGTCGCCGTCACCGTCGGCGTAACCAAGGTCATCCCAAGGTCACGTGACCCCAAGGTCACGTGACCCCTCCCAAGGTCATCTCAAGGTCACGTGACCCCACGTGACCTCGTGATCACGTGACCCCCAAGGTCACGTGACCCCTCGAGGTCACGTGACCCCAAGATGACCCCACGTGGCCCTTTGAAGGTCACGTGACCCCCAAGGTCACGTGACCCCCAAGTCACGTGACCCATCTGAGGTCACGTGACCC
Organism: Ixodes scapularis; assembly: GCF_016920785.2. Taxonomy (NCBI): domain Eukaryota; kingdom Metazoa; phylum Arthropoda; class Arachnida; order Ixodida; family Ixodidae; genus Ixodes; species Ixodes scapularis. Next base: position 148,270,585 of record NW_024609846.1, read on the forward strand.
CTCTGAGGTCACGTGACCCCCGAGGTCACGTGGTCTCCTCCCCAAGGTCACGTGGCCCCCGAGGTCACGTGACCCCCAAGGTCATGTGACCCCTCCCAAGGTCATCTCAAGCTCACGTGACCCCAAGGTCCCCACGTGACCCCCAGGTCACGTGACCCCTCTGAGGTCACGTGACCCCTCTGAGGTCACGTGACCCCTCTGAGGTCACGTGACCCCTCCAGGTCACGTGACCCCCAAGGTCACGTGACCCCCTGAAATCACGTGGGGGTCACCTTGGGGGTCACGTTACCTTGAGGTGACCCCCTTGTGACACCCAAAGTCACGTGACCCCCAGGTCACGCCTCCCCGAGGTCACGTGACCCCCTCCCCGAAGTCACGTGACACCCCCCCTTCCCGAGGTCACGTGACCCCCCCCCCCCGGAGCATATTAAAGAATGAGGGGAGGAGGAGGAGAAGGGGGGGGTCTACCCTCCCCTCACTACCCTTCACTCCTCCTCCTCAAGAGCTGCGCTCCAATTCGGCGTTGCAGGGATTTGTAAACGGCTTTCACTTTTTTTTCAGTACCCTCAGAGCCCAGGGGTATTACAGAGGGGTGGACATACAATATTCGTTGAGTAAAATATTTAAACAAACAAGACAACTTGGTTATAAAAGTTAGTCCGGCAAAACCTAATCAAAAGTGAGTAGTAGGTACTTTTATAAATAAAAAATAAATAGAACCGGCTACTAATGATGCGGAGAGGTTGTTCCATTCACATGACGTTCTAAGGATGAATAAGTCAATCTAAGCTGAAGTTTCATAATCAGTTATGTCAACTTCAAGACTGTGATCGATGCGGGGAGAAATGAAAGGGGGGCAAATAAATTACGTGTTTTTCAGAGAAGCATTAGAATAAAAAGTTTTAAGCAAAAGGCATAAACGAGATTGTTTACGGCATGTGGATAAAACTGGCGGAGACAGCGTGTTTTTCATATATGAGACACTGGCGGTGCGGTGATAGTTACAGACAATAAAACGTGTGGCGCGATTTTGCAGGGCTTCAATGTTTGTTACAAGCGTTGAGTGACCGGAATCCAAGATTGCTGCGGCCCATTCCAGCTTTGAACGTGTTAAAGATTTGTACAGAAGTTTTACTGACATAGGGTTTAAAGAAACGTTTCCTTTTAAGTATGAAAGCATTGCCTTAGCGTTACTGGTTATAAAATTGGAATGAGTTTTTTATGATAGGTTAGACGTGATGTCAACACCAAGATACTTGAATGCGTTTACAGATGTAAAGTGAGTTTTACATCTTTGTGGTCACGCAGTGCCTCCAAGTGGCGAAACGGGAGGCAATAGCTCTTTACGTTTCTAAGGCGTATGGCACGTTTCTAAAATTTCTAACATTTCCAAACGTTTCTAAGGTGTATGACACGGTAGACCTGGACGAACTATGGAAAGGTCTTTAGGGGTTGGGACTAAATAGCGCGGATGTGGAACTGCTGCAGGCTCTGTTCACATAGGCCTCTGAACATATCTAATAATATGGCCACAAGACAAGGCAACTGCCAATGCCCAGGGGATTGGGGAAGGGGTGCCCACTTCCTTCTATTTTCTTTATGGACGAATGTGGTACAATTGGAGAAAACACTGGAACAGTCGGGAAAAGGCATCAACCGGGTGCGAGGACTGCGAGACCGCTAAGGTTTTGGCACGATCTGGCTGGAGGCGGCGGCGAGAGCGAGGTGGGCCCCAGGGCACTCCGGGGGGGCATCTGTGCGGAGGAGACGGAAAACTCGAGGGCAAGTGCGTCGACCAAACCTTCACTTGGAGTTTACCTAGCAGAGAACTTTACCATAGAGAAAGTGCCGTGGTATGACAACTCGGCAGGCAGCGGGATCCTCATGTAGGCACTCATGGGGACTTTGCGTGCCCGGGTGTGGTGGGCCAGGTTCACGTAGGGACTGGACGAAGTGTGCACGCTCTGTGGACGGGACATTGACGACGGAGCATCTAGTGTTGCAGAGCCCGAGCTTCGTACCGGGCCCCCTGACGATGGTGTGCTTGTTGCACTCGGTTTCGGAAGCAGTGGCGACACGGGGGAGAGGAACCAAGTGGACAGCCACTCAGTACTGGATTTGATTAAGCGAATACTTAAAGGTCTTGTGGCGGGAGACAGGCCAACAGAGAGAAGGTGAGGGCAGCCAACCGGTCAGAGAACGGCAAATGAACCGACCGGACTGGTCAACGTAGCTTCAGGCGGAAGCGGAAGTCGCAAAAGAGGTGACTGGCTAGATCCGCATGCTATGTCTGTAATCACTCGATAAAAAGGGGAAGCCGTAGTTGCACGGCACCCCGTCATTTTGCAAAATGTCGACAGCTAGAAACAACCTGCCACCGAAAGCCGTAGCGTGACGAGCAGCTGCAGCTTGGGTCTCTGCGAGAGTCTCCTTTCGTCGCCGATTGGATCAAGCGGTCAAGCCACGGCCAAGCAGCTACCGCGCCGTTGCCAATCCGTGTCGTACATCCCAATGGGATGCATTCGATCACGGAGAAGTGGTCGCTTCTTTTCGCAAGAAATACACATCGCCGAAGAGAACCCCGCAATTTTGGGAGACCAATATTGAACGCGGCGTTCCCATTTGCGACCTCAGATAGGTAAGCCGCCATATTGAAATAACTAGGAAGTCACATTCTCGGTAAGTCCAAGCCAGTTTTGAAATCTGGGCACTTCAAGTTCGTTTCAATCTCGGTGTAAAATCGGTTCAAGTAAAGGTGGATTTCTGAAGCGCACTGGCTGAAGCGCGATCGGTCTCTGATGAGCAAAACTCTCTGCTCATCAGAGGCCGATCGAAGAAAAAAGAGGCAGACCATCATTGCTGACCTTCAGAAAAACGGCCCAGCAGTTTTGTTGATCGCGTCACCTGTCATCAGGGTCACGCCCACCAAAAAGAAAAGGCATGGGATGAGACGCGGTTTTGCTCCGTCGCGCGCATCAGCACCCCCTTCGTAAAGGGGACCAGCGAAGCGCTGGCGCGTGTGCTGAAGAAGGAGGGCATGCAAGTAGCCCACACGCCAGTGTCCACATTGGGTCGATTCATGCAACGACCAAACGACCGGCTTCCAGAGGACAAAGCTCAAGACGTAATCTACCACATTCCATGCGCAAAGTGCTCTGCCTCCTGTATCAACGAAATGAAGATCTTTCCAAGGTGACTCCATCAGCATGGGAACTACGTCCGAAAATTTAAATGTGAGCCCAGTGGCGTCACTGAACACTGCGGGGACTTCGACCGTTGAATCACCTTCGCAAACACGCGCGTGTTTGACGTGGAGCCACACATTCGGAAAAGGATTCTTCCCGAGTCGTGGCACATAGAACAGAAACCATGGAATACAAACAGACGCCTGGGTGCCTTGCCCACCGTATACGCCCAGGGCCTCCACCACCTGGCAAGCAAATCTGCCGAATAAACACACACGAAAAAGAGAGAAAAAAAAGTATCTCAATGGGCAATAAGAAGAACGAAGAAAAAGCTGCTGCTTCCCCGTGTTATTAGTGACCCCTGGCGAAGAAATGGAAAGCATTTCGAAACGTTCGGCTGTACTTTTTTGAGGGCATTGTTTGGAGCTAATTGCTTTTAACTAAAACAGAGTTGCTGTTTTTTTTTTTTTAATTTGTGTAAAAAATATTAATTAATTCTATGACATTTGTATCAGAAAATGTGTGTTGAACCACGACGCGGGCGTTTGCTTGATGCGTCGGAAGTTTTGTTGTTCGTTTGCACCGGTCAAAAACGTCAAGGAGGCAATGTTTGCATCGTCGAAACTTTAAATTCTCGATCGCTTAGCCATCACCCCACACTCGTCATACATTAATGAAAAGAAAATCCAAATAAAACAAGGAACTCATGAATCAAATGCATGCGAGACCGGCGAGTCTTAGCAACCGTTCGAAGACACGCTTGCAAGGTAATGGAGGCGCAGAGAAACAAATATAATTCAAAACTGAGTGGTACGTAGAGTACCTTACGTCTTTTAGGTGCAAAGGAAAGATAAAGAGATATCCAGTTCGCATTTACTGAAGGTTCAACAGTTTTTGAAAGGGTGCATGCTGAAAAGCCTTGCGAGAGCGGAGGGTCGCGGCCCGGCGAAGCCGCTGTCAGTTCGAAATGAATCGTCAACTGTTGAGCACACATACACACACTCGTAGAATGTGACATTCCCAGTATCAAGTAGTACTAAAGATTCTTAGGCATGTGACATAGCCCGTAGACAACTCGGTCAACAAAACAACACTGGCGTCATCGTCCATGATCAAATTGAATGAAACGACTCCATTAGCGCATTAGCAGGAGACGTCAAAACAACGAAGCAACTATTTTGACAAAAGACGTTATAATAACAAAGCCGCTAGCTTGACGGGGCAAGTAAAAAAAAAATACTATTTTTACGTGTTACAGAAGTGACGTCATAGACGTCAGAATAATTTTAGTTATTTTACTACTAATAATAATAAAAGTTTATTTACCATAGAAGTATGACGCCAGCTGACGATAAAAGGCTGTCCGAGCAACTTGACTGGTCCTCAGCCCCCTCAAGTACAAAGCAGGGGTGAGAAATGTAAAATAAAAGATACAAGAAATTATACAATAATACGGGGCACTTCCCATGACAGGAGCAACAAAAACACCAAGAAGGGATTGACAACAGTGACTCTTGCCTGCACTAAGAAAAATTTATTGGAAAGCTGAACATACACACAAAAGGGGACCCGAAAAATCTACGAAATTATTTTTAACATATCTCAGTAGCACACATAAAAATAAAATGTTCATGCTGTTGTACATTGCACGAGGTTTCGTGCAGCTGCAAGTGTGTAGATCAAAATGAACAAGGTGATCGCTCTCTCTTAGAGATGGCAATGATTAAGAGACTCATTTCCGGAGTCAAGTCGAGTTGTAGCTACAATCCAGTTATTTTTATGTCTTATAGAATAAATGAAGTTTTTGTTTTGCAATTACGCCACACTACGTATACTATTTAAAGCATTTTAGGTTTCTTATCTAGAGCGGGCATTCAAACGAAATCTATATAGGTTCTAGGCTCTTACCACGCGGGAACGATGAAAGAGCATTGTACTTGGTGATTCATATGGCGCGTTATAGATCTGCCCTATATTTATTTTGTATTCAATTAACGCGCGGTAGGTTTGAAAATGTAGTTTTCCCCAACACCAAATGGCAATAGTACAGTGTGAGTGAAAAAATGAATTATAAAACAACTTAATTCTCCTGGAAAGGAGGTTTCTAATGCCTTCAAGTACACCGGTAATTTGAGCTCTTTTTTGTTAGTAAGTGGTTAACGTGATTTTACCCCAACACGTCGTGGAAAAATATAACACCTAGACAATTGAAATAATATGCCTCCTCCTACAACATGAATTTAGGATTATGTAATGGTGTGTTGGAATGTGCTTGCACAGAATTACCTACACAGAATTAGAGACTGACAATTGTTTAGTGTTTTCATCGTAGCATAACATTTATCTATGATCTTATTACCATCGTTGCCAGAAAATATATACAGTATCATCCACATATATGAAAATCATGACTGTAGGGGAAATATTAACAATATCGTTAAGATAAACGTTGAAGAGCGGTGGCCCTAATATGCTACCCTGTGGCACACCAGAAATTACAGGCTGAGTCTTCGAGCGCATTTCGTTTATCTGCACCACTTATATGCGATATGGTAAATATAATTTTGAAAGCAATAAGGCCTCTTCATGAATGCCATCGTAGTTCAGTTTTTCTAGCACAATTTTATGATTTACCGAGCCAAACGCCTTTGAAAAATCCGCGAGCACCCCAGCGCCAATCATTGGGCGCCGAAATAGTTACTGCATTTTTTACAAAGAGGTTCCGCCGTCCAGCCGTAAGCTGGACGGCGAGACCAAGGGGCGGGGACATTGCCACCCGCCGCGATTGGTCAGCGTCGCGCGTGACGTCACCGCCGATGCTCTCTATACCGTCAGGCTGCGATGTCCCGGATCCATGGACCCGCGGTTCAGCTTAAGGCCCCAGGTGTCTAATCTCCAAAATGCTCCCGATATAAGTGATAAGCGCTATTCTCGCCTCTATTAGCTCGATAATGGCGCATATATCACGGCAGTTTTATTAGAGCTGCTTCGAGAGTTTGGATATTCGTTCCCTCCAAATCGCTGATATTGTTGGCCAAGAGTAGTTGAACGACGGCCCCTACTGCGGCAAGCATCAGTGTATTTTTCTTTGGAGGCTTGGGGGGCTGCAAAAAAAAAAAAAAATGCAAATAAAGGTTCACATTAGTTAAGTATTACAATGAGCCAATGGGAAATGCGCTGGCTTACTTTTCGTTCCTTGGGCTGTTCTTTGCACTGTTGTTTGAGTTTGGCGTTATATTTCGGACAGGAATACGTTTCCGCAAAAAATGGATCAAGCTTCATTTGAAGGTTTAACCTGTATAATACAAAAAAAAACCTTTACAACTTTTAAAACAGTGCGGCGAGAAAAAGAAAGTATTACAATAGTTCAGCTCAGACGAGCTTTCTAGATTGGTTTGCATTCGTCTATGATGCCGAGAGTAAATTTTCACGTTCTGTAGCCTGCAATGCGCCGGGAAATTTCCTTCCGTATTCAACACTAGTGGCACCACGTTATGTTTAAAGAAAGAACAGGCTTCACATGAATGGAGACTTTTTGGGCACCTTGCAGTAGAAGAACTTTTAAGTTATAAACGAAAACGCAATCCCTACGGCATATACTTGATGTCTGAAACAGCAAATTATATCGTTGAAATTATCCTTAGCCTCCTTTTACTCGATCTGCGTTGCTTTTATAAAGTTAGCCTTTTTTGTAATTCGTGCCTTTATGCAAGGCCAGTGACAACGTTCTTACCGTTTTTCTCTTTCTTTCGCAGAAAACCGATGTCCAGCTCCTTTGCAGTACCGCTGTGACAAATGAAATGCAGTGTTGCTGCACTAAAAATTCCACAAGCCATTTGTTCCGTTGGTTTCATCCGCTAACTGATAGGTTTGCAGAAGATAGAACGTCCTTCAACGGTACTTGGAAACAATTACCTTACTGTTTGCACATCACTACACAAGTACCCTTCCACAGATGTGCCGTGCCTCAAACTAAAAAAAAAACGGTGCTTTAGACTTTTGACGTTGAATCTTGGCAGCGCTATTGAGGGCTTCTACACTGGACGCATTTTCATGTAAATTTTTGTCTTTAACCGAAAAGGGTGTCCCGGGAGAGGGGGACTAAACCTTTTCAAGTCGGCATGTGCTGACTGGTGGTGTTTTCTAAGTGAATACATGGCCGTAATTTGGAGAAAACGAGCCATTAAACAGGAAATCTGATTGCTGGTTGCATCCTCTATAGTTGAAACCGGGCATCATGTTAGGGGCCATGCTAAAACTTTTAGGGCGTTAGCGGCCTTCCAACCCGACTCTGAACGTAATGAACTGTAAAAAAGGTACACTTGAAAAATTTATATTAAGTCTTGTAGTTTATTATATACCTACTCAACAGCAACCAGCTATGAGCAACAAAATATATGCAAGATTGTTCTCTAATATCATTAGAGCACCTATCAAATTCAACTTGTTTTGTTTCTTGTGCGAGTACCTTTCAAAGTCTCTTTAGAAAGGAAAGCTAGGGAAAACATACCACATGAACTGCGCAACAAAAACCTACATTGCTTTATATATATGATCATACCACTGAACATGGAAAAGTAAAAGGCAAGAAAGCAATATATGGCCATTGAGTGGGTCGTTCTTAATGTACATCATATTCATACTAAGAATGAACGGATATCTTAAATTGGCTAAACTATGTCTATTTCCCATGGATTCTAAAATGTTCATACCTGTCCAAAAGTCGCGAAGAATAGTTGCTCAGGTGTCAGTGCCTTATGGATAGGGAGAGTATACTCAACGTTTGTGTCATTAAGAACACTCTTGTACGCCTGAGAAAGACATTAAATAAAATCATAAATAAAGCAACAGGGTGTTCAAGACATTCTAAAAAAAAAAAAAGCGAAAAATAACGCACTCGGAAAATAAAGATAAACATGCTAAGGCTGAATTGAGAAAATGATTACAGTAAACTTCTATCAGTGCAGACTTTATTGCAGAAATTCCCCTTTACAAAATATATATCATTACTTATATCACTTTAGGTGTCTCTCCATGACTTCACTGCTTCAAAAACAAATAAATATTTGGTGACACCAAACATTCTTTACCCACTTCAGCAGTTATTTGCCATATATAATCCAGGATTAGTTATGAAAAACAAGATCATGTCGTATACTATGCCTCTAGGCTAATTAAATTGCACGTTGACTAAATTATTGGTGTTAAGAAAGGTTATTACATGAAGGTAGGGGGATTTGATATAACCTCAGACACATTGTTACTTTTTAATCTGACTTCTAACATTCCGGTCCTTCGCAATTCAACCAACGGATAAAAGGAAGCTTATTGTTGTAGGGTGATAAGAAAAATGTAGTGTAACATTGTGAGCTCCTTTAGCCAACTCTATATTACTGTGGCTTGTGACACAATTTATTTGGTTATAGCCTGTACAAAAATAATAAGCGTCAATAGTAAACCCGAGAAAAATAAATAATAAAAATGGAAAGAACAACAAAGTTTCTATAAGGCTTCGTTGTTCTGTTCGTTTTCATATATTATTCTTTTGTTTCGGGTTTACGATAGATATCTTTAAAAAAAGGCCGTCGGCATTTTTTTCTCTGTCTACAAAAATAATACCCACCTTGAAGGCCAAGTGCGACGCTACGTAGGCCGCAAATGAAAGTTCTTCCATCTTTACTTCCACCTAAGCAGAAAGCAATGAAATGTTTCACTTTATTCACCTTAATTTATCAAACTGTCAAATCCCAGAGGGATAAACTTCTAAGTACTCACAAATACCCACGATTGGTAATGTACTCAGCGTTACTTTGAGATATCCCGTGTCACCAGTGGCATATTAAATCAGGAAAAGGGACCAGTTGAAAAATCACTTAACAACAGGTTTTGTCCGGAATATTTCGACATTATTCGACAATAATCAAAAGAAAGGCACTCCTGCAATCTACCCCCCAAACTTCCTTATGAACGTGATGCGTTCGGCGCGTTTGCTTCTGCGTTGAATACAATGCTGTTCACAAGTTGAACGGTGCAAGATGCGGCCCGGGCGCGACTTCAAGGAGCATAGATGGTGCGGACTTCGCAAAACCAAAGATGGCCGCTGTGGATGGCCCATCAGCCAGTGGCCCTTCCAATGCCCCCCCCCCCCCCCCCCCCCCACCCAAACTGAGATGGCACCAGAGCCAGAAAAAACATTAATCCTCGCTACCGCGGAACGTAGAACGGAACGAGCCGCGTATGAGAGTTACTGTAGTCGGCGCTCCAATTGCCACACTGGTGCAAACATATCACTTACTGGAGATTCGGTATTCGAGGTCTGCTAAAGAAAAAAATACCAAGTTCCGAACATCAGTGTAAACTTGCAGGTAGCGTCAGAATCTGTGAGATTGCGAATCTTCCACAGCAAGAAACGAACGCAACGGTTTGTGTATCTGCTGGTAGTACCAGTACCAATAATCATATGTAGAAATTTCGTCGTGGCTGATGGCATTACGGTAGATTTTGCTTGGGAAACGATGCTGTGCTCACGCCATTTACCTTACGGAAGGACTGCGTTCCTGCAGACGCAATTTCGTTAAACTTTTCTGAACAGGTTTTTTTTTTTTTTTTTTTTTTTTTTGCTCCCATACAGTGTTAACAAGGCGGTGGAAGGTGTCCCGCAGCAGCTTCCAGAAGCAGCACCTTCAGAACCTGCCAGATTTCTTCTCGTCGATGTTCACGAAATAACTTCGGAAAACTGCTCTCCTATGGCACCGAATGGAAACCAAGGATGCACATCCTCGGAGGTGCAATGCAAGACCCATACATGCTGGCAAGCGACAACTTCTTGGTGTGGCGCTCACAGAAATGATCGACACAAGCGCAATATGTGAATTAAAAAGCCCATGAGCTTCGCCCGAGCTCTTGCTCTAAATGAAGGACCAGGCTTTGTGTTGATTGCAGGCGCCTAAAGGGAAGTGTCAGTCAGAGGCAGTTACCTATTCCCCAGTATTTTATCAGTAATTTACGCCCTACGACTTTGGAAACGCAACTGTTTTCACAACCCCCCGATTCCAGCCGCGGATTTCTTTAAATAGAAGTTCTTCCGGCTGATATACAAAAGACTGCATTCGTTTGCCACAGAGGGTTGTTTGAATTCACTCGCATTCCCTTCGGTTTGTCCAACTATACCGCCAGCTCTCAGCGCATAACGGACGTTGTCCTCGGCGACGTGAAGTAAGAGTAGGTGATGACGTGCATGGATGACCTACTTGTGCTTTCACGAACATTCGAGGAGCACCTCGTGCACCTTCGCATTATACTCGAACGAATGCTTCAGGCGGTCCTTACCATTCATGCAGATAAAGTTCAGTTAGCCTCGCCAAGAATCAACCTTGGCTTTGTTTTCGATAATGGCACGCTGGGCCCAAATGAGGATGCCTTGTGCGCAATAACGAACTACTCATCCCCTCACGACATTAAAAGCCTAAAAAATAACTCTGGATGATTACGTTATATAAATATTTCATTCCGCAATGTGACAAAATAACGGAACCTGTAAAACAGTTGCTTCAGAACAAAACACAAAAACAAAAAAACACGAAATAGTGTTGGAAGCGACAGCAACAAACCACATTTGAGAATGTCTTTCAGAAGCAGTGACTGAAAACTCGTGTTTAAACTGTTCGACTTGAGCCGTCCGTTCATACTGCAGAGCAACACAAGCTGTTACTTACTAAAGGCGGTTCTATTGCAGGAACATGACAGCGTTCTTCGTCACGTAGCCTGCGCCAGTCATGCGCTCAACGGAGCTGAAACGAAACGACTCAATAACTGAAAAAGAGTGTCTGGCAATTATTTTTGCGCTGAAGATGCTTGACATATACGTTGACGGCGCTTCATTTCGCATACAAACTGACCACATGACTCTTTCGTGGTTCAAAGGGCTTCAAAACCCTGCAGGACGGCTCTTTCGATGTGCTCTTTCGCTGCAGCGCTACAAATACACTATCGAGTACAAGTGTGGAGTGACTAAGCACGCTGCAGAAGCGTTGTCCAGTGCTAGACGTATCGGGCAGGAAATGTAGGTGGGTCCCGACTTGGTCGCACTGGCCAATGCAGCGCCCGTCACACCGGATTGGCGGTGGGGAACCGTCGTGAGCAGGGAGGAGCTCCGGGCGGTCTAGCTGTGCGATAGACTTTGTAAGAAAGGGATACACCGGTTGGCAGAAGAAAGCGCTGCCGACGCCTGGATTTCAAACTTGGGCTCATACTTGCTGAGCACCGAAGACATCTTGCTGAGGTACATCCCCCATGCGGACGATGGGTCCTGTGGCCCGCCATTCCGGACTATAATGCCTCATAAACTGAGTAAGTCACTCATAAGATGTATGCATGATTAGGCCCTGGCAGGCCACAGCTGTAGGAGCAAAACTTACGAAACGTTGTCCCAAAGTGCAACGTGGCCAGGCATGAGGCAGGATGCAATAACTTACCTACGTAGCTGCACGATATGTCAGAAGGCGAAACCACGAGGGGGCCAACAATCACATTTAATGCAGTCGGTCGAAAGCAAGTAACCCTGCAGTGTGCTGCCTGTGTCACTGTCAGTCCCTTTCCCCATAGTCCACGCGGCAATCAATATTTGCTAGTAATGACCGACCACTTCACGGAGTGCGTCGAACTGTTTCCTTTGCGCAGGCTATACTCTAGAAAACTCTGCAACTGTCTTCTTGAGACGTTCGCGCGCTTCGATTTGCCGCAACGCTCACTGCAGATAACGTCTTGTTTTGTTATTAAGGTGTTCGTGGATGGATGAGTGCAATGCACTGGATGCACGGCACAGACAGACTTCTCTGTAGTATCCGTCACGGAGACAGTCAACCGTAGCTGGCAGTTGATTCTTGTAGCACATATAGAGTGACACAAAAACTGGGACGCAAAACTGCCAGAAATAGAATTCGCTACCCGCACGCGCACGCGTGTTTAAATCTGCCCGACTTGAACCGTTCCTTCATCGTGGAGACCAACGCAAGCGGTTATTGACTAGAAGCTGTTCTATTGCAGGAACATGACAGAGCTTACCAGAACTGAACCAAACGACTCAACCGAAAAAGAATGTCCGGCGAGTTTTTTTTTTTTTTTTTTTTGCGCTAAAGGAGTCAACCGTAACCGTCAACAGTCAACCGTAACCGGCAGTTGATGCTTGTAGCACATATAGAGTGACACAAATACTAGGAATAAAAATTGGCCGAAATGGCATTCGCTACCCGCGCGCGCGCACGCGTGTTTAAATCTGCCCAATTTGAACCTTCCGTTCATCGTGGAGACCGACGCAAGCGGTTGTTGACTAAGAGCGGTTCTATGCGGACGGCAAGTTCGTCTGCTTCAGGGTGTAAGATAGACAGGTGGGGAAACGAGAGCCAAATGAGCAACCGGCAAGAACGCGGCCTTCGAAAAAAGCGAAAGGAAATACCCTGAAAGGTACGTCCTTTCTCTTGAGGTGAAGGATTTCACTCTACAGTTGCGAATGTCCAGGCGTCGTTTAAGAAATGTAGCTTCGCGGTAAAAATGACGCTCTCCGATAAAGGTGACATTTTAGAGAGTCACTGTGAGTGCCCTCGCGGGGTTGCAAAGTGCAACCACACGGTGGCTACCGCGCTTTACGCGGCTCTAAATGGACTGTCCAAGACGGACCTTCCACTGCAGCGACTGCAACGCCCCAAGAGCACCATGCCGCGGCAGGTCGCTCGCTCAGATAAGAAGTAAACACCATGTTCATCGCTATGTTAAAACGTTTAGTTGCACGAGTTTCGTGAATGGTACCTCGCGTTTAATGAGTTGTTCTAAGATAATCAGCTGAAGACAGATGACAGCCGATGTAGTGGCTGTAAATAAACAAATGCGGCTGTGCGATCGGTACTATGAGCACATCAAAGCCCAAAATTGCTCGAGCGCTGCTTGGTGTTACAACTTTCTCGCTCGACTAAAAAGCTGTTGTCAATTAGTGTATTGGGGTATGTATGTGTGGCGTAAACCCAAGTGGCAAAAGTTTGAAAACTGGAAGAGAATCCGAGCAAAATCGATCCAGCTACCCGAGCGGCGTCGAACGTATCGCGGAAGTTATGTCGTAGACTCGTTGACACCAAGAAGTAATTATTGTTAGAATGCAATTAAATGCATAGGTGCAAGCGAGCTGGACAAGAATGACGAAAATAATCACTGGAGAAGGGGAACAAGAAGGACAAAGGTAAAGCACAAATCTTTTTCGAAGGCCGCGTTCTCGCCGGCGAAAAAGCGGTGAATTTCCGACGTACCGCTCGAGTTATTTCGTCTGCCCTCTCTAAAAGGCGAAGTCGAGCTCGCTTGACTTTCGAAAGTCGCAGGAAAGGTAAGACAGACGCAGACGACGTTGCGAGCAGACGACGTTGCAAAGGAGCAGACGACGCTCAGATAAGGGGATCAGCCAATCAGGTCTCGGCGTTCTGACGTCACCGCTACCCCCTGCCCAAGAGGCAGACGAACTTGCCCTCCGCATTGCAGGAACATGACATACTGAATCAAGCGACTCAACCCAAAAAAAGTCGGACTAGGTTGTTCCCATGCAAAATCGTCCGTGGTCATTTGATTACGCAATAAGTACAGGTGACTGTTTAAAAAAAATCATAACTCTTACAGGTTTTGTGTTTCCGTAACGACACTGTGAGTCCATTGATTTTCCATCCGAAATAAATCGTGCTCCTGTAACAGACGTCCCATTTCCATCCCAATCTGAAAATGAGTACATTTCTTTCAGCAGTTATTTTTAGTCGTGCACCCCAGCGAACGTTAACCTTTGTGCAGTGCTTAAAAAATTGTGGAATTTGCATATTTTTATATAAATTCTTAACTTTCAACGGTATAAAAATTTCTTCTTTTTCATTGCCTTTTGTCAAACCCCTTTTTTGCTATTCTTTCTGGTTCTGAGTGTCAATTTAAAATGATTGCTTATTTAATTTTTATCGTTTGAATATAATTTACAATCTAAACACTTACTTTATTTAAAGAAAGTTAATGCCCAAAAAGCTCGAATCACAAACAGGTTTTGCTCCGAGAAACATTTGGTAAATTTAATTCAATATAGAAGTATAAATTCCGGCTAGCTTCCTCGCGGTTTCGAGTGTTGGCAGCATCTGGTATCCGGGCTTAAAAAAAGCGAGCCCAATAATCTAGACAAAAGTTACCTTGGAATTAGGGCAGCCACTTTAAATATTACCCGGCCACTACATACGATATAAAATTAAAAAGATATGCGATTTTATTAAACACGTTATGGCTACGTTGTGTAAACAATTTATGATATGATAGACATATTTATCTGGTCGACTGTAGCTTCTCTAATTTCATCTTTCACTCTGCGATCACTGGAGCACAATCATTTTCATGCACGTTCCAAACATGTAGCTGGGTTATGCGGCGAAAGAATTATTTGTCACCATGGAGCTTCTCTGCCTCTCTCTCTATCTTTCTCTCTTCTTCCCTCTCTTTCTTTTTCTCCTTCTTTTATTCGATCTCTTCTACTTATCACTTATTTGCAGAAAATGCGGTTGTGCATTGTATTATTCTAAAACACTCACACTAATTCTCGAAAAAAAAATCGTCAACCTTAACCAGAACTATTCTGTTTCTCCCTTTCAGAAGTTTCCATGCTTAAATTTCGTAGTCATTGAGAAAACTTAATATTTTAATCCCTACCAGCCTTTTTGACCTATTTTTTGCTCGCAAAATGTTCACCAATAACTGACATAAATAAAACCAAACATTATTCCTTTATTTCAATGGTATAGGATTCAGTTGGCGTTTTTTTTTAATAAACTAGCTATGTTTATTGATCACACTGACAAGGCTTAAACTCACAGAAACAGCAACATTTAAAGACACTATTGCGTTTTATACTGTTCATTTCGTACGATAAATTATTTTATAGTTTAATAATTTTGTCATATTTTAAAACTCCACCCCTCAGGGATTCTGTCCAAAATTGGCCTATAACATTATGGCACGCAAACGTATAGTAAGTTTAGATCATGTGTTAAAAGCATCAGCATCTCAATATTATTTCTTGTAACGATGTATAGTGTGAGGTCCATTATTGTGACAATAGCAGATTTTTTGCTAGTGTGCATTTTTTCGGTTGCTACGAAAAAATTTATATAAATAAATTCTTACATGTCGCCTCTGCAGTCCGGGCAAGATGGAATGCTAATGTAGCTCCAAGTCCTCCATATATGTATGATCTGAAAAGTATAATGTGGAAATAACATTTAGTTCACATATTTTTAGCATGTCATCATAATTTTAAGATATGTCACTGGTATCAAATTAGAAAATGATATATCATATAAAAATTACATTTCTTATATCTGCTTCCAGCTTAGTGTTTCAGCTTATTCTGGCATATTGCGGCTATGAAGCATTGTAGCGATATTGGTTTCACGCGAGGTATTGAATATAATTTTGCGTTTATACTTTAAGCAGTCTTCCGTCCAATTGCAAGTCCACATCCTGCCCCCCCCCCCTCCCCCCCCCCCCCCCCCCGGTTTGTAAGTGTAAAACAAATAATATATACATATGTTTACCAAGTATATACAATTACTTGACATTCGCTTGAAATCCCAGAAGCAACGTTGTCAAAGGAGCGTGAGCTTTTTAAGGGGCTTAATATTGTTGTGTCTAACAGTGTGACAAGACAGACTAATATAAATTCACGTCCTAATACAGACTTAAGCAAACACATTGCTGTAGCAGAAAGTTGCAAAACGTTTCTCGTTGCCCCAAGCTATGAAAGTAAATGTATGCATTACTTTGGTATACTTTCTTCAGAGAGCCGCCCTTGAAGCGCAGCTGCTTGAAATACTGAAGTGGAAAGCAAAGCGTTAATACTCATGCAGCACGGCACCTTAAACATGGCGGGAAATTAAGCATAATACGCTAGGGCACAAAGTGAAGGTTTCATACGTAATGTGTTTCTGTGGCCGTCGTAGTAACCATGGGTCAAGAAAGGTCCAAAACGATAACTGTAAAGAAAAATACTATCTTTTATTTAAAGTAGGCAGATGAGTATTTGACGAAGTGACGCTATTTGGCGAGAATGACAGCTACATTTGTAAAGAAGATACCTATATTTTAGTGCTTTCATATGACTGACCAAACCCTTCGGGCGCTAAACTTATCGCAAATTGTGTAAAGCATTTACATTAGTTTATCATTGTGTCATATGAAGCCACATATATTTTATCCGTACTGCGCCGTATACGTAACTTTGATAAAACACCCTGTCTTAGAATTGAAATTAACAGCACTTCAGAATGAGACTTCCAGCATTTTTTTTTTCCCAAATGATTTCTTCTGGTAAAACCCTAGCAACTAAAGGAGTTCGGCGGCCACCCTCCGTACCCGCCTATAACAAGTTGTACGCAGGGACTTTAGAAAGGAAATTTTTTTTTAAGTAGTTGGTGGGAGGGAAGGATCTTCAATCTTCAAGCTCAACATGGAAGCCGTCCTAATTTGTTTTTATCCACACTGAACTCTGAACACACAAGCTGCAGCCCATTCAATCTTTTTGGCAGTCAAGCAAATTATTCACGGGAATAATCTGTACCTATTCGAACTCTAGCCTCGTAGTACACAATGTGATAACTATGCATTATGATCCGTCGCTCTGACAATCAAAATGAGCTCGTAGCCATATATTCATTAATTCTCATGTTAATTTCACTCACTACGCGTACTAGTATTAAAGCTGCAAATAGAATTCGGAATAAAGAGCAATTTGTTAATATTAAGCACAGTTCATCTTTCATAACTGCAATTTCTACGCGTGTCACAGGTCCCAGTCAAACCCGAAATAAAGCAAAACGGTAGACGTGATTAACACAAATTTTGCTTATATGGAAACACTAATATTCTATAACTAAAGCTAGAGTCTATATAATATGTAAGTTACATAGAAAATATATAAAAACCGAGGTGATCTGGTGTATTCTAATCGTATTTAACCTTTGAATAAGAGGCTTTATTTTTTGGTTTAACACCCGCTTCAGGCGGGGCGACTTTTTCCAGCAACTCGACGCCGCAGCACCACCAACAGGGGCCGCCCGCGTTCGCACGCAGCACTCGAACTGCTACAAATTGTCATAATTGTCATAAAATTACATTTTCTTGCACTATTTAGACATACAGTTACGCGCTATAAATGTGTTTTTATATATTTAATTTAAAACTAAAAACTCATCTTTCTCAGACGGTTTATTCCTAAAAACGATAAATTTAAGAGCAGAACCAGGTCTTTAGTTATCATCATAACCGCCATGGGGTGCCACATGAACTATGACATCCCTGATTGGCTGCTGTCGCCTCAAACGTCACCAAGTGGTCCGAGTTTCTCGTACGTTTTTAACCGGACGCCACCAGAGCAATTCGTGTCGCAGCGCTATGATGTAAGGAAAACTAGGGAAAAACTCGCCAACAACGCAGAAATTGCTGGGAAAGTGCTCCGTCTGAGGTGAATCTTAATCTCGAAACAAAACATAAAAGTCGAAGAAACAGAACGGGACAGGACGACATCTCAACGACGTCCTGTCCCGTTCTGTTTCTTCGACTTTTATGTTTTTTTCTACCCCAGTCTCAGGTATATTCAACATGGTTAACATCCACCAGCTCGCCTGCACCCTTACTATTGTATCTTAATCTCGGGTTTAATTTGTGTGTGTAATATGCAAGACCTTAATAATTTTATTTTAAACTATTTAACAAAAAACCTATTTGCAATTTCTCGTTCTGTTGTCCAAGCGGTACCTGCAACAATTCGAGTTCGAGAATTTTATTACTAATTAGGGTCAGTCCTACTAGAAACTACTTATTAACTAAAACATTACTGACGTTGCAACAAGCGAGTGTGAGAGAGTGAAATTGTGTTTGTTCATGTGCATTCCTTCATACTACGACACAAATTTAATGGCTTCATTATTAAAACTATTACGTCACCAGTGCGCATTCATTCCTGAACCTTATAAGGTTACGACACTGTCAGGTAAAATTCAAGACAATTTGAAGGATGTGAAGTTTTTAACTTCTCGGTAAAATTCAAGTATCGTGAATATTGTTGGTAACTTAAATCGGTTCGTGCGTTCATGATTTATTTTATATCACGCATGCCTAAGTTTGTGTTTTTTTATATATTTTAAGAAGTGTTTTAACATACTAATTTTATGCCAAGCGCTTATATTTATGTATTTCTGCTACCACTAGCACCTGTGGGATTCTGCATCCGTTACTTTTCTCTTTAAGTAAACAAATGGAAATACAAATTTAAGATATGAATAACATAGTTTTATATATTTCTTAGATAGTTTTTTTCCAGTATTTACTTAATCTTATTGAAGCGAAAGCTTCCTTCGCGACCATCCCGTAATCAAAGATAAAATAATTATTACATAACAATAAAGTAATAACCCTGGATAAATACATTCCTTCGCCCCATTGACAAAGGAGCTCATTTCAATGTATATATATGTATATATATATATATATTACTTGTAAAATACAGGTACGTGACAAAACGCATCATTTTCATTTGTGCCATTAAAAATAATTGTTTAAACGAGCCACTTACTCGTACTTAGATTCCCTCTTACGCAACATTTTCAAAACGTTCAATTCTTCGTTCTTATGAAGCTCATAATATATTTCAATGAATGGTATGTCTTGCTGGAAGCTCTTTTTATTCACCTTGACAAAAAGAAATGGTTAAACTGAAGTTTTAAAAAATTTTAGGCATATAGATAACTGATTATGACTGATTAGTTAACACATTAGTAGATATGCATTAGGAAACCAAAGACTGCACGAAGGCGGACGAAGGACGAGTTAAACACAAAGTGCTAACTGACAACTGATTTTTTTTTTGTTAGAATTACATCGCGGCTGTTTTATTTTTTTGTCACTGTAATAAAGAAAAAAAGTTCAGTCAACGCTTCAGCTCGTGTACCTCTCGTCCCTTCTTCGTCTTTGCGCTGTTTTAGTTCTGTATTCATACTAAAATAAATATCGTTAGCTTGCTCTCATGATTTTTACCAACTTGGCAAGCTCAGTGGCTGGATATTTGATGTAGGTACTCAATAAAAATAAACATTTATATGCAACAAGGTGTCACTAAAAAAACTAGAACATCGAACCTAACTCGCCAGCATCATCATAACTCGTTATTCCGTTATACCAGGGGTCTCCAAACCCCGGCCCGCAGACCAGATCCAGACCGCGGAGGTCTTCTGACCGGCTCTTATCTGGCGTCGGTCCTTCCAGTCAAGTCCGACCAATGGCCCGCTTCCAGCAGGTCGGCTTCTACCGGCGCAAAAACAAGCGCGCCCAAAAAACGGCGCTGAAACGAGCACCAACCACCTGAACGAAGATACGCACTAAGGATGAGAGACAGTTGTCTATCGTAATGCTTGTCCTTACGTCATAATATTTTTTAAACATGTCATCAACAACTTTACCATTATTAGCCCCCTGCTTTATATCTATGCGACTACGTAGGTTAAAGTTTCTTTGCTGCGTTACAATTTTTCTTCGGTTTAGTGTCCTGCGTTCCGTTAATTGCATATTGTCAGCATCAGTTCTGTAATTCTCATCATATTCTACCCCGTGTAAATATGCTAAAGTTCTTATTCGGTTTGATTTATATCTGGTGAGTTTTCAGAGTTTCAATTATTGCTTAATGTAATATTACAAGATATTGAATTTAAAGATACAGTATAACTATTAATACGCCTTAGATTGTATGTTTTTTTTATTTTATGCTAAGAATTAATGTTTTATTGAGATTCTTATCTAGGAATACGTATTAAATATTTATTGTTTATTTACGGCCCCCGAGATACCGACAGATCCCCGATCCGGTTCCTTTACCAAAACGTTTGAAAACCATCCCTTAGACAGACCAAGAGCAATTAGAGAATAACTATAATTTTCGATTGTGCTTTCGCCTAGTCCGTAAAGCGTGCCTAGAAGTTTCGATTCACCAAAAGGACGCGGAGAAGCGCTCTTTGCGATCAAGAGAGACGACCATCAAATCACAAAGCCAAGAAAAAGCTTTTTTTCAAAACATGCAATCTCAGCACCACATATAACGGTCCAGAAATGACATGCTTATTATCACGGCATAAAGATAGCATTTTAGGCAGAAATCTCTACACATTTAGCAAGGAATATTTTATTCGGTCTACGTCACTTGGCTCTCCGTGTGGCCTGTTGATCGGTTTCCAGGATTGCCCAACAAATCGAGCCAGTCTGTCCCCTCATCTAGAGTTTCTGTATAGACTCCCTGGGAGCTAGAGTTGCGCGCTCATCCCCATAGCGCCGGCTTTCCTGCACGGCCCGGGGTTCTGGTCGTTACGTGACTGAATTTGGCGATTTGCGATTCCTCTCCTTCTTTTCTGAAGAACAGGAAAGGAGGAGGAGGCAAAATCAGAGGAAACAAACGACGGGCGCGTGCAACGTCTGCGAAGTGGCCGTATCGGTTGCTTTCCTGTACCGCACTTGGATTTTGCTCTTTACGTTATGGGATCTCGGTGAATAGCGGTGCGGTGGCACGTAAAAACGAGACACGCAATTCTGGCCACTGGGTGTAGCCAACACCCCTTAGAAGAGAAGTCCGTAGCGCTCCGAGTGGTTACGTCACAATGTCGGAGAGGGAAGTCCATAGCGCACCTAAGTGAGAAGAAGTTTCTGGCATCGGACGTGAAAAAAGCGTTCCTTGTCGAGCGGCGCGGGGTGTTCGTGAGCGTTTACCCAACATTAATATATGTTTTAAAAGCGCAGTATTGTACAATTTATTATATATATATAATATAAACATAATATACAACGCGCTACCAAGGTTGAAAGTACCAATTTCATATTTATGATTATCCCGGTAACCGCGGGACTACGTGCAATCCCGCAAATCCCCACACTTTTCGAAGGAACCGGTCCGCTTCGACGTTTTCTTCCCTCGTACGGGCTCCGATTCTGGTAAATTTACGTTGTGTGTGAGCTGCTGACTGTCTGAAAAGGAACGCTGAGACTTTCAGAAGGGAAGGGAACCGAAAAAAAATCCTGTCATCACCGCAGGAAGTGCACGTGAGCAAGAGAGGGTTGACGACGTTAAGCCTCCCACCTGCTGCCGCCGCTCTCGCGTGTATGTGTGCGTGGTTCTTTTGACCCTTCCCGTCGTTTCTTGGTCGTCAGCACAGTCCCGGGTAGTCTTCTTGTGTTCGCTTGATACAACGGCATTTACGTGGATTCGCGGAACAAGACCTGCTACGGTTTGAGTGACATGTGTGGCAACTAGCCAACGATGACACTGGTCGATTATCGATAGACCTCTCTTTCGACAGAGAGAGACTTAAAGTTCGTGTTCAGATGTTTTTGTCACGGATATTGTGGGACGCATGGATACGGTCGACAGGTGAGAAACAACTTATTTATGGGCTTTCTTGGTCGTGTGGGACGCGAGTAAAGTGCAGCAGTCGGGTTGTTTGTTTTTTTTTGTTTCGTTTTTTTTTTGTGATAGAAGGGCATCTTATTCGTCGTTATTAGTTTGCAATTGCGTCGACATAAATATGCGTGGTAATATTCTAGTTTTCACTGGAAGGTGAATAACAAGTTTGAGTGATTATACGAAGTGCGTTCTTTGTGCTTATGTGTTTATTTATACTGTTATTTTATTGCCTTTACCGCTTTTATACTAGAATCTTAACTGTATTAAGGTAATAGTATTTTGTATACAAAATAAGATATTTTTTCTAAGGCAGTTCGAGCCCATAGGGAGAAGTAAATTATTTGACTCTAAATAGTAAGTTTAGTAGCCCTGCCACACGAAAAAGTCAATACATTTTCATTTATCGATATGGGACTTAATCAGCTCGCAGTCTTGAGTGATTATACGAGAGTCGCAAGCTGATTTGTCGACCCCGTAATGTCATTCGGTCGAAATTCTATTACTTTTGCCATGTGGCCAGGGTATGATGCAAGAACTCAGTGACTGCACGCGATAACATCGCTTACATGACCGTGAGAAACACTTGTCTAGCCGTGTCCGCTTTGACTACGTCTACCTGATTTTTACCTGTGATCTGTTTTGCTGTCTCCAATCAGTGCGTGTCTCGCCATCTTGTCTAAGTATTTCTGTGTAAAATATGCATTCCTACAGCAAAAATTGCGTGACTCAATGTTTTCTCTTTTACGCCTACCTCGTACCATTTCATACCAATTATTTAGCGGTGTAATATTTTATCCGTGTAATAAAGTGTTTCTTAGACCCGTTGCTATGTGCAGCTTTCATTTTAGGTAATAAGACGCGCGTGTGTGACTAAAAACGTGTTACGACGGCCGATCCACTCGCGTTGCCTTCGCTTCGACGCGCGCCCCCGATGGCCTTCCTTCGTGACGTCACGAGAAGAGCGGTACGGCCTTCTCTTCTAGGAGGTGTTGGTGCGGCGATGAGGGCGCTAGAAAAGAGAAAAGTGAAGAAAAGGCGGAAGAGCGCTGAAGGAGCGAGAAAGGAAGGGAGGAGCAAAGAGGAAACGACCGCCATTTTGACGCAACACGCTTTCTGCGTAGACGCACGACGCGTTGCCTCAACAGGCCTCTACGCAGAAAGCGTGTTGCGTCGTCTGCTACGGGCCGACTGCTTTTACAGCGCAGCTCTGAAGGCCGACCCCCATAGGGCGTATTCTCGACGAATTTACGCGCGTTTCAGCGGCCATAATCACGGCATTTGGCGGGCGCTTTTTTCACAGAGGAAAGAGGGGTTAGTCGACAAACCACAAACGGCGCGTTTTGTCGGCGTCCACTCGGCGTTTGGTGCAGAAAAGCGCGACTCGGCCCGACTCCCGTTTTTCATGAAACGAGGCAAAATGTAAATCGGCTGCTACACTATCGCTTTATACTCAAGGGGACAGAAATAACTATATGTTAATCAGCAACGAAAGCCCAATTTGCTACCGCTTGTCTCGAAAAAGTACATACCTTGACATCGCAAGGTTGCTAACAAGCCCCGGCAAAAGGACGGCCGAGGTCTCTGCTCGAAAACCTTCCTTTTTAATATTTTTTCATACCGCCCGCCACATGGACGGTCTTTTCTTCTCTTTCTATTGTTTTTCACTCGTTCGAAATAGATATAGCGATTTCGTATAGTTCGCCGATAAACCGGCGAACGCGACAAGCGAGCACCCGTTTCGGCCGTTGAATCAAGCGAGCCGGCAGGTCGCAAAGCTAGTCAAGCCAATCCTCGAGCTATTTCCGGTGATTAACTCGCGAGCTCATTGGCCGGCACCACGCCGTACGCTTCCTTTGGGGTGCGAGTGACGCTGCACATGCAGCGGCTGCACTGCGGCTCACGAGGCTGACGGAAGTAGTTTTGTTTTTCTATAAACTTTCCGCGACCGATTAATCAAGATCTTCGACCGATAAAAGCAATCGGCAGCGTCGAATAAACGTTTAGTCTGTCGGCAACCAGACACGCTGTCCATTGCTTTTTTCTTCAGCGTTGGCTTCATTGGCGACGAGAAGACCGAACACAACGCCTTAAACCGGTCATCTCACCCCGCACCCCACACACGATGGCCTTCGTGGTTCCTCAGTTTAACGAAACCACAGATAAGTGAACCTCCTATTTTACGCGTCTGAAAGCGTTCTTCGAGGGAAATACGGAGAGCCGACGGGGTGATGAAGCGAGCGTTGCTAGTGTCAACCCTGAGTACGAAGACAATTGAAGTTTCGGAAGCGTGCAGCTCATCGACCGCGGTCAATAATATCACGTAGCCGAAGTCGTGGAGCGGTTACGTACTTTCTACGCACCAAAACTGAACGAAATTGCCAAGAGCTTCAAGTTTTTCATAAAGGATCAGAAGCCAGAGGAGTCCGTACAGGAATATTACGTTGCGCTTCGCCACCTAGCACAGACCTGAAACTTCGGCGACACTCGCGAACGTCTACTCCGTGATTACATTGTCTGCGGAATCACAAACGCAGATGTGAGGAAACTGTTGCTTACTAAAAAAGTCCTAACCTTGCAAGCGGCCGAAGGCATGCATGTCTTCGGCCGCTTGTAAGGTTAAGACGCTTTTAGTGACCAACAGCGCTGCGAGCGCCATGGCGCTCGCTGCGGAAGCCGCTACTGTAAACATTGCGGCCATGAAGCCGACGCCGGAGTCGGATGTCAACGCGGTGACACAAGGTCCACATCACCGAGCGCCACTTGTTCAAAGCTCCCGCAAGAACACGACTCTCGTCTGCTCACGCTGTGGGAACTCGTCGCACGACGCATAATTGTGCAAGTTCAAGAGAGTTTCATGTCATCCCTGTGGACAAATTGGGCACATTGTTCGATGCTGTTGAGACCGGATGATTCTCAAGAAACGGGGGCGCGACCTTCAGAAAAACTATAAAGCTTCTGAATGAACGTTATTGAAGGAAGTGATACCTTATCAGACAAGGAAGGAAGCTTGTTTACGCTCCAATGCTCCCATGCCAGGTCAGACAATTTGATTGGTTTAGTGGAACCGGTGATGCGGAAGTTTGTTTGGGCCGGGGAGCCACCCAAACTGTTGGTAGACACAGGGTTTCCCGTGAGCGCAGTACCAGACGACGTCGATCACAAGTACCGAAACTCGTTTCTGAAGCTTTACAAGACACCGGTTCGGTTGTCGTGTTTCTTTGGAACATTGCCCGTGTTGGGAGAGTTGAACATGCGCTTGGATGTACCAAGACAGGATGACAGAGGGCACTCTTACTGTGTTTAGCTGCTCGGGCCCTTTGTTTTGCCGGGACCTGATTAGAGACATGAACGCTCGCGGAGTTCCTGTCTTCAGTCTTTCAGCCGTCAGTACGCATGCTCCGGCCTCAGGTACTGCAGCACCAACGGACGATCTGAACCTACCACAGCTACTCAGGGAATTTGTGGATTTGTTCGAGCCCGGACATGGGACAGTGCACGACACACCGGTGAGTCTGATCGTATGCCCAGACGCTCAAGCCCATAGTTTTGTTTAACCCGAGACTGGGGTATTTCGGAAAAGGGACGAGAAGAAAAGAGGCCACAAGGAGGCGGATTAAACAAAACTATGATTAACTTCCACCAGCTCAAGCCCAGTTCGCTAAAGCAAGGCCTGTGCCCTACGCGCTGCGCATTAAAGTATCCAGCGAGTTGGATCGATTTGTGGCCGAAGGCGTGTTGTCTGTGGTGCCCCATTCTGCTTCAGCTGTCCCGATTGTGCCGCTGGTTAAGAAGGGTGGTGATTTCAGAATCTGTGGGGCACAACACACTGTAATTTTCAGTTTTTTGTATTCAGTTTAGACAGACGCCAAGCACGAATAAATTCACTTGTGGATATCTCTATCTTGTGAGTCTCATAAAGTTCATTATAAAGTCAAGAGTAGATAAGCCATTAAAATATATGTTTCGAAAAATTAAACTAGATAAAGTTCTACTCGAACGAGGAAATACGTTTGCATATCTACAACATTTATCAAAGGGTTCTTCTAACTCATTTTATGACCGCACATTCGCTTCATATCCTCTCCTATAGCTGAAGAGTTCATAAAGCATAGTAGTTTTCAGCTTTTTTTTTTTCAGAAGTATTTTTATAGTACTTTTTTATTCAACGGTGCGTCCCGCTGGCCAACCTAGCCTGTCAATTAAAGTGTATATAATCAACGTGTATCTTTCATAAACAATAAAACTACTAAAATATATTTCGAATCTACTTTTCGAAGTGTTTGATGAAAGTATATATTTGGCACACTTTCAGTAGATTACATATTACCAAGTGCTACGCAGCACCCCTTGGTAGCAAAATAAAGGAATGAAATAAATACAAGGATAATTTGTAATGGGAGATAACCAAGTGCGTCGTCGCAAGCTCGACCTAACTAAGACATTACGATTCCCACAATCATAGAGAACTCTTTTCTAAATAAAAACCCTTCTTTTATGTGGCGTATAACGCTTTTGTACACTGGAGCTGTTTGTCTAGCCGATCAGCTTTAACTTCTTGGCCCAACAAGTTGCAATAACGATAAAATATTACAGCAACAAATCATATCTTACTTCAATCGATTGCTCTGCATAAGGCACAAATAAGCAGCCTCGTACGATTTTAGAATGTAATTAAACATTACATATTGCGGTGCAGGCAATAATTAATCTTCGTGTCAAAGTTCACGTTGCAGTCGACATTCACATCTAGTAATATATTCCAATAGCCAGAATATTTGCGGCTTATAGGACCGTCCTCGACGCAGACAACTGATTCAATAAAATGTCAACAAAATACGAGACATCTGTTTACTTAAAAAATTGCATTTTCAATTTTATGCATATTAAGAAAACTGCCCGCAAGACGTACACACAGAGAAATCTTGCGCGAATACATTCCCGCGAATTACTTGGGAGAGCCAATCTCTCCTTTTAAATGATGTAGCTTGGCAAACGTCGACGCTGGAAATATATTTAGACCTAAACAGCACTCTGTGCCGGGTCATTGAACCAGCCTACATGATTCCCAGTGCACCAACTCAAACTGCGCTTACAGCGTCAACTGTGTACTGGGCTTGCTGCACTCGACGAGTGTCGTGTTGCCTAAAATGAATGGAGCTGCGCGTTTATTGTAGGTGTGTCGTTGGCGCCGGGTGAGGGCAAGTACAGAGGTGATACCCTCGCCCTTTCGCTGATAACAGTCGCTGTTGAAGCACAGCGCCTTCGGCGAATCGCGATTGCGCTAGGGGTCATGTGATCGCCGTCCTCGCCTCATGCTCTTTCTCGCCTTTGCTCACTAGTTCCCCCGGCGTTCTAAGCCTTTGCGCGCAAAAATGTAGAGGTCAAAAAACACGCCGGATCAAACAGCGGCTGCTCGACGGCGTAAACGCTCCTGTGCAAGAGAACGTTGTCGATGTGTAGGCGCCGATAGTCTAACCCTGGGTGTTAGGATGTAGCGCATTCGACGTCAAGATTAAGCTGTGCGTGAACGTAAAGTGACACGTAGGAGAGAACGTTACCGAGGGAAGACTGGACACGCTGGTGCTATAAGCACTTTGTGCAGCGCGTCCGCGAGAACGAGTGAGGTGCGAGCTATTCCGCGTGTGGTCGGTTGTGGTTTACGCGAGACACAGCGCGACGCAACATCATCGAAAGCTCGAGTCAGTCAAGACGAAATACCATAGAGATGTCGTGCCAGCTGACGCTGTCCATTTGAATCGGGTCGCGTGATCGTCCGCGAAACTTTTAGGTCTAAACATACATATATATAAATTTGTACTTCCCCGAACACCCACCATAGATTAGCTACTTCATGTTTTACACGGGAAAGTAAACTTACTGGATTTTGTAGAGAGCACGATTAGGAATAGTATTGTTCCAAGCAGAGTAGAAACGTAACTGCAATTTGATTATCAAAAAAAATCAAAATTACACGATATCGTTTGATCCTTCACTAAATTTGGCTGCTCAAGCCGGTCCAGATGACTCTCGGAAATTGTCACCTGAAGGCAGCATTCTCAAAATGCCACCCTCTTGAAAGCGTGCACCAAAAAGGAGCAGCACTTAGTAATATAGCTTTTGGGTTCAGAGGGAGAGAAGCCCGCGGTTATTTATCCCAGAATGTTGGAACAGTATGGAGGCGCCTGTATGCCATCTCGATAGGTGTACGATTGGTACAAACATATGGAAGGCGTAAAGTCAAATCTGACTGACGCACCTTGGTCCGGCTGGGCTCACACTTTAACGACGCCGCACTCAACATCAAAACTTCAACTGCGTGTATAAGTATTGATCTTTGTTTAGGGGGCATAATGTATTCGTCATACTCAAAATAACCTGGGACCGAGCAATTATAATTTGTTTGGGCCCCTCAAAGCAGCTTTCGGCAAAATTACGTGGATTACAGGGAATGTTTTGTTCCGTGGCACCCACGTGTTGTTGAAACGCTGGCGCATATGTGTCGAAAGCGGGGAAACTATTTTGAAAAGCAACAAATGACTTTTCATTCTGTCTGTATTATTCAGCAAATAAAAAATATTTTGCGGTTACATTTCATTTTGCCTCGTACTTTGGGTTCCTTCGCCATCGTATTACTTTGCGTCGTCGTCCTATCAGTAGGCCTCCACCTATTCTGCGCGAGTAGTCGCAAAGAAATAAGACAATGCTACATATTCATCGTTATTTAAGTCCACATCAATGCTGTGTGCTGTGGGTGAAAATAGTGTCTATGTTGAAAAGGAGAAGGAAGAAAAAAAAAGAAAAGGAGGAATGTGAAGTAGGAAGGCCGGGTGTGCAGAGGCTGGTAGAAGACTACATCCACGAAGCCAAAGCTAAGACGATGTCAACGACCCTGGAACATCTAGGGGGTCCTTGATCTACGAATCGCGTCATCCTTCTCGACGACTGGCTGAGACGGTCAAAATATGGCAGGCCGCGAGTGAACACAAGACGTATCGGCTCATCAAAGTTGGACTTCATATTGCTACAGATTATGGCCCTTAATTACTCTTGACTTGTGTAAATAGTTTTTTTTTCATTTTTTATTTTTTAATTTGTTCATTGTTTATTTTATGTTTTCTTTTCATTTTTTAATATTCTGATTTTCAAGGTAAAACTTGTTTACATTCACGAGGCCTCCTAATTTCAAATGACCCTTTGCGCCATACATACATAAGCAGGTGTTGTGATGGCTGGCTGCGTCACAAGGGACGCGGCGGTAACGGGGCGACATAAATTGTCGGTCGTTGCTCGCCAAGCACGCTAAGAACTAGTTCCCATCTATGTACCGCCAAGAACAACGATTTGGATCGGGCGAAATGCACGCTGAACGTGCGTGACCGTGCATTCCTCCCAGACAAGATGTTTGTTCCTTGCAGATGGTGAATGGGAACCATAGTCAATAGCACCTTAAGAAACGCATGTCCCGACACGGCATCAGCATCTTATTGTCGCTCCGCTGCCACCAGTATTGCGGTATTGGACGATGAGAAGGCTCAAGAGTGAATCGCAAAACAATCAGTGTGAACATAATACGACACACCCTGCATTCCCTTTCAGCTGACAACGGATGTAGATATTACCGGCTGCGAAAAGCAGGAACCATACGGCATCCCGTGAATACACCTTATATTATCAGTAAATATTCATGATGGAGCAGTCGGAAAGTGCAATCAATCCGACCACGCGCGCGTATTACTTGTCTGTACGTTTTCTGCTGCAACGGAACTGAGAACCTGAACATTGATCATTGACCACTGCAGCTTTAGATTTCAACACGTACGCTGTGCGTGTAGTTGTCAATAACCATATTTTTTTTCGCATCCTTCACTGTTTTTTTTTAATTAACGTGTAAGAAGGTGGAATTTATGTAAGTATGAGAGCAGAAGCTGAACTTGTATTTTATTAATTTGAATGCTTCGTTGTGGTGTATGTAACCAACGCGCAAGTATGTGGATCTAAAAGTATCTGACAGCTTAGAAACTAACCAACATAATCAGCTCCAGTCATCTGATTATTAGTCAACAGGCTGCGAGTGTGAAACATAACACATTAACAATTATCAGAAACTTCTCACAATGCACAAAACAACGTAATGAAATCACACCATGTGTAAATTTATGCATCAAATTAAAAAAAAGCTATTCAAAATAAATATATTGTTAAGCAGATTATAGTGCCACTCACGAATGTGTAGAGATTGTTTATGTAGGGCATATCCACAAAGAAATCATCATAACCAATTCGAAGATTTATTTTTTGGATCTGAAAGGCAGAATAAATGGGACATTACAAAAAGAAACAAAAAAAAAAAACATGCGGTGCTCCTTCAAAGAAAACGGGCCAATGATTCTTGGTAATATTTACCCGTTCTGTGGCTATATCCTTTGACCTTGTATTCATCCAGGGGTTCTCATTAACTAAGGTCACCAACTGGGCTTCAATGTTCCGGACCATATCCAATGCCTACATGTAAAATATAAAACTAAATATCAAGATTTAATATGGGGCCTAAATTAGTTTCTTTATGGAAACATTAAATAGCAATTGGGTATCTATAAAATTAAACTCAATGATTACTCTGAACCCTTCATTCTGATAGGTCAATGTGAGTGCCCCTTTCAGAAGCGATATATCATTATCCTAGTAGGATTCTAGCACACTCATGTACATATTAGTCTCAAAGGAAAAGTTAAAAATATACAAGTATCTGCTCAAGTAAAACAAAAAGGACAAATGAAACCACAAAACGTATAATGGAGCATTTTTCAGCGTTGCGTTAATATCAGCGTATGACCCGTACCGGAAATCTTATGAACATTTGATATGCCGAGATGCAACCTACCGAAAGATAGAGTGAGTAAACCAGAAACACAAAAAACAAAAAAAGGACGAAACTGTTCATGCGAAGAAAAGTAAAGGGAGGGGGCCACTACGTTAATTTCTATCGTTAAATTACTATGAAATATAAAAGAATTATGTAAAGGGAAAAAAGTAATTAGTTAATAAATCTAAATTGATTTGATTTAATGGGATTTCAATACCCCTGCAGGATAAAGCCTGATGTGAGCACTAAGGAATGTGTAGCAAACACCTCGTTGCGTACTTTTTCATCTGCCCTTAACGATTTCAGTAAGCAATCATGGACAACTATTGCAGGTCGCAAGAAATCCGACTTACACGATCCCATTCCAGCAATACTAAATACTGTCGACCTATTTAGGTTTACATTTTTCCTCTGTAATGACTCAATGCCAAAATCATTCTGGAGAAAAGAGTTGTTTCATTACATGCCCAAAAATATCAACCAGCTTAAGTACTGATTTGCTGTTTTGCGTTATACCAAGCCAAAACTATTTTATGGGTCTCTGAAAAGTTTTAGTCTAGCCGCTTGACCTATAATACGGAGGGCCGGTATTCTGCACTTTGTCATGCAGCCACCCTGGCGAGCTTTTATATTTATTATCGCACTACTGTACTATTTAAACAGGGGACATTCGCATAGAGTATATCCGGTAGGCAAAATTACCTTAATTAACCGAGCGCAAGCTATGTGCAAAACACCGGGGAGCCAGATATGTGCAGAACACAAGAAGATAGCAAAGAATGTCAAAAGTTATAAATCCTCTGTTAAGTTTTCGTACTGCGACGCCTTCAGATGTAATTTGACCAGAGCAACTTCATCAATCATGTCAAGTTATCCTCAATTCTCGCTTTGTTTCTTTCTCTTTTTTATCTTTTAATGCCACTAGGGAAAGATTATCTACAGCAAAGCAACTTGTTTTTGTATTTTATCTAGGCAGAGTATATAGAAACCAAGCAGAGTTTCACAAAACGATAACAACGAATTATCGTCCAAGACCGTTTCAGAGATTATTTCTTTCTTTACGTAGTAATGATTCCCAATAGTCATCGTCAGCGTGTAAAATGATACGGGTGCTCACCTTGATTTTTTCTTCCGGGGAAAAGTATTTTTCCAGATATAAATTTGCTGCTGGCGTGTACATGGTAGTTTCATCTGTTACTAACGCATCGAGGCAGACGTCTTCCCAACCTTTTGGATCTCGAAGACTGAACTTGGTGTTTTCTTCAAATTCTTCCAAATACTGGGTTAGTCGTCCTCCGGCAACTTTAATATATTTCAGAATCCGAAGCCAGCCAATAAAATTGTACAGGTCCGTACTGTAAAAATTCAAAGATACTTCTAAGCACAATTGGGCAAAGAATACGATTCAATTGTGCCGAAGATTTTCTAATTATTCAGCTGCAATCATCAGGTAAATTTTAAACTCATAGCACCCTGCACCGTCTTGTTTAATTCTAGATAAATTTTGATATATAAAAAAGCATATCTAAAAAAAATGTGCTAAGAACTTGAGTGAGAGGAGGAGACTAAAGGAGGTCAGAACACCGCGCTTTGGTTGGAAGGATTAGAGGGTAGACCTAAAGCTAGCTGCCTTTATCTCCACTGCACTTTTCGAACGCGTTAAAAGGTGGGACGTCGGCGTCCAGCGTTTGACTTTCGCATTCGAACGCGTTCGGCGACTGCGGTAGGGACAAACGCAGCACTTGCCATCACTGCACTCGTCGAGTGTGTTAGAACGCTGAGCACCGGGGTCCGGGGTTTGGCTCTCGCACTTAAGCGCGTTCGACGTGGGCAGTGGAGACAAAGGCAGCCAGCTTTAGTTCTACCACTAATCATTCGAACCAGAGCTCGGCATTCTGACGTCCCCGCGCCCTCGTTCGCTCCTCTCCCTCAGTTTCTCAGCGCATCACAAAACAAGATTTTTCGCGTTATTGCGATCGCAGCCATTTATGTTTGTTTCATTCGAGCTATTCTAACTCTAATATTAAAAAGATTGCTCTGTGCGTGGCAAAGTTGGCAACGCACGCCGCTGCCACGTGGAGAAACGGGGTTCCAACCCCATTTTACACGGTTCTTTCTTTTGGCACTCATTGATCCTCTAGAACAGTGGTTCTCAGCCACTTATGTTTCGCGGACCCCTTGTGGATCGAAGGAGATGATGGAGGACCCCGCTCGTGATGAGGGGAAAGGAAAGTATAGGTTAATTGTGATACTAATTTAATAAATGAGTATAACTAACTTCTAGTGTTAACTATAGAATTCTCTTAGTGACATATACACGCGAAAACGCACCCGAAAA
Source organism: Ixodes scapularis (assembly GCF_016920785.2). NCBI lineage: Eukaryota > Metazoa > Arthropoda > Arachnida > Ixodida > Ixodidae > Ixodes > Ixodes scapularis. Next base: position 148,303,470 of record NW_024609846.1, read on the forward strand.
TTGAAACGTTTCTTCTCAGTCTAAGAAAAGACAACTTCTATTGCCGGGCTTGACTGATGAGGTGGGCTTCGCGTACTTCTAGAGTGCCTTCGCGGACCCCAAAGGGTCCGCGGACCCCCATTTGGGAACCACTGCTCTAGAAAGACCCAGCTCGTACTCGGCTGCAATCGTGTGTGCTACAGCGCGAGTCAAATGGATCGTTGGCGGTTTGAAGGAACCGCATAAATGGGTTTCTGAATGTATCGTGCTAAACGTTTGTGTAGATGTGGCCAAAGAATGTGCATTACGTTACAAAAATTCTACAAAACCAACTTACGTGGGTAAAAAGATAGAAACTATGGACTTCAAATCTTAACCTACGGTGTGCGTCTGGTAACGAAAGGCGTCTGATAGGCGCAATAGCTGACAGATGGCGGCACGTGATATAGCAGGTGGCTAGAGAGCATATATAGAGAGTTTTTAGCTGCTCGAGCGGGGTCACTTATTTTGTAGGAAGCGTTTGCAATTCGAGCTGCGAGGAGGAGACGAGAGCGTTGGTCGTCTGCATGTGTATCCGCCTTTCCGTCTGCTTATTTCCTCGCAACGCGGCAGCGCACTTCATGTTTTTTGCAACAGATCTCCGCAGGAGGCGTCCACCATTAAATTTCAAACACTCCCCACAGTTTGAGTTGAACCCTCTCTGGCTATCTACAGGCGGCGACAACGTGCGCCTCCCTCGACCTCGGTAACAGCAGACGACGTTTAAATTACCTTTCACGGTAACTTGGCGAACTGTGGAGGCAACGGCCCCGCCACCGAATAAGAGCGTCGGAGCGAGGTACGTGACCTGACGTCCTGAGAGCGTGTGTGTCACTGGAGGAAGCGCCTGTCGTCCGCTAGCCAAGAGTCGTCTGCTCCCAAACAAACCAAATTCGAATAAACGTCTACCGCGGCAACATATCCCTCCGCTAGAATAGCAAGCACTTCGGGAACAGTTCATGAGACGGCCATACGCTCAATTTAGCCGCAATTTTGTGACGGGGGCTCATGCATATTCCACAGCGCGATATTGTGAGTGGATACGGCAGATTACATGGCTGGGGATCGCCGGGGATCACTAACGGCCAGGGCGCTACAATGCGAAAAAAATCGAGCGGATTCGGATGTGACGTTATTTTTAATGCAAAAGCATTAACTGTCTTATGGAGCGAACCGGCTTTATCAGCTTTTGAAGCCGCGCCAAACGGCCCCTAAACTCTCCTGTACCAATGGAGCGAACCCTGTCGTCTGTAGCAGCGATCTTATGGGTAGGCTTCTATCGGCTGGCGCGCGTCATAGTTTCAAGAATAGAGGCTTCCATTTGCTCTCGCGCGGCGTAGTTCCAAGGAACGCCACCACAAAAGCCCTCTCTATGTCGGCGCAGCGGCACGGTCTCCGGCAGAGCCGTATATGGCCTCCGGTAAGAGGGAGCGGCTGGCCGCCGAGCCTCCAGAGCCCGCACGGGCAGACTTCGGAGTGCCTGCACGGCCGAGCTCAGTGGGGCGCGGCCACTTCACAAGAACGCGCGCTCGGCCGTCGGCCGCAACCTCGGCATTAGCGAAACGTGGGCGTCCAAGCCAGAACGCCGCAGACGAACGAAGGGTGCCGAAGAACGATATTCGTGCTTTCACATTCACAACACATAAGAAGTGCTTATTTGTCGTCGGAATTTCTTCTTTTTTTTTTTGTTTAAATATAATTGAAACTTGTAAATTTGTGATTATTCTCTTCATATCCTCGTCATAGATGGGATCGTGCAAGGTCAAATGCCGTTAAAGGAAAAAGAAGCCTAGAACTACATTTTGTCGCGGAGGGCTCTGTTTGTTGTTCGGGCGGTAACGAGGCCCCGGTGGCCGCGACCATGGAGTGTTATCACATGCCTTGCTCCGGCGCCCATATTGGGTCGCGGGCTGAAGTCTCCACAGTTCGCCAAGTTATCGTGAAACAGAGTAACGGGATGCGCTGTCTTTCTGCGCAATTGTATGTGCACGGGTATTTTATCGTATTAATAAAAAATACAAAAAGGAAGACAAAACGAGAAAAAAAACACACACACACACCCTTTGTGTTTTCCCGCTTTGCTCGAAAGTTATTTTCGGCAACATGTAGTCGCCTGCTTTGCATTCTTTGGTTGTTTCCGCATCTCTTTTCTTGTGTGCAACTTTCATTTTTGCTGTTTCTGGGTGTAAGTCGTCTTCATGATGCGCTTAGCCACCAACGATTGAGTGAGGGTTCTTCTCTCGTACGGGGAGTGCCGGAGAACGAAAGAGGTACGTCGACGGTTTCGGGAGGAGCATTGGTGGTGAACTTCGAGATCATACCACCGAAATAACGGGTTCCCTCGCCAAAGCTGACAATGCAGTATTTAGGAATTTGCTGCCGACCTCCACCTATTGGCGCGGAGATCACTGCCGATATCTGTGGGCTGCTGTGCCAATCATAGGCGTTTCGTTAGGCGACGAACGCCGTAGATGGGGCATTTCACTCTTTTTTTTTCTATCTTTTTATTTAGGTAAGTTTGTTTAGGAAAATTTGTATAAGCTTAACTTATGTCCTTCGGCCCCCTCTGCACAACATCTTAGCTCAATACGTTCAGAAACCGATTTATGCTGTCCTTTCCTACAGTCAACAATCCCTTTGACTCCACGCTGTAGTTCAGAACATTCTTGAGCGTACCACGTATATAAAAGCAGCGGTAACGCGCTGCTTCGTGGAAGTCTCCCTTCCGCAGCAGACGCAGAATGCTCGATACCTTCTGTTTCAAATTGTAGGCGCAAGTTCGCCTCATGAGACATTTATTGTTACTTTTACATTCGTTTACCCTTTTCCATGTGTTACATTATTTTGGAAGTTTACGTGCCAAAATAATAAACGGCATCGGCACGTTGCATAAAAAAAAAAATCAAAGGGTAATTTGACTCCGTGAATTTGTGACTTGCGATCAAAATCCAGAAATTTCTGTTATATAGTGCCTTCGTCGAAATGAGCCTCCGTCAAAATTAGGGCACCACGACCGGAATTAAAACCTGCCATCTGGGGTTTCGTAGGCCGGACATTTGATTCAGAGCCACTGTTTCTCATTTCGTTTTGACATGCCGGTTTGCCATTACGAAGGTAAACACTACTAGAACGCTTTTCACAACACATGACATTTCTAGATCTCGGTATCTACCGATCTTTAAATACATCAGCAGAAATGACAGGACATATATATTTATTCTGACCGAACAACCAAACAAATGTATGACATGGTGGGTGTAACAGCTTCAAAAAACCAGGACGATAAAAGGAATAGACACGATAGGACAACAGCTGTACTCGCAACTGAAATGTTTTATTTGAAAAGGAAAAGAGAATGCATTCGTCAGTACCGGATAACACAGTGTGTAATCACACAATACTCCCTCCACAAGGCCCGTGTCATCAAAATAGGTTATCGATGCAACCCATGCCAGTCATGGTCTGGCGCAAAAAGGACAACCCCTTATCACATAAGACAAGCGACGGCTCAATCGCGAATCTTTCTTAGAGGCACGACATATAAAAAGCCTCAATAATTTCGCGAGTGGCCCTCTCTCTAAGCCTCCCTTCAACCGTCACCTCGTCAAAGGCCGGCTGACACGTGCAGCCTCTGCAATGCAAAGGGAGGAGCCGCCCCACCGTGGCCCTCAGCGAGTAAGCATGCTTCCGGTGCCTATCGTTAAGGCACCTCCCTTTCTGTCCTATGTAGAATTTTCCACGTGGCAGGGGTATCTTCTATACCACACTCGAGAAACATGGCACAAAGGGTTTTGCGTGCCTTTTGGTACACTTCGCCTTAACTGGATTATCGTATTTTGCGCTTGTTATCTGCTACTGACGTCTGTGTTCTGTTTTTCTTTTCAAATGAAACATTTCAGCTCCAAGTACAGCTGTTGCCCATTCGTTTCTATTCGTTTCATCGCCCTCGTTTTTTGAAGCTCTTACACCCACCATGTCAAACGTTTACCAACCCGCCCAGTTCAACACCTTGTTACAAACAAATGTAGCCAGCGTGTGCTAAAAAACAAATTGTCGAGCTATTGCAGTGCATGAGGATAATAAATTGTTCTTAACTTACTAATGAGCACTAGGCTTTTTATGTCCCCAAATTCCATGCTGGTTGAAAAATAATGTGTCGCGCTTTATATTTACTAGCTCTCAAAAAATATGAAAAAGTGCAACCTGTATATTTAGATCTTAAAATTTCAAAGAGATTGGGGGTTGTTCATCTACACATGCATTTTCTGTATTGGCTGTTTTTTTTTTTTTATTCTCTTATTTCTTAACATTCAGCTGGTGCAAGTTTTATACACACTTCCACATTCAGCTTAATGACCACGACATTGTTATCTTCACTGTAAAATTAATTATACCGCTTTTATTTATCCTGCATTGCATGATCTCCGTGCACTGAAACACACAAGTTCATGCTCATAAAGCATCATATTTAATCAAAATTGCAAGAAAAACATTCAAGTTTTTTCTTACCTGTTTACCCACTCGGTCCACTTAACAACAGCACGAGTGAGATGAAAAAACGGCAAGTGAACCCGATCGTTTGATGTCAGTGTTATATTGGCCTTTTTGAAATGAGCAACTAGTAGCTTCGAAAGTGGAAACTGAAAATAAATAGAACGTTTCAAGGGCGTACAGTGTACCCGTATGTTACACAACAAAATTGTGCGTTCGCAAAATTACATCCATATTTTGTTTACAAATATGGCGGTTGCTTTCTTACCCCTGAAACCACACAGATAAAGCAAGAAGCTATGAGCCGACAAAAAGTGAGAGAGAGGAGAAACGAGAGCACGTGGGGACATCAGAACGCCGATCTCTGGTTGGAATGATCAGTGGGTAGACCCAAAGCTAGCTGCCTTTGTCTCCACTGCACTTGCCGAACGCATTAGAACGTAGAACAACGGCGTCCGGGGTTTGGCTCTCGCATTCGAGCGCGTTCGACGAGTGCAGTGGACACAAAAGGCAGCTAGCTAGCTTGATGTCTAACCACCGATCATTCCAATCAGAGCTCAGCGTGCTGACGTCCCAGCGCGCTCTAGCCCCCTCATCTCCCTCAGGTTCTCGGCGCATTAAATTTCCTCTTGCAAGTCATTACTTCAGGAAACTTTCCTGAATGTTCTTGAGATCGAGGATTCTGCAAGTTGGCTGTGCGGAGAGCGCGTCGTCTGCTTCTTGAGCAGAGATTCCAGGGACGACAGAACGACGCCGAACCCTGATTGATATTTGGCTGAAAGAATAGTGGGTAGACCTCAATGCTAGATGCCTGGAGGTCTACCTACTGCTTTTTTCACTTAGTCAACAAGAGCTCAGCGTTCTGATATCATCGCAAACCGTGCGCAAGAAGCAGACGAACTTGCCCTCCGCATTCATACTTATAAATGAAGGCGCACAAGAACAATTCACACTGAAACCCGTACACCAGTAAAGAGGAAACACTAATTCAGCGCTCACCATCACTCAGTGTGGTACTTGGTCTACTACTCAGTTGGCCCATGTACCACACTAAGTGTATATTTTCTGTTGTTGCTAGGTAAAACAAATATTTCTGGGATAGGTGGGTTCCCAACAGACTTTTCGTCAAGCTTCATTTCATTTCATTTTATTTAATGCTCCTGAAGGGCCCTGTGGGACATTACATAAGTGTGGGGAGCGGGGCGGGGAAGCAGGTGGGGCAATGCAGAACATTTTGACAGAAAAATAGAACAACAAGAACAATATGAAACAGAGGCCAAATCAATGGTCATAGTAACGTATTTACTTGTTAAAATTTATTGGATATGTGGAGTCACTGATTACCGAAAAGTGGATGGGTCAGTAATAAAGATGATTCCTCAGGAAGAGAGTTCCAGATGGTTATAGTATGAAGAAATAATGAAGTATTAAAGGCTAGCGTTTTGCTTGTTATGCGTTTGATGCAGCGGCTGTGATTGAGGCGTGACGAGATTCTGTTAGGAGGTGATATCAGAGAGTCAGAGAGGTCTTCACTAGTGTGGTACAATTTATGTAGGAGACATAATCGACAGATCATTTCTCGGTCAGAGAGCAGTGGAAGCCCGAGATTAAGTTTGAGCTTCTTACACTGGTGTCTTCGGGGTATGCTCAAGAATTGAACCGGGCTGCATGATTTTGAATTCCTTCCAGACTGTCGCTGAGGTGAGCTTGTGATGGATGCCAGATGGACGAGGCATACTCGAGCTTGGAGCGGACGAGTGTGGTGTACGTTAGTTGCTTCAGGCGAGAAGGTTCCTATTTTAGATTCCGCTTCAAGTAGCCGAGGGTCCATGAAGCATCAGCAGTGATGGCGCCAATATGTTCAATCCAATAGAGTGTGGAAGCCAGATGGACCCCGAGGTACTTGTATGAGGGAGTAATGCCAATTGAAACGACCTCAAGTGAGTATGAGTGAGAAAGAGTAGAGCTTTTCCGTGTGAATGATACAATTTTGCACTTCTCGTAGTTAAGAGGCATGAGCCATTGATCGCACCATGTGTTAATTCCTGTTAGATTCCTCTGCAGGATGATATGACCTTAGGAGTTTATGTATATGAGAATTAGGAGTGGGGAGAGACTTGCTCTCTGGGGAACGCCTGATTTTACGTTAGAAAGGGGTGATTGATGAACGTTCGCAAGGGTAAACTTAACTCGCGACGTAAGAAAATCCTGATTGAAGAAATTGTGTTTTCTCAATACCGAGCACTGCAAGTTTAGAGAAGAGGGGATTATGAGGAACTCAGCCGAATCCTTTGGAAAAGTCTAAAAATACGGCGTCCGTTTGATAATTGTTATAGACGTTAATATGTAGACCATGAGTGAATTCAGCAAAGCTCGATATCGCAAGAACGATTTACCGTGTCAGTGAGAGTAGAAAACGTTGACCGAGTGCAAGTGATGGATTATGATCGTGCTGAGTATAGGCTACAAAAGTTTTGATGGGACGCTCGTTAAAGGGAAACTCCGCTTCATTCTTGGTTGCGAGAAAACAATGCAGCTCTCCTTAGTATCATCTAGAGAAACTACGTGTCATATATTAGAATGTAAAACCACATAAATGATCATTAAACCGGCCAACAAAGACAAAGATGCCCGAAGCCACCATTATCAGCTAATTTAGCCGGCGGCGTGCGGCGCAACCAACGTTGTATTTCCGTTGTGGCTGACGTCTGTTGCATGCGAAGTTTTTTTCTTTCTTCGTATTTTCTTTTCCAGGGTGAGCTTACCAGACGGCCCTACCGGCGCGCCACGTCTGAGCGAGATAGAGGCACAAGAGGGACGAAAGAGAATGAACGAGAACAAGAAAAACCAGAAGAAGGAGAGGGTAGCACGGGATGTAGCACGCTATGTTTCACTGACTAGCCGCCTGGGTTGCCGCCTACATAGCCTGCTTCGTCGTCTCTCGCGCTGTCTCTTTGCCGCCGCCGCTTCACTGCTCCTCGCCCCTCCCCTTGCGTCCGCGTCATTTCTGGATTGCCCCAGGTAGATCACATGACCCCTTGAATCCCATGTGGGTGCGTATTCAACTGACGTCGAGGGTACAATGTTGCCGGGCTGTGCCGAAGTTTCGGTTTCGGTTTGCGATTATGGTAACTAACAAGATATCACTAAATATATTTTGGTATTCTTGAGACAAACGGTCAAGGGTCGTTTTGAATTACCTTTCACGTTTATATCACCCACTACCTCAAAATTTTCGATATGGAGCGGAGTTGCCTTTTAAGGATATAGGACGATGATTAATTGTAAGTAATCGGTTGCCATGTTTATAGAAGTGCTATCTTTCCAAGTTTCCAATCTTTTGGAAAGCGGCTGCAGGAGAGGGGTTGCGAGAAGATTAATAAAAGATATGAACTGGCGATTACATCGACGTTCTTGAGGATTTTGTTGATATTGTCCGTCCCGGCTGACGATGAAAGCTTCAGTTTGTTCATTAGAGCAGTAAAAACGGTACAAAATGCTATCGCGTTACAACAACAACCTGCGCAGTAATTTTGACAACAATTTTAATGCGTTAGCATTAGAACGCTCGTTTTGACGAAAATCTGGCGGTGCTTTCCTTTGTCAGCTACAGCGAGAAAGGAAAAGGAAAGGAGAGACAGTGACGCGTACTACGCACCCATTGGTTAGAAGCGCTGGCGTCAGCACGTTCAACCCCTTTCCCCTCATTCTCCCTCTCTCCCCGTAGCTGACAAACTGAAAGACACCACCTGGTTTTCGTCAAAACGACCCCTTTTATTTTCGTCAAAGTCACGCACAGCTGGCGCGGAGCCGGAAAGGAGGAGGCGCCGCGCAACACACACTAGGTAATAGAGCCTTAGTGCTCAATGAGATCGCGTCATCAGAGATGGCCAACGCTGGACAAATATTGGAAACGGATGCCGCGTCAGCACTGGGCTTAGAGTCAAGGCGAGCCGAACGTTGACGTAATCGTCTAGTCCAATCTGGGCCCAGCGTCGGCCTTCTCTGATGACGCCATCTTATCCTGCTCTACGGCTTTGTTATCTAGGAGGTGCTGTTCTGCGGCGCGTTGGAATGTGGGCGTAGTGGTGTCACAAGGGTCAGCGGCACCAAAAGTGGTAGCCCCCCCTCCCCCCCCCCCCCCCCGCTCCCGTGCCCGCCGCGACACTCGTCGCCCCCCCCCCCCCCCCCCTCCTCCACCGCTCCATGGCCCGCCGCGACCCGATCCCCGCCCCGCCCCCCTCTTTCACTGGCCAGCTGCACCCCTCTGAGTACTGCGCCCGTAGCGGTCCAGGTGCAGTATTCAGCGGTTAATTGGTTCATCGGCTGAGTGAAGATGACAGCACTTCGCGTAGATTTATTGGCATGAAAGTCATACTGCAGCGGCGTTCTCACTTGGTATTCGTCTATTAATGAATCAATGTGTTTCATTACAAGTTTTAAAATATTGTTTGATGCTATTTAGTACCGAGAATGACTGATACATTTTAGGTTAATGTAAAGCGTTGGGACGTTTTAAGGAATTTTGGTTTACTCTGGCTTTTAACGAGTAATTAAACACGTGCTTTAATGGCGTGGCTAGTAGAGCAATACTAAATTTTAGCACTCTACTTTGAATTTTGTCAGTCCTTGCTGATTTACTTGTAGGCATTGTAAAGGTTGTGGATTCTATTTTTGTAAGTTATTTTCTCGAAACGTATGGTTACGTGCAAAACTCGTGCCGGGAAAACATCGGCAAGCTGCTTGAGATAATGCCATTTGTAAACTATGGGCCTATGTTAGGAAGGAAGCAATTTAAACTTGCCACTATGGTATTATCAACTTTGTAGAGATTTATTCGCTTCCCCTCTACAGGCTAAATGAAGACGTTGATGACATTTTACGTTTTGTTGGGATCCTGACAGTTGGTATTTATAAGAATAGAATAATATGTTTTTTACGCTTTTTATAAGTTATATAGACAGCCACGATAGAGCTTATTGACTATACACTGTTTTAGGTTTGTTTTTTTTAAAAGCAGGACAAGCAGCTCCTCCACTCTTTGTACTTTTGCGGAGCGAACGCTGAAGAGGGAGTAAGTCCCTCGATCCTCACCGCCTCTAGCCTCCTTTCCAGCTTCATTCTGCTAAAGTACAAAGACTGAAGTTAAAGCATGTCCGGTTTTTCTTAACCTACAAGAGGGTATGATATAACATTTGCTGTGTTTATGCAGTTTCAACTTTTGATGCTAAGTAGTTCTATCATTTAGAACGCAAAAAATGCACGACGCCATTCAGGAGCAAATCGCATCGAAGTAACGCCTAGCAAACATCTAATTAAAACAGCACAGACAAACAACACAAGGACGAGTAGAAGAAGGACACAAACACAGACCTGACTTACTACACACTCTCCTTTTCGCGTTCCTTAAAACACATCAAAACAAGAAGAAAAATGAAAGGAAAGAGAAGAATCCCAAATGGAGGACATCTTCACTCTCATTTGCCATAAAACAAATTCTAACAGAATGTAGCATTAAAAACAAACAACAATCTTTCAGCCTTTCCACTCAGGTTACGAACGAAGACCAGGGAAGTTGTACTATGGTAGGAATGAAGTAATGACGGGCCGGAAGTCGGCAAGCTAGAGTGGAAAGGCTGGAAAGGTTGCCGCCATCTATGAGCTGTTGCCATCTATGAGCAACCAGCTTGCAAAACCACCGGCAAGCCGGTTGTCTGGTTGCCGCCGTCGCTCATAGATGGCGGTAGCTGTCCGGAGTGTTGTGTCAACATTTTTTTTCTGGCGGACACAATCCTGGGGAAACTAGCCCTTAAGAGCTCCGCTGTAAAAGAAAAATTAAAATAGAAAGAAGAATTATACATTTTTTCACCTCAGGTCCGAGCGAAGCAAAAGCTACAGCGCGAGCCCGAATGGTCGGTGCGTTCTTGCCTCGCGCGCGGCCTCGCGGAGTGTGGGCCTCATTTCAAGCTGCATGTACGCGCTTCTATACTCTGTTTCACCTTATGATGTACCGCAGGAAAGGCTACAAGCGCGAGCTCCTTGCTGTGGGACACATCTCGTCGGCACAAGCTCTCGCGCATTATGGGCAGCCGCAAATGCCATGAGCTCGCGCGCCTACCCTTCGCTGCGGTACAACATAAGGTGAAACAAAGTATAGCCATGGAATCGCACCAACAGAAGCTGAAACGAAGTACCAAACAAACGTGCCAAAACTACGAACAAACTATAACTCTTCACTGGATAGCGTAATTGACTCTCAACTGACGCAGAGATCGGGACCATGTAGCCTTATGTAAAAGGCTTCATATATTTCCCTGACCATTTTTTTGTGAATGTCTAGCCGAAATTTCGATGTCACCTAACCGAGGTGAACAGCCACATCTATCGCAATGAACAGTTAGGTGAGCCGAAGGTGGATGTATCAAACACAGAGAATGCTCCCGACCTCTAATATTGATACATCGACCAAGCTGCCTAATATAAACTTTACTACAGGAAAAATGTATTTTATAAACGACCCCGACCACACATGCTACATATTTGAATTGATGTTTTGTTCCACGCCCTAAATGTTGAATCCTGCCCTCTCAGTGGAAGCGCACAATCCTGATAACTTGGAATACGCTGACAACACTATAGGGAAGTTGTATTTATCAGCCACTTTCTTAATCTTGTGGGGAAGCTGTGCAAATATGGTATTACCACCGGTCCAGAACCAGGTTTTGGTCTAACGTTGTCAAATATGCCAAGCGAATTCCTCAACAATTTTAAAAGAAGTTCCGCTAACCCCCCCCCCCCCCCCTCCCCAAGTTAACCTATCAACTTGAACCAGAAAGCTCTTAAAACTTCTCTGGACACATGATTTCATTAAAGAAGCTCTCAAACATAATTTTGCAATACCCCTTTTCACAACCTTAGGGTGCGTAGATTCGTAGCTAAGGAGGGACTTTTTTATTCTAGGCTCATAAGCCCAACAAAGGTGACTCTGTTCAAGACAAATGTTTACGCCCAAAAAATTCAGTTTTTTAGCTAGAACCTTAAACCTTAGACCTCATGAGCACCCTTGCTTTAACTCGATCGAACAATTTGCAATCGCATTTGTTGGCACCCCTGCCAACTAATGCATCTGGTTTGTATTTGCTTGATAAATCAAACGTTGATATCGTGTTTCGTAACCTTTTATAATTGATTTGCCAGTTTAGTTGATGACGCGGTCTACCACATGTGGTATTCATTAGTGGGACAAGTATGAATATGCCAACCTGATATGCGAGAAAAAATTCGTAAACTCCAGCATCATTTATTTCAATATCGGTAAGAATGTAATCTATAAGAGTTGATGAAACAGTCGTCACTCTATTTGTCTCGCTAATAACATGTGCTAAGAGAACGACTGTACAACAATGCATATTCTATGTGCAGATTTTTTTGAACATCATTATAACGTCCCCACTTAAAATTCACTGTCCTCGCAATGGTAAGTTATCTTTTTGTGGGCTAAGCTAACATTACGGGCACAGGTCCAGTGGTCCGTATACTCCACGAACCACTACGCCACAATTCATATCCAGAAATAAAGCTTCAATACAGTTCAAAAAGTGAGAAAATCGAGGGGGTTCACTAAAGGTTACTAATGTTTGTATCAACAACTCTACGCCGCGCCCTGTATGCTTAGTGGTTCTTGGATGGGACAGCATTACATACCCAGGGCTATTAATACGCTCATTTCATTCAAATTATGTTTCGGTTATTGCTGTGACATTATATGTAAATGAATGGAGGGACAGGGAGGCAAGCAGTAAATCAAGATTTTTATGAATACTGTGCATGTTACAATGTTACAGGGGGAGCAGTTTTGTCGAACACAACTGATTCACGGATGTTATGAAAAAGCATTTAGGGCTGAAAATTTTACAAAAAAAAAAAAAACTAAATAATAAAAAGTGGGAGGGGTGAACAAAGGAGCTATACAATCTTATCGAAATCCTACTCGCTGGTTATCTGAATCTAGGAACGTATTTACGTTAAAAGGGTCATGAAACCATATCGGGTGAGTGTTCATGCCGTTCCAGAGGCGTGCTGGTGTTAGTCTGTGTCAAGTTTACTCGCACAGACCACCACGGATTCAGAAGTTTTTGTCGCAATAAAATTACGAGAAAAATAGGGAACTACTATTTCAGTCTTGCCTTCGCAAAGCTTGATGACGTGATTGTGGAATCGTTTTGGTAATGGCAGATGCGTCAATAGTACACAGTTGGCTAATGACTTGTCTATGCTGAATTGAAACGAAAGAAACACACAAGAGGACGACAGTCTGTTTCGTCCTCTTGTGTGTTTCTTTCGTTTCAATTCAATGTAGATTACCAACACGCTCAAGTCTATAAATAAATTGTCTATGCTATTTTCAGTTTTCCCAGTTCTGCTGAGTGCTGGTGGCTGCTACTGGAAAGCTGCAGGCCTTTGGGTCTGCTCACGATACTCAACGTCGCAAGTCATCCTCGCGGATCACTCACCGTCATCGCCTTGTGCCACCTACCAATTACCTTTCAAAGCGTCCCCAGTGACACCATTGTCTGCGCTAAAAAGAGTTGTTCGGAGACACGGACCATCACTTTGGCGGCGGCAGCGGCGTTAATAATACACAGACGGCTATCGTCTTGCCTGTGACGAAAACATTATCTGGAGAAGGAAAACAAGTGGGACAAAAGACAAAACAAAAATCTCCAATCACAGCTAGATGACTGGAGCGCGACCGAAAAAATCCGCCTTGTCCATAGACTGCTGGCAGCTGATAAAGCCCGTTTGCTCTACTGACGTCTAACTTCCAACTCGAAGCGTGCTTCACTGGAAATAAAAAGATTCCTGTTTCGAAACCAGAACAAGGCGGATTTTCTCGGTCGCACACCAGTCATCTGACTCTTTTTGGAGATTTGTGTTTGTCCTTTGTCCCCCTTGTTTTCCTTCTCCAGGGGTTATTTTCGTTATTCTTGTCCACCTCGGATGAACCTTTGCATTTAATGGCGTTATCGTCCTGCCTGTGTTACTTTTAAGTTAATTTTACCTTTGATTGTATATAAAAGGGCATTGATTGACTGCTGTTTCTGCTGTTGCTCCCAAATATCTGTTTATTTTTTAGTCGTTTCTTGCTTTGTTGTATTTCTCGACGATGTCAGAGGAAGATGATGTTTTTCATTCAAAATGTTGCATCGAGAACGGCAGCAATGAAAATGCCTTGACATGTGCAGAATGCGACAGTTTTTACCACATGGGCGACTGCTCTGATGTAAGCGGGACAACGTACAAATCTAAAGGGGACGGTTACAAGTCCTTGGCGGTGCCCACGCTGCAAACCATGGAAATCAACGAAGGGGGGGGGGGGGGGGGGGTAAGGTAGGGAAAAACAACGTGGCCTTCATGTAGCGAGCTTACTTGCTGATATAAATTATAAAGTGGACAGCCTGGAACCCTTAAAAACGACCGTTGACAACATCGAAAAAATTCAACAGGTGACTGACAAGTACGATGAGTCCTCATAAACAAAGCCCTGCATGACAAGGAGAATAAAGAGTAGTGGAAATCGCATGGACGCTGCCGAAAAAGCGTGCCCGGTGAAAGAAAGTGGGCGACTGCAAAATGAAATCAGCCATTTTGAGTAGCAATCAGGGAAACTAAACCTCAAGGCTCATGGCATTATCAAAACTGAAAAGTAGACCTTGATCGATAAGGTCAAGGAGGTGGCACCAATATTGCAACTTCCACCCACAAAGGTTAACGAGGTGGTTACTATAAACTGATTACCCGGGAAACCCGTTAAGTCACCGCACATTATCATCTGCTTCGTCAGACAAACCACAAGAAAACAGTGGCTGCAAAACAAGAACCAAAGCTGGGTGGAACCAAGCCTAATCTGTTTATTGTTGAAAGCATGATTATGAAAAACAGGGCGACCTCTGGTAGGCAAAAGAGTCGGCTAGAGGGGCTGGTTTTCAGTACGTACGGCATCGCAATGGGAGTATCTTAGTAAGAAGGAGGACCAAACGATTGTAATAAGAAGCGAGGTAGGTGAACCAGTCGGTCGTACTTGGCTACTTTTTTCATATTGTGTTTCCCTCTATGGCGAAAAACGTCCCATTTTGGCATAATGCAGTAATATGCAATCTTCAGAAAGAATGTGGTTCCTATTTGACTTTAAATTAAAAATTAAAAAAATTAAAAAACTGACCTTGAACAGTTTTGTTTGTAATTTTGACGTTCTTTTTGACGGTATTATGCTTACCGACAGATGCTACATTAATTATTTTAAAGTCTTCGCCTCCAGTCGTAGGCTCCACTGAGCGAGGCGTCCTGAGGGGTCCTTCAAATTTGCGAGCCGGCAGAGCGAGTGGTGGTCCGTGACCACTCGGAACGGACTTTCGTACAGCTACGGGCGAAACTTGGTGATGGCCCAGACGACAGCGAACCATTCTTTCTCCGTCGTAGAATAATTACCCTCCGTCTTGGATAGCATACGGCTTGCATAGGCGATTATCTGCTCTGTTCACTTCTGTATTTAAACCAGCACCGCGCCAAGACCTGTGTTACCTGTGTCCGTGCGAATTTAGGTTTGGGCATGCTGGCCAAAGTGGCCAAAGACGGAAGGTGTTTGACGTCTTCGTTTAAGCTCGTCGAAGACCTGCTGGTGCTCATCTGTCCACGAAACATTTACAGCGTATTTTGTCAAGTGTGTCAGTGGTGCAGAAAGCTTCGCAAAATCTCGAACGAAGCGCCTGTAGTAGGCACAGAGGCCTGGGAATCTTCCTACGGCCTTTTTGTCAGACGGTGGAAAAAATTCGGCTACGGCACGCGTCTTCTCGGGGTCAGGACGTACACCCCCTCTGCTCACGACGTGGCCTAGAAGCTTGAGCTCAACACAAGCAAACCAACATTTCGTTTGCTTTAGAGTTAATCCAGAGGCCTTGGTGGCTTGGAGTACGGCACGGAGTCGCCGTTCGTGCTCGTGTAAGTTGCTGGAGAACACTACAACGTCGTCAAGGTAGACGAGACAGCTCTGCCATTTCAAGCTTGCTAGCACGGTGCCCATGACATACTGGAAAGTCGCGGCGCTGTGCACAGACCGAAGGGCACCACTTTAAACTCGTACAGTACGTCGGGCGTGACGAAGGCAGTTTTTTCCTGGTCCCGTTCGTCAACCTCGACCTGCCAGTAGCCACTTTTCAAATCCATTGACGAAATGTATGGAGAGTAACGAATATAATCTAGAGTACCGTGGATGCGGGGAGCGGGCAGACGTCTTCTTCTGTCACAGCATTGAGTCGACGATTATCAACACAAAATCTCAGGATTCCTTCCTTCTTCTTTACGAGGACAACAGGTGAAGCCCATGGACTGCTTGAAGGCTGTATGGCATCATCATCGAGCATTTCCTCAAACTGTTCTTGGATGACTTCCCGCTCTTTCAAAGAGATATGCTACGGTGACTGGTGGACTGCGTGCACGTCGCCGTCAGTAACAATGCGATGTTTCGCAACTGGTGTTTGACGAACTTTCGTCGACGTGCCGAAACAGTCACCGTATTCAGCGAGCGGATCAAGCGTATGCCGACGCTTTGGAGTTGGGAGCTCAGGATCGATGTCGAGCTGTGGCGGAAACGTGCTCTTCTGCTTTGACGATGAGATTTCCTCAGATTGCGGTGACCACGGCTGGCGCCTGTATCTCCTCGACGTGGCCCACTGTGGTACCCTCTGTTAGCTGCTGCGGCTCCTCTCGGAACTTTGTCACGAGAACAGTTGTACGTCCTTCTTGGAGATCCGTTACGCCTGTTGCGACACCAATTCCTTTTTCAAAGAGCAGTTAGACGCTGCCTTCCAGAAGAGCTTTACCGTGCATGGCCACGTCAATTATGACGGTTACGAAAACACTCAAACGCGGCGGCAGGTTCACATGGTCGGATATAAGTTGGACCGCGGTTGACGTCGTGTTGGACTCCACCGGCGACAGAACAGGCTTTCGCAGTGTCAACTGATTTGCCCCGAGGTCCATGACGGCGCCATACTCCCAGAGTATGTCCATTTCGGGGATAACGTTTCTCGGACAGTCTTACAGAATGACAAATTTCACAGGGAACGTCTCACCGTGGATCTCTACGTGAGCAGTACATCTATCTCCCTACTGGTGTGACGAGTGCCCTCCGGCGGTTCCTCTTTGAGGTTCATGCCAGGCGTCGTCACTTTCCAAAGGCGGTGGGAGAGCCTTCCATTTAGGACTTAGTAGTCTACTCCGGCGTCCACGAGTGCCGATGCACCGTGGCCGTCGAAAACAACACTAAGGTTGTTGGGCACCGTTGCTGGAGTGCCGCTGCGATGCGTGGCGTTGGGAGAGTGGGACCGCTCCGGCGTTCTTGGAGGCTCTTTAGTTCGGTCGTCTTCGGCAACGCCACCTCCAGATATTGCCGCGCTTAGTTTTGCCGAGGAGATACCGGAGACAGGCTGTCCTGCCGGGCAGCCTGTCTCCAGAAGAAGGCGAATAGGAACCTCGTGGTAGAGTCGAGAAGTCGAGAAGAAGGCGAATAGGAACCTCGTGGTAGAGTCGGCACCGGGGAGAAAAGTCGTCAGAGGTATTCCTCGATGTCCCTTGGTCGCTCCCCAAGGCGGGGTCGCGGGTCGCTTGGTGCAAAACCTCGCAAAAATAAAGGACTTACAAATGCAAAGAAAATTACTATTTCTTTTTTTCTGCAGCAAATGGTCGCACAAATATTATGTGGATGCTTCTAGGTTCGTTGGTTAAGTGTATTTCTGTATCAGACGCAATTGGAACGTTGTTGCAAAAGGATGTGCATTTAACCGGTCAAGACATGGCAAATGTGTTTAATGACCATTTTGTAAATCTAGGTGGCAGTGTTGACGGTTTTGACTCTTGCAATTATATTCAAAAAAAAACTGCAATTTCCATTTTTAGAGACAATTATCGGCTCAAAAGTCAGTAACCTGGTAATGCAACTGAAGAATAGCGCATGTTGTGGTGCTGATAAAATGCAAGTTTGTTGAAATAAATTTGTCATCGACATAATCGCTCCAGTTTTAACGCACATACTTAATCTCTCTTTTAAAGCGGGTTTATTGTCTAAAGGAATGCAATTAGCGAACGTTTCTGTTTTCTGCAAAAAAAAAGCGATAAAACGAAGCTAGGCAATTATAGGCTTAATTAAACTTGAGGAAGAAAACGAGAAGGAACGGACAAACCGTCCCTTCTCATTTTCTTCCTCAAGTTTAATTATCCCTACCAACCCGCTCGTTCTGTCCTTGAATTATAGGCTCATTTCTTTATTGTCCGTTTTTTCTAAAGCCTGAGAGAAACTATTTATCAGCGTTTAATAAACTTTTCAAATAAATATTATCTTATTACCTCTTCTAAATTTGGTTTCAGAAAGAATTTTTCTGCTGAAACAGCATTATTTAATCAATAAAACTACAATTCGAAAAATTTTGAGAAAAAAAAGTTGTACTAAGGTTGTTTTAAGATTTCAAGAAAGCATTCGACTGCCTTAGTCATGATATCCTATTTACAAAACTTGAAAGTTACGGTATCAGTGGACAGGCACTACTAATTTTAAAGTCCTGCTTGCAATATCGCGAACAATGTGTGCGCATGAACAATTGCTTTTCCACAATAAAACCTAACACGCCAGGCGTTACACAAGAAAGTATTTTAGGACCACTTATTTTTAATTTGTACGTGAACGAAACTGTTAACAATAAAAAGGAAGCAAAATTTGTTAGCTACGCAGATGATAGAAGCATACCTTTTTTTTATTCAGGATGAACTCATGCTGCGATAATGACTCTTTAACATTTACATTAGTAAAATAAGAGTCGTTTTGGTTCAAAAATGAAAGACGTTTACAACACACTGTAACGTCGAATTAGAGCGCAGCTCTTGAGGAGGAGGAGGGAAGGGTAATGAGGGGAAGGTATGCCCCTCCTCTCTCCTCTTCACCCCCTCATCCTTCTTGCTGCTTCTCCTCCTCTCTCCTCTTCCTCCTCCTCGTCCACCTCCTCCCCTCCTCCTCCTTTACCTCCACCTTCCCCCTTTCTTCCTCCTCCCTCCTTCCCCTCCCTTTTCTCCTCCTCATCCCTTCTCCCCTCTTCCCTTCTCCTCTTCCCCCTCCTCCTCCCTCCTCCCTGTGGCAGACAGCCTGCTATCATCATCGAAAGGCACCATCAAGTGAGGTGCACGGTCTCGTGTGGCTGGCAGCTCGGGTGTTCGGCACCGTATGTCCTGGCGGCCAGACATGCTTAGTTTTGGCTCCTCAATATAAATATACTTGCAACCTGAACCAGGCTACAACATAGACGACGAAAACCAAGAACCCTTGATGACAACCGGCAGCTTCAACGACCGAGGCGTGGTGGACAGCAGCTCCCACCGCTTCCATTGCCCTGGGACGTTCGACTCCAACAAGGAAGAGTGAAAGCTCTATCAGATAAGATTTCAAACTTGCTTGGACGTCGCGAAGATAACCGCCGACGTCGAGAAGAAAAATTTATTGATAGCTTCACTTGGATCGACAACGTTTCAGCTGCTGTACACCCTGGTTCAGCCTCGGAATTTCTTCGAGCTGACGTATCAAGACCTCGTTACACAGCTCCAGAATCACTTCGCTCCGAGAAAATTCAAGGAGTTAGAGCGAGCCAAGCTATCTTCGGCGCGTCAAGAGGAATCGGAGAACGTGAAAGAGTTCCTGGAAAGATTACGCTCCATTATTTCAACTTGCGAGTATGAGACGGAGAGCAACGCCAGGAACTGTTCACTCTTGACGGCACTCATTGTTGGTCTT
Source organism: Ixodes scapularis (assembly GCF_016920785.2). NCBI lineage: Eukaryota > Metazoa > Arthropoda > Arachnida > Ixodida > Ixodidae > Ixodes > Ixodes scapularis. The sequence goes on from NW_024609846.1 coordinate 148,322,812, forward strand.
CACGATTCACGCATCCGGGCACGTTTGGTAATGGAGAAGGATTTAGCGCTAGACACTGCACTGCTGCTGGCCGAGTCCTATCTCAGGGCTGAAACGGAGTCTTCCAGTTGAATCGTCCTGACCAAAATGCGCTGCACGTCGACAAAGTAAAACATCCGGCTCCTACCCCAGCCAAGTGTTTCCGGTGTGGCAACAGCAACCACAAAGAGTCTACTTGCCGATATCGGACTGAATCCTGCAGCAGCTGTGGAAAGCAAGGCCATATTGCGAAGATGTGCCACTCCAGCGACCGCAACAAACGCCGAGGAAACCGGAAACGGGACGTAAAAACCGTCACGAACGTTTTCACTACTCGCAATAGAGACGGCGAAGTTGTCACCTGCCTCGTCCAAGGGATCCCCGTTGATCTGTAAGTGGACACCGGTTACAAACTGATACTACTAAACATTGACACCTGGAAGATGCTCGGATGCCCGCAACTCAAGAAAAGTGAGTGCAACCTGTGCTGTTTCAACAACCAGGCAATTCCTCTCAAGGGATATTGCATTCTTAACGTCACATTACGCCAACAGACCTCTGCGTTAGAAGCCGTGGTGACAGAGAAGATATTTTATATTTTGATATTTTATTGCACTTTGGGTGGGTAGGGACGGGCAGGGTGTGCAGGTGTCACGGAAAGGCTGGCGCCCATGCAGTAGGTATGCCCATAACGCCAACCCGCACGTCCTCTCTGTACATTTTTTACAGGTTGTTAAAGCAAAACACATAAACAAAGAAAAGTGTGTGTGGGGGGGGGTAGAAAAGTGAAGTAATCATGCACTCGCGTGGGGACCATGGGGGTCGCGGAACAGCTCCCTCGCCAGTGCCTTCACTTCCTCAGGGTCTGAGGGGATATTCTGTGTCCGCGCAGACGGTAGGGTTCGCCAGAGCGTCGCCGCCCGCAGCAGACATTACTCCCGATGACGGAGAGTTCTCGATAGCACTGGCTGGAGTCTGCCAGTTCGAGAGTTCAGTCGGGGGGCACCGTAGAGCCCTTGGTGGTTAGGTCCCATGACCCTGTATAGCAACCGCACAGAAGCCATTTGCTGCCGCTGATGCAGGCTCCTCCAAGCAGCAGCGCTCAGAAGGTCGATGGTGCGTGTCTCTCTGTAGGGGAGCAGGAGGGACCGAGGAACAATGCGGCGGTAGGTGTACGCAGCACGACGCTGTACACCCCGGAGCGTCGCTTGCAGGTGTTGTTGCTGCGGGTACCACACCACGGAGCAGTACTCCAAATGGGGCAGTACCAGTGCGGTGTACAAATGTCGGAAGGTGCCGGGTGTCATGCCTCTCGTGACCCGAGTAACGAAGGCTAGCAGTCGTCTGGTCTTTTACGCGGTGCTGTGGACGTGAGGTGCGAAGCTCATGCGGTTGTCTAGCACTACGCCGAGAAGGGTGGTCTGGGTTATCCGACTGAGTGGGAGACCGCCAAGGGTTATGGGTAGGGCCGGGCTAGGAATTTTTGAGGACGAGCTAAATGTCATTGATATGCTTTTTAAACAGTTGAAGTAAAGTTTGTTTTGGATTGACTAGCGGAAGCAATGGTCAAGGTCATCTTGGAGAGCTTGGTAGGAGTTGCCGGATTGAATTGGCTGCAGAAGGGAGAGGTCGTCAGCATACAAGATTGGAGTAGAGTTCAGGTTCGTAGCGATGTCCTTGATGTAAACCAGGAATAGTGTCGGGCCCAGCACACTTCGTTGGGGGACTCCAGAGATTACTGTGCAGGATGGGGATTTCACCCCCCCCCCCCCCCCCCCCCCCCAAACACGACCTGTTGGCTTCGTCCAGTGATAAAGCATTATAGCCATAGAAGTAGGTTGCCCCTTATGCCAGCGTTGTGCAGTTTGTGTAGCAGGAGTTGGTGGTTGATATTGTCGAACGCTTTTGAAAATTCGAGCTGGACGAGCTCGCATGGCGTGCGATTGTCAAGGTGAGCACTTACTGTGTGTGTCACCGTGCAAAGTGTGGTTTCAGAGCTGCGACCTGGCCGAAAGCCATGCTGGGCTGTGGACAGTATGTCGTTTGTCTCCAAGTGGTGTAGAACCTTTTTGTTGATGATTCTTCCGTGGGTCCGGCAAAGGGCTGATGCAGATGCTATTGGGCGGTACGAGTCCACGAGGTCTGCGTTCGAACTGGAGCCCTTGCAAACAGGTGTTACTTGCGCTGTTTTCCATAGTGAAGGCACAATGCCAGAGTATAATATCCTCTTAAACATTTTTTGTAGCACGGGGTTGAGGGTAGGGAACGACAATTTAATAAGGAAAGGGTGCAGATCATCTGGGCCCGGGCGTTGGTCGGGGTTTAGGCGAGCCAGTGAGTCGGTTAGGTCGTCTTCTGACACGGTTATAGAGGACAGGCAGCTTGATGGGGGGTCATCGGGATCTAATTCCAGGAGGGAAGTGTCAAACGCCTCAGTCTATTTTGGAGAGGGTGCAGACCATACAGAGGCGAAGTGTCAGTTGAAGAGTGCAGCAACAGTGTCAGGGTCACTTACAGCCACGTCGTTGTGGAGGAAGCAGGGACGTGGGGATGATGATTTGCGTTGTGAGTTAATATAGGCCCAGAAGAGTTTTGGTTCCTTTGCTGCGCGAGCTGCAATATCGGCAACATATTCTCGGTGTGCCAGGTTTATCTTCTTTTTTATCTCTCTCTGGATTTCCTTGGCTTTCTCGCACGTACGGCAACCCGCCTTTTTTGCTTTGCGGAAGAGTCTATGTTTCAGGCGGATGAGGGAAATAATTTCTGGGGAAATCCACGGGAGGCGGCATTTGCCGTGTGCTCTGAAGTGGGGTACACATTTCTTCTCGATTGCACTCTTGAAGCACAGGTATAACTCGTACATATCGTCCACTGTGTCCTCGTTGAGAACCATGCACCATGCGGCAAGATGCAGAAGGTTTTTTAGGTGTGCGACGTTTGTGCGGGCGTAACTGTGAATTAGCCGCGCATGACGCCCAAGGCTTGGGAGGAATGTGTAGGTTCGTACATAAATTGCTTTGTGGTCGCATCCACTAAGGCTGTCCTGGACCGTGCAATATACTACCAGGGAGGGGTTAGACACAAAAACAAGGTCGAGGTGTGATGAGCTTCCTTTAGGCGATGTGTATGGGGGGAGCAGCAAAGCTGTACAAGGCCCGTGGTCTCTGGCGCACGAACTTACTTGGAAGAACGTGGATTGATGCGCTCAACATCGATTTCAACAGACTGTCTGTTAGAACCGTTAAACTGACTACACGCACCACGCTGGAGTCAATTCTCACGTGATTCTCGCGCGTGTACACCGCCAGTCTTGGCTGCTCCACGAAGCTGACGGTTTAGCTACAGTTCAAGCTTGATGCAACACCACGGTTCTTCAAGCCGAGATTTATTCCGTTTGCGACACGCGCGACGGTAGAAAACGATCTGCAGAAGCTGATCAACAACAAGGTTATTTCACCAGTTGAAGTATCAAGATGGGCAACACAAATCGTGGAAGTCCCCATAGCTCACGTGTCAGTCCGCGTGTGTGGAGACTTCAGCGTCACCGTAAATCCTCAACTGGACATTGCTCAGTATCCTCTACCACGACCTGAAGAACTGTTTGCCAAGCTCGACAGAGGCAATCTATTCACGAAGTTGGATCTCTCCGAAGCGTACTTTCAGATGGAACTGGACGAATAAGCCAAGCAAGCCATTGTAGTCAACACCCATTAAGGACTGCTTCAATTCCATCGAATGCCTTTTTAAATTGCGTTGGTGCCAGCCGTGTTCCAACGAACGATGGACCAGGTCACTGCAGGTCTTGATGGCGTGGCTTGTTATCCAGGCGACATCACTGCAACCGGGAAGGACACTTTCGATCATCTTCAGAATCTGGAACGAGTTTTTGAGCGCCTCAAAGAATACGGGTTCACTCTGATGAAAAGCAAAGCACCTTTCTTCAAGAGCAAGTCGAATATCTTGGACAAGTGGTTCATGGTGAAGAATTCAGTTCGTCCCCTGAAAAGATCTCTGCTAAGCTCAACATGCCTGAGCCCGAAAGTCTCAGTCAGCTGAGATCTTTTCTGGGGATGATCCAACACTACAGTAGGTTCCAGCCATAAGCTTGGCCGAGATGTCCGCACCACTCAACGCCCTTCTACGAATGTACACTGCCTGGAACTGGACCTCCTATTGTGTGGACGTTTTTGACAAGATCAAACAGCATCTATCAGCAACCGAAGCTCTTGTCCACCCTGACAAGACGATCTACCTTGCGGCAGATGCTTCATCAGAGGGAGTTGAAGCAGTGATCTAACATAAAATCAACGGAAAGAAATGTCCCATCGCTCACGCCTCAAAGACACTTACGAAGACGGACCGGAAGTACACTCAAATTGAAAAAGAGTCACTGGCAATCATCTTTGGTGTACGTACGTTCCACCACTACCTCTCGGGACGCAAGTTTCTGTTGTGCACAGATCATTGACCTTTGACCACCATTTTTGGACCAACCAAGAGCATTCCAGTCACTTCAGTAACAGACGTTACTGAAGTGACTGTAACGTTGGGCGCTAATTTTAATGGATTACGCCTACACCATTGAGTATGTCCCAACCGACAAGTTTGGGAACGCTGATGGTCTGTCTTGGTTTGCCAAAAGGCTTCGATCAAGCCTTTGACCAATAGATGTCACAAGGCATGTTTTCCATTCAATTGCAGTCTGAAGGTGTCTTCGCATTCCAAAACGAGAGTCTGGCAAAGCTCCTCATCAAGGCAACTGACATCGCCAAGGAGACAGCAAAGGATAAAACACTTTCCCAGGTTCGCACACACATCTTGAAAGGATGGCCAACAAAGATCGTTGACCCAAATATTCAACTGTTCCACAAGCAAAGAGCAGAACTTGCCGAGCTCGACGGTTGCATTTTTTGGAATGCTCGAATGGTAATTCTAAGGAAGTTCAGGCCATCTATCCTCGATCTGCTTCATGAAGGTCACATTAGCCAAACGAAGATGTAGCTGCTCGCGCGATCTTATGTTTGGTGGCCAAGGATTGACCAAGAAATCGAAAAACAAACTCAACAGTGCGAACAGTACGCATCATTATCGGACAATCGACCGCAAGTCCCTCTGCATCGTTGGGAAGATCCGGGAACACCATGGCATCGCCTTCGTCAGGCTTTGCAGAATTCGACCGAAAGCACTACCTCATCGTCATGGATGCTTTTAGCAAATGGCCGGAAGGCATACCGATGACATCTACGAAAGCATCAGCGACCATTGATGCCTTTAAAGAAATATTTCAGCACCATGGTCTTCCACAACAGTTGGTAACGAACAATGGACCTCAGTTTATTAGTTCCGAATTCGAGTCGTTTCTGGTTCAAAACGGCATTGACCACCTTCTCACGCCACCGTATCATCCGAAATCAAATGGTCAAGCCGAGAACCTCGTGAAAATGTTCAAGACCGCTCTTCGTCCCGCAAAGGGAAAGGACAGCCGGAAGAGCCTGCAAAACTTCTTGATGCGATACCGCATTACCCCTCATATATCCACTGGGAAGGCACCATCCGAACTTTTGAAACAAAGACACTATAGGACGGTGCTTGATTTGGTTAAACCCTCGGCTAATCCGTTCAGGTCTCCACAGATCTGCCACTTGAACTCGCGCTCGTTCGCAATTCACCAAAAGGTCTGGATCAAGCACCCGCTGGGAAAACAGCACTGTATCTACGGTGTGATTCAAGGAAGGGCTGGTAGTGTGATTTACGAAGTCCTGGATAAGAGCCTCAAAGTTCGCCGTGTCCATGCTGACCACCTAAAGCACAGAGTCACATCCGATGCTACCCGAAGGCCTCCTCTTTCCAGTCAGCAGAAGTCCGCCGGTGGAACGCACTGCGTCATCAACGGAATTTCAAACTCCAGCAAGCCCAGGAGGTGCAGCCCATAACTTGGATACCATTCCAAGGTACCCTCAATGAAGACGCATGGCACCGGAGCGCTTCCAGTCTTTGTAATCGAGGAGGTGTAGCATACAGCCTGCTATCATCACCAAAAGGCACCATCCAGTCAGGTGCACGGTCTCGCGTGGCTGGCAGCTCGGGTGTTTGGCACCATTTTTCCTGGCGGCCGGACATGCTTAGTTTCGGCTCCTCGAAATAAATATATTTAGTTATTAACCACCTGAACCAGGTTACAACACTCCCCATCCTCCTCCTCCTCGCCTCTTCCTTCTCCACTCCTCCCCCTTCTCCTCCCCGTCCTCCTCTCCCACCCCTCCCCCTCCTTTTCCTCCACCTCCTCCCCTCCCCCACTTCCTCCCTCCTCCTCCTCCTCTTCACCGCGCGTTGCATCATGAGGAATGTCTCATAATACACCACGCGGGACCCTCGTAATGTCACACGTGACGCCACGAGTGACGTCACGAGGGTCCCGCGTGGTGCATTATGGGACATTTCCCATAATGCACCGCGCGGTTACTCTGACTGTGACGCCGAAGCCGCTCAAGCCGGAAACGGGCGCCTAAGGGCTGCGCTCTAAAAGCAAGTCGCTTGTATTGTCTAAATCAGCAAGCTTAAACTCCTGTCCCATCGAAATAGTCAGTTCCTTCAAGACTTTGGGCGTATTTTCTAATGGGAACATATCATGGGATTGTCAAATAAATTATCTTCTCCCAAAGCTATCCTGAGTGATAGAGATACTAAATGGCTACCTTATTTGTTGCCCAGAAATGTTAAATTGCGAATTTATAACTTTCTATTTTACCCTCACCTAACATACTGCCATCTAGTCAGGGGTACATCAACTCTAGCCAATACTGAAAGACGGTTTTTGTTACAAAAACAAATCAGCGCATGTAATGTTTTTTGCAATACTCATACTGCCGAACTATTAATAACTTTCAGATAATTCAAATTTACATGTTGTATGAATATAGACTATGCGTCACTTTAAAGAGGCACTGACACCCCAAAGGTCGTATTTATTTTTATTGTCTAAAACGATGCAAGTTGCAGTCATAGACACGTAAAAAAAAACGCATCGCGAAAAAAAATTTTCCCGCGCGCGCCTTTTTATTTTTGGCGTTTGATTCTCCCGCCTCTCGCCTCCTCGCTTCTTTTGATTCGTGACGTCAAGAATCATGAAATTTAGAAACTTTGTAGGCGACATCTTTATAACATTTAATAACGGCAATCCTAAAACATGTTTTTTAACGCAATTGCGAACGCACTACGGCCCTTCTTCTTGAAATACCGAAAATCGGGAGTTCGTTGTGGTGCCGTCTCCTGGATTTGTATCCTCCAACGGAAAACAGGCGACACCGCTCAAAACCGGTCCGCCGCAACGTCGGCGCTCGCTCCTTTCCTTCTCGCTTTGGGTCGCCATGGCAACAGCAGGGAGTGGTGAAAGAAAGTGGACTCTCGGGACTTCGCAATATTTGACGTCAAGGCACCGGCGCCGATCGCGCGGGAACTTCGAATTCGGCATTTGGAAATTGTTTTTTTACTTCACAAATACTGAATTCCCCAATTTAAAATCTTGAGGGTAATGTCCCGGCATCGTATTCAATCGTTTCGGATAATAAAAAAAAATATGATTTTGATGTGTCAGTGCCCCTTTAAGAAGGAAAAAATAAGGTGCTCATTTTTTTTAGAAAACCTTCCGTCTTTGGAGAACAATCCACCAGCACACCCCACTCGCCGCGCGGAGAAGTGGAGGATGGTCATTTAGCGAACGAACTATAGTTTTTAAATGCTTAAATTTGCACGCGCTCATTTTTTAAATCATTTTATATTATTAATGTGTATTTCGACTGTATCACTGTTAAGGATTTGCGCTTGCAGCTGACCATTTTACACGCTTGCAGCTGACCATAATGGGGACCTAAGGACCAGTCCAGCTGGCAATTGCAGCTTTTAGAGCGCAGCTCTTAAGCGCGAAACACATGTACGACGAAACCTTCCGATCCGACGTGCGGACTACCGGAATGACCTTGGGGGGAGAGGGTTTTCGTAGCATCGGAGAGCGTTGAAAACCCTCGCCTCCGACCGTCGTATTGCGCGGTCGGACGTCGGATCGGACGGTTTCGTTGTACATGTGTTTCGCGCTTTAGGCGCCCGTTTCCGGCTTGAGCGGCGTCGGCGTCGGCGTAGCCGCGCGGTGCATTATGGGACATTTCCCATGATGCACCGCGCGGGGAGAAGAGGGAAGAGGACGAGGGGGACGAGAGAGGGAGGGGAGGGGAAGGGGGAGGGAGAGGGGGAGGGGGAGGGAGGGAGAGGGGGAGGGGGAGGGGAGGAGAAGGAAGGGAGAGGGAGGGAGGGAGGAGGAGGAGGAGGAGGAGGGGAGGAGGAGGTGAGGGAGGAGGAGAATGGCAGGAGGAGGGCAGGAGGAGTAACATGGAGGATGATGAGGTGAGGAGGAGGGGTATACCCTCCCATCAGTACCCTTCTCCCTGCTCCTCAAGAGCTGCGCTCCAATTCGGCGTAACAGGGTGTTGTAAACGTCTTTCACTTTTTGTCATGTGTCCCACCATCATAACCGACTAAAATAAATATGTGCTATTATTATTATTATTAAAACCACCCGCCTGGCGACAGTCGAGCCTGGCTCATGGATTGGACACGAGAACTGCTTGAGCATTCAGCGCCGGCTCATGATGGACACTCGGGTAGTGGCTCGTGCCCAGCCACTGCTGTGATGACTATAGGAGGTATTCACTGGACGCCATTTTTGATGGCGATGTTCAGAGCGCATGTTCACAACGAGCTCACATTAATAGCCTGCTAAGACCGGCAACCTTGATGGTGCTAAATGCACGCTCGAAAAGGACTGCGGGAGCTCGCCGTCAGCACGCGCTCAGCAGCAGCGCACACGGATATGGCCGCCAGTGAATACCCCTATAGCCGAACTCTAACCATGCCTGGAGCTTGCACGCGTTTTCTACTTTTCCAACCCCAGCGCGATGGTGTGATTAATCTTGGTGGCCTAGGATAAACACCAGGCTACGCGGCCGCTAGTTCTGGCTGTGAGTTGAGGCGATGAACGATGCTCATATTTGTTAAGCCTTTTGCCGATTGTCATTGGCTAAGAAAAAAAACTAAGCTAAGTGTATTCAGTTGTTAACATCAGGAAGTGATTTGAAGTAATATTTAGGCAAACTAGAAAATCGTTTCATTACTTCTTTTGAAATAGATCAGTAGCTTTCATTCTATAATAACTTCCGAAAATGCGCAATTCATCCAAGAGATCATATCCTTGTGCAAAGCACGTCCTCGTAAAACAAAAATTTATGACGTACGTCCTCAAATATTTTTCCGATGTTTTACAGGCAGGAGATCGAACTATAGGGGGCGCTCTGACCCGTTTGTTTTCCCCACGCTTGGTGTTTACTCAACACAAGGCCTGTGCACATGCCGATAGGCCTTATGGGCATGGCCATGTCATCTTCTACAATAGACCGCGGGGCGCAGTTTAATGTAAAAAATACTAACAATCGACGAAGCGACGTTAAGTGCCGGATCTATCCTCAGAGAATGCGAGCTTGACCCACTTCGGCTTTTGTGCTGAGCTGGAATCGTGCATGCTGCATTGTTCATGCAGGCCGTAGTGGAAACAAAACAGCCCCTCCTCCCCCTCGCCGGAGACCACGAACTCCAGCCGAACGCTGACGCCGCGTTCGGTTATGTCGGCCGAATGCTGCGTCATTGTATTTGTTGTCCCCATCCGTGTAGTTGTTAGGTTAACCGCTTGGGGCGTCACGGTCTGTCCTCCTCCCCAATAGCTGTTAGTGGTAACCTCTAACAGCTATCTTCTGTTGACGTCATGAATCAGATGATCGCTCCCAGCCGCTGCTGTAGCCGCTCAGCTTACGAGAGAATAGAACTGCGGATCATCGAGCCGGATTCGAACAAGTGACGTATGAACGGCAACTAGTGTTTGGCGTAGACAGACAGCTGTAATACCATTCCGAAAAGGGACTTCTGGTCGGTACCATTTTCAGCGTTCGTGCGCATAATGCGGGAATTGCTCGCTTCCCGAAGCGAAGAGAATGCGCGTGCTGGGGATGTGGAGATCACACACTGGGCTGTGGAGTTGTAAACATCCATAAGGTGTATGCGCCGAAGAACTGAGAGAGAGGAGGAGACTAGAGTGCGCGGAGAAGTCAGAACGCAGAGCTTTGGTTCGAATGATTAGTAGGTAGACCTAAAGTTAGCTGCCTTTGTCTCCACTGCACGCGTGGAATGTGTTCGAAATGCGAGAGCCAAACGCGAGACGTCGGCATTTCGTGTTCGAATGCGTTCGACAAGTGCAGTGGATACAAAGGAAGCTAGCTTTAGGTCTACCCACTAATCCTCGGAATCAGAGCTCAGAGTTCCAACGTACCCGCGCGCTCTCGTCTTCTCCTCTCCCTCAGTTTTTCGGCGCATACATTTCAGTTCTTTCGTCCTTTGATAACGCTTCGCAGTCTCGTAAACCTCGAGCGTGCAGAGGATGCCAGAGGACGCCAAAGGCCACGAGCACGTGCTGGAGGCCGGGAATTCGAGAGACGACCCAATGTTGTCACCTTGTCAGGGATAATACTGTGCTCGCCCCGTTCACTCTTTTAAGCTGAGACTCTAGCGAGAGCCACAAGTGCGAGCTAGCACGTGACCCTGGCTTTAAGACGTGCAGAGCGCGCGTGTACGTCAGTATGCGGAGCTCTGGTTGGAATGATTAGTCTGTACAATCAAAGCAAACTGCATTTTAATCAACTCAACCTTCTAACTCGTTTGGACAGTGAGTAGAGAGAAAGGAACTTTGCTCATGCACACTATTCATTTCAAATAAGAGCTCAGGGCTCTAACGTGTCTGCGCCCTCTCGTGCACCCCTCCCCGCTTTTCCTCACTCCCTCAATTTCTCGCCGTATGTTCCGTTTATCTTTTAGGTAAGAGTGCACCCACGGCCATAAGCGCGTGCTAGCCCGCGCTCCTGGTTCTTGGAAGTACCTTTCTAGCGCGAGCACTCGTTCTGCGTAGGAACGTTTCTAAGCAGCGGCCTCGTGCTTTCGCGCCAGTGGCATTGGTTACTGTCTTAGCCTAAGGGTGATCAAGTTATATACTTCGCTCACTTTTAAGGGTTCCCTGAGGAGGTTTTTGAGATCGACCAAATGTGGCGATAACTTACTCTGCGGGCTCTAAGCATCCTAGAAATCCATAAATCAAAAGGATGCACGGCCGATTTCCCCTTTAAAAAAAATAATAAAAACCTTAATAATTTTCTGTAATGCCGAATTGAAGCGCAGCTCTTCAGGAGGAGGAGGGGAGGGCACAGAAGGGAGGCTATGCCCACTTCCCCCTCCGTACCCTCCCATCCTCCTCTCCTGCTCCTCTCCCATTAAGGAGAAAATTTTCGCTAAATTCTCCGCTTATTTTAGAGGGAATATTTACCTCTAAGCTTAACGGGAAAATAATGACGTCACACGTGACGTCACGTGTGGCGTCTTTATGGCAAACGTACCACTAAATTTAACGGAAGCATTTCCCGCCAAATTTAGCGACATTTTTTCCCATTTTTAGCCGGAACATTTTACCCTCCCGACGTCACACGTGTGACGTTATTATAGAAAACGTCACATAACGCAACGCGCGGTTACGCCGACGCCGACGCTGCTCAACCCGGAAACGGGCGCCTCAGAGCTGCGATCTCAGATTACAGATGTTTACAAGTCTCTGTAGTACGAAATTAGAGCGCAACTCTTGAGGAGGAGGAGGAGGGGAGGGTATGCCCCTCCTCCTCTATACCCTCCCTTCCTCCTCCTTTGCAATTCCTCCTTCACCCCTCCTTCTTTCCTCCTCCTCCTACTTTTCTTCTCTCCTCCTCCTCTGATTCCCCCTCCTCTTCCTCCCCTCCTCCTCCTCCCCCTCTTTTCCTTCTCCCCCTCTCCATTTCTCCTCCTCCCCTCCTCCACCTCCTTTTTTCCTTCTCCGTACCCTCCCCCCACCTCCTTCGTACCCTCCACTCTTCCCACACTTTCCCCGCTATATTTAGCTGAAAAATTTATGACACATGACCTCAAGTCGAGTTCAGTGTCCCTCTAAATTTAGCGGGAAAAATGACGTCACGTGACTTCGTGTCACGTCACCTATGAAAAAATTCAGCTTCTCCGCTAGATATGGCAAGAAAACTGACGTCACGCGACCTGTACACCAATTCAACTTCCCGCTAAATTTAGCTGGGAAACTGAATCGGTGTTGAAGTCGTGTAACGTCAGTTTTACCGCTTAATTTAACGGGGAAACTGAATGCGCAGTGTTACATTATGTGACGTCACAGACGTACATACCAATTTAGTTTGTTCGCTAAATTTAGCGAACGCTATAGGTCTGTGACGTCCTATAATGCAACGCACGCGGTTACGCTGATGCTGACGACGACGGCAACGCCGAGGCGCCTGTTTCTGCGTTATACGCAGAAATAGGCGCCTAAGGGGTGCGCCCGAAAAAGTAGTCAAATATCAAACACACCGAGGTCATCTCCGGCGATGGGACGAGCATTGTTCCGGCAGCCAGGTCGACATGTGAACAACGAAAACGCTGCATTTCGTTGAGATTGCAAAAGCTGTTATGTCGAAATGTGTGTGTTATTTCTTCTTTTTTTTTTTTTTTTGATGAAAGCAAATAAGAGCAGTCGAAAAATGTTAATTTTACGCCGAGAGGAACCATAATACTAGAATAGTCGCCTCAGAAACAGCGCACTATGCTTTGTTTTGTTTTTTGTCTTCCGCGGGAGTGGTGTTTCCGGTCGTTAGTTCTCGAGCGCGAGGCTCCCTGCTGAATCGTAGTCCGGGCTGCTAAAGAAACAAGCCGAGCGCACTCGAGATATCACTCCGCGGTTCCAACGGTCAGAGGCGCGATGACCATTCGATTGCCATTGGCTGACAGTGGTCCTGGTTTCGGGACATGCTCCTCCCATCGCCGGAGATGAACTCGGTGTGTTTCTATCTTTGATTTCATTTTTTTTTTAAATATGGATATCGGCCGCGTATCGTCATGATTTCTAGGGTGCTCAGATTCAGCAGAGCGAGTTATAGCCATAGTGGGCGAACTCAGAAACCTTCTCAGGACACCTTTAAGCAAAAACTGCAGCCAATAGGTAGTTTTAGTTGATCGTTCCGTTGACTTCGATAAATATGCCCGATACTCCACCGCCGCCTTTGCGCATGCTTCGTATCGTTATCGGGAATGTCGGAGATATCGGAACGGTCCACTAAAACGTTTTAATGTCCGCAAAACGAGCCCTCAGACTAGAAAGGCACATCTCAACTCCAATCGCGAGGACTAGCCCACGCTTGTAGCTTTGCTTGCAGCCTCGGCTTGAGGCTGAAAGGAGTATAGTGGATCCAGGCAGCGCTGGCTAGCTTGGGGACTCTCTTTCCGGAGGTGCAATGGGGGACGGCGGGGCTTCGGACGCCGGCGGCGCTCCGCGAAGCGGCTTGCAAGGGTGGGTTAGGTGGGTTAATATTCTTAATGAACCATCCGCAGGCGAAGCGGCGTAAAACAGGGAGGGGGGGGGGGGGGGGGGCACTGAGTTAACACGCGCCCCAGTAATACACCCGCCGTCTCCCACTGAGCCTTCCAAATGGACGGCGACCTAGCTCGCGTCCCTGTCATCGCCAAAGCGTTTCACGGCGTTTTACAAGGAGCGCAAAGTGTTTCACGGCGTTTTAGAAGGACGCCAAGACGCACGCGTCTGCCGCTTCGCGCCTCCTCTATTTGTGCTTCAGTGTACGTTTGCGTCTCTCGGTGGTTCAGGAATTCACTGCCCTGACGTAATACGTAGACCTCGTCTTCCAGGTAGTATCGGCTGTAGCCTGGACACCCCGTTGTGCAGGCGGATGAGCACGACCATCCGAGCGGACGAACCTGCATGCAGTATGGCTGTAGACCTCGGAAAGTCGGTAGCAGGCCCGAAGAAAGCACATCTCAGTTACTGTGCGCTGAGGAGGTTCATCGTAGAAGTGCGGATGAGGCATGTCGGCGGAATTCAGACCGGAAGCTAGAATGGCGGGAAAATCTTCAGAAGCGTGCTCAGGAGGTGGTGCAGCGACAAAAACGTCGCCAAAAGGATTGTGAAAAACGCAAGCGCCGAGCTGCTGTCGCTGTGACACACGTTGTGCGGTAGCGTAAATACACTGGGATTTTTAATTACCGTACTCGTAGTTGGGGCCCGTAAGAAATAAATTGCAGATTGTTTTTTTGTATATCGCAGAATCAATTTAAAGATTTTTGCAACGCTCAGCCTTCTTACAAAATGTAGCCAGACCTGGGGGGGGGGGGGGGGGGGGGGGGGGGCGTTTGCCAGTGTTTCAGACCGTGTTGTTATCTAAATATAAAGTTATAGCCGATTTTTTAATTTTTCATGGTGAACATTGGACCCCTTCCCGGTAGCGGATGCCACTCATCCCGTACGCACATAGGCTTAGTCGTCCCGCCTTCCCTAATTACATTTTTCAAAAATTGCTTATAAAGTGTGGATTAGATAACTGCAAGCCCTGGAGATTTTACATCTGGCACGCACCGCTAAGACGGGCAAAGACTGAGCGTTCGGCAAGGCGTATTTTATTTTTGTGCTGAACAAAACACTACAAATTTTTTCGCGGACACCCAGTTCATCATGATGCTGAAACCCTAAGACTGCGAAAGAAACTTTCAGACGAATTAGAATAGTCAGAAGAAAGGTGACAGACAAGGGTATCAAACTCAACTAACAAAATCATTTTCATTCAGCGATTTTATATCCCTCTCTCAAGATCGTCCTCAACGTAAAAAAGCAGCAAAAAGAGACACTGTTTTGCAAGACTTGTTGGGGTAGTTGTATTATGGTACTGAGCAAACGTATAAACTAAAAAAACAAACAATCATTGTTTTCAAGGTGACCCAAATTCTAAGCTAGCTTGTTGCCAACGCACCAAGACACAAAACAATAACAAACCCAGGAGTGAACCCAACCAAAACGGTTACACAAAACCAAACCCTTTGACGCACAGATACACGCAGGAATAAAAGAACAATGTCACGTGACATATGTTACAAACCCACAGATTAAATATATTTGACTCGGTTTTTTGTCGATCCAAACATAATATGAAAGCAAGCATAAACAGTGCGAAAAATGATAACGACGAAGTGTAAAGATGCATACGAGGTAAGCGCTGGAGTATACGAGGCAAGCCATTCCCGCCTTGTTCTCGTAAGTGGTATAGGTGGCCGATCGTTTTGTTAACGCACCGCAGCTTGGTGCATTTAAAGCGAAAAGCACGCGCTTTGGAGTCACGGCGTAAGCAGGGGCGGATCCAGAACTCCGTTTTTGGGGGGAGGGGGGCGACATTTTGTCAAATTGCACTCCGAGAAGGGAAGAGGGGGGGGTCGACTTTGCTTGGGGGGGGGGGGGGGGGCGGCCACCCCCGTCCCACCCCCACCCCTTTGAATCCGCCCCTGGGTGTAAGAAACATATTTTGGTAATTACACTCCATTCGTCGGATCATCCATGCGCACCGAAAGCAAGCCGTTTTGTTTGGGCACCGTCTATATGAAAGAGACGTAGGTTCTTACCGCGACCACCTAGCTGTTGCTGGCTATCTTGATTCTTTTATAGCAACCAACAAAGAAGACGAAGAAACCCAGCGGTCAAAAAGCGCAAGCGCGAAAGCGCGAGGAATTCGATGCTAATCGGGTCGGCGGTAACTGTCGACGGTGGCGGGCTCCTTCTGGTTTTGTGTATATTAAATAACTTATAAGTGGTAACTCGAGCGGAACCGTTTCACCTTCAACTGACCATCATGGCCAACAAGGGAGACTCCCCCTCAGCCGATCTCTCATCGGTGCACCTGCGTCTTCCAAAATATTGGATCGCCGATCCGGAGGTAGGGTTGGCTCAAATTGAGCGCCAATTCTGCACATATAGGATCACTTCTGAAATCCACATGTTCCATCACGTGGTCGCCGCGCTTTCACCAGAAATTGCAACTGAAGTGCGGGATTTGATCCTCACCCCGCCAGCAACGGATCCTTATACCATCTTGAAAAAGGAACCGGTGTAACGCACCTCAGAATCCGAACAGCGCCGCCTACAGCAACTTTTAACTAGCGAAGAGCTCGGCGATCGCAAACCATCATCATTGCTCCGACGCCTGCAACAACTCCTTGGCGAAAGGGTCATGACACTTCGCTGTTGAAGGAACTGTTCCTTGAGCGGTTGCCAACTAACGTTCGCATGGTCTTAGCGACGGCGCCGGATCTCCAATTGGCCGCCCTGGCACAACTGGCGGATTCCGTCATGGATGTGGCTACACCAACGGTAGCACAGCTACCGTTGAACAAGAACCAGTGTCGCCTTGCTAATATAGCAGACGTTTATGTTGTCTAAACAGGGATTTAGCTTCTAATTCGCATTGTTGTCCCCTTTTTGTGGGCTGTTTATACTTAATATGTCATGAACCAACTCGCTCACGTGGGATATTTGGTGCAGACAAAGTTGCTTGCTTAGTGAACTGGACGACTATATCAGTTACGTGGCCAATTCCAAATGTTTCGTAGACGTTTCAAGCTGACGATATTCAATAAGTCACGCAAGTCAGATATAGTGTACATTTATCCCCTGAGACTGTTCTCTTAACCATCATCACTGAGTGTTGTAAAACAATGTTAACCGTTCTGACAACTGGATCCACATGATTGACTTCAGTTTCTGGAAAATTACTTGCTCCACAAAAATGATAGATGATGTACTTACTCTGTTTTCGAAATACTGACTCAAATCGAATAAAGATAGAGTAGGTTCTGTCCAGAAACCGTATACTTTATCTCGTCGCATTTCGTCCAACTGAAATATAAAAAATAGTGAAAAAATGATTAGGAAAGCGCATAATGTATACACCGTGCGTTGTGTCAAACTAAATACAATAAAATCGATTCCATTGTGATTATCTATTAACTTTGTCGCTCAAAATTAGATGAAAATGTATTACATCGTGAATATATAGAAACATTAAAAAGGTTCTTTTGTTTTTAGCTTGGGTTCAGATACTTAATCTAGAAGGTAGTTTATAATTTCAGCGAAAAACAAGAGCCCAGTTATTTTTATAAGCACACTCAACAGCTAATTTTCCCCATGACAACTCTTTGAATCGAGTCATATTGGCTTCGAAGATGAAAACAAGTATGTATATAAAAATGCGATGATGACTTGTTAATAGGCATCAACATAAAAATCAGGAATACAAAAAAAAGAGGCAACCGCGATTAGTTTTCTACATATTTTAACACAAATCACAACAGCTGCAAACAGATGCCAGAAAACCTCTAACGGGCTGAAAGGGAGCTAGTTGATACATTGGTGCAAAAGAAAAGGTCAGCTCGAACGTTAGGAACGAACACACAAAGAAATAGGCATGTTTCTCCTCTCTGTGTTTGTTCATAACGTTCAGCTGACCTTTTCTGTTTGAAAGTAATATAGTAAAAACAATGTGTGTTTTGTATTTTTTACGCGAATAAATAAACCAACTTGAAATAGTATCATGGAAACCACAAGTTAAAGTTGTCCTTAAAAAATGTCGAGTGCCAAATTTTTTCTTTAAGAAATTGATATGAAGTGTGACACCTAATTTCTAAAAAGCATCTTGAGCGGCGACTTACAAGAAGTGAGATAGCATTTGGAGAGCATATTGGTTGAACCTCTTGTTATGATAATGCAAAAAGAGACAAGAGACACACAGAAACACGTCAGACACCAACAGTGCTTCTGTGCGTCCCTTGTCTTCCTTTGCGTTCGCATACCAAGATGTATATGAGAAGTTTTCTTAAATGCAGATCTTTGTTTACTAGTTCAATAGTGTACCATAAAAGAATCACAATTATTATCTGAGTAAAAAAATAATCATTTAATTTTCAGAGTGTCTTAGTTCTCCTGACAAACTGATCATGACGTCAAGGGTTCCGTGAGAACTAGATCCATCATAAGCCAAAGCGTTATTCAAAAATTGTCAAAGTGAGTTCTGTGTGTACATTCATCTGCCTCTTCAACTTGAAGTCCCTGAAGTATTACCCTCAGAGCTTTTGGTCACCATAGTTTCAAGAGATTCAAGGACTTATTTTCTTTTTTCCAGATAGCTTATCACGACGTGTAAAAAAATTGTAGAAGCGCAGGGGACCTGGTGTGTATTAATCAGTATGTTTAAACCCTGAGACTGGGAAGGAAACATGAATGTACTATATTAAAAGGGACAGAAGAGAGGTGACAGACAGGCTTGTCAATCATTTAGACGCGTCTGTCTCCATTATTCAGTCTCTTCTAATATATATTTAAGTGTCCTTCCTAGTCTCAGGTTTAAACATCATAATTATAACAACAGCGGCCGGGCAGTATGATCGAAATAAGCAAGTAGCAAAAATCCGCTTTGTCTTAGCTTGTCTCCTCAGTTTTTCCCCGCTCTTTCACAGTAGCTGTAGTTCACTCATGTACCAAGCGATCTTCATTCAGCTCATATAATGCTCCGCCCTTGCTTTATAACTTCTTTTTTTTTCGGTTTCGTTTGTCGTCTGGTGCTTTTGCATACATTTGTGCGTTGACGACGTGGCATGAACTACACATTGAATGCGGCTGAATGGCAACGTTTCGATGTGTCCGTAGTACCTAATTAATAATGTCTTTCTTTTCTTCCTCTAATGCCTGTACAAAAATTCAGGTTCCCATTTTTGTTTTTTTTTAATTCTCAAGCCGTTCGGCGACTCCCTGCTGAGTCTTTTGTTACACACACTTTGAAAAAAAAAAAAAACTAATATGCAGGATATAAATGGGAGAGTCTGCAGAGTGCCATACATAAATGGTTTCCGAAATAAGTATATTCCGCAATTTTACTTCATCCACGTATGAAGTCGCTATGCACAAAATGTGTTGCGCAGCAGTGTTCTGGGTTTGTGGTAAAGGTTGCAGTTTTCTCTTTGGTTATTGCGTGTCATTTTATTCCAAACTGTTATTTTTATCTGATGGTGCGTACTTCTTGGGTTTATTGTTTGTTCCCCCTCTTAACTGCAATCCCTCCCCTTAGACACCTAAAGTAGTTTACTCAAGTTTACAAATTTCCTGCCCCTGGCGTGAATCAGCTTTTATGTCTTCGCAGCTCCCCTTTGGTGCTGTCGTAGAATGTCCATCTCTCAATCATGGGGTCGTGGGTTTCATTCCAGTTTGGGCACCGTTTTAAATTCTCCGAGGACAGCGTTGCGTCACGCTTTCCTCGAGAATCCCTGCCCATAGTCCGTGTTATAATGAGCACAATCAATAAAACGTCTCTAAAAAAAATTGAGTTTTTTTTTTAATTTTTGTTTAACGATAAAGTTAGCATTCCGGATCAGGCACCAAAGCTTTGGAACTAACCGTTATGTTATTGAAAAGTTGTGAATTTTTTTAAACTTAAAGGGGAAAACAGGCAATTTCCTGAAGCTGACACCGCCGCCATTTCCCATTGAAAACTTTGAAAAACTGCTTAACTTTTTTTTAATCAAGAAAGTTCAAACACTGAAAATGGAACATGTGGCTTGTACAACGTTACATTTAGGCGGAAACTGAGCGTTCACCGATGCGTTGCTTATTTTCGTGGTAAAATAAACAGTTTTTTTTTCTTTCTTTTTTTTTGCGAACAAACATTGTATTTTGTGGGCCGCTAAGTTGACAGGAATGCGCAAGAGGCGTCTTTACAAGACTAATTGATCGCCTGGCTTTCGTCGCATCGCCCCGCTGTCTGTGCTTGAGCATGCGCAGAGTGCGTAGCCAGGGTTGCGAAACCGAAGGTTGAATTGTTCAATAAGCCTATAGCTACCACAACCCCTTCAGGTCATGGGTAAACGGAGTATAGTAGCCCCTACATTAATGATTCCGACCATGATAGAAATTTAGTCGTGCGTCCTCAAAATGTACAAGATAAGAGTAAGCGTCTGGCTTGAATTTTGTTATAGTTACTCTCGAGGGCTTGATACCGTGATGTTTTAAATGGGCAGGACGAGCACTAATACTGCTTCATGGGTTTTAGATCGGAACGTAACGGAAGCTAAAAACTGAGACAGCTTACCTTAGCCATAGCTTTTTCCATGCTAATGATGCTCCTCGCCATGGTTTCGAGATTTTGCGCATTATTGTTGAGCAAGAGAATAATATTTTTTATCAAATATTTATGTTCAGTTTCGATTGCCATAGCTCTCCTCTTGCCAATTCCATTGTTTGGCCACTCTGTCCACGGCAGTGCATACGATGAGGCTGTAGTGAGCTGTAAAAGGTTATTTATTTATTTATTTATTTATTTATTTATCTATTTATTTATTTATTTCATATTTCATTCTTGTTTATTTTCATTTTTTATTTATACTTTGAACGCTCTAGAATACGTTAAATTCCCAAATGTCGACAACGATTATATAAAGAAGAGTAAAATGGGCATTTGGGCGAGTGGTAAGAGTTCATCGTTACTTGCAGCGCGACTGGGACAAGGCCACACAGAGGAGAAAGCACAAAACAAGCGCTGTTTCAAAATAAAAAAAAAAGTTATCGGAAATAATAAGAAATTACAAATCGCTATAATTCCCTAAGCGCCTTCAGAATATTAAACATGCTGAATAAACCTAAGACTGCGGCAGAAATGAACATTTAAGTCGAAGGAACAGAAAGGACAGGACGACGTCTCAAGACGTCGTCCTGTCCTTTTCTGTTCGTTCGACGTTTACTGAAAACAATTTTCCTCTTAAACGGTTTTCGGTTTCTGTTATGGTTACGGTTTGAGTCCCTGACAAAAAGAAAAATAGTTGAAAAGAAAAGAAAAAAGAGCAAGCTCGACCGAACATTTAATCTCTTGCTTTACGCCAACGACCAAACCAACGAGATTTAAAATTGCGAGGCTATGCTATATTGTGTTTTTATCTACTTTTACCTTTATTTTGAAATAGCCTCTCATAGTAAGGTGCGTTCATACATTATAGCAACCCTTTACGTCGACGTTTCTCTAAAACACACAGCAAAGGACGGTATCGAAGGAATCTCTTTGTTTTCTCGGAGGTTAGTTATCACGTGAGACTGTTTGTTCGTTCATGTGGAAATGATCAAAGACAGCAAAGATCGCCTACCCGCTACCGCCACTCTTGCCTTTCAATTCTCGGCGCCAGAGATCGCTTTGTTTTTCACCTCGTATATTTTTCCTGGCTTGCTCGCATGTGCCCTTCCCTCCCACGTGAGACCTCAGGTTTCCGCGCTGAGCTTGACTAGGGTCAAGAAGCCCAATTCTTCGTATCACAAAAAAAGGAGTAGCACATTCTTTACAAAAGGCAGTGAATCAAGGTGATCTTGATTGAAACATCCGAACAAAGTTGTGAATGAATGGACGAAAAAAAATCAAGCATGTTCAAGTCAACACGGAATCCTCCCTCGACGGGCAAAGATGACGATTGTTGCAACTCAAGTCCAAAACAACATGTGAAAAAGACACAACTCCATTATTCTTTTTAA
The DNA here is from genome assembly GCF_016920785.2 of Ixodes scapularis. Classification (NCBI taxonomy): domain Eukaryota; kingdom Metazoa; phylum Arthropoda; class Arachnida; order Ixodida; family Ixodidae; genus Ixodes; species Ixodes scapularis. The sequence goes on from NW_024609846.1 coordinate 148,344,341, forward strand.
AGTGTTCGTGCCTGTTTTCTTTAGAATTATCTGGGTTAAAAATATTGACAGCCGTAAAGTATTAACAAGTTAGATACTTGTACTAACATGTGCTCAGGCATTGTAAATCAATAGGCTCTTTTTATATCATATGTTTTCACTTTGTTTTGTGATCCCGAGATTAATACGTCAAGTCTTGAGTATTTTCATCGCAAACAAACACACTGCAGACATATAAAACGCTTTCTAAGCCCCGGGAATCTGCCAGGTACCATAGGAATCTTCTTTGGTTAGTTCGATTTCTAAGACCTGCCCAATAGGACACCAATCAATGTTTGATTAACTCGACTTTGAGATATGTTGGTTCAGGTACTTTTTTATCGTTAAGTAAGAAGCCTTAAACAAAATTTTAAACTTTGCTCAGCGTATTGTGAATAAAACATCTGTGTTAATGGACTTATAATGCATGGCAACTTGCTCAAATTTAAATGAAGCATTAAAGCCACTTAGGTAATTAACTTATATTTGAATGCATATTAGAGTCTCTCACCTCTTCTAGCTATTCCTTTTTCAAGCTGAACAAACCAAATGAAACCAAGACAAAATTCACAGAAGTAAAGTAGAGCTGAGCTAGGTGGTACTTCGAAAATTCACAGTTCAGCGCACTTTCGTGCCTCAACAATTGTCAAGTACCTTCCTGTAGTTACTAAAAAAATAAAGTAAATTACAGGAATTTGAAGTTAATTAACTTAAAGTACGCTTAAAGTAGTACAGTACACTTACGAGAGTGCTACTACACCAATAGTAGTCTAATTTTTAACTGCGCTTGTTTTCTATTTGCGAGGGTACTTTCAGTGCGGCCTAGAAGTACACTTTGGTACATTTAAAGTATTCTCTGAGTAGACTGTCATACTGAAAATATATTTCTTGTGTATTAAGTACAATTATATTGTATTGCTTTTTACCAAGGTTGCCACTCGCATTTTTCCTTTAAACTTCGTTTCAATGTTAACTGAACATACTACTTTTCTGATTATTTAGACAAACATAAACTGGCCATATTTTATTAAAATGTAATTCCTCAAAAATGACTTCGAACTCCGAACGTAGACTCGAGAGCTTGATCGAGTCCTTTGATTTCTCGGATATATGTAGCGTCTTTTTTTTACGGTTGAAAGATGGCCGGTAAACGAATTACAATAATGTCATACAAGGTATAAAACTCAGAACGAATCTCTAAGTATGCCAGTTGAATAACACAATGTCACGCTTCTAGTCAGTAATGCGTACCTGAATTATGTTTGTGGGGAAATTTTGCTTGGTTCTTGTCACCTCAATATGAAATAGAGGCTCCAGACCTGTAATCTTCAAAACGTCTAGGTAGCTTCTAAACTTTTTCATCGATGGCCAATCTTCAATGCCGTGCTCTTTCAGCACTCTCCCAATGGCTGCAGGTTCGCCTTCATAGTATCCTGGAAAGAAACGTTTTTACTTTACACTCACTTGGAGATAATTGAAACTAAAAAGTATATATTTTGTGAAAAATATTCGACGAAGAGCGTTCTGAGTGTTACATCAAAGTGACTGCATTTTCTTCAATGGGGACTCAGCAAAAATTCGGCTCCTAATGAAACATTTTTGAACAATTTTGAGCACTGAACAGTTCTGCGTGTTGCTCTTAGCCAAGCAATCTGGTTCCCGATGTAAATTGATCGCAGAAACCAAGTGCAAAAATAAAAATGTACAAAAGAAATTTCCACATTTTATGAGAACAAAAACTGACTCGCTTAAACAAAGTAATAATTTCGAACAGCCTTTGTTTAAGTTGTCTAGCATATTGTGAGGTTCTTTCAAGAGCTACCTTACACAGTGCATGCAAAGTGTTAGGCTAGCTACTAAAGTAGCAAGCGAGCGCATGAAGGAGAATACGAGGAAGGTGTCTTTGATCAAGGCTGCTCATGCTTTCAAAGTGATTTTGTTTTTCTCTTTTGAAGTTTTCGTCTAAAACAACCCATCACTGATGCATTCATCATGAGGCCACAATCGCTTCGTTTTCGTTTCGTTTCCTCTTCTGGTTAGTCACAGCGTAGGCACGAGGGTGGCTTTACGTGGAGGGAGAGGGCTAAAGGAAATATAAACAATACGATGCACTAATTATCATCTAGCACAGAACGCCGAAGCACACAAATTAAAATATAATCATCTGATTAATATCACCATATACGTAGGAGATGTAACCCGTTCAATTATTTTGCATGCCACAAATGATGTACAGTGCTCCTGAAACTTAACGTCACCACTGAAATTGCCGTTTATGTCAATCTGTGCGGCGGTCGATTGAACAATTTGAAGAATGTTTGGGTTCCCGCTTTCTATCCATTTCTTAAAAGTCACCCCGAAAGTTTTCGTGAGAAATTTAACAGTAAGTGTCCGGCACGAGCTCCATGTTTGAGAACCCAGTGGCGGTGTTAAGTTTGGGGCGCACTGTACCTTCTAGGCACTTCCAATAAGCTTGCAGATTTTGTGCTGAAGACGACCCTTCTTTGTTAGAGACCATATATCTGCAAGTAAGCGAACATTAACTGGGCAATGATGCGTGCTGTAGTCAAGGTTATTGTTATACGAAAATTTATCAACTCTGATTTGATCAAACATGTAAACTCATCTGGGTTTTCTAGCCCCTTAACTGGGGACTTTTTGACCAAAAATATCTGTAAATTAAGGAGTTTTTTTTTTAAGTGCTTCTAGCTCCGAAGGTATAATATTAATATCAAAACCTAAAACAAATTGATTTATATCAAGCTGGATGTGCACCCTGGCACTCTCTACAATCCGGATTGGATCTTTCACTGTGCTGACGTTTTGCCAGGTTGCAGCAGGCCCCGAAGTTGATTTTGTTTCTATAAACAATTGTTCCGCTGTGTCATCTTCCATTTTGGTGTAGGTTTCCGGGAAGCATTCCATCGAACTCAAGAAATCAACATCGCAGTCGCTGTCTTTGCGAGTATTTTGCAGCAGCTCAGCGTTTTCTTCGTCGGTCAAGGGACGCGCTGGCGTTTGCTGGACGCCATTTTCCAAACAAACAGTCAAAGGTGTCATACAGGAGTCTTCAACCTTTTTTTTTGTGCTGCCATGAATGCCTCGTTTTAAAACTAAAAATGTTTCCGATGCATGAGGATGGATGGCGCATCCTACCCACCCACTAAATAGAGCGAGCGTTTAAAGACGCGCTTATCAACAGCAAAGGAAGTGCAGCGCGCCTATAGACGCGCCCCCAATCTTCAGTCAAAATTGACGCGCGCCTAAATTCGCGATCCCCAGTTAAGGGCTCAACTGAAAATTACCTAAAACCTCAAACTTTAAGCAGCTCTTATCCCCTGAAAGCTTTCGTAAACATTTAAGTTTCGATTAACAACAGAGTAAATAACTATAGGAAAGGACAGGTCGAGAAAATCGACGACCAGTCTCTTTGGTTCATAAACTCAACATATAGCCATAGATTAATTATTTCACTGATTTTCTTTTTTCACGACTTTATCGCACTGCACAAGATTCGGCACTATTCAAAATGCATGTATTAAGCCTTCTCTTCATAGTTTTAATTTGGATGATGCGAAGTCCTGTGATATTTTTCTTTGGCACTTGGATAATATGTCTGGTCTTGAAACGTTTGTTGCACCATAAAATCTTTTTTTTTCTTTAAAATATTTCGGAAGCTAAACTTGGATAGTAACCCAGATAACTATAACTGTTTGACTCGAAAGTTGCCAAGTGTATCTGTTCTCTGACAAAGAATAGAACTTTGTGCATCGTACTAAATTCCCCTCCCACTAAATCACCACCCAGTAGCATTTGGACTGTTTCCACTGTTATTCTTTTTTGTTACAGCGACGTTGGCCACTAAAGCAATGGTACGAAAAAAAAATGCCACCAACCTGAGTTTTCATCAACATTTAAAGAGACGACAGTATGAGGCGAATGTGCCAAAGCGACCAAATTTAAAGCTCTACATAAGAAGAGGCGTTGTATAAATGCAGAATGCGATGTCTAACACAAAATGCGATGCCAGCACACTGATATATTCTAAGAAAATAAATATAAGGAGCCTTCCCTTTTTCGTTATCAGCACAATTGTTCCCATCATAGCCCCACATTTTCTGTACTTCTTTTTTTCCACATTCCTGCGAGCGAAGCCAAGGCTTCGCTCGCAGAAATCTGGAAAAAAATACTTTAGCAAAACCACACTACTGTGTGGTTTTGCTAAAGTATTTGAAACCATTATGCAAGAATGTCTTTTAGCTCATTTATCTAAGTATCTGACGCTGCAACAACATGGTTTTATTAGAGGGCGCTCTGTCGAAACTAACCTTTGTACTTTTCTACACTACGCAGCCCCGGTCGTTTCAAACCGAGGGCAGGCTGACTCCGTATATTTCGATCTTACAAAGGCTTTCGACAAGGTTGACCATGCTTTGCTTGTACATAAAATGAAACAATATGGTTTCGCCCCTGAACTTTGTGAATGGGTTTATAGTTACTTGTCATCGAGGAAAAATTTTGTTCGAGTTGATACTGTTTTATCTAATCCGTTTTTCCCAACTTCAGGCGTACCCCAGGGGTCAGTGTTGGGGCCACTGTTGTTCCTGGTATTTATAAATGATATTTTAAAGTGTGTAAAGTTTGCTAATGTGCTTTTATTTGCCGATGACATTAGGTTATTCTCAAGTATTTGTTCTGAAAAAGATTGTGATGCGTTACAGTCTGATGTTTTGAGTATTTTGCAATGGTGCTCATCCAACCGTTTGCCCTTGAATATAAACAAAACTAAAGTCATCTCGCTAACTAGACGTAAAAATCCCTTACATTTTAAGTACACGTTGGGAAACTGTATTATTACTCGAACTGATATGATCAGGGACCTCAGGGTGTTAGTCGATTGCAAACTGACGTTCAGTTCTCATGTAACTGCTATTTGTGGTACCGGGTTCAAAATGCTTGGTATGATCTCCCGTTTGACTCGGCACTTCCAAGCACCTGAGGCCATATTACGTTTATTTTGTGCTCTGGTCAGGCCCAGGCTCGAATTCGCTTCTGTCGTGTGGAACCATTTAACGGAGACTGAATGTAGACGTATTGAACCAGTGCAAAGGCGTTTCGTTCGCATAGTCTATGATCGATACTTCCACAGGAGACTTTACTTCGACCACCATTCTGTGCTTAAGATTTGAATCTCACCACTTTGGATGACCGAAGGCATTGCCGAGATGCGGCTTTTCTACAAAAGCTTATCCAGGGTGTAATTGACGTACCTGACCTTTTGGGCAGCATAAAGTTACGTGTGCCAACGAAATTCACGCGACAGTGCGACATGTTCTACCCCAACATGCGATTAAAGGAGTCACCAATCTATCGTATTCAGACATCATGCAACCTCCTTGTCTAGCACGATTTTTTTTTCATGCCTTATTTTACCTTTAACACCTGATGTGTATTTTATGTACTTTGTTATGACTGTTTTATTATGCTGACTGTTCTAATATGACTATTGTGGTTTCCATATGTTTGCATGTTTCATAGGAATCTGACTTCTGTGCACCAATGTCAAAACCATTATGGTGTTTTTGGGCACGCAATAAATAAATATCAAATAAATAAATATCAAAGGCTCGCAATGCGAGCCCCTCTCCACCCTTCTCCTCCTCTCCCCTTTGAGCAGTTTACAGGAGTTGAATTCTCTCTTGCAGTTTATGGGGTGTACGAGGTAACATGTTCACCCATAAAGTTTTAGCCACCAAGACATATAACAAAAACGGCTGCTTCTGAAACACGTGTTGTAGTGTTCAGTCAGTTTGTTGAAACTACACCTAATAAAGTATGATTCAGTGTCGCCATGCTTGCAGCACAGTCTAATCAATATTGATTATTGTTTAGTTCCTGGCAGGCGCTAGTGCTTGAGTCTTGCGATGTGTATCGTTTATATAAATCCCCGACTGTGTGCTTTGAACAAGATATAATATACTGGGGCAATGAAGATGATGACATGCCATTTGTCGCCGGCTCCCTTTCTAGCCTACTTGCTTTATAATCTTTCCGATTGATATCGCTAGCTACGCTACGCTGCACTGATAGCGCAAGCACAACGTTGGCGCTTGCTCACCTTCTACCTCGAACAGAAGTTGGCGGGTACCAAACTTCACGGCTTATTTCAGTGAACCCAAAAAGAAGTTACCACCACTCTAGTAGTTTTGATGACAACCTTTGAATTCTAGAGCAAGGCAAACAAAAACGGCGATAGTTTTTTGCTTACTTTTTTCACTAACAACGTTGTTCTGAAAATAATAAAAAGATTCTCAGGGCCACTCTGAGCAGACAGCTGCCATATCCCACTAACAGTGGAAACGGCACAGTAATATTGTCACGAATGACAATTCATGAGGCGATGATAATTGAAGAAACTAAACGTTTATGGGGCAAACTTGTTCCCCCCCCCCCCCCCCCCCAAAAAAAAAAAAAGTGAGAGCCGTTTACAGCTCCTTGTAACGCCGAATTACAGCGCAGCTCTTGAGGAGGAGTAGGGAAGAGTACTTGGGGGGGGGGGGGGGGGGGGGGGTCACGTGACCTCTTGCTCCAGCGTTCGATCTTGCTGCTTCGTCGTCATCGACGCCTGCGACGCTAACCTTCCTTCATCTTGTTTCGGGCACAAGTTTGCCCTATTAAACGTTCATTTTGCTTCGGTCTTCGTCGCCTCAACAATTGCCATTCGTAAAATATTGAATGTTTTTTATCAAAATAAAATTTGACAGGTGTTGCACCCACACCGTACTGGTTGCATGAAATATTAAATAAATATTGTTTGTTCGACTGCTACGCTTAGAGTATATATGCCTTCATTACACCCCTATAAACAGCTGCAGCGGCGCGCCCAATTTCTTCATTCCACAAAATGCGCGTCTCGATTTACTATGAATAAGCGTAAGCTATATTTATTGGTAGAATTTTTGGCCAGCTAACATTTTTCTCGAAAGACTCCCTTTAATTATAACTAGAAATCTTAGGGTCAAGACATGTGCTTAAAATAAAAATACAAGTAAAAATACTGCACTGCTAAAAACTTATTTCAGTCTGAGCGGTGTTTCAAGATCGCGGGTGCCAATCCTTTTAAATTAATTATAAATTTTACCCACCGTAATGTCCCAGACATGAGCGGTATGCAGCTTTCACCATATCCGTTGCATTCATATCCTCGCCCCGATGAACAAGACGGCTCGTGAGTAGACCTGGGTAAGAATTAGGACACATAAATCTCTCAAATTTCTTCACATCGTACAGTCCCATATTCGCGAGGCTTTCCGCATCATTGATTTAGAAACGCTGACAACTTCATGTTCTTTCGGTTGGTTGTACTGATAATAAACTATTAGTTTCGGCTAGTTGGTTAGGCATATTAGACAATAATAGCACGAAGAACAGAAAAGAACACGAAGACGACGCTATACCAGGCGGCGTTATCTATACTCACAATTGCCGTTGAAATGCAATTTCAAAGAAGACGAGGAAGAAATAAGGGTAGTTATAACAAAAACTCAAAGGACAAAATCAAACTAAAAAGAAACTCAAGAAACAGGATACATGAAGTCAAATGCAGTCAAAAGAGAAAATAAATTTTCACAATAAAGGACATTACATGAAAACTAAAAATATCAACTAAGACAATTTTTCAAACATTATTTCAACGAACTTTTTGTCCAGTTTGTATTGTTAGTATAACTACTGACTTTTTTAGTGGGAATAGTTATTAGGACTATACTTCTTTTTTTTTATGATTCAAATAGAACACCAGTTGTGAGTATTGAAATCGTGCGACACGTATAGGGGGCGCCCGGATCCGCCTTTCAGATGGTTGGTGGCATCGCCACCAGTAACCGCTTCCATGTTACGCCACATATTGAAGCGCTGCCGTCTCTGCCCTATTCTAACGAGCCCGCAGCTTCTTTGCCCCGTTTAAACTTTCTCGCTCCGTGTTTCTTGATCTAGCACCAACACCGGACCAAATGTTTGGCACCTGACATTCGATACCTACCTGCGAGCGTTGCGCTGCGTGTGTTTTTCGTTACTCGACCCGCAGGAATCGTTTGGTGGTCGGGCTCAATCGTGTATCCCGCAGTTGGGAGGGGCAACGCTGCAAGCGTACCGCTATGTTTTCCGTTTATCTGCGCTGGAAGATACCCCTACGAAGCGTTTGTGTGTTCGATGGCTTGGAAATCATCAGTACGGAACGGCATTCACCCGCACCTCAACTGATAAAATCTACGTCAGAAGTATTGTTCGCTCATTTTATTATGTGACTGCTCTTCGTTTGCCGGTGGATTCACTAGACGTGCTGAGATTGAAATGATAGCGCGGCAGTTTTTGCCAGCGCATGGAGGAGATCTATGTTCTCAAGTTCCAGCTTTTGTGTAAAAAAACGTTAGCGCCAAATGTGGCTCCGAACGTGTTGTACAGCGCTGTGCTCAGGTAAGCTGACATTCATTGGAGAAAAAGGTTAGCTGTACTACAGTTGCCTAGAGAGGGGTAGTTGGTTCACTCGGCAGCGAAACCGGTTATGGCGAGGGTACCCGAAAACGTGGAAGAAAACCGAGGATAGCGGTGGCGCTGTAGTCGACTTTCCTTGAACAGTCTCAGCGGCAGTGAACTGCCAGCGTGTTGCGGTCGCTCCCAGTTTGCGGCCTTTCATTTAATTTGAGGAACATCCGCTTTTTGACGGAGCGAACATTTTGCACATACACAGTTATGAAGCCTGAGATGTTCAAGTAAAGCAGAAATGGACAAGGCAACGAATCGCAAACGCAGTTGGGGATTAATTGACCAGAAAACGCGAGTTGACACATAGAGGAAAAAAAACACGTGCCTAAGCTTAGTGTGTTTACGGGCACTAGTCCGGCTGGCTAATCCCCTACAAGGTTCACCACACCACTGAGACAAAAAATAGGCGCGCAAAGACCCAACAAGGAAACATCCCCCGAGAATAACAGAGCTAACATATATTCCTACTTTTGACAGAACCCCCGTAAGTTTCTTCTTACTACAATCCGCTTAACGTCAAACCAGAAGTTAGGGCAATGAAGAGAAATAGATAAACTTAAAATAAACTCCTCTACCCATTAATACCAACGAGTATGTCTCCCGCAAAGCGGGACGTACACATAAATACACGATTCAATATTCCGCAACGCATACGTCTTTATCTACCAGAAGTTCGGGCCCCTTTCCTTCATGACTAGTTAGACAGATTGAGTGATGAGAGGGATTCGCCTCTTCAGAGGGATATATCCCATTGGTGCCATCGTTGAAAGGGGAACGAAAAGACAAGTCATTGGCCGTGCTCCAGACCGACTAGACTTGGTTATTGTTAGCGGTCCCGCAGGGTACAGAGCGTTTTAATAAAAAAAAATGCTATTTAAAAATGTTTTGAAAAAATAAAGAAAAAGGGAAGTATTCTGGTAGCAAAACGGGAAGTGTGCACTATTTTGGGCGAAGATGAAATTACGTCTACTTGGAAAGGGATAGATGAATACAGGTTTTTTTTTTCACAGCGAAGATTTTCTAAAACAAATGTCCAAGGCTCTCTCAGTGTTTTCTATCCCAGTGGTAATTGATTAAAATCGCTTATATGAGAAGGTTCTTGCAGTATCTTTTTAGGTAATTCTCTGGGGGTATGTTTCTGTGGAAAGAAATCCTGCTCTTTGAATTTACTAGAAGCTACTCGAGACTGGTCTTTTTCCCGTTCATCAAAACGCTTGCACCTTGGTGTATTTATGTATAAAGAAAATCTATTATTGTATGGACATTAACATATTATAGATCATTTCCTAAATTACCCAAGTGCCAAGAAAGGTGCGCGTGCTAGCGTTTGCAAAATAACTTTTCAGAGCAAAAAAGAAAAAAAGGAAACACGTTGCACGCACGTTTTCCAACAACTTATTTTGGTTGTCTGCGTAATTTAAATATTTTATGCAGATAAGGAGAACGCGCGCGCGTACTTGCATTACCAGCATTCTGCTCGATATAGGTAGGTTGGCAAAAGGCATACACCATTCCAATATTTACAAGTCCCTAGCCCAACGTCCGACCTTCTCATCTCAGTACGCGCGCATGTCCTTCGGAAAGCGAGCAAATCACGCGCCTTAGGCACGAACACTGGAAATAAAACCGTCCGATGGCCTTTTTTTGGTTATGTTCTTATTTAACAGAGTCAGAAACATTCTGGAACATAATTTGGTCCTTTTCAAAGTTCGGGCTGGTATCTGGTTACTAAAACCCTTTAACTCTTTTTAAGGTGAAGTACAGTAAATTTTAATAACAAGTCTGATTCAGCGAAACAGCGCGAGCTCGCTGGCTTCCGCAGTGCTTTAGTTGCGCGTGCCTGCGCGTTCACAGTTCTGTTAGCAAGGGTGGGAAGATCGCGCTGAATTCGGAGCTGCTACTCTTAGCTTAAAGGCCGGTTCTCACATGCAGCGAATCGCTGATGCAGCGCTGTTCATGTGCCATCAGCTACTTATTGTCTGTCATCAACACCAGCTTTTAAGGTGCAATAAAAAGTTGGTGAACGCACCCGTTAGCATGCGCTTAGCGCAATTCGTGTGTTCAGAGCAAGGAGGTTAGGTTAAGAGCCACTCACTCACCAACGCACTGCTTTGGATCGACTGCGTGAGTGCGCTTGTAACGGCGGAAGGTGCTACCACGCTGCTTCCCCAATTAGAGAGCGACATATGATTTTGGAAATTTAATTTTTATCAGAATATAATTAAAACGGCGGTCATCGCACAGAACTTTGCATGAGTCAACGGAACGGAGGCGGAGGGGACGGAGAACTTCAAGCGAGGGCGGCGGTGGCGTCCTCTACTAGCATCCACAGAAAGAGTAACCTCTCCGGCCAGCATGTGGACTCACCACTCCTCTCTAGTTCACTGTAGCTGTACCGCTGCTGCACAGGTTGTCTGTGCCTGTCCGACCCTGTTCAATGCGAAATGCTTCTGCCAGAAACCACACCGTGACGCCACTGTCTTAACGCCTGCTTCTAGTAAGGCTAGTCCCCTTTACGTGCCCTTTTTTTTATTTTTTTATTTGTCTTTCGCGCTATTCACGTTTAATATTGCACTGATGAGGCAGAAGATAAGCTTTCTTACCATAAAGTATCTTACGAATGTCCACATGATGTTTAAGTTCTCGGTATTCTGCTGGATCTTTGGCTTCGTCAAGCTTCTTGCAGACATATTTATAAAAGTTTGAGCAGGGTGGTGTTTCATTGTTTAAAGCCAAAGTTTGTAGAAAACGATTGCCTGTAATTTAATAAAACTAATTTTAGACAAGAATGTTAGACACCGGTAGCTTCCGTCCTTAAGTTAAAAAAAAACATCAAATAGCCGCAATCATTGCTATTTTAATCCTACTTGGAAAGAAGCTAACCAAAGCCGGTTAACATGGCTTGACTTTTTACTATCCTTTTTTTTTCAAGAACAGCAGCGGAAGGCGATCGAATTTCGGAATCTGGAAAGCTTTATTTTATTGCAGGTGCATGCTTTTATTGTCCAAGATAACTCCTAGTCAACAACTCAAAAGTATCCTCGATGTTCTTCCTTGTTGTTCAAACGTTGCAACGTTTTTATGACTAGGAACTTTGCAAAACGTCAAAACTTATGTAGAACACAATAAATTGATTACCGTTCATTCAAGTAAAATAGTAGATACACACTGTGCTGACCTACAAAAGCAGACTCTGCTTTTGTGTAGGACCAGAAAACCGGAACCTTGTAGATAAAGATCCGGCCCGATTGTACTGGTTAAATTTAATGCGACAAAAAACTTCCCACTCGATTTCAATGGCCCTGCAAAAAAACTTGTAAACAACAACAAAACGCAACTGATCAAAAGGGAAGCGCAAAACTTGTCAATTTCATATTAACTTATTGCTAATGTTACCCTAGCAGCAAATTTATCTTTTGTCAAAAATATTTGAGGTGACATACTAATTCTGCAGTAACTATTGAAATGGTAACGTGCTGTAAATGCACCTAAAATATCTTGAAGATAGATTTAAGATCGCATGATTAAATATTAGGAATTTAGCCGTCCGACTTGGATAGGTTATAATCCAAATCATAAAACTAAGAAAGTTTAAATTATTTATGACTATAGTAACATCACCTTTAATTTTAAGCTGAATGCATAAATGTCCGTGTATAAAAAAAAACATTTAGAAAAGCAAAAATTTGGCTTTCCATGCCGTTAGACCAGAGTTATCAAAGAACTATTCTGTCACATTTTAACATGAGTGATTTTCAATTAAGTGAGATTAGCTCAGAAATGCTCAGAGAAAGTGTTGAGAGATCAAGCTTGTTCTGAAATGAAGCTTACATTTTGTGATTATAAAGGCTGAGGAAATAAAGTTCAGTGCAAAAAGATTCCCATTTGGTACTTGCCAAGTGCTTTGCAGGTTGGAGTGTTGCAAGTTTCAAACTGGATCTTTGCGTTACCTGAAAATTTAGAAACTGTAAAATATGGTATACTGTTCTCGGTTGCATTTGTGGTTCCTATTCACACAGTGAAGAATTAGATTGTAGTAAAACGCCACAGGGTAAACTGAAAAAGTTCGCATTCAGGCCAGCAAAATAACTAATATGAAACAGAATAGTATGGAACACCGCGGTATTATTGCGCCACGGAAAGTGAATATATTTTTATTTGAACCGTGCTTATCAAGAAACAAACAGCTCCATGGAAATATAAAAAAAAACTAAATTTGAAAGGCTGACCCAACAAACTTATTTTAAACTCTTGTTTTCCATCTAATAGGGACCAAAAACGATTTTGATAACAAGATATTTTGCACAAGTTATCTTACTTATTGTGGCATAAATGGAAGGAATAACGGCTTCTTTCCCCAGGATAACACCATTCTGCCGTCCCGTTGCAAAGCAAAACATAATTATATTTTAATCTGCAGAACCACGTGAATGTCATAAAAACCATAACATGGTATATACTGACGCGCGTCAGGTTAAATTCCTGCTCTCAATTAAGTTGCTCAAAACTAAACTGTGCAGTACATCTTGTTTCTTTGACGCATCATTCTGAGTCAAATGTAGCGTATGCACTCTAAAAAATGGCATATTTTAAGCCCCTTGTCCTATATGAGACAATCCAAAACTTCAGTTAGAAGTACAGCACACTGTCGTCGAACCGACGGTGTCAACTTTCACGAGCAGCTTGGTAGCCGATTGGTACAACTTATTGAAATACCTAATGTACAGGGTGTCACAAAAGAAAATTTACACGATCTTTCTTACCGCAAAAATAAACTAGGCATCGCTGAACGCTCATTCTCCGCTCAAAGGTAGAGCTAGAGGTCACAACCAGTTGCCAAAGTTTCAGCCCGATCCGATAACTTCATCAAAAGTTATAAGTGATTTTCTAAAAATTTCAATGGGAAAATGGCGGCCGACGGAGTTTTCAAACACATGGGGCTCTATGGCACCAGAAACCGAAAACGGGCAAAAATGAGCTCCATTTTCCCATTGAAATTTTCAGAAAATCATTTATAACTTTCGATTAAGTTATCAGATCGGGCTGAAACTTTGGCATCTGGTTGTGACCTCTAGCTCTACCTTTGGGCGAAGAATGAGCGTTCGGCGATGCCTAGTTTATTTTTGCGGTAAAAAAGACAGTGTATATTTTTTTTGTGACACCCTGTACATGTCACACACTACAAACAGAAAATTTGGGTTTCCTTAGCCTTAGAGCAAAACCTCAGTGTTTCTGTTTCTGTAGTGATGCGTACTTTACCTACTTAATAAGTTATGTCGCACCGTTACCAAGCCCCTTCTAAAAGTTGGGGCCGTTATTCAACGTCAGTCCGCGTATGCCGAATGGAAGTATTGGGGTGCACTATATGGGACAAAAGGGTACAAGGCGACACCTTTTTTTTAGACTGTATAGTCAAGATGTAGTGATGCTTTCAGAAAATGCCCTACTAGGGAATAGATCTTTCACTGGGACCATCCAACGGCCTTGGCGCCGGCAGCTTTTGCGTGGTTGGATCTGCTGGATGTGCCTAGCCTGAGGCTTTTCCCGTTGGAATTGGGAGGGTTGGATGCCGCCATCTATCGCCGCGGACAGCTTTCGAGGCAGCGGAGACAGCCACCTCTGCCGTATAGACTGATCTCACCAGCCATTTTGACTGTGCCACCGCTGCCTCAATGCATCGAGGGAACTTTAGTCCTTTTGTACGTGCTGTAACCTCGCTGGAGCTCTGCGCGTGTAGAGCACCAGACTTCACAAACCCTCTCGTGCACAGCAGTCCGCCTCCTGCTAACTAAAGTAATAGCGGCGTCACGCATGCGCCGAACGCTTAGTGAGATCGGTCTATTGGCGAATCAAATTCCCCAAGGCGCTCTTAGAAGTTTATTTTCGCTAATTAAAAATTAATTAGCACGTTTTGTCCAATTATTTAGCTATTTACTATGTTTTTGCAACCCCTGACGTCCACCATGGCTTGTGGTTTCTTTCCCGTAAAGGGTTTAGTTCTGTGTCAATCACTTTTTTTTAGGGATTTTGAAGTCTTCGCTGAAACATCATGTGACCTTAGGGTGGCAGGTTTCAATTCGTATATAAATATATTTCTAAGAAACGGCGGTGTCTTTAATGTGAATATTGTCTCTTGTTTAGCAGTCTCTGTGGCTACTAACTTCACTAATAAATTAAAATTGATAAAATAGCCAGGAGCTAGTGAGACTCGCGCTCACTAGCTCCTGGATGATCGGCTTCAAAATGAACGCGCTTGCTTACGCCTTCCTGACGTGGGAGTATGATTTACGGCTCTAATATCGCTCGTAATTGACAAAAGTAATATTGCTTACGAGGATCGTATACTCGTGACAGGCACCTCGTGATTATCTCGGTAGCGAGTACTTGGCGGACACGCTGATGTCACGATGCCGAAATATAAGTTGATGCGATTTGCAAAAAGGCAACGTGCGTTAGATTTATTCATCGATCGTTATTCACGTTTTTCATCCGATTCCGAAACAGGATCAGATGAAGCACCGCATTCCGCTGCCCACGAAGGTACGTACATTGAAAACTCAATCCTTTCGGGAATTTGTCTTTACGGAGCTTCAGTAGGTTGTTTTTACGCTTTAATAAGGATGCACAATGGCGATGCCCAGCTCGGGTGGGGTATCGGACAGCGTTAGCGGAGTGCGAAAAACGATCTACAAGAACTCCCGAAAGTCGAGTGCCTAAAACGATTATGAACATAAATAGATTGAAGGACCGACGGGGACATGGGTTGAAGACGGAATGGTGTTAGTTTCGTCTCCATGTCCATATCCCTGCTTGTGTTTCGCGCTATTTATATTTATTATGCTTCAAGAGATGGTGAACCGAAATTTGGATTTCAGACAACAATGCAGCAGGTGTAGGCGGGACGTTAGAGTCCGTACAACACCACCCGTAAGGCGATATCTGGAATGGACGTCCGTATTTTTGGAAAAAGAGGTCGTGATTGTACGAGGACGACGAGGCGCGTGACGTCAACATATCCCGTTTCCTCCTCTCTTCGCTACGCCGCCTCAAGGCGGCGAGGCAGATAAGACGCGAGGCCGTTCCCTCTCCTTCTCGACTTTTCTCGGAAAAACAAGCCGTCAACACATCTCAAATGCGCCTCCGTTTTTTCTTCCTTTTTTTTTTCTTTTTTTAGAGAAATACGTTCATCCGTTTGAGATATCACTGTATGAGTGATGTTTTGGTGTTTGTAGCGTCCCATTGCATGCTTCTGCCGCCTTGTTTTGTGGAATCCAGATTTCGGTTCAGCATCTCTTTAACCAACTAGCCCAGCCTAATATTTTGTATTACGTGATTGCTCTACGCATCATTGCAGGATGCTGTTTGCGGTTTTTTTGCACGGAATGTGTTTTATTAGCCCAATTTCATGAGAAAATACTCATGAAAAGCCGTTACACAAAGCGTCATGAATGACCATCACACCAATTTCCCCGCTAAATTTAGCGAAGTCATGTCCCGGGACGTCAAATTTCCGCTAAAGTTTAGCGGGGAAATAGATGTTACGTGACGACGTCATATGACAAAGTCACAAAAACTTAAGCCACGTGACCTCGATTTCTTCGCTGTATTTGGCGGGTAAATTGATCGTGACCATGTCTAGTGACCTCAACTACGTAACCTCAAGTTCCCCGCTAAATTTAGCAGAAATATATTTATGTCATGCGATGTCACCGCGTCATGTGACTTCAAGTCATGTGATCTCAAGTTTTATAACGTCAATTTCGGCCAAAGTGACTCTGAGGAGATGGTAGTTTGCGCTCAACACCTTCTCTGCTCACCGGTCGTTGTCAGCGGGAGTAAGCTTGTATACTATTTATAGCCCAGTTTCGAGATTAGGCGACGAAACGCGAAAACTGATCGATGATTATCTGAACGTCGGTTGTCTTTCTGCAAACTGAATAAAAATATTTAGCTTCCGGCCTATTGACTGTCGTGGTTATCCCTCGTGTAAATTTCGTCAAGTCCGATACTTCAAAATAAAGAGGAAGGAATAACAAATTTCCGAATTAGAACAAGCGCTCTTAATAAAACAAGCTTTGGCATTTTGCCTACAGCTTTGGGGGATATACTACAGATCATTAGTGTCCTGCGAAAATATTCCTTTATATTTCTCAAACAGAACCGGCTGTTTATTATTGTGAGGCTAAGATTTACGACTCTTTTATCCTTTAGTATGTCTCTATTCGCTAGCATTTAGCTTTGTTTCTTTTATCACATTAAATTTGTGCTGCTAAGTGGAAGTTAAATAAAAATTACCAACCTTGTTTTTCAGAAGAATTAGATGCGACATCGTTCGTCAGCCAAAGAAGAAAAAGCCATGTTAAGCATGTCCCTCCTTGAAGTTTCATATTATTGCGGTTCAAATAGCGGGCCTGTAATGCAAAAGCAATTCAGTTTACCAAAGTGAAGCATCAACTACAAAAAAAACTCCAAGGACGCTTCGAACCTCGTGTCGTACAGTGTTAGCAATTTCATTAGACCACATGAATCAATTAATTGGCTAATCGTGCTACCATGTTATCTCAGTCGGTATAAACACGGCACCGGCGATTACTCTACTATCTACAAAATAAATTAACGCGATCATGACAAAGCTGCAACGGTGCTGTTCTATCTACGTCGTCGTTTTAGTACAGAACATGTCCTAAAGGGCCAAAGCCTTCTTTTTTAACCGTTTGGTTGGTCACGCGTCTCAAGAAATAAATTTGACGCGAAAATAAAATTTGCTAGAGCAATATTGACGGCGAGAGATTTATTTGAAATTCTGCGTGTCAACTCCATGACGTCACGGATGGTCATTCGCTCTTTCCACCTCAACGTGAAGGCGAAGCCGATCCACCTCTCCTCCACGCGCCCGAAATGCAGAGAGAGAAAACAAGTGGAAAGGAGGTAACTACCAACTCGATCGCGTTTGCAGTCTAGAGGTTTTTTACGCGACACAAGGGACAATCACAAGCGAGTAGACACAGACAAGCGCGAACTTTCAACTAGTTTATTCGTGCTCGATCGACCACGAACCTCCAGAAAGAGCATGCGCAGAACGCTACACAGAAGAAAAAAGGAAACAGAAAAACAGATAGAAAAGTCACCCACCAAGACACATTCCACGATAGTCATTATCAAACCAGCAACCCGGATAAAAATTGCACTTCACTTTCAAACAAAGAAACCGAGGTATCGCTAACACAGTCACGTCCCTTCTTTATATAAAAAGTTCCATCACTTCTCTGGCTGTACTATCTTTGCTTCTACCCAAGATCCTGATCTCCTGAAATCGCGCCTCACACCCACAGTTGGCACAGTGAGTTGGCAAGTGTGCATCGCCTTTATTTCTGATCGACAATTCATGTTCCCGTGCGCGGTCATTAACACAGCGTCCAGTTTGACCAATATATACTTTCCCACACGAGAGCGGAATCTCGTATACCACCGCTGTAGCACAATCCACAAACGGTCGGGCGTGCTTTTTGTTGCAGCCACTCGTCTTTTCTCTTCCCGAGGAAATCCTCGAACAAAGGCCCGCAAGCTTTCGTGGCGCAAAGAACACGAAAGGTACATTGTACCTATTCGCTACCTTCTTGAGGTTGTTGGACACTTTATGTATATACGGAACCACTTCTGGTCTACACTTCCTTTGTGGCGGCTCTGGCCGCGTCCTCTGCTTTTCCTTGGTCTTTTGGAGCAACGTCTCAGCAACCGCCGTAATGACCGAGCAAAGGAAACCGGCAGACTTCAGCCTGGCTACCTGATCATTAAAGCTTCTGTGCATAGAGTGTGGACACGACTTCTTAAGGGCGGACCCTAAGCAGAGGGAGGCGATGGCTCGCTGAACAGTTTTTGAGTGAGCCGAGTCATACGTCAGCAGCCCCTTCTGCACTCGAGGGTTATAACACCAGCATAAATGATTATTTTTTAACATCAGCTTTATATTCAGGAACTGGGGTGAGTCATGGGTTGGAAGCTCATGTGTAAAGGACAGGCCCAACCCATGACCATTAAAAGCGGTTAAAATCTCATCTACAGAGTCGTCAGAACTAAGACGGTGTTGTCTTTTTAAAAGGATTAAAAATCGTCAACGTATCAAAAAAACTTTCAAGACACCGTCATCGACAAAGTGGTTGGCTAAGTTTTTAGATATGTTGACGATTTTTTAATCCTTTTAAAAAAAACACTGTCTTAGTTACCCTCGAGTACAGAAGAAGCTGCTGCCGTATGACTCGGCTCACTCAAAAACTGTTCAGCGAGCCATCGCCTCCCTCTGCTTAGGGTCCGCCCTCAGGAAGTCGTGTCCACACTCTATGCACAGAAGCTTTAATGATCAGGTAGCCAGGCTGAAGTCTGCCGGTTTCCCCTGCTCGGTCATTAAGGCGGTTGATGAGAAGTTGCTCCAAAAGACCAAGGAAAAGCAGAGGACGCGGCCAGAGCCGCCACGAAGAAAGTGTAGACCAGAAGTGGTTCCGTATATACATAAAGTGTCCGACAACCTCAAGAACGTAGCGAATAGGTACAATGTACCTTTCGTGTTCTCTGCGCCACGAAACTTGCGGGCCTTTGTTCGAGGATTTCCTCGGGAAGAGAAAAGACGAGTGGCTGCAACAAAAAGCACGCCCGACCGTTTGTGAATTGTGCCACAGCGGTGGTATACGAGATTCCGCTCTCGTGTGGGAAAGTATATATTGGTCAAACTGGACGCTGTGTTAATGACCGCGCACGGGAACATGAATTGTCGATCAGGAATAAAGGCGATGCACACTTGCCAACTCACTGTGCCAACTGTGGGTGTGAGGCGCGATTTCAGGAGATCAGGATCTTGGGTAGAAGCAAAGATAGCACAGCCAGAGAAGTGATGGAAGCTTTTTTATATGAAGAAGGGACGTGACTGTGTTAGCGATACCTAGCTTTCTTTGTTTGAAAGTGAAGTGCAGTTTTTATCCGGGTTGCTGGTTTGATAATGACTATCGTTGAATGTGTCTTGGTGGGTGACTTTTCTATGTTTTTCGGTTTCCTTTTTTCTTCTGTGTAGCGTGCTGCGCATGCTCTTTCTGGATGTTCGTGGTCGATCGAGCCAGAATAAACTAGTTGAAAGTTTGCGCTTGTCCATGTCTACTCGCTTGTGATTGTCCCTTGTGTCGCGCAAAAAACCTCTAGACTGCATCATGAACCAACTAAGCCAACAACAAGTTTTAATTCAATCGCGTTTTCCTTTTTTTTTTTTTTGCGTTTTAAAGTTGAACTTGATACAGCGAATATGATGCGAATAACCAACAACTTCGCCCGGCGGCGTTCGTTCTTGCCGCGTCATCAAAAAACTGGCTGTTCGCCATATATCTAGCGGAGCTAGATCTTAGTAGATTCCTAACGAGCGTGTTGGTAAGATGTGCGAGATAACAGAAAGTATAAAACAGAGAAAGGGCGAAACACCAGACGAGTACATTCTTTCAACTCACAACAAAGTTTATTCCATGGAGTGCGAACGTATGTTCCCCTGCACAGACTTAAGGAAAGGGGGAAAGGGCAGAGGCAGAGGGGGGAAGTAAGAGGAAGGAAGGGCGGGTGGGAGAGGCGGCTGGGTGCGTGGATCCGTTGGGGTCGGGCCGCTCACCGAGGTCGTCTAATCACCCCGGACAGCCCTTGGCTCAGATAATCTATCTCTCTATCAGAGAGGGCTAGCGAGGGGAAAGAGACATTGACTCCGGAGTTTTTTATCGCAAAAGATTCGATAACTTTCCTGCTGAATCTCTGAGGATGGCGCCCAAGCACGCGCGTTTTTTTTTAACCTTGGTTCACATCATCCGCATGTGCGGCGATGTACTGCAATCGGGTGCACCGTTTCCTCGCCGGGATCGGCGACCTCTCGGAAGTGCACCCTCAGGCGGTCATTTAGGCACCGGGCGTTTGCCCGATATGTTCTCCCCCGCAAGAGAAAGGAATGAAATAGATTCCCTCTCTCCGGCAGGAGACGAACTGCTTTTCATGTTTCTTGGGAGAGGAACTTGGAGGGGAAGGATTATTCACCTGACGGCACATCTGCTTCAGTTTGAATTTGCACTTGAAGACGACTCCTACGTCAAAACGTAAGGCGTCAATCCGTACACGCACAACACTTCACATCGCCTCAATGCGCTCGCCTCACGTTTTGACGTAGGAGTCGTCTTCAAGTGCAAATTCAAACAGAAGCAGATGCGCCGTCAGGTCAATAATCCTTCCCCTCCAAATTCATCTCCCAAGAAACATGAAAAGCAGTTCGTCTCTTGCCGGAGAGAGGGAATCTATTCCATTCCTTTCTCTTGCGGGGGGAATCTATCGGGCAAACGGGCCGGTGCCTAAATGACCGCCTGAGGGAGCACTTCCGACAGGTCGCCGATCCCAGCGAGGAAACGGTGCACCCGATTGCAGCACATCGCCGCACATGTGGAGGATGTGAGCCAAGGTTAAAAAAAACGCGCGTGCTCGGGCGCCATCCTCAGAAATTCAGCAGGGAAGTTATCGAATCTTTTGCGATAAAAAAAAAACTCTGGAGTCAATGTCTCTTCCCCCTGGCTAGCCCTCTCTGATAGAGAGATAGATTATGTGAGCCAAGAGCTGTCCGGGGTGATTAGACGACCTCGGTGAGCGGCCCGACCCCAACGGATCCACGCACCCAGCCGCCTCTCCCACCCGCCCTTCCTTCCTCTTACTTCCCTTCTCTGCCTCTGCCCTTTCCCCCTTTCCTTAAGTCTGTGCAGGGGAACATACGTTCGCACTCCATGGAATAAACTTCGTTGTGAGTTGAAAGAATGTACTCGTCTGGTGTTTCGCCCTTTCTCTGTTTTATACTTTCTGTTGTCTACTAGATCTTAGCTTCATTCGATTTACCTGCACCTCCTGCACAGGTGCAGAAAAAACGTACGGCAGTGTACTTCCGGTATCTGTACTCATATAAAACTGGATGTTCACCTCCCTACACTTTTCCTCACAGGTGCGGAAGGTGCAAGTACAGTGCGCTTCAAACTTAACGCCGCCATGGCATTTTCTGTTTTTGACATTCGCTGCTGCGGCCGATTGAACTATCTGAAGAGTGTTGGTTTCCTAATTCCACCCGATCCTGGGAAGGCATCCCAGCCTTTGTGGTGACAGATTTAACAGGAAGCAGCCGACACGAGCACAGTGTTTGGGAACCCTGTGGCGGCGTTAAGTTTGAGGCGCACTGTACATCGACCGAAGCTATTGTTCGCCCAGCGAACGCCGCTACCTGAAGCGGCCGAAGCGCGGCGAAGGACACGGACCAATCACGACGCAGTACGCGGTTTGGCTTCCGCCTAGCAATGATGCCCAGTGTCGCAGACCAAGCATGCGCCCCGTCGCCCCCCCCCCCCCCCCCTCCTCTCATCTGGACAATCTCTTTCCGAACAAACACTTGAAGGCTTATTAAGACTCAAAAGTATATTAGTATACATTACTTGCTCGTTTCGTCAAATTTGTTTTGCGCTATTTACGAATGTGACGTAACAAAGCTTTAAAGGTGTTGGTTTCGATGAATATACACTTTCCCCCCTGGCAACACTGACACTATACTCTGTTTCATACTTAGCGTGCAACGCTGTCAAAGCTACTGGCGCGAGCGTGGCGCTTGATCTCACTGATCATTTGCACGCGTTCTCGCGCAAACGAAACCATAGATGAAGCCACGTGCTCGCGCCAGTAGCTTTGACAGCGTTGCATGCTAAGTATGAAACAGAGTATAGGGCCGTTCGCGGTGGCGGCGATCACAGCTTATTCGTCTCATAGAGTTCAATGGTGAACGAATACGCAGGCGCGCGTCGTTGCAGATTTTCGCCGCGTGATTTTCGCCGTAAAAGTTTGCTTCGCGGAGTCCAGCCTCTAGACGATACCCCGTATATTCATGCTGCAATCTAAAAAGCAGCATCCCATTACGAGATATATCAATTATTAACTAAAACGGAGAGCATTCGTCAGCGAAATAAAAAAGTAATTCTATTGACTCATTTCAGCAACTTATTGTCCCCTAGTCGGACTATTCCGTTTGCTTCGCTCGTGTATGCTCAGCTAAAACAACGTGGGCTATTTTTAGTTGGTTTTTACTCATTTTTTGTTTATTTTAGCAGTATACGCTTTGCCTAGACTTTTGAAAAGCATCGAAATGACTATCCATATTTTTTATCTTTTTATAATTTCGTTTTTTTAATCGCCATCACACATACGCTAAAGCAGCACGCTATTCACCCTGTTTAACGTAAAAACGAACTAAACGCAACTTTCTAAATACGACAGTCAAAGGAAAACTCACCAGCCCCGAGCCCGAGCGGTCAACTCGAATTCAAGCGGCTAGTCTTCACACTTCTCTGAAACTTGAAGCAGCCTGCTTAAGAATCTTGAGTCATCGGTAGTGGAGCGTTATTTCGGTTGTTACACGAGCCTCGACGGCCACAGCTCGACCCTAAACGAAGGGCTGGACAATCGAGGATCTAGAGTCGCTTGCTTCTCTGGTCATATGACTCATCGTTGCAGTCGTCGCAGCCCAAGGACTCGGCACGTTGCGATGCTTGCAAGTGTTCAGAAGGCTTGTAAACAATGTGCGGCTGCAGCTCACGGTGACATCAGCGCCTATTGTATTTTTTCAAGGGATTGCGCATTGTCACAGATTGTTATTGAAAGAAGCAACTGCATATTGCACACGCTACGTCCGCCTGTACAGAAATGTGGAGATGGTCATATCAAAAATTGGGCAAGTAAGTTCATATATTCATATTATATACACGCAGCATATGGTCTTTTTTTTTTTCCAATTCTTCATGTGACCATATATGGCATTTCTGAATGGGTAGTCTTTTTTTAAGAAGGAAACTTGCGTTAAATGTGTTCATCCATGGTACGAAGTTGTGGTGGTAGGCGACACTAGAAAAAAAAGGCTGTATTGGCTACATAGCTGGCTATTTAACTAAAACGGTTTTATTATCTTTATACAGTTTCTTTTTATTGGAGGGGCATAACGAATACAGAATTAAAGCTTCAATTTATTACAGTCTAACAGTGTTCTATAATTTGGATTGCAATGGGCGGCGTGAGCGATCGAAAGCGTCGCTGTGGTCGGCCTGCCACGATTGGTTGAATGCTGACAATGACGTCAGCAAAAGATTTCTCATCGACGGAAATGAGAGGAATGTAAGAACTTCGATTTTGACGGTGTTGGCAGTGTTGCTTTGAGAGCGCTATGATTTCAGGCTTCCACCATGCCAATTACAAACACCATCGAACTTGTTGTTCACAAGGTAATGACGTCACGAAAGGTAACCGAACGAGGGCGCCACCGAAACATCTCGCCGCTAATACTCGTAGTGGGCCCTACGGGGCGAGAATCGTCATCCATGCACACTGTTTCAAGCCCGAAACTAATGGTGTCTTTCATTCAGTTCACGGGTACGCCCTCATTGCGCGCGGGATGCAACTATTACATCCTCCCTTGAGCCGCCCGCCACTCAGGCAGCTGCACTGAGTGACTTCCCTTCGCGGAGCGCGCACCTAATACGCCTGGGCACGGGTGGTGCGCGGCGCCGCACCGATAAATTCGACAGGCTTCCTTGCGGTTTAATATGGCGGCGCCCAATTGCAAAAAAAAAGGGGTTGCGGCTTTGATATCGCCTCTAGGATGTTTTCACGATAAAGCCTTGCTGTGTGAGTTGCTCGTTCATTGCTGCGATAGAAGTGACACGAGTTCCTCGGGGTACGTTCCCCGACTGTGTTCGGCAACCCCTTCTGCTCTATGAAGAACGATTAAGCGAGCAAACTTTGAGCGACAAGCGCAACACATGGCAATGATTTTGTCTATTGTCATCGGCCGTCTTTGCCATCGTGGATTGACCGTTGTGAATAGAGTGCATATTACAGTATATTACGTGTTCTTCCTCTGTTCCTTCGTGTTTTGTTCCGTTTCGTTTGTTCTGTGCTCTCTTCCGCCATGCGCCGCAGGACCGCCGCAGACCAAGGCGAGACCGGAGAGGCGCCTGAGCCGACGTCTATGGACCTGATGGCTCGGGTGGCCAACCTCTACGACATGGTCGCGCAACGCCTAGTCCTGGCTGAACACAGACCCCATGGGCAAGGGCCATAACCCCAGGTGCCGGTCCCGTTGTACATGGACTACGACGACCAGAAGTCCGTGGCCGACTTCCTGGCCGAGCTGGCGGCCTATAAGCTCGCCACGGGAGCCTCGGACGAATACGTCCTCGTGCGGATTCTGCCCGTGGCGTCCCAGGCGAGCGCCGCGCGCTGGTGGCGCATCGTGGCCCCCTTCCTCACCTGGAAAGTCTTTCGGCGGAAGTTTCAAGATGAATTTCTTTCACCTGGGTACCAGTTTCAAGTCCAGTGAGAACTGGAGCGCCGGACCCAGCACCCGGATGAGACCCTCGTCGAATATGTACGGGTGATGCAGAAGCTCTATGACAGACCCTGCCCAACGACGTCGGAGTCGGACAGGGTTGCTCGGGGGATGAAGCAGAGCCACCCAAGATTCCGGCCCTACCTGCATGGCCGCACGTATTCCACCCTGGAGCACCTGGCCCGGGACGCTCACGACATACAAGAGACGCTCCTGGCCTAGCTGCAGTGTCGGCCCCCGCCACCGCCTGAAGAAGCTCTGGAGCCGTCATGTGCCTGGCGAGCTCCCGGGCGCAGATGTCCGACCCGATCGCCAAACCCTGGATGGCGCGGTCTGTCCCCCCCCCCCCCCCCCCCCTTCCCCCCATGCGCTGGACTCCTACGCCTTCGGGCGATGGGAGCGCGGGAGACCACTCGATGGTTCGGACCCCCGGCTACGTGCCTGGCCGGCTGGATCGAGACTACGGCAGGGTGAAAGCCGTTTAAGGTCCTTCCCCCGCAATGCCAACCGGGGCGCCGATCGCTGGTCCAACGAGGGACACCAAGAAAGGCCGCAACGACAAGCGCAGGCAAGCCCGACGCAAGGTCCTGACCGACGCAACTCGTTGTGGTGCTTCGGCTGCGGTCGCCATGGCCACTTCCGGCGTGACTGCACCGACCTGCGACGCAACCGTCCTGCAGCCTCGGGAAACGAGTTGACACCTGAACGCCTGTCGGCCGCGGTGACCATGGACAACCCGGCAAAACTTCCATCGGAATGTCGAATTCAGCCTGACCTTGAGCTAATTGAGCCTCGTATAACAGTTACAGTGCTCGGAATAGCTGTGGCAGCGCTGATTGATACCGGTGCGAGTCTGTCGCTTATTGGGGACTACCTGATTGGACGCTGAAAAGAGCAGAAAACCAACCTGCGCGAGACTAACGTGCGCTTACAGCTAGCGTTAGGGCCAGAAATACTCGCGAGTCAAGCTGTAAGGTTACAGATCGGGTTCAACGAGGAAAAAACGCCGTCACCGTTTCGTTTGCTTACCTGGTCTCACTGTACCGATTATTTTAGGGCGAGATTTCATTTTCGGGGAGAACCTTGTTTCTGACTTTCCGAACAAACGCTACCGGTTAGGTGGTGACGCGAAACTGATCCCGATTGCCAGACGAGAGGACTGTATCGTCAGTGTGGATAACGTTGACGTTAGAACGCCTGCTTTGCGACTCCCATGTGCGGTAAGGGATGCTTTGCAGAAGTGTCCTGCTACGGACCAGCAAAAGCGGCGTCTCCAAAGACTCCTGGAGGAGTTTTCGCCGATGTTCACGGAGAACCCCGGTAGAACCGGTGTCCTAAAGCATTCAATTGACACCGGGAATACACGGTCTTTACGCAGCAACCGTCGACCAATCAGCGTGCACAAGCGAGCCCTGCTGGACAAGGCGCTCCAAGAGATGATCGACACGGGTGCAGTGCGTGAGTCACTGAGCCCTTGGGCCTTCCCGATCGTCCTTTCCCCCAAGAAGGATGGAACGGCTCGGCTTTGCGTTGACTATGGACGCCTGAATGCGGCAACCGTTCGTGACGCGTACCCGTACCCCTCAATTGAGTCGATCATGTACAACTTTTGAAACGTGAGTTTTTTCACGACTCCTGACTGCAGTCGCGGTTTCCTCCAGATATAGGTCGAACCCGCTGACATCGAGAAAACAGCATTCACATGCTATAGCTCGATTGCACGAGTTTGTGCGCACTCTTTTGGGCTTGAGCAACTCTCCTGCTATATTCCAACGATTTATGGACATCGTGCTTGGAGACGCACGACACAACTACGCCATGGCATATACGGATGACGTAGTATTTTCTCACGCACGTTTGGAGAACATCTTGCGCACCTTCGGACTATTCTCGAGCGCATGCACAATGCTGGTTTGACAGTTCACCCGGGAAAAATGGTCCTGGCAACATCGAAGATTAGCCTGCTCGGTTTTGTAATCGTCGATGGAGCGCTTCGCCCTAACGAGGGCAAGCTGACGGCCATAACTGATATTCGAAGCCTATTTTTTTTTTATTTGTATTCGATTCGTATTCGAAAATTTCAATATTCGCACACCCCTAGTAAAACCACAAGCTGCTTTATATTTGGTTAACAGAATTTCACAAACAGATCAAAATCTATATACTTTCGTATTACCATAAGAATATAAAAGCAACTTCAAAAGTAATCCGCAACTTTTTTACGGTAGTTAGTAATTTACTAAATTACTTTCGATTTGAGTAATTTTTTACTGTACTCAAATTACTTTTGAGGCAAATACTCCCTAACTTAACTTAATAACTTTTTTTAGGTACTGTATTTTCTGGCCGTAACCGCCTGAACCAATCAGGCGCAAAAAAAAATAACGCGCAGGATTCTGACGCATTCACTGAGAGTTATTCGTTTTGTCCGTGAATAGCCAACGAGGTGAGAGGCTTAGAGCGATAAACTGGTATGCATCCCGTTCACCAGGCAAAAATTACCCCCCTCCCCCCCCCACTCCCTTCGCCCCCACCCCTTTCCAGGCTGCCGCCATGCGGTACAATTTTGACCACTAGACACCTGACCGTACTAAATCCTGAGGCTTTTACGTAAAACTGAGCCAAAATTCGTATTGCGATCACCGTTTGCCTTAGAGATTAGTGTCTAGCTCCGATAAGAACACAAACTACAGCACCGCAGCTGACGACATCTAGCGGAGGCATTGCGAAGCTGCCCGAGTTTTTGTCATAAAAGCACATTTTGGGCTTTAAACGAACAAAACATTACAAAAAAGAAACAAACAAAAAAACATAACCGTGGCCTATACTTCAACTCAGTTTCCCCGCTAAATGTAGCGGTAAAATTCAAGTTTTGTGACCAAAACATCAATTGAGTTTCCCCGCTAAATTGAGCGGGAAATTGACGTGACGTGACCTATACACCAATTCAGTTACCCGCTGGCGGAAAAATTCACGTCTTGTGACTTAGGCGCCAATCCAGTTTCCCCGCTAGATATAGCGGGGAAAATCGACGTCACGTGACCTGGCGTCCAGTCACCTATAGAACCTTGCAGTTTCCCCGATTAATTTAGCGCAAAAATATACGTCACGTGACAAACCAATTACCTCACCAATTCTATATAATGCATTTAATGCATTGTAGGACTTAAAATGTCAACGTCGCAGGAAGTGTTGAAGCTTTCACCAAATGCTCGTTCGCTTCCTCGGAACGGGTTATTGCACTTTGACATTGAGCAGCCGCTTTACTTCCTGTTGGCTGCGCAAAACTCATATCGTCAAAAGTTGCTTACTATAACAAAAATAAATGCGGCGAAAAATAATATTTTATTTTTATGTCCGCTTTTATTTTAAGCCGATTCATTGTTTGACATTTTGGGCTCCATAGTCAAAGCTCACCAAGTAAAAAGGCAAGTGGCAGTTATCGCATACGCAAACGTACCTGGCGTCCACCAGTAAATATAACGAACTCAAAGGGAGCATAGCAGGACTGTTGTAATTATAACAAATATAGCTTCCCGTGCAACAAGAACGTAGTTCAAATAAAACGTATTTGTTCAATGCTAACGCTATTTTGAAAAATGTATCAGTATAGAAATATGGTTTTACGTTTAAATAAATATATTTGCCCTCTTACAGACATTGCAATCATTGCAATCCTTACATATCTGTAAAGCTTTAAAAAACACTGCATAAAGACGGTTATCTAACTTCATTTCATTCGTTCTTTTTTTTTTAGCAAAAAAATATATTAACCATGCGTTTTTGTACAGTAAACCCTCATGCATTGAGTACAATGTCACGGCGTCTGTTGTGGTATTTTGTAACTCGTCTATGTTAAAGTTATTTTGAATATAAAAATCGCGATTGTTATCTTGTGGAGTTAATACCTCTACGAAATGTGGCGCAGTGGTTTACTGCGCAATAAACGTTATTTAAACAAATATATATATATATATATATATATCAATATATATATATATATATATATATATATATATATATATATATATATATATATATTGACAGTTTGAACAAATTACAAGAATCTCAGACAACTCTCTACCGAACTGCACGTTATATAAAGATTTCTTAATTTATGGCTTCGACTTTGCTTCGGCTTTTGAAAACTTGTATACTAATCACTAAACGACTTATATTTATACATTTATCTAAATACAAGGTGTAAGCTGGTAGTCTTCCTTTTAGAACTAAGTGTAGATTTAAGACTTCAGTAAACCGAATTCGCACAATATGTAATTGTTTAAATGACAATTTGTAACTCTGAAGACAAGAACGAGCGATTTCAAAGCAACCATAAATTTTAGAAAGTTCAATAAAACCAAGCTTTAAGTAGCCGAAAAATGTTGCTCCTCCAATGTTAAAAAGCTGTTAAGGGTCCGGCTTCAAAGATCAGGCGAACGTGCCTAAACGCATGATCAGCTGTGACTCTATTGCAGTAAAGCAGAGCATTAAATCAAAAAGGGTGCTGCTTACTTAGTAAGTTACTCAGTGAACGTATTTTTATGTGACCCAAAGTGAACTTCATGTTTGACCTTCATGGTTAAAGCAAACATGCAAAGGAGGTCGAATTTTTTTAAATTGTTATTAGGCTGCTTTATAGTCAATTTAAATTTACAAACTTTCTGTGATAGCTATTGCACTGTTTTTTATACGACAACATTTTTTTACACTTTGTTTTTAAAATGACTGAAAAAAATTTCTTCAAGTAAGGTGCATTTTCTTAATGACATCACACCGTGTATGCCTGAGTAAACGGTCGGAGGTTGTATGCAGTTTATCATAAGCCGGCCGCTTCACGTTGCAAGACGCTAAAACTATAACCGAAGTTAACCAAAGCGCCGAACGCAGGCTGCTGAATTCTCTGTCCGACTTGTTACTTGCATTAAAACACAGAAGTAATTATCTCGGAATTTGGAAAGAATTGAAAATCGATGGTAGACGCGAGCGGCTATATATGATTATAGTTCATTTATAACGTGCGCTTTATGTTACACGCGATGGTGTATCTGCGTGAAAACCGCTCTCAAGTTGCTATGCAAACAAATGACAACTCGTTACCAAGAAAACACGACTTTTTCACTTATTCATTTATCTTCAAATACCCTAGAATGAGAAGTAAAATAAACAGAGTAGCGCAGCGCTGATCAATCGGGTACGAACAAAGGTCAGCTGGTATTGCCAACGTAAAGAGCTCCGTCCAGTTTCTAATGTTTGTATTTACCGTGATCGTGTAGTAGACTTATGTTGGCACATTTACGCTTTGCTAAAAGGTTGTCAAGGGAATCAAAAAACCAAAAACAAAAATAGCTTCGTGCAAATTCACAAACTTCATAGTACGAAAGTAGAAACCTTAATATGTAAAATGTCTTATGCATACCACTGAAATTTTTTTTAAAACCATAGAGCCCACTTTTATGAGATGCACGTGTTCTACTGATGTAACGCATGCTATGGCACAATTTAAGTTGTGTATATTTCCTTATCGTGAAAGTATTCATGAAGCAACTGTGCAGACACAACTTAGAAGGGCAATATATGTCCGTATAGTTTGGTAGTGTTGTATATTATTCAAGTACTTCAACCCCGCACCAGAGTATAGCGAAAGCACTATCACGTTTGCCCCTCGGATAACATTAACGCCTGATAACATTTCGTATGAGAGGAGTATTTCAAAATTAATGTACTTGGAAGCTTCTTTTCAAATTGGATAAACTCTTTGCTTTACTTTAGGGAAATAGCTCGTTCTGGTTCTATTTGGTGATTTTACACTGACTTTACGTCATGTGTACTAATCTAAGCTATTTCATATACCTTAATGTGTTTTTTTTTTTCCTAAATGATTTTTTTTATACAGTTCGGAGTGCAATAGCTGCATGTGTAGCCATAAATCTCATGCGTACTGAGCTCCTGCATCTATAAAAGAGCGTGTCTACTTCAAATCATCGGCCTATTTGTAAATAGCAATGTTATTATTGTTCAGTACAAATAATAGGAACCTATCCTGTAACAATCTGAACGTGTTAATTGAGATACATGAAGTATGTGTGATTTCTTTTACTACACATCACAGTAGGACATCATTTCGTGACATCGGCTTCTTGACATATTTGCAGACTTGGACGTAGTTCAACTACTCTACTCAAACACAGTAGTTTAACTACTTTTTCGAGTAACTTGGTAACTTTCAATTACAACTTGATTTGAGTAATTAGTAGTTTAATTTAACTACTTTTTTCAGGTAAATTCTACTCAAATTACTAACTACTTTCCAAATTATATAGTGCTAATTTTGCCCATCACGAAAGTTTGAGCGCAGAAATGAATAAAGGCTAGCCCACATGGTGCGCTTTTCTCCGCGTCTGCGTCGCGTCTGCGCCTGCGCTTTGACGTCACTTCCGGCGCCGGGACGAAACGCAGCGTTTTTTGGCGCATCCCGGCGTATCTGGAGGAGCCAGATATTTTGCGTCCACGCGTAGCGTCTCGCGCTGCGTCCAGAAGGCAACAACCCATGAACCGTCGTGTTCACTAGTTGCAAGGAGCGTTTGAGTTTTCGCCACTGTAGGACTGTAGTTTTCGCCACAGACCTCGCGACAAAGGCGATAATAATAATAATAATACTAATAATAATACTTTTTATTTGCACATATTGCGATACCCACTCGGCAGCGTGCGAGGCTAGGCAAAAAGGTCGAGACCCTTACGCAGGTGGGCCTGCTAGCCCGCCGCCAAGTAGGGAAAGGGATACGGGAAAGGAGAATAAATAAAAACACTCAAAACAGAAAGGTACACACAAAAACGGGTAGCAGCCCTGTGCCATTCCAAGGCAAAGCGCACGCGCGCACGCACACACACACACCCGCGCGCGCGGAGTTTACAAAATTTGCACGCTCGCGGCCTTAAATAAAAACGGCTTTTAGGCCCCGCCAACGCTAGCAGCAGGGCGAACATGGGTAGTTACGTCCTTCCCCCCGCGGATATCAGTTTATCATACCTTTTACACAAGTCCAGGGAATCCTCTCTGCTCCGCGGGAGAGGCTGACGCTGCTTCAGCGGAACAGAGAGGACCTAGCGAAGTACAAAAGCGTCCTGCACTCTGGCAGGCCAAATGTAAAGAATACAAGGACACCGAGAGACAAAGGTACAAAATTAATACTACCGGCAACAACCGCAACAACGTAACCACTGTGGCGGCCAGCTGTAAATCATGTTGAAATAACCTGAGACTGGGGTAGAGAAGAAGCATCAAATCGTAGAAGGGACAGAAAATAGACAGGACGACGTCTCCCAGTCTCAGGTTATTTCAACATGGTTAATATTCACCAGCTCGCCTGCACCCTTGCGATTTTTTCAGCTGTAAATGTTTTGGCGCGGGCGATTGTGATGCCAATGGCGTATCGAAACGTGGATGAGGCGTACGCACTAAAAAGGATGAAAATTAGTGAAATTGAGCTTCATTGCGATTGCTGTAATAAAAATGAGTGCTTACTATTACTAAAATTAAATATTACGGCATGTAGCCATCATTTACCGCGCGATTTCTATTTAATCTTTGCTTTTGTTTCCTAAGCGCGTCTGGCTACGTTGGGCAGACGCTTCGGAAACGCAGACGCGAAGCGCTGCACGGTAGCGCTGCGTGTGGTTTGACTGGGCGCACGCGTCCTGCTTAGCGCGCGCGCCAAGCCGAGACGCGCGTCTAGACGCACTGAAAAACGCGCCATGTGGGCTAGCCTTAAAACGCCGGCAGATAAAGTGGCATTCCCGAACAAGGGGTGCCCCCTTGTTCGGGAAGGCGTCCTTGGGCCAAGGGGGCGACGAGCAGCCAAAACATAACACCGGCACGCATGAACGCAGGAAGAGATGCTTAACAAGCCTTAATCGGGTATTGACCTAATCCGGTAATGCACGCAGGGGCCGCGTTTCCAGCTGCAACCATGAAAGACGGGGACACTCCGAGAGTTGTTATTGTTTTCGTTTTGTCTGTCTTTAGTGAGTTCTGACTCAAGCGGTAGGTTCCACGGGAGGCGCCACTGGAATGACCTCCCAGCTGGGCGCCTGTTCTCATGGTCGCCTTGTCGTCAGCGCATACGCCTTTGCAAAGCCGGACTCCCCCGCGCACAAACCCTGGCACGGATAATCCGTTCATGGGAGCACGTTCCCGCTTCCAGCTGCAACTGTATACGAGCGACGATGCTTGTTCACGTAATCCTTCGCGTCCTTCCGACCTTCCACGCCAGGGAGACCTCCTCTTTGTTAAAAACGATTTACTTGTCAGGCGTGTCAGGCGCATCAGAATATTGTAGTCGCCGGGGAGGATTGCGAGTTACCCTTGGGAGATCATTTTGTTGGACCCGGCGTCAGCGGAGAAGTATACTTCGGTTCATCATCTGTTAAACCAAAACATTTTTTTTTTTCAGTAGCGTAGCACTAGCACGTAACTACAACGGGACGCGGAGTCGTCCGGATGATCTCATCGTCGTGGCGCGAGACTTGAATCCTTGACGGCCTGGTGCACTCGCTCAGCGTACTCTCAGAACAACGTCGGAATAAAGAGGGGTCAGTCATAACAATCTCAACTTGACGAAGAAAAAAGAAAAAAGGAGGAAAGTTTGTTATAAAAGATCCTCTACCCGAGGCAAACCTCACATGTTTAGTCATGGACTCCTAAGATGCCGACACTCGCTTACCGACCCTGCACAGCCTGTTTCTCAAATTCAACGCTGCCGTTCCATCCAGCCCGTCGGTGGAACGTCTATTTAGCTTGGCTGGGGAAGTCCTTCGAAGGAAAAGGGGAAAGCTCTCCTATCAAGAACTTTGAAAGTCAATTGCTTCTGCGAGCGAATAAACTATTTTGGCGAAAACGCAAGCCATAGATAGACAGCATTTCTTTTAGGCTCGCAGGGTTTTTCATTGATCAGAACGGCTGTTCACTTTGCTGCCACAAAAATATAAAGAAGTAACTTTGAAAGTAACTTCAATGTAACTCGCTACTTTTTACAGTAGTTAGTAGTTTACTCAATTACTATTACAAATGCGTAATTTCTACTCTACACCAATTACTTTTGGCGTCGATACTCAGTAACTTAACTACCTTTTTTGAGTAATTTGTACATGTCTGCATATTTGCACTAGCTTTAAAATCAATGACAATAATAAAAAAGCACTATCTAATACTCCAAAAGCGCAACTCACCTCACAGTCCTTTTAGCATAAAGGTCTCGCAACTGCCTACTAGGGAAGCATCACTAGCCTCACTCTGCCGAGACTCCAAAGCGCTTCCTGCTTATGGAACGCGGATATTGTTGATGACGCAAGATGGGAAAACCGTAAGATGCGACCACAGCTTGCCGTCCTCTTAGTCTTTCAAGCAGCAGACGCTACGAAACGTATCATCGTTAATGTCTCTTCATAGAGCCTTGAAATGGTTCCCTAACTGCTAAGTCAATAATCGCGTGTTTTTTTGTGTTTCTTGGAGTTTTTTTTTAGGGATTTTGGTAGAAAAATGCAGATTTCTTCGTGATCGCTTATAGGTTTTGAAGTTTAAAAAAAAGATCATAGCATAAAAAACAGACATCCCACAACGTATGAAATACCCAGTGTGAAATTAAACTTGGTGCAAATCTGATCGATGTAGATTGCACTTCAACTATAGTCGTTCGCCGACTCACCCGCTCTCTTTCGAACTCGCAATTGTGAGACACGATCTTTTAAAGGGTTTTGTTTCCACAGAAAACACAGGTGGAGAAGTTGTAATTTGCAGCGTTTGACCTTTGCGCCGTTTGTATTCCTAACTTTTATATCTAAAACCCTCTGTTTCATATATGTTTTCTGATGGCCTCACATTGGTAGCCATGATATGAAAATCTCCCACCAGAGCGGAAAATAAAAATTAACATTCCATAGTGACTTGTTGTGAGATTTGTCTTTTAATGTCAATCACTTGCCCTCAAAAAGGTTATCCCTAAACTGCTTTTTTTTTTATTTCTTGATTATTTTCGTGTGAATTTATATTTTACCAAATAAAAAAACTGGAAACCATACAAAATAATTTGATAAGGCTGAACACGAACATAATTCGGTGTTTCTTTTTTGAGCATTGAGACATTTTAGTACATATTACCTTTCACCTTGTTAGGTACACTCTGAAAAAAAAGCCCGTGCGTCTACTTTCCTGCACAACACTCGAAGAGCCAATCACAGCCACTTGCGGAGGCAGCACAGCGAATTGCGTTGCCGAAGCATATCTTTGGCCAAAAAACGCAGTCTGAGTTGTGATATTAAGCAATGAAAAACGTCACGCCCTTGCATTGCTTAATATCGCAACTCAGACTGCGTTTTTTTATCTAAATATATGTTTCGACATCGTCATTCGTTGGGTTGCTTCCGTAAGTTGTGGTGATTGGATCTCGGGTGTTGTTCGGGGAAGTAGATCCAAGGGTTTTTATTAGAGCGTAGGTATTTATCTGAACTCGTAATCGCGGGCGCCGCAAAAAGAGATTCGACAATACGTGGTGTTCCATTGCGTGCGAACCAGAACGTGAAAAAAGATAGGAACAGAAGAATGTACATGGATGTGTAGAACGTAGTGATGTTCTATAAAAATACCAGTAAATTGAGCTGATTGATGCATGGCCACTCTGAGGTTTAAACTAGAACACAATGTTGGCCTCCATCCCGGCCTCTGCTCTCAGGTCACCTTTGTCGGGAGCCGACCCTCCTCACGTGACCCTCAGGCAGGGTTGCCGTGCTGTTTACTTACAGCAGTGAGCGGCACATGCCTGGCTAGATCCGCTGCGGAGACTGCTCCTGCGTGCTGCTCGACGCTTGCAGAAAGGTCCGACAGCTCTAAACCGCCGCAGATGCACACGCAAACGCGCACACAGACCGGCAAAAAGAACCACACTTCGAGACAATGATCTTGCGGCGACCGTTTTAGCTCGTCGGAAAAAGCCTTTCAGAAATGCTGACGCCCGCCACGCCGCGCCACTCCGATGTCTCGCGGATACGACGGTACTCAACGCTCCAGCACCTCAGCGTTTCGTGAATACGACGATGCTTCCAGGACACGCGCGTCGTTAATCAGTCTGTGTTGCGTCGTAGCAGCTTCAATAACCGTAAAATACGGGTGCTGTAAACGGGGAAGTGAGAAACAACAGGTCTGTGAAGGCACCTTTTGGCCCGTGCGATGTTCAAAACACTGCTTGTTTTATCTCCTAGTCAAAGCTTCGCGGCTAAACGATATGAAATAGCTAACAACCCACAGTGCCAGGAGAATGCCCAACATTTCCTTGGCAATTCGAGAGTGGAGTAAAAAAATTATCATTTTCATTTCATTTCCTTTTTATTACATTAAGGGCCTCTTGAGAAAGGCATTACATAAGGGGTGTGTCCTGTTCAAGGTTCAATAACAAGACATCAAAACATTACAAAAAATTTAGAAGAGCTCAGGAAACATCATTAAATAATCATTATTCAAAAATTTTATAAATCAGATGCGAAAAACAATATGGTAACTGGTAGTTACCAAGCTTGTCGGCAAGCTATTCCAATCGGATATGCATTCTTGAAGAGGTGAGTATTTGAATGTGTTGGTTTTCGAAAAAAAATATAAAAGACGTTTACAATCCCCTGTAACGTCGAATTAGAGCGCAACTTTTGAGGAGGAGAAGGGAAAGGTACGGGGAGGAGGGTATTATTTTTCTCCTCATTGTTACCCTCCCCTCCTCCTCTCCTGCTCTCGTCACATTTAGCGGAAAGTTTTCGCTAAATTTCCCGCTAAATTTGGTGGGAAAGGTTCTCCGCTAAATTTAGCGGGGAATTTTTTTCGATAAATTTAGCGGGAAATTATTTCCGCTAAATTTAGGGGGGAATTTTTTCTGCTATATTTAGCGGAGAATTTTTCGCTAAATTTAGCTGGAAACTTTTTCTGCTAAGTTTAGCGGGAAATTTACTCGGTAAGTTTAGCGGGGAACTTTTTCCACTGTATTAAGAGGGTAAATTTACCCATAATGCAATGTGCGGTGACGTCACGAGTGTCGTCAATATGGGAAACGTCCCATACTGCAACGCGCGGTAACTCCGACGGCTACGCCGCCGCTCAAGCCGGAAACGGGCGCCTATAGAGCTGAGCTCTAAAATAGGTTCAACTTTACAGGGGTGGTCGAGACGAGAGGAAATTTGATGGACCGTGGAAATAAAGGTTTGGGGAGACCACGGGTTATGGCGCAATCTCTGCATGAAAGAGGGCCGGTCTATTTTTCTACGAGTGTCGAGAGTTTGTAGCGAGATGGACTGTTCTAAAGAAGAGATGCTATATGCCTAGTGTAGTTATGAGTGATAAAACAAGTGGCACGATTTCGTACAGCTTCCAGTTAGCTAATTATATAGCTTTGATAAGTGTTCCATATTACTGATGCATACTCCACCTTAGTTCTGACTAGTGTAATATATGCTAAACGTTTAACAAAGAAGTTTGCGAGAAAAAGATGCCTTCCTAAAAATCCTAATGTTTTGTTAGCTTTAGAACAAATGTAGTTGATGTGACTCCTCCATGATAAGTCTTCAGGAAAGTACACTCCTATATATATAAATGTGTTCACCCGCTAATGACGCCAGGTGAAATAAAATAAGAGCAATAGAAAATAAGAGCAAACGGGAGACATGTTTCCTTACAGCATACGCCTAATTTTGCGCTAATTTTATTCAAGAGGTTTTTCATGTGGGCACTGTTTTCGTTCGGGCGCCTCTTGCCGAAGAGGTTTGGATAAGTGATACCTTTTGAAAGTCTGGCCCCTGTCGGAATCTGTGAAATTCCCGCACAATGCCGGTACACGCAAACACGTGGACATGTACTAAAACCGCAGCGTCACCGCGCACCTTTATCGTTTGGTTGTATTAAAAAATTGCAAATTCGCATAAATATAATGAACACAGTGACGCTCACCCTCGGCTTTGTTCGATTGGTTCGTCCTGTTATTTATGCACAGCCCCAACCGGGCCCGTACCAAGTCAAAGAGACATGCTCCCGACTTGTTTATAAATTGACGGACCTGCAGTGCAGGGACATTGGAGAACCGGTACATGTCTGCGACCTCAAACCCTGCATAAGGAGGGAGGAGGAGCCCTGGGAGGACAGCTGTTCCTCGCCGCAGCAGACGCGCTCGCGGCGAGGCGGTGCTAGCGGCCTTTTTCCGCCGACCCGCTACCCGCTGCGGAGCCGTCATGGATAGGGACGACGAAATGCTGGACTTCCTGCAACCCCTGTTTGCACCGGGAGTTCGCCTAACCAGTTCTGGACGACTTCAGTTTGCGTACGCATTGGCCAGTACTGTTATTGGAACCGCCTGGCCTGCTTTCCGAGTAACATCCCGCTTTGCGGGTGTGCCGTTTAATGTACATACGAGCACTGCATGAGTCCAGCTATTGGCACTAGGGATCCGACTGCGAATCACGTTCTTGGAAAGCAATTGCTTTTCCTTCACTGACAGCGTTTACGACCGCGATCAGCGGCGCGGTCCACCCGGCTTCACCTATCCACGGGCTGGGAGGAAGCACCTGCCTGCAGCGTTCCAACACTCATCCAGAGGGTGCCCCTCAGGCTTCGTCATGCCTGTTTCTTCGCCACTGGCGCTGTGTTGCTCCCCACATTGACCACGCGGGAGGACAAGGGGGGAGAGAGAAAGAGTTCTTTCAGCGCAACACGCAGAAATATTCTCCCGATGTCAGCCTCTAAAGTCGGTTCCTCCCCGACTCCACCCCCCCCCCCCCCCCCCACAACGTATTGCGGGGGGGGGGGGGGGGGAGAAATAAGGAAAAAAATAGGAATTGGGCCAGAGCCGGAGGACTTGCGGTGTTTTCATTCTTCTTCTCACGCAAAATGAGTAAACAACAGCCCGGCGCCCCACCCGACCCTCTGAAAGCGGCCTTTCCCGGGAAACGTACCCTCCCGAACAGAGACCGAGGAGTACTACAGGGCGCAGGTGCATTGCGGGCCGCGGCCCACAACGAGAAAGACGAGACTGCACCTGCCCGGGACATCGCCACCGTCGGTTGACTGCCGCGGCCATGGGGGCCACCGGCACCGGGTCCATGGGAAACCCGGACCGCCGCTCCCCTCGAGGCTACCTAAGCGGCTCCGGTTGCAGCGGCCGTGGATAACGCCGCTCTTGGACCGGCGGCCACCCCGCGCGCCACCAGCGGTGGAGGATTAAGTCGGTCCGCCACGTCGAGGGTGGTGCTGCCGGTGTAGGAGCGTTTCGTCGCGCGTGTATTCCTGAGGCGCAATGTTTCCTCGACATGCGTTACGCGAATTGCGCACCGTAGGGGCATTTCGTCGCCCGTGTATTCCTGAGGCGCAACGTTTCCTCGACATGCGTTACGCGAATTGCACGTTGAAGGAGCATTTCGTCGCGCGTGTATTCCTGAGGCGCAACGTCTTCTCGACATGCGTTACGCGAATTGCACGCTGTAGGGGCATTCCAACACGCGTGTATTCCTCAGCCGCAACGTTTCCTCGACATGCGTTACGCGAATGGCACACCGTAGGGGCATTTCAACGTGCGTGTGTTCCTGAGGCGCAATGTTTCCTCGACATGCGTTACGCGATTTGCACGCTGTCGGGGCATTTCGTCGCGCGTGTATTCCTGAGGCGCAACGTTTCCTCGACATGCGTTACGCGAATTGCACGCTGTAGGGGCATTTCAACGCGCGTGTATTTCTCAGCCGCAACGTTTCCTCGACATGCGTTACGCGAATTGCACGCTGTAGGGGCATTTCAATGCGCGTGTATTCCTCAGCCGCAACGTTTCCTCGACATGCGTTACGCGAATTGCATGCTGTACGGGCATTTCCTCGCGCGTGTATTCCTAAGGCGCAACGTTTCCTCGACATGCGTTGCGCAAATTGCACGCTGTAGGGGCATTTCGTCGCGCGTGTATTCCTGAGGCTCCACGTTTCCTCGACATGCGTTACGCGAATTGCACGTTGTAGGAGCATTTCGTCGCTCGTGTATTCCTGAGGCGCAACGTTTCCTCGACATACGTTACGCGAATTGCACGCTGTAGGGGCATTTCAACGCAGGTGTAATCCTGAGGCGCAACGTTTCCTGGACATGCGTTACGCGAATTGCACGCTGTAGGAGCATTTCGTCGCGCTTGTATTCCTGAGGCGCAACGTTTCCTCGACATGCGTTACGCGAATTGCACACCGAAGGGCATTTCAACGCGCGTGTATTTCTGAGACGCAACGTTTCCTCGACATGCGTTACGCGAATCGCACGCTATCGGAGCATTCCGTCGCGCGTGTATTCCTGAGGCGCAACATTTCCTCGACATGCGTTACGCGAATCGCACACCGTAGGGGCATTTCAACGCGCGTGTATTCCTGAGGCGCAATGTTTCCTCGACATGCGTTACGCGATTTGCACGCTGTAGGGGCATTTCGTCGCGCGTGTATTCCTGAGGCGCAACGTTTCCTCGACATGCGTTACGCGAATTGCAGGCTGTAGGGGCCCTTCGTCGCGCGCGTATTCCTGAGGCGCAGCGTTTCCTTGACATGCGTTACGCGAATTGCAGGCTGTAGGGGCATTTCGACGCGCGTGTATTCCTGAGGCGCAGCGTTTCCTTGACATGCGTTACGCGAATTGCAGGCTGTAGGGGCCCTTCGTCGCGCGCGTATTCCTGAGGCGCAGCGTTTCCTTGACATGCGTTACGCGAATTGCAGGCTGTAGGGGCATTTCGACGCGCGTGTATTCCTGACGCGCGTGCTCACCGAACCAGCCCACCCTTTCATGCCGCTTCATGCTAAGTCTGCAACGGTTCATAGCAAAAGAAAAAATAAGGAAAAAAACATATTTTGAGTTTTTTTATAAAACATCGGGTGTTGATGAAACAATCTGTCTATGAAATGTCGTTCGATGAACTCATTGCAGCTTACGACGTGCAGATGCACAGATT
Organism: Ixodes scapularis; assembly: GCF_016920785.2. Classification (NCBI taxonomy): domain Eukaryota; kingdom Metazoa; phylum Arthropoda; class Arachnida; order Ixodida; family Ixodidae; genus Ixodes; species Ixodes scapularis. The sequence continues at coordinate 148,385,309 of NW_024609846.1, forward strand.
CGTTCAATATGTGAGGACCAAGAGAGGTTGTTAGTAATGGAAATATCAAGGCACTTAAAACTGCCTGTTTGAGAAATGATTGTATTGACAATAGAACAGTCAAACAAATGGGGCACTTTTTGTTGGTGATACGCATAAACACAGATGTGTCTTGATTAAGTTTCAATTCCCAGAGATTGCACAAGTTAGAAATTGCGTTTAGGCTATCATTCAGCACAAGCTGGTCTCTAATAGAGTTGCTGTTCAGAGGCAAACATTTCCGCCACATGGAAGTATTTAAAAACCAATATATATGTGACGAAAATTAACGTTATATTAGTTTATTGATAAATACTACCTGAAGAGATAAGTTTTTTTGTTTTTTTTTTGGCAAATGAATTCACCGAACCCTAGAAATAGAGGCGCTTCGTTAAGCGAGTCGCTTGGAAGCCTTCCAGCTAATTATCAACTGTTATTCGCCTTGTCGAACTGCAGTGCAGCGGATATGTTTTCTCAGTAAGTTCTGTTTTTAATTCTTGCGAGTTGCGATAAAAATCTGTCACATTGGAAGAAATTATTTTGATTATGTGGGCTTGGGAGTATGGTATGCTTGTTTTGCAATGCGTCGGGTGAAAATTGTTAAAGTGAAGGTACTGTCGGCGGTCTGCGGGTTTCCGGTAGAGTTTAGTTCAAAACTGGTTTTTCTGAATTTATAGGGTCACGTCCAAGAAATCCCTGCTAGTTGCTGAGTCACAGTGTGAAAATTCCATGCTAGGATGAAAGGTGTTAACATCGCCAATAAATGGTAGAAGGTCTGCCTCGCTGTGCCGTCAAAATATAAAGCTATCGTCAATCTACCTTTTATAGATTAGTAATTTTAGTTCGCAGTTGGAGAGCAAACGGGACCTTAGATCGGCCATAAAAAGGTTGGCATAGTTTGTGGCCATCCTTGCGCTGATTGCCGTGCCCCGTACTTTCAGGTAGTGCTCTCCTTCTAATTCGAAATTGTTTTCTAAAACGAGTCTACTTAGTGTTGCAAGAACATTATCATTCTCACCGTCATTTGGTGGAATTTTGTTATACGCACTTATTACTGTATCGACACCGTCCTGATAAGGAATATTTGTGTGAAGGGACGCAACGTCCATGGGGACCTCGAGTGCATTAGTCGGTATACTGAGCTGCGATATCTCGCAGAGAATGTGATTTGTGTGTTTGAGGTCTGAAGGAGCTTCGGATGGGAGGTTCATTAAAAGAAGGTTAGAAAAACTTGAAATTCGTTGTGTTACTGTGTCGATTCCTGACACAATTGGTCGTCCTTGGTTTCCTGGTTTGCGAATTTTGCGTAATGTATGAAAGCACCCAGGTTTGGGATAGGTGGGCTTCATCGCTTTTCATATTTCCGCTTAAATGTCTGCGTTTAAAAAAAACGTCGTTAGGATTTTTCTTTATTATCTTTTTTGTAGTTCTCAGTGGGATCGTCCAGCAGTTCTCTGTAAAATTGATTGTCGTTAAGCTGCATGAAGCCTTCATCCATGTAATGTTACTTGTCTTGAATCACTATCGCCCCTCCCTTATCTGCCGGTTTGATGGTATATAGGGAGTTTTCGTAGACCGCGTTTCCCCCTCCACTAAGCCCTCCGCAACGAAGAAGTTGCTACTGCGCCTGCGCGCCCATGGCCTTGACTTTAGAGTTCCGGGTATTGTAGCTGGTTCCGGAGGGCTTAGCGGAGGGGGAAACGCGGTCTGCGAAAACTCCCTTATATCATCTCTCGAGTACGGTGCAAGCATAGCGGCGCGTTCAGCAGAGGTAAGATTCTAGCATAATTGCTTCTGTTGTTTACAACTCTGTATTACATCTTGTTGAACCAATTCGATGTATAAGTCCAGGTACTTATTACGCTGTGCGTTGGGAGCCCACGATTGGTCGGACGCATTCGTGACTCGGTCTCAGTTGTCTTGTGGTTGGTCACGGAAATACTCTTTTAGTCCCAGGTTCCTGGCAAAATTATCTAAATCCTTAAACATTTGAAAGTAATTAAATTCTCCGGAAGGGGGAAAAACTGAGGTTTTGTGAACACGAGGAGACCTCCGCGACTGATAAGTTGACGCTGGACAAATTCATTACGTTTTGTTGTCTTTCGCGTGTTCTGGGGGTAAGTGCCCACTCTATCATTGCGGTCGGCCTGTGATAGGGTTTCTGGTTTGAGCTTGTTGCAAGTGTCAGGTGTGAATTGTTGGTTTAGATCGCTGGAATGACAGTCGCGTAGTTGCCACCAGTACTGTGTGAGATATTCGGTCCGCTGGAATATTCCTTGCGTGGCTGTCACGAGCTACTCTGTTAGAGGGTCCAGAGGTACCCACGTTATTACGGGTCAGTTTTTTTTGTTTTTGTTTTTTGTTTACGTCGCGTTAAGCTCATTGAGAGGTTTCTCTCGTATTCCGCGAGTTCCCTATTTTCTATAAGACCAACTGATTTGCTCAATTTAAATGTACACCAAACCAAACATGTTAGTATCCAGAATAGGTGGCGTACGAACTCTCCACGAGCCAGCAGCCACCGGTGTGCGCGAGCACACGCAACGAAATTGACGTCATAGTCTTCCATTTACGCTTTTGATGACAGTGAAATGCATGGGCTCTGGTAAAAAGAAGAATAAAGACAGGCTTTTAATTTCCACAAGTGAAAGGTACCTCCTTGTTAGACCAATTAAACAACTACCTTTTACACCAGACCGCACTGTGGAGATGAAAAGTCGGTTTTAATGCGAAATCCTTAACTGTCCCATGGACCCAACTGGCGTTTTCAGCTTTGAGGCCGCGCCCAACAGCACCTACATTTCCCTGTCTGATAGAGCGAAGCCTGTAGTCTGAAGCAGCGAATTGACTGGCTCCGCGTCACGCGTGTCCAGACTTGTGCCCGTTACTCCAAAAAAGTAATTAATTACAATTACAATTACTTGGCCTAAAAAGCAGTGGATTACCGTTAGAAATTACTCCCCGTAAAAAGTAAAGGATTAATTACTTCGTTACATTACTTAATTACTTTTGCGTTACTTTAAAGAAACACGCAAAATACCTGCAATATCTACTGCGTGTTTGTGGGAGGAATTTCGGGCCCCATCAAAAATAAAACAGATCCAGTACTATATTTACCGATTATTTTAGGATAATAATTTTACGACGATGGATCTATAAAGCTCTAAAGGACTGGAACAGGTGTTCGATATAAACGAATCTAGCGCTGTCCACCCGGGACAGAACTGAATCCCATGAACATGCGACGAATGCACATGGGTGGCAGAGGCACGCACACCATTCGAAATTTGGCAACGGCAAACTTTAGAACAGGACTCTCCTGAATATCTGGGTTTTGTACGGTTGCTATACATTGCCTAAATAGGGGCTGGCTTAGCCCCTAAAACCAACTTTCTGTAAGACGTGCATGCGGTACTTGCGTTTGGGCAGATTTCAGAGTACCGCTTGTTGAAGGTTGTTTTCCGGCCTTAACCCACTTGATCTTTTTCTTGGTCATCAAACTAATAAAAACGGAAACTTACACCACGAAATATTCATCCACAATCTTTCAGCTAAGCTGATTTTTCCGTTTAGAAAATATTAAAAAAGCACAATTTTCAGTGAACAGCAGGCTTCAATGTATCCCACGCGTTTACAGCCGCCTTGTGCTGCCTTAACTACTGTGGAGGCACCCTACTGTGTCCAAGTCAGCCACTGTTTATTCTCAGAAAACTCGGTCTGTGTTCCCTTTCCCTAAAATGTCGGAGTAAGTTCCCGTAGGCACAATCCGCTGACGAGAACCCCAACATTCTCTTTTCTAGCAATATGGGTTCAGCTTCAAAGTCCCAAGCCATTTTGGCTGTGCTCCCCGGCCACCTTATCGCCTGCTGTCTAAAGTTACTGTTTGAACTGACAGTAGTGTTGATGCTACATTTTTTTGTCTGTTCCAATGAGCTGCTTCCATCGCTTCCCTTATGTTTGTGCCTTACGTATCCGCTAGTGCGAAGTCAAGTGACAGAAACCACAAGGCTGGTTGGCCCAGCCGGTATTTAGCTTTCACAGCGCTGTCAAAGATGAACAGGATCAAGATCTTGTTACAATTTTTTTTTTGTCTGCGGAATGGGTATTTGTAAGCAGAACATCGACAAGCAAAGGACGGTCTCGTGTGACAAAAAAAAAATGCTGGTTGGTTTTTGGGGGGACAACACGCAGGGGGTGGGACGGAAAGGAGGGGGGGGGGGGGGGGGGGGGGCGAGCGGACATCTGCACCACGGTCACAGTGTCCACGTCTGTGCTCTTCACGACTCCCACTCGATGGTTTTATGGGCCATTAGTTTTCTGCTCTTTTGTGCGCTCGAAGGAGTCCGTTCGTTTTCCAAGTCGAAGCTTGCTGCCTTCATGTAGACAGTCGAATCCTCCCAGCCTGACTGACTGTACGAACAAGTCCAGAAACGGGATCTGGCTGGGCTGTCGCGGTTTCCGTGAATTCTTTTCCCTCGCCAGCACTCTCTTCGTGAGCGAACCCCCGTCTTGTGTTACCATGCTAAAAGCGCGAAGGCCGCTGCATCGCCCTTCTTCCTCTCTATTTTCCCTTTGACAGGGCGGAAGAATTGTAACGAGTAATTTCAGTAAAGCGTTACTGGAAAAGTAATGAAATTAGATTACAAATTACATTTCCAAAAAAGTAACGGATTAATTACAAAATTACTAGAAAAGTTATTAATTACAAGTAATTCCGTTACTTGTAACGGATTACTTCCAAGTCTGCGCGTGTCCCATGGCTCCATGTCACGCGTGCCCCTTGGCTCGCGCTCGGCCGCCTTTTTCGCGTCACGCGTCGCCTGGGCTCCGGCCTCTTCTCTCTACTCGGCGGCGAAGAACATGGCAGCGCCTGTAGCATCCTTATCGTCGGCGGCCGATACCTCGGCAGTATCAAAACGTGGCCGTCCACGCCAGTACACCACAGACGAACTAAGGGAGGGGAAGAACGGCATTCATGCTTTCGCATTCACTAACTCACAAGAAGTGCTTAGGTGCAGCGTTGTACGGAACGGGGTTCCTGGAACGCGTTCCTTTTAGGAGGAACGAAGGAACGCCGCCGTTCCATTTTTTATCGGTGGAACTGAAACGGGAACTCGTTACATTTTTAGCGAAACAAAAAAAAAGAACGGCGTTCCTTTTTTTTGTCTTGTAGGGTAATTTTTATTTATTTCTAAGAGGGAAATTCCAAAAGTTGTGGGGGCGCTGCAGAGTATAAACCGCGGCAAAGTATAAAAAAACAATATTTTTTCGAAGAGCGATCAGTTAACTTTTTTGTACTTATCTTGGTTTACTTTGAGTCGTCCTCGTTTGGTAAGAGTCGCGTACAGAAGAGCCAGTGGACACTGATTCGTTTTTGAGTGCGCAAGTCTGCGGTTCGAAAATCAAAGCTTTTACTGCTCATTCACACTGGAAGCGGATCCGCGTTCGCAAAGCGGTTGCGAACGCGGTTGTATAAAGATCCAGTACATTTGCACGCGCACTCGATGACATCAAGTGTGCGTGCAAATTGTACTGGATCTTTATACAACCGCGTTCGCAACCGCTTTGCGAACGCGGATCCGCTTCCAGTGTGAATGAGCGGTTAGTCAAAGAAAAATGACACAGAAAGAGGAGCTTTTCAAACTCAACTACTTTCTTTGCTTCCTCGAATGCTCGTACACTCAAAAAGCTAAGGCCGTGTAAAGCCATCACTGAACTTCCACAAAGAAACCTACAGTTACAGCAGAATCGCAGGTTACCAGACATCGAAAGCACCCTTGTATCCCAAATATTGGTCACTTACAAGATACACAAGAATTAAACTTTATTGTTATTGTTAAACGCTTGTGCAATGCGGGGGTAACAGTACATTTGGCTCGTCTTAATCGTCACCACGAACATGAATATGGTTAAAAGTTGAGATTCGTAAACTTAAATATATAAAAAACTGCTTCCACTTGTTTTCTCCTCCCGGTGCCCTTCCATCACGGCATTCAAATTTGTATGTTCCCATTTGTGGGGTAGATAAAAAAAAACTTTGCTTAATCTAATTAAATGTGATAATCAGCAAAATACAAATGTAAAGTATATGTAACGATGCGTTCCATTTTTTAACTGTAACGGGAACGAGTTCCTTTTTCACATATGGAACTTGTAACGGGAACGCGTTCCAAAAATCAAAAGTAACGAGGAAGGAGCTTTCGTTCCTTTTTTTGAGGAACGTGTACAACACTGCTTAGGTGTCCTTGGAATTTTTTATTCTCCTTTTCACCACAGCCCAGATATTTCACTGTCATCTTAATCGTAATGCGGCATTAGGACGTCAATTTTGTTGTGAGTGCTCGCGCACACCGGTGGCTGCTGGGGCACCATGACAGAACAGCACACGACAAAACAGCACGCGACAAAACAGCACGGTCAAAACAGCACGCGTCAAAACAGCACAGCGTCAAAACAGCACGGCGACAAAACAGCACTCGTCAAAATAGCACGCGACAAAATAGCACAGTGGCAAAACGGCACAGCGACAGAAGAGCACGTGCCAAAACAGCACGGCGTCAAAACAGCACAGCGACAAGACAGCACAGCAACCAAAAAAAGGTGTTCCGGAAATTATTGCGGTAAATATTTGTAGACTCATAAACGTCTCGGTTCTTTTCGGTTTATTGACGAAAATCACTATAGTGACGAAAATGTAATATTTAAAAGCTTTTGTTTGAAATGTATAGTGAGTTAAGAAGGTACTGTTTTTTTTTTTATTTGTTACTGTGTGTGGCAGCCGACGCGACCTTTTCAGCAAGACGGACTGGGGCCCTATCGTGATCTGACATTATCGTCGTGTGCGCGTATTTGTACACAGGACGAGCATGAGCTTCACTACCACTTCGGTCGGAGAGGCAAGTATCAAAATCCAGAAATTTGCAAGCATTCTACTCAGTGCGATTTTTCCCCATTTTCACGACTGCGAGAGCTGGTAAATTCGCGCCAACCACAGAAACGGCAAAAAAAAAATCGTATTTACGCTTTCCTTAGTAGACGGAAGCTAGTGTTGTTAAAAAATGAGCGGCTTTTATACGGACGCTTTTGATTTGCATTGAGCAGTACACAATTAGATTTTCTTTGAACGAAGAATTTGGCACACAAATCCCTATCAGGTCAAAAATCCAGATTTCATCCTGAAGACCCCTGCGGCCCCTGAGCTTTTGTTGAAAGTTGAACCGACCTCGGAGACAAGCTGAAAACTGCGAAAGGAAGTGGTCACATAGTCAGGAATGAATCACCCCCCCCCCCCCCCTCCAAACGCCCTCAAAAATACTGACCTGTTTCAATTAATACTGACCTTTTCTTTTCTGCTGACTATAAACGACACGGAAGAATCCGACAAACGTACCAACAGGAGCTTCCCTGAAGGAAGTTCGAGCAATTGCATTCGTTTGTTAAAGCTTTCCGCCTGTCACCTTACGGGAATGCTTTACGCTGGATGCCGATCGGTAACTCCTGTTGTGATAAAAATTCTGGTCCACTACCAACTGCCGTGCCTTCCAAACTTTGGGTCCGACAGATCCAGTGGGGGATCGCGAAGCAATTTCTGCTGTCATATTTTTTTATGGATTTAAGGTTATCCATCTTTAGCATACATTTTATTATGTGGACTGATACTAGTACTCATCATTGTAACTGACTTTTGTAACTTCGTGAAAAGCCCAAGAAAAAATAATGACGCGATATTTTTTTTTTTTTTTTTTGGGGGGGGGGGGGGGGAGGGGGGTTCCGGGTTGCGGAGTTTGGTAAGCTCAGAAATGGGCAATAAAGTACTCTATAACCTAGCGACAATAAATGAAAACATGAAGGAGGTTCGCTATTATTCGCTCAGATGGAGATGAAGAACGCGCTTGAAGTTGCTACATGCGTGCTCTTTTGTCGCTGTGCTGTTTTGACGCCGTGCTGTTTCGGCACGTGCTCTTCTGTCGCTGTGCCGTTTTGCCGTTGTGCTGTTTTGTCGCGTGCTATTTTGACGCGTGCTGTTTTGTCGCTGTGCTGTTTTGACGCTGTACTGTTTTGACGCGTGCTGTTTTGACCTTGCTGTTTTGTCGCGTGCTGTTTTGTCGTGTGCTGTTCTGTCGCGTTCCCGGCTGCTGGCTCGTGAAAAGATGGTGCGCCACTTATGGACACTGAAATGTTTTGTTCAGCATTCCTTTAAGGCGGCTTTCCGTGTTGGTGAGCTCTACTGCAAGACACTCACCAAAGCACTCAACCAAGGGAAGAGGGTCAGGGCTGCCCAACTACACGCAGTTTGGTGCGGAGAACAAGTAACGGGCAAAACGATACTCTAGATATTGCATTACCTCAGCCTATTATAACTTTTTTATTCCCAGAACATCTTCAGAGTGGAACCGCCTTCCTGCGCAATTGGTAAACATACCGTCTTTTGATATGTTTAAAAGTGCGGTGACTGCTTACTTATGCTAATGTTTTTCTTTGTTTGCCTTGTTCTATAATTGTTAAACTTGTTTAAACATTTGTTTTAGATTTTTAGTGCTTGGCTTTTAGTGTTTGTATATTGTTTGTATTCCAAATTTGTCTTGTACCACTCCCCTCTGCACTGCCTCAGGGCCTTGAGGGTACTGAAATAAATAAACAACGATTGAGGAAGCTGTGGTAGCAGTTGATACGACCCAAGAAGAAATCAGGAGCAGGCCGAATTCCTACCGGAAGGCACGTTTGATCGAGAACTCGAACTCAGGGAAATACTGGCAGTGGCCAGCAGCCATCCAGAGAAACACAATGACAGCAAGCAAAACCAGATTCTTCAAGGACTCCCAGAAGTCGACGAGGAGGAAAAACATTTATTGACGGAAAATAGAAAATTCCTTGGAGTGCGGTTCTCGTTGTGGTCGTGGTGCGGCGACCTCCTTAGTCCTTTCCACCAAGGCGCGTTGCACCTCAGGGTCGGAGCTTTGAAGCGAGGTCTCCCAATCATCTTGCGATGGGATTGGGGGGAAAGAATATTGTGGACAAACCCAAATTGTGAGGGGCAGAGTAGCTTTTTTGCCACATAGGGGGCATTGCGAGGTGGGGCACTTTGAGGGGAAGATCTGTGTAAGGTTTGCTGGGTAAGAAAAAGGGCCCGTCTAGAGTTTTCGCCAAGTATGGGCCTGCTCCAGGATGAGGATCTTGTCGGCTGGAGGATATACTTGTCGGGAGAGAAGGTAGTGTGTTGTGATTTCATGAAAGCTGGATGGACGGTTCTTGGCGGATCTGGCCCCGTGGTAGGGATAGAGGCTAGACCCAGCCAAGATGGTGTACAGTCGGGCTTGTTCATGGGCTGCCTCGTTTTTCCTTCGAGGCCAGCGTGCTCGGGTTGTCCAGGCTAGTCTGACGGGGGTCTTGGGCGGGTTTCTGTGAAGAATTTTGAGCGCTGCCTTAGAAATTCGGCCAGCTGCGAAATTTTGAAGGGCGGTTTTAAAATCCGTGGTGATCACTGAGATGGTTGCGATCAGAGTGAAGGAGAGGGCTATGCCTACCTTCTCCGCCGTCTCCGGATCAGTGGTTAATGTGGTGGCTGCGTCGATGAGGGATTGTAAGTTCTCAGTCACCACCGCCGTGAAAGCCCCTTGGTGCCCGTATCCTGCTGCGTTCACAAATAGGGCACCCGGGTTAGCCCCGTAGGTTCTTTGCAGGGAAATAGCACTTTGCTTCCTGCCAGCAAGGTGGTGAGTGGGCTGTACGTTTTGAGGTAGAGAATTTCCTATAATTTTGTTGTGGCAGTTGGGCCTAATGGGGGATCTGTCTTAGAGGAGCTTGTGATACTCAATGTTTGGGCTGGCGAGTATGTGCCTACCGGTAGGGGTGCGGGAGAATCTAGTGAGTTGGCCAGCACGATGTGCTTCTATTAACTCATCCAGGTGATTATGCAAACCGAATCCTTCCAGTATGAGAGTGGGAGTGATAGGCGGTAGGCAGAGTGCTATTTCGTTGGCCTTGCGGATCAAGGTATGAACCTTATTGTTAAAGGCCGGTGTGAGGCGTAGGTATTGGGCCGAGTATGTCTTAGGACGAATGCCTGCAGGATGCGTATGCGATCCTGTTCGTTAAAACCTTTTTGTTTATTTGTCTTCCTTTTTCTTTGGGCCTATTGTTTTACTAATCTGACTTTCTATTCTTTCAAGAAAGTTGTTATTGAGCCTATGAGCCTGGTTCTGGAGTCCCAAAAGGTTGAGCTCCGTGACATCTGGGATTGGTCTGCCATTGATGTGTAGTATGATGTCAGCTTTGTTTTGTTTCCAAGTGTTGGAGGATTGAAGTAGTAGTAGTTCCGACTTCGCCGGAAAACACGCAAGACCTTCTCTCTTCACTTCCTCCGTAACTATCCCAACTCCTTGTTGTAAAGTTCCTTCTATATGGGCGTCACTCCCTCTGCCGATCCAGAGGGTCATGACGTCCGCATATAGACCGTGTCTAAGTTGGGGGATTTAGCCTATCCTTTTGGGGATGTTGATGACTGCTAGATTGAAGGGAATAGGGGAAAGCACTGCCCCTTGCAGGGTTATCCTGCTGCCGAATTGGATAGTGTCTGACATGAGGTCACCAACGTTGATTACGGCAGTTCTCCCGGAGAGGAATGCCTTGATGTAGATGTATATCCTCTCCGGGGTTTACTGACCCTAGATTCCCCGGGAGGAATTCATGGGTGACATTGTCGAATGCCTTTATGAGGTCTATGCAAGGATAACTGCCGCGTCGAGATTACCTTTGTATTTGAATATTTGTTGAGAGTGTTGTAGTGGTATGTCCTGCGTGGATGGAGAGCCCAGCCCTGAAGCCTATCATGCTGTGTTGGAATAGGTCCGTGTCATTCATGTGGTTGGTCAGCCTATCTAGGATTATGTGATCAATTAGTTTACCTAAGCAGAATGCTAGTGAAATAGGTATTAAGTGTTCTATGGTGAGGCGTTTCCCTGGTTCGGGGATTAGAATAACTTGTGCGTGTTTCCATAGCTCAGGAATCCTCCGCTTTCTTCAGCATGTGTTGATATAATCGTTGATGTCTGTAATGAATGAGTATTTAAGGTTGCCGAGGGTGCGGTTGGTTATTCCGTCCGGTCCTCACGCCGAGTTTGGTTTGAGTGTGAAGATTGCACACCTCACCTACGCCTGCGTGATTGATGTCTCTGTCTATGTTAATGGTTTGCTGACCGTGGTAGGGGGGAGTGAGTTTGGGGCCCGATTGGTAGGTATTTTGCGGTAATGATTAAAACGCGCGACAGAAGAACGGACACAGATGGAGACACAGACACAGCGCTACTTACAACTGAACTTTATTTCCACTGCAGCTCGGTATATATTACCGAGCTTGTGTTTCTGTTGTTGCCGGTAATATATACCAAGCTGCAGCGGAAATAAAGTTCTGTTGTAAGTAGCGCTGTGTCTGTGTCTCCTTCTGTGTCCGTTGTCCTGTCGCGCTTTTTAATCATTATGAATCCCCAACTTGCCCAACTTTCTACCTTCGTCAATTTTGCGGTAGCTGGATTGAGCAAACCTTGATCCTAAACTGGGAAATTTTGCGCAAGTTTGGTCATACGATTCTTTCAATCCGGATCAAGGAGGTGACGCAAGAGAAGCCCCGTCTTTTTCAACCCGAGGTTCCCGCACGAGGGAACTCGCGTGTGAGTGGATTTGTCTCTCCAATTGGGGACAGTCTCATTTTCAGTTTATGGTTGTGTTTGTTCTTCCTCCATCTTTTTCGCTAGCTACGGTAGACTTCTACCGTTTACCGTACTATAGGAAGTTTTTGGATGTCTTTATGCATTCCTCTAACACAATTGAACCGCAATATGCTTACTTCCCACTTACAAAAACAGGTTTTTTTTTTTTTTTATATATCTATACATTTGAATTTGTAGGAGAGTACTGAAATGTTATTGTAGCTGCGCTGCATAACATCAAGGCTCCTTTCACGTCCAATTTAATGGATGCGCCTGTTCTCTTCGCTTGGCACTCAGCATTCCACATTGCACGCAAGAAAAGTATGTCTAGGCCTCATATTGTTGCTTTTCAATGCTTTTTGTTTAGATTCTGGTACATTTACTTTGTCAGCTGTTCGTAACCATATTACCAGACTAATGTATTGTTTATAAAACAGAGCCTTTTCAATGCGTAACATTTATAGTCCTCTCAGTTGTAAATGTCTGCAAATGCATATTAATTACATTAAAAAAAAGTATGAGTCATTCCACTTTGTGACCGTAGATGGCAAGCGAAGTTGTTTAGCAGACGACACAGACGTGACACAGATATTTAAACAAAGGTGCGAACACGTTGATCGGTGGTCATCGTGATGAAATGTACGCCCACACATGTTGAGGACAATCGCCGCGCCGAGGAGCCGAAGGAAGCCAGACACGCGGAACGCGACCGCCACCCGGCGTAAGAAAAAGAAGCTAGGCACGAAAACGCTTGGAACGATGACAAAGAGAGGGCGGTGCAAGCCCTTTCTGAGTTTTTGTTGACGCACAGGAATGATCCACGGAACCCTAGCCATAAACAACTTCGCTATAAAACAATTTTAGGGCAGGATGTGCAGCAGTGACAGAGGCGAACCTGCAGAGCATGATGTTTTTGCTCTTGCGGGCGTTAGGTTCTTGAGTCTCGTACACAGCACAATGCAACTGCATAGATTGTGTGTCAAGCGGATGAGAGCTACAATTTAGCCGATTTTTTATGAAAGTGTTTTCCTGTGTTGACTTGTTTCAGCTACGGTGCCTCTACCATCTTCGGGAGAGAGCGGAGTTCATAGTAATGCCCCCCCCCCCCCCCTCATCAGCCACTGGAAGGCCGGCCACAACAGCCGTCCGGCCCAGCAAGGGAACAGCAGGCCATAGTGGTGCAGCCGGCAGAGGTGATTCCTGCACCCTACAGCCTGGAGCCCTTCAGCCCTACACCCCAGAACTCCTCCGAATATCTCGTCGAGGATCTCGTCGTGGACCTAGCCGAGGACCTAAGCGTGTTCCTAACTCAGGACCCTTCGAACTTGCCTGCTCAAGCTCCGGTGCCTTCCCAGGTCCCAGCTCAGGCTCAAGCACAGATCCACCCCAACGGAGGTGTGGGTGGAGTAAACGGCCCAACTCCCCGCCCAGATGCTGACTCAGATTTAGGCCTCTAAACTCGTCAAACACAAAGTTAGAGACGAATTTGATGGAGCGCACCGATTGGCCTATCACGACGATGACTTCGCGCTTTTTTCGCCGACGTCTAATCGGCGCGCTCCGCGAACTTTCTGCTCCAACTTTGTGTTTGACGAGTTGAGGGCCCCAGGTGTGTTCTAAGTGCCTGGGTACTTTTTAACATTTGATTGCTTTCAGAGCTACAATAATAGTGGTCACAAGCCCTCCAAGTGAATGCCTCTGCTGTTCAAGTGCCTCCTTATATACAATAAAACGCAGTAAGATGTAGGCATGCACGTACAGTGAAGTCCTGTTGAAGGAATAAAATTTTCAGTCCTGAAAGCTCTGAATGACTGCTGCAGAAAATTAGTAACATTTTTAAAGGCATCTTTGTGATTTGTCCATACATAATGTAGTCACCGACAAGGTGAGAACGGAAGAGCATTTCTTTCGAAGGCCTCCAATTCGTGCTCGTTACCTTTGGACGTGTTTTGGGCGTGTGTGCATGCTAGAGGCAGACGAGACGCCGAAGCGTTCCCGAAGGTAGCGAGCGTGCTCTGGAGGTGGGCCAACTGGTACTCCTCACTGCCCTTTTCACCTTGTCAGTGACTATAGCTTGCAAAATGTGAGGGAATCAGGGCTGTGGAGTGTGTGATCACCTAGCGGTGGTGATGACAGTTGGAAGACTGGGACCACCATTTTGTGAAATTTTCATTCCTATCACTCAGTGCAGTTTGTATACAGTAAATGCATGTCGCAAACAGTGATGCCAAACATGTCTTTGCAACTGAAAGTATTTATTAATGCAGTTTCTTGTGAGGAAAATATTTTAGAAGTGCGGCTCTTGACAGACTTGTTGCATGAGTTGTTGCACTCTGGAATTTTTTTTTTTTTTACATTTTAAGTTTTTAAACTGTAAATTTGTTGCGTTGAAATGTAATGCATGGTTAAAAATCTGCATGTACAGAGGGCTTGTTCAAAAAGAGCCTTCTTAGAGGCAGGGTTGGCAGTGGAAAGAGAGGTAATTTATCTATCACCTTTTACACAATAAGTAATTTGTGTAGGTGAACTAATGCATTCATTATTTTTTTTATTTATAGGTTGACCTGGATGCAGCGGTGAAACTGCACAGTATCTTTACCACCGAGACGATGACAGACTCTCGGTTTGGCATGAACACGCTGCGGCTCCTCCACAGGGAGGGAATCCTCATCCATCGTAGCGTGACGGGAGCACCGAGCAGTCTCTTCTTTGAGAAAATCAGGAGCTCCACAAGGTAATCACTCCAAAAAAGATGGAGGCTGTGATGAGTGAGTGCAACCGTTCATTTCAATTACTTGATCAAACTTAAAACAGTCTTTTAAGAAACCAAAATGTAGCCATGGCACTTTTGCATCAATCCTATGATAAAGTGATCCCAATTATCAGAACTAGAATGGGCAGGTCTATACACACCAGGTTGTGTTCTGCTTGTTATGATTTGCTTAAAGCATTGCAATATATGTTTTTTCTTATTTGATGTAATTTGCCAAATCTAGTCATAAACAGGGTGCATAGCTCTTGTGGTGCCTGCCTTGTATGTTTTGTCTGAATTCCACATTTTCCTGGCTGATCTAAATAATTGCGAAAATTAATTCAAATGTATCTTGTTTCTTACGCCTGGCACAACCCCAATTACATGAGAGATAATTCACAACAATCTTCTCTTCACCCTTAAGCTGAAAGTGTTGCCCTGCAAAGTTGTTGCTCATTGCTCTGAAACAGGCAGAAGGTGCTGCTTTTCTACTTGCTTGCACAAGCACACATGTGGGGCAAGTCTCACATGGTGCACAGCCTGCAGTTGACTAGTGCAGCATTGATTATGCATATCCTATTACTACGCTTTGTAGAAAGATAACATCTGTGATCACTATAGCACTTCAACTTTGGCAGCTATCCTAAATCACGTTGACAGCGCCGAACCCTCGTTCAAAATTCTTCAAATTTCGAGATGTTTGCGGCATTATTGTACAGATGTCTCTTTTTTCAGCATTGTAGTCCACCAGAGACTAGGGAAAGAGTGTGACATGAATAAAGTCTTGGGTATGCCGTAATTCCCCAAATTCTTCAGTCTAGTCTGTGCCCTCACCATTGCATCTTGACCGCCTTTGTGGCATTGAGGTTCCGTTTCTAACTCCGGAGCGCTAATGTGCTTCTAACATGGAAATCAATACCCTGGGTCGTTAATTTCCAAGGACTGTTTAGGATGTTGCTCATAGTCTCAGTTGCTTTATATTGTGAACCCCAACATTTACCTGCCAACTTTTATGACATTATGTGCGGTGATTATTTTTCACACACTTACGTTCTCTACATGCCTGCGAAGAATGGCACCATTCAAGACACCGAAGTAGCCACCCGTCTGAAGGAATTGAGAAATTAGATCTCGGGTCTGCTCCAAAACAACAATAGGGCGAAGAAAGCCCCTGATGTCGTAGCCGTGCTACAGCTTTGTTATAGAGTTTTGCCTTTTTTTTTAGTATAAGGGGAGTGTCAACCGGCGGGTCGTGTCAGCGTCGTATCAGTGATCGCTGCAGCAATATCAACAAGAGGAATTGCGTATGCGCTAAGCAGCCCTTACTGCCGCTGATATCACTGCGGCGCTCATGATGCGACACTGACCGACCCGCCGGTAGAGGCTCTCATGATAGTATCATAAAATCCCAAAGCTGCGCCTAAGTTTATTCATAAATTTTTTAATTGAATATATCAATAAAAATGTATGTAATCTCCATTTTGCTTACTTATTTTCTGCATGATAAAGCACAGTATTAGTTTCTAGTACAACGTTCCTCTGGGAACAAATAATTACATAGACAAAAAAACTTATACGAATAAAATGTATGATATAGAGTTCGTATATGTTACTGGAAACGAGAGCACATAGAAATGTTTTCAAACAGGATTCATTTTATACAAGATCATATTCACATAATAATATTTTCATATATGATTTGTTTTCTTTTAAAAATATCTACAATAAACATATAAAAATGTTATGTACTTTTTCAGTAGGGTGTGTATATATATCTATATATATATATATATAGAGAGAGAGAGAGAAAGGGAGAGGTGGAGAGGAATATAAAATAATTAAGTTCTGTTCAGAGAGTCGACATTTCGACCTTAGTCAGGTCTTTTTCAAGACTGGTTGACGAAATTTGTTACAAAGTAGATTTTGTTTTACACATTTGGGTCACATCATGTGCCACACATCACGTGTCACACTGCCTAAGTTCACAACAATGCTAGTCGACGAAGCCAATTATGCTCGGTCAACGATCAAAAATATTCTTCCGGCTTAAAATAAAGAAAAGAGCACACACAGTGTGCAAAGTAAACGCTCGGCAAACGCTCAAAAATAATCTCACTACTTAAAGAAAGCGCACATACTGAGCAAATTAACCGAGTCCCAGAACATTTAAAAAAAAAAAGCAATAGGCGGAAAATGCCTGCCGAGGGTTATGGCCCGTTTACCCGTCGACGGGTAACATGGAATGGTACACGGGAAAAGGCAAGGGTTTAACTGATTAATTGAATTAAGTACATTCACTCCATTACAGGTGGATCGAGGGTGATTTTTTCATGCATAGGGGACGTTATACCGGGATCGTCATTAATTGCTGCCCCGATAGAATTAAATTTGTAAATAAGACAGGATTTTCTCTGTCCACGATCACGGTTTCATTTGAATTTATATTGTAGATATGTAACGCCCAGTTCGTCAAATTGAAAAGTGTGCTGGTCTATACTTTGTCTCATCCTACGATGGACTAAAGGCCAAAGCCACGGGCAGCCCCGTCCAATCACGTTGCATAACATTGATTAGGGGTGGACGAATAATGCTCTGAATCAAAAAGAGCTGCATCATTTTATAGCTTCGACACTGCAAAAAGTCTGTATGCTGTGACTTTTTTTTTGCGATGTAAAATTGATGAGTCACACAGTGCTATTTAATTCGAACCACTGTTCACCCATACCTATTAGTGATCCTAGACGGAGTCACCGACACGTGCATCGAAGCGAAAAACCACGCAATTCTTAAGTGGCTTGTGATTGGATCTGGTGGCCCCTAGCTTTTACCTTTAGTCCATCCTAGGGTGAGACGAAGTATAGCCCACGTACTGCTTACCGCAGGTGCCACATGTCAGGAGGCATATCATGTTATTTGTGCCTCAGTTTAAGTTTCCGTGAATTATGTAGTTGAAATTGGAATTAGTACTCTCTACCGTGGTTTTAGGTGCCACGTGTTGACACACCTCGCGATTTGTTCTTTCCGATGGGCGATCACCAGTACTTTCAGTGTAAGTTGTCTTAAACCTGATTATGGCGTCCCTAAGAATGCGTGATCGTCTGTAGACTATTCGAGGAACAGAAGTGGCAATTCTTGCAAGGCGTTCACTTTGCTGTAAAATGGTAAATGTTTTCGTAATATAAGGGCGACTTTAGGTAACTTATTGTTAAAAGTTAGTAGAAGGTTCCCCGGACGGTCCTCTCTCTGAGGGCTCCACTCACTTAGAAAGAGGCTACGACCAAGGGCCTGTGCCTTATTGATTGCAGCCTCTATTACCTTTTTCGGACACTTCTGTTCTTTCAGGACTTGCCATGGTTGATCGGTTTTTGTTTTAAAATATTTGTTGTTTGAACATATACGTTTCAACCTATAAGCCTGGCTGTAAGGTATGCTAATTCACAGGGCCATGAGTGGCAGCTGTCATAGTGCAAAGATTTCTGACGATCCGTCGATTTTCCGTACATTTAAGTGGCCAATTTGATGTAATAAATTATCACTCTTGTGTATAAAAAGGTAATCTCATGTTTTGAATAATTATGTGTAAAACTAATGGAGGGTTCCACTAAATTAAAAGCTCTAATTACCTCGAGAAGCCCTTCTTATGAATGAGATCAGATAAGAAACAAAT
Organism: Ixodes scapularis; assembly: GCF_016920785.2. NCBI lineage: Eukaryota > Metazoa > Arthropoda > Arachnida > Ixodida > Ixodidae > Ixodes > Ixodes scapularis. The sequence goes on from NW_024609846.1 coordinate 148,403,451, forward strand.
TGTTAATGCACATTTTATACAAGAGTGGTTTGCGTTAGCGGGATGACAAAAAGTTCGATTATAAATTTGCAACAAAATATTAGCGTCATTAGGTGCCATCGTCGTGGCCATTGCAGTACCGCTAGTTCGAATAAAAAACTTCCACTGAATTCAAAACTATTTAACTCAAGCACCAGACGCGAGGTGGGCAGCCACGGCATGGTTATCTGGTAAATCATCACTTTTGTGAGCGTCGTATGCGTTCACAAAGTCCTCTGTGCAATCGTTGGGAGGCATGTTTTTATACCACGACGACATGTCTACCGTAACAAGAAAAGCATCTCTGGGAATTTTAATTTTAAAATTTCACTAAGGAAGTGGTTTATGTCCCGGATGTAAAATGGGAAGCTGGCTAGTATGTTCTTAATCAAGTTATAAATAAAGCTAGATATTGATTTGGTGAGGCTTCTTAATCCAGATGTAATGGGACGGACTGGGTTTCCTTCATACATTCTTGGTAGCATGTAAATCACCCTGGCGCGGAGTTTTTAGCAGTATTTTGCAGCGTTTTAGGTTGTTTCGGTAATTTTCCCCTGTTCTAGCTGGCCCAGCTGCCCCGTATAACATGGGCATGTTGCCTAGTTGAATTGTTTTGTATATGACGATATAATTGTGAATCGTTAAGTTATCTGTAGCCGACCTCTAAGTAATCGCTGTTCTTAAGAATGAATATGGCGGCCCCCTTGTCGGCAGGTTTTATCTTGATGTCCTGTGTTTCGCTGAGGGACCTCCGTTCTGGAGCGGAAATGTTGTAGCGACGAGGCTGCTGTTTTCTAAAAGCCGCTCCGATGTCATACTGATCAGCATTATTAAAAATATCGCAATGCTTGTTTCTGCTAGTTTTGGGAGTCAAAACCGTCAAAGTGGTTGGGAGAGCAGACCCGCTTTCGCGGGATCTGTGAAAAAGAACTTCGAAGTCGAAAGCTACAGGCTAAATTATCTAGACCTTAAAGCAAAGAAAATTTGTCATATCGATTAATTATGGGGTAGCAGTTGAGTCCCCGCTAGAGGAGCGATGAGTAGTGAGTGGACATTGTAATGTTTGATAAGTTATTTATATCAGTAGATTCGGGAATACTATTCTGCGTTCACGCACTTTCGTCGGTGGATCCCGAGTGGATGGTCCTACGTTTCATGAGTTAACCCTTTGTTGCCTACTTCACAAACGTCCATGCAAATCATAATATTGTGCGTTTTTTCAACCACTGGTATTGAGCTGAAACCCAGGATTTTTTGATTTTTTTTTTAGCTTTCAGCAAAGTAGTTTATTAATTACAGAACGTCCACTACAGCGGACAGCATGCATTGGGGCAAAAGATCTCTTTCATCCCATGACCATAACTTTGGCTTTTCTTTTTGAACTCAACGTCTTTTTCTTGGTGGCGGAGCTTGGGTTTCCGTGTCGCTATCCTCTTCATCACTGTCATCACTCTTGCCGGAATCTTCCTAGCTATCATCACACCTGCCTTGATCACCCTCTATGGCATAATCTACGTCATCCTCCAAGCTCTCTAAAAGATTATCATCACTTCCTGACGGCAGTCCGTCCGTCATTAAGTAGGACATTGATTTCTCAGTCAGATGGTGGAATATCCAATAAAACTCGATATGTGCTTCCCTCAAAGGCGATTAGGTAGCAGATCGCTTGCCTCTAAGAAAAAATATATATATATATATATATAGTATATTTTTTTAATATGTAGAATTATGGCGCCTTATTCATTACAAGAAAAAATTGGACCATTCCAGTATGTCTACAGTGCTGCTAACCAGAAAACAATTTGTGCATAGCGCATGGTCTCGTAATCCTGCTGTTCATGGTGTCTACCAGAATGGACAAGCCACAAATAGATCACTTACTGAACAGTGAAGACTTATTCAACACCCGTATTTATATAGATTGCACCTCACGACTTCCCTGAAAGCATGAAAACGCGTATCAAATGAGAAATAAGTTATTTCAACAGTTTACGACGCTTTTGCGAGGATGCACGTGCCTTACTTCGAATTTCTGGAAGCTGCCATCTTAGATGCTGAATATGCAAACACCAGTGGAATGGTGGCGCCATCTGTGAGTGCCAAACGAAAATGCGGCCTGGCACTTTATCTAAAAAAATTAATAGCTTTGTCCACGGTAGTGGCCACTATGCAAGAAAGGGTTAACTGCGTTATGTGATTCGGCGGTGCAGCTCTACACGTCCCGTTCGGACACTCTCGTCAGAAAAGATCCAACATTGTTCCTAGCAGCTTGTTTTTCTTTTACCTCACTGAGCATCCTCAGTTTTCAATCTTCAAACAGTTTTATAGCCACGGTTTCATGCTGCGGTAACTCATGATCGCAGTGTAAACTACGTTCGGCTTGTTTGACCGTGGTTGAAGTTGCTCCGCCGTGTCAAGGAGTTACAGTCACAAACTTGAGAGACGCGTTAGTGAGAACCGTATTCGACCTTTCCAGTTCGCTCTGAGGCAGCGCTGTGCTGCTATGTGTTAAGATAATTCGTAAGCCCTTAAAGGCGATGCGCGCGTCAAGGTAATTTTTAAGGTAACCGGCATGCGAATCGCGACGTACCCATTTGGGAGCTAATTTTCTAAGTTGTAAAAAGGTTCAAGATGACAATTTGTCGCGGTCTGCGTGGTCTCACTCACATCAGAGGTAGCTCGTCGTGTGTCCCGTGGTGGTCGTCAATTCCGCCACTGGGGCGGACAACGTCGCTAAACGTCTTGCGCCGGTTGTATCCGGGTGGAAGGCGGAACTTGGGGATGCGATTCATTCGCTCTGTAGGGCGGGTCTCCCGATCGAGACACTTGGGGACGTCCGCCGACGGCGAGGGAGGGGCTTTTACCCAAGAGTCGCCGGCGAATTCATGGTTCGGCTGGACGGAGTACTCGGGGACGGTCGCCGAGGGCGGGAGCATTGGGAACCCTGCGAGACCACCGGCGAATCCAGGGTCCGGCTTACGCGCCGGGACGGGGCACAGAAGGTGCAACCGTGCGAGGCCAAAGTCCTCCAAAAGAGCGGCATGTTGCACGGAGCTTGCCGCTGTGTTCAAGCCGTGGTTGTTCTTGGAGTTTCGTGAATAGGAATGGTCCCGCCACGTGTGGGTGCCGCGGTGGCGACATCGTGCAAGTAGCCGGTGCACGTTCCACGCCAGGTAGGACACGCCGGCGAAATTCGCGTGCAGGCCATCCGTCGTTATGATGAGCCGCACAGCAAGATCGTCCAGAAAGAACGCGATTTGTGCCTGGTGACGCAGGTGGCGGAGGCCACCGTTGGAGCCTTGCGTCCTAGAGTTGAATCTACCTATTAAGCTCCAGATCGAAGAGCCGCGGCGTCGGTTATTAGCATGCGGTAATACCAAGGTTGCGTGCACATCTACCATGCCCGGACGTCGCTCCAGGACCAGTTTCAACTGGTTACGGTACCTAATCAGCGCTAAAGATACGCCTGGCGGTGGCGAGGTCATTGGTTCCCATGTGCAGAATCAGGCGGTTAACACCTCGGGGCCCGAAGTCCTAGAGATGCTGGCGTCCATGATACTTGCTCCTCGTTGCGAAATGAAGGCGGGTGATTCCTCGTGGCACCGGTCGAAGAGGTTCTTAAAATATTTAACTTGAGGGTACCCGATAATACCGAAAAAATATAGCGTAGGCTGCCGCAGAATATAAAGTGTTGAAGTCGCACTTCGAAGCGTTCTTGTTGTTTTAAAGCATTTTGTGAGTCAATATTTGGGCCTGAGTCAGGCCTTCTTCAAGACGGGTTGCCAAAATTGGTTACGAAGTTGTTTTCGGTTTAAACACCTGGGTCACAACACGTTCACATCACGTGACACGCTGCCTAACTCCGCACAATGCTAGTCAACGAATGCCAATCACGCTCGGCCAACGAACAAACATATCCTCCCTATATACTTAAAATAAAGAGCACACACAGTGAGCAAATAAATGCTTGGCAAACGCTCAAAAATAACCTCACTACTTAAAAAAAAAGCGCGCACACTGAGCAAAGTAAACATTGAACTGATAGGATTGAATTTGCTACATTCACTCCGTTACAGGAGGATCGAGGATGATTATTGCATGCATAGTTGACATTATACCGGGACCTTCAGCCGAACGGCTTTACTATGGCACCTTAGCTTTATTTATGGCCTTTTAGTTACTGACAACCTCAGAACAGAAGGGAGGAGCTTCCGTTTTCTTACCTACAACGCAGGCCTTCAACTTTCGACAGCGCTTTGACGTTTCACGCACCTCGATTACGCCTGTGCAGACAAAACACGGTCGGAAGCATAGCCTCCTTCATACTTACGAAAATCCTGGCAGTTGAAGGACGGAGCCATAGAGTGCCCGGTCGGAGATTCGGAGCGGGAGGATCTGGCAGCAGAGAGCATTTCTCACAGGAACCTGGCATTCAGCGCAGAGCTTTTGCAGCGGCGACTACTCGAAACATGGTTTTCAAACCCGACGAAAAGCAAGCGCCGGCGCGAGGAACGCAAGGAGCACAAGCGGACATTCCATCGTTCCGAAGAAATGTGTTTCGGCGTCCCGCCGCAGCGGGGAGCCCGTTACATGGCTTTCCTCTCATCCCTTGTCTCTCGCTCTACCTTTTCATTTTCGGCGGCCGCGTCTTGTGGCGATCTGCCAGGCTTTCTTTGTATAGAGAAGGGTATGGCGGAAAGCATGCAGCGAGTCCTGGAGGTCAAGTGTTCGAAAGACATGACCTGCGGTTTTCATTCCTCCAGTGACTGTAGTGTGTTCTATTGATTTCATCGTAGAGGAAACATCCCGTCGCCGGTGATTGTGCAGCTGTGAGACATGGCCGTTCTTCTGAAATTATTGGTTCACACTTACGCAGAACCTTTTTCATTATGAAAAAGTGTCTTAGCTGAAATTGAGTAGCACTATACCCGTGACGAACCGCTGTATTCTACACACCGGCACCTGAGACTCTCATCTGTGAATGTGGGTGACCTAAATATACTTACGCTCAACATAATTTGTTAATCCAATCAGCAACCTTATAATAGAAATTAAAAATATTAAATGGCAACTCCGCTTCATTTTTGATATTGACAAAACTATGCAGCCCTCTTCAGTATCATCTAGGAAGACCATATGTCAAATATTACGATCTAGATCCGTCTATATATTTAATAAACTGGCCAGAAAACTTTCAAACGAGCCAAGTCGCTAAAATCTGCTAGCTCTAGGGTGCGACGTGAGGCGCTATCAACAGCGCAGTCAATGCCAAGGAGCTGGAGCAACCAACATTGAGCCACTACGTCGGAAGCGTGTCTAGGTCATTCTCACGTTTTGTTTGTTTTTGCTTCTCAGAGCGAAATTGAGCGATGATGTCATGAGTTTCTCCTCCCGGTGTTGGCTCAACGGTGTCCACGGGATCACCGCCCGGATGCGTTAGTTTGCGCTGCCCTGCGCGCCTCTTGAGCTGGGGGCTATGAGCAGTCTGTTTTTTATACCTGCCATTGTTGTAGAGAACGACGTTTTATTTACGGTACGGCGCGGGCCGCACCTCAGATGCCTAGCTGCGATGCCTGGTGAAAGATCCATAGGCTCACGATGTGGTGTAGCTGCCCGCTCGAACTACCAGTAGACCAGCCCGGGAGTTGTCTTTCACAAATCTCCACATGACAGTGTGTCTCTGAATGTATCGACGGATATCCCGCGCCGATGGAACTCCGGGAAGCCGTTGTCGCCAAATCGCAGAACAACGGTCTGTTCCGATTGCTTGAGCGCATGACACTAACTAATTTTCTGTTACCGCTAAATAGCGAAAAGTGCGTGAAAAGATCAGTTTCGCTGTGAAACCAAATGAATGTGCACTGAAGCATACTTATCACGGCATTAAATATTTTCGCTGACAATTTTGCTATTGACCATAAGCGTGAATCCTACCGCACAGCTTCATAAAGGTACACAATTCAGGCTACTAAAGCAGCTGGGAGACACATGCACGGTCAAACGACCACTGCGTCGGTCGTACTACGTGCCGGGCGTTTCCCAGTGTACGAGCATATGTGTCTCGCGCCTGTAGAAACGAGGCGCGAAGACTCGGTTAGCTTCAGTAAAATAAATGTGAAGTTGGAGCCTTATGTACCAGACCTACGAAGGGCATCTCGCACACCCAAGCGGAGGCCTGATGAATAATTCGGACCACTGGGGATCTTGTGACCTGTAACCGAGATCTCGGTTTCACGGCGCTTTCGCGGCAATAAGCCCGCGTCAAATTGTGGGCACCTCTTTCGAGATTCCCACCAGAAGCGCAAGCTGGGGCCGCAGTGGTGCAGACGTCTTTGGGTGGTGTAGCAAACTACATTGGCGAAAATTGCGGAGCAGACGAAACTTGCACTTTGCTCTATGTTCGCCCGCCGTCGCATGGAGGATCACGTGATCTTTCGGATCACGTGGTTCGACGTGACGTGGCCATGACCCTGACGACACGAAATCAATGTTGCCTGTCGCAACCTAAGTTTCGGTTTCTATTTCTGCTGATGTTTAAACTAAGATTACAGAAATAATATTCCACATTTCGCGAACCTGAAGACATAGCACTGTTTAGTAGTGCTTTGTTTTGGGAAGTGAAATCGCATGTAAGCCTAAAAGCTCTGGAATGGAGCGGAGTTTCCCTTTAAACAAAACAAAAAACTTTATTTTTCTAGGCAATGCGAAGCGAGTCAGCTAGGTTATTCACAACTACCCAAATGTAAGCACACGCACCGCACGCACTCGCCTTCGTCGAATAAAAAGATTCGAAGTAAATAGCCAATATTAGGTGCTGATGAACGCGCCTGCAAGATTCATTTCGTTTTAGGATTTTTTTTTTTTTTGCTTTAGAACCGTTTTTGCTGCAGACGCCAACACGTGCAAAGCGTGTAGCTATACAAGCAGCATGCTGATAGTGCTTCGTAAATTTGCAAATGATATATTGGCTACACAGAATAATTAAATCAAATAAACATCTTCAGCGTAACTTTGCGTGTCCTCCACTAAAAACCGATTATGCCGCACACGCCGGGAATGTTGTTGCAAATATGTTTTTCGCGGTTCAAGAATGGCAGTCCGTCACCAAACTGTCTCAAAATGCTTCATGACGTTCTTGAAACATGCCTAAAATAAATTAAAGTTTACAACACACATATCTTACTGCACCCAAACGAAGACGGGCAGAGAGGCGAATGCACGTACCAGCTGCTGGTCGTTCAGTTTCTTTGGGATAAAATGGAGGGACACGGCACTGGTTAACATATGCATGCATAATAAGGAAGTATATATGTACTTCATTACTTGCTTCTCTACTTTTACTAATAGTAGTAAACATTAAGCAAGACTGCTTTTCAAGTGAACACTTTCACCAATAACCCAGTTATTTTTCAACAACTTTTCCTTGCTGTTTTTCATTATTTTTGTGATATTACTGCCTTTAGCGCTCCAGCAATGTTATCGTTAAAAAAAACAATCCTAGCTATGCACGTTGTTCCAAAAGGATAATATATAAACTTCAATCGAAGACTCAGTACAATTTAGCCGAAGACAAAATGGAGGGAAATATAAAGTCGAGGCACTCACCAGCTCAGACTTGAAACAGGCATGCTTCGGTAAAATGTTTAACAGAGAGAAATGCCCATTAACACTTCATAAACTATGTATTTTGTGAACGATTTGATATAATATAATCATTATACCGTGCTAGAAGAAAACCACCAAGACTTTAGAAAACGCTGAACAAAACATTCAATGGTAGTTTCGGCGTTCCGAGTTAATTTGCAGTGAAGTTAGTGCCGAAATTTTCTTTTGTCTCAACGGTCATGCCTGTGACTTGTGGTTTTTACATATATTAGCGAAATGAAAATCCTGTCGCCCGTTTCTCAGTTTAATAAAATCAGCAAACTTACCATGTAATCCTGGTGTTTGGTGAGACATTTTGCCCAAGCCTGAAAACCGGCAGTGAAAAAAAGGTTAGTCGAAAGTCATCCACACACTCAAACACTTCGTCATATGTGTTCTTCAGGGCATAGTCAAACTGGGTCAGGAAGTCTTAACCATAAAACGAAAAACTACGCCTTTAATGCCCATGTTAAACAGGCACTCCTAACTTCAGATACGCTAAGCCCCTCAGTTAGCGCGCAATGCTTGCGAACATTCTGCGGCTATGCAGTCAAAGCTATGAGCACCCCACAAAGCAGTGCATTCACGCTTTTCACTTATTCTGAAATAGCTGTCCGAGAGTATAGTGCGCTAACTGTGGTGCCGCGTAACATCAGTTAAAGCTGAGTTAAAAGCGATTAAAGGGATTTCCCGGTCAAACATCGTATTCAAGAAAACATCTAGACCTCAGTGTCAATCGTTGTACGAGCAACTTCCACGACATATATGAATTTTCTGTGCTTCCCTGGATGAATAATTGTATTCTAAACAAAGCGTGCTCGAACGGCATTTTTCCCTTCCACCTTCAGAGCCGCGGTTATTCTGACGTAACATAACACAAAGAACGCAACGACCTAAAGCGCTCGGAAGTTTGATACTTTAGACCCATGTTACGGATTAAAACAAAACAGGGCACGGGATGGCCAGAAAAACACGCTTTTCATGTAAGGGTCGTTCAGTTATGAGGCGCTGGAGAAAACCTAGCCTTCTAAGTTAAGTCCTTATTTCGAACACTTTTTCGTGTTCCCCTCATTGAAAAGCATGCGGAAACCGCTTCGGAACGCATTCGACAGGTTAGTAGGATGCGAAGCGTTCATTTCTAAATCGGATTAAGATAATATGTTGGCGCCTCATAATCGAATTCACAGCCCCTTGATGTATAAAATGCTATTTCGGCTTCAATGTGGGTCGCTGGGTCGTTCTTTTGAAAAACGATTGCAAGGTAAAAGAAAAATAACACACAGGCACACACATCCTCGACTGCTGTTGACCAGCGAAAGTGATGGTGCATGGCAAAATACTACAGACTGCAGTTCAAGTACGACCATTAGTACGGTAAAAGGTAAACTGCTATCTGAGCCACCAGATAGCGCTGCATTTCGAAAGGGGTCTATTGCAAGCCTGGTGTACGTCACGACAGGCATGGGAGTGCAACCATTGAAGTTTGCGAAACTTGGCATGGAAATTCATATAATTAGCAGTCATTGATTACACTAAATTTGGGTGTCGTTTAACAGAATACAAATGGCCTATGTTAACCATTAGACTCCCGCCAGGTAACCATCACAAAATCTTAAGAACTTCCAGCTTTCACCGGACAATCGCTTTAAGGATGAACGTGTAACGGGAGTTTTAGAGTGGAACGCGATAACATTATCGGGCCCTGTTCGCGTTGCCTTTTCATTCGCCGTCCAAGCTTGCCTTGCATGGCCTGGTCTGTAGCGTGTCTGGCTCACAACCCAAGGGTCGTGGGTTCGAATCCCGCCTAAAGCTCATCAAATTTTTCTTCGAGGCAAATAAATTCCTCCATAAAGTAAAATCATGTAAAACATGCGGCGTCCTTCATTTGACGCGTAACGTCACGTTTCACGTGAGCGTCGGGGGTTGTTGGAAATTCCCGCGCCAGGTCATGTTGCTGTGATGTCGTCGCCCTATCGAGCAATCAGAATTGTTCCGTCACGCCATCGACGCCCGCTTCTCTGCGACACGAGCTCCTCAACGCTATCGTGTTTAAAATAAGTGCTCCGATTATTCTGGAAACTTTAATCCAACCAGACATTTTTGCCTCAAAAAGTAGAAATTCGTTTCAGTGCAACATAGAGCATTCCCGTCCTCAGAAAGATAAAAAAAGATCAAACTCTGGGTACAAAACATATATATATTGTAGGAAATCACTATGCTCAGATAAATAATATAAAATATATTAGCTCCTAATAAAACTAAGGTATCTAAAAGGCAATGCAAATAATTTTTTTTATAGTTTTGCACTTATTTGCTTGTTCAAAACAAAGTGTTCCGGGTGTTTCAGCGAAGACAGACAAAACTTCCTAAAATTAGTGCATTCGAGGTAAAAGGATCTTTTTCTTGGGGTGCCATTACTCGTGGTGACGGACCTCAGAAAAGGCGCAATGCACAGAAATTTCTTCGTCAATTAAATAAAACTGACTAATTAACGTTTTAATTAGGGGAAAAGACATATGGTTCCTTTAAGGAACTTGCTCAGCGTCATCAGAAACTACTGAGTCAGTCATTTTAAGAAAGACTTTGAGCGCGTGAGAAGCGTAGCAGTGCGCTAAAGTTGCCACTCGTGGAGCAGGTACAAGGCTGAGGCTCTCATAAGAGATGCCAAAATCACGAAGGCTCCTTACCGCAACCACTAGCCTAGTAGCTGCTCCACAAGTGGTTACTTTAGTGCACTACTACGCTTCCCACGGGCTGAACGTCTTTCTGAAAATGATTGATTTAGTGGTTTTTGATGACGCTCATCAAGATTGTAATTAGAACCATACGTCTATTTTCAATAGTTACAAGGTTAATTAGTCGCTTTTAATTTATTAGCCAACTAATTAGTAAGTATTGCGCATTCTCTGACGTCCGCCACCACGAGAAATACGGTCCCGGGAAAATTATCCCTTCACCCGGAATACAATAACATTAGGAATTTTTGTCACCCTTCGCTGAAACACCCCGTATATTTTGTCGAAGGTCCTAAATCCGAAGGCTCGTAATAAATGGTTTGGAAATAGTATTAACTTCCGAAAGATAAAAAGCACTCTTCAGTTTACATTTTACTCACCCTTGAACCAAACGTGCTGGTTCGAGTTAGGAACCAAACTAGATTTACTTAAAACTTAAGAAAAAAGGCAGGGCATGGTGAGGGCCGAGCACCATATCATCAAGCTACAGCCAATGAAAACGCGTTAATAGCCGATTAGAACGACGAAGAACAGATTAGGATGCGAGAACATAGCTATAGAGCATAACCCGGCGTTCCTTTAGCTATCGGTGACTGTACATAAAAATCCACTTTAATTGCATACTTTTTAAGGCATTAAGAAACAAGTTTCAACCCTGAATACAAGGTTATACTGTACTTCATTTCAGCTTAAGTCCAGACTCAACCGACACCACTAGGGCTGTGTTCCAAATCTTACCCAAATGGACCCGAGTTACTCCGGCGGATTGTATCACGTGACAGCACAGATTGAAAAACGCTGGACGCGAGTAGGTTTTAGAATGCCAAGTGTACCAAACCCTTATCCTGCAGTAAGATCGAGTAAGTTTTGGAACACGGCCTAGGTAATGGGACTAGGCAAGCGGCGTTAAATGCGCAAATCACTGGGCCCTTTTTAGTTTATGATTGGTTGAGCAAATATTGAACACGTACGCAAAACATGACGAAGACCATGATTATGCACTTTTGACCCTGTCTGATTGATCCCATCAGCTCGTAGCATCGGCTGCGACTAGACTTGAAGTGAAACAAAGTATAACTTCAATCTTAGCAGCATGAAGTGCTCAAGGCTTGTAATATTCATAACACTTGCGAGCATATCAGCAACTTGCATTTTGCAATCGAACTTTGTCCTCCTTCGTGTCGTTTGCGCCGACACAGGCACGTATCTCTTGCATTACGCCTCCTGGGTGAAAAAGAAATGCTTATTTATATTTCCACATTTATTGCTGTATTATTATTGTAAATGCACTGTTATCGATAAGCTATCTAACGTGATCTGTATTAAGAACCCTGCCACAACCAACTGGTTCAATTTAGCCGTGTAATTCATAGTTTTCATTTTGATGAGCGGGCGAGAGAGAGATTTTGGGGGGTTTATGGCGCAATAGCTACGAGGCCATCTGCGCCAAGATGAGCGGGTGCTACAATTCGTAGTTATTGCGTCAAATCTGTTCCTCCTCTATACCAACTAGAAGCGTCGCCTCGGTGGCTCCAGAGTGGCGTTCCACGAGTTCTCAGTTAGCGTGTTCAAATCTCAGCCGAAGTACACGCAGTCTAGCAGAGGATTACCACTGAGAAAGAGCCGGCTACATGTACACAAAATATCCCCATATGGTCACCGTCAATTCGCAAGTCCGATCTCATAAACACTACTAGACTCAAAACACCACTCAAGCTCTACTGCAGGACGCTTGTGCTCTTCATTGTTTGAACTCGACTCAAAACTTCACTCGACTGGGAAAGTATTCAACAATTTTCTCCAAAATCTCAAGGTAGCTCCGAGCTACCTTGCAATTTCCTCTCGAGATTGGAGTTCGTTTTTGTGTGTCATGGCGGCCGGCACGTCGTTCACCGCGTTCGTGAATTGCCCTCAGAACCGACAAACTCCTGCACCACAGCGAAGGCATGAGCCTTCCAGTATCACGGCGCCGTTCCAAGAACCGACTGAACGAAATGGAGGTGTTCAACGATTCCGAATGTCCCGCGTGATAGTGCTTTACGAAAGTGATGGTGGCCATTCTCTTGAACTCTCTGTTGTTGGAGGTGTGCGAGAGCAGTCTTGATCTGCCGGTTCCAACAATGCTCCAGCTGTTAATTGATCTGCAGTTCTACGGCGCTGGAACATTTATTCAGGTCCATAGTAACCGGCGACCTGGTAAATGTGCCGCAACCCACAGTATGCTGTGTAGTTGGGCAAGTGTCGATGTTCATCGCAAGCGCTGGCCAGCACCTTGTGCCACCGTCTTGTCAATTTCCCGGGAAGGGCGGCGAACATGAAGCTTCTGAAGTGAGACTGTTATGAACTCAACATATGCAGTAAAATGCTTTGTTTCAGACTGTATGGGCGAAATGTGCCGAGAAGGTGAATTCGCATTTTTCCGAAAGGCCCATCCACAAAGTAGCATTTGGCCGTCGAGCTACGATTTCGCAACACCGTAACATCAGTGCTTTGGGCATGGCAACCAATTAAAGGAGTAGGTCTGCAGGCGACATATGAAAAAGTCATAAATGTCCTGATGAGTTATGGTCGTATCAACACATAATGTAAAGAATACGCAGTCGAACACTTCTGTGTGAAGGCCTTATCTTTTTCAGGCTGCACATCATCATGAAGCAATGAAAGCATGTAAGAGAAGTTTAATTGGTTCTTTACCGGCAGCTATTTTATGGAAATGCGTAATCGTTCGAGCCCACCTGTGCACAGTATCGAAATTAAATTTCAAGCTCGCACTGAAATGAGCACGTTCAATACCTGGGTTCGACTGGCACATTCATTGTGTCTGTCGAACACACTGTGTTCTATTGGCACTGACACATTCAGTGTGCTCTTAGTGCCAGATGACTGTGGTTGCACGCCAAAACACAAGTGCATACACTTTGTGAGCCATCAAGTGGGCACCAGTACTTTCTATGTTTTGTGTTACGACTGCGTTTCAAAGGATGCCAAAGATAAGAGTACTAGGCTAGCTAGCAACCTACAGTTCAAACAGCAGTGCAAAACAAGTTTTCTAAAGCAGAGGAGCGTAAAAACACATGATACGTAATCAAATAAAGGCAGAAAAAAACGTTTTATCTGCTATTTTGCCCACTCCTGACAGACTGGAAAGCGCTTATGCTTCTTTTAACCATAAAACAACTAAATCTTTCAAGCCGCCTACAAAAAAGCTTTAAATCCACCAACGTGGTGCTTGTTAAGCACGTACAATATTTTCAAGATGACGAACACATTTATTTATATTTTGCACCACAATTTTGTTATAGAAGAAACATGTTGTTATAGTCTCGTCAACTAACATCCCCGGGAACGGTGGAATGGAGTACGAAATAACCAGTACTTCCTCCGTGGAGGAATCACCGAGGAGCATCTGTGAGGTGAAATTCCTCCTTAGTGGAGATATACATTTTTCCTCCCCTCCACTGAGTAGAGTTGAGGTCGAGTAGCATTTAAAAATACGGCGGTCACTCTTTATCTGCTGCGTCCTAGATGTACTTCTTTGCTTTGGCACGTACGTAACCCCCCTTCCCCCCCCCCCCTCCCACACACACACATCGTTTGCCATAACTATGCTCCGTTTCATACCTCTGTCGAAGATGGTGGCGCGAGTATGTAGCATGGTTTGAGTGGCGCCATTCATTGTTGTGGGGATACTCAGGACATGTGCCCCAAGCCATTTCTGAGAAGAACATGTCGTCTGAAATCTAGCTCAGTGCTGCACTGTGCCGCCATAATCTTCCGAAGGGCCTCACGTTGCACGTACCTCTTGCACCTACGCACCTTGCGCTACTTTTAAAACATGAAGTGGTTTAAGACACTTCATGTTTAAAACATTAAGTGGCTCTTGCACTGATGATTTTGCGATTTAGGTCAGCGGGGTCCCGAGCAAATTTTGACGCCACGTGAAGCCATGCACTCGCGAGAGTAAATAGCTCTGACAGCCAACGTTACTGGAGCAAGCTTGCTCCAGTAACGTTGCTGAGAGCGTTGTACATTAAAGGCGCCCTGAGGAGGTTTCAGAGAATGTCTAAATAGGGCGATAACTCACACTGCGGGATCTAAGCATCCTCGAAATCTATAGATCAGAACGATGAGCGGCCAGTTTTCCTGTTAAGAAAGCAATCAAAGTTCTAAATTACCTCCGGCGATGGAAGGAGCACCGTTTCTGCTGCCAGGACTGCATATGACCAATGAAAACGCCACATCTCGCTCAGATTGAAAACGCTGTTATTACAAAATGTGTGTGCTTTCCGTAGATGATAGAAGCAAGTACGAGTAGTCGAAAAGTTTTAATTTTTTCGCGGAGAGGCAACAAAATACCGCAATGATCGTCTCAAAAAGAGCAAACAATGTTACAATGTTGTTTTTCTTTTGTTGTTGTTGTTGTTGTTTTGTTGTTGTTTTCTTGTCTTCCGCGGAAGTGCAGTTCGATCGTCAGTTCTTGAGTGCTCGAGCGTGCGCTCGGTGGGCTGAATCGCAGTCTGGGACGTGTGGACAACGAGCCGCGCGCATTCGAGACATCATTCCGCGCTTCCACCGGTCGGAGGCGCGAGGATTCTTCGCTTTCTATTGACTGACAATGGTCCTGGTTTCGGAACATGCTCCACCCATTGCCGGACACGAAATCGGTGTTTTCCCATCTTTGATTGGTTTCTAATGCGAGAGCATTGACTGTCCCATGGAGCGAAGCCGGCGACGTCGGTAACCGCGAAAACCAGCACCTAAATTCCCACTTTTCCATTTCCCAAGTGGCTGAGCGAAACGGCACCTAAAACCCATAGGCTGCGATGCGTCAGATCAGATGCTTCGTCATGGAAGCCGGCGAGGCCGCTCGAGATCAAAGCGGACGCACCTCAGAAATAAAACGCAAAGGAAAGCCCAGCAACACACATGCTTCATCACGGCATGAAGTCGATGGGTATCGCCGCGCCTGCGCAGTGGGGGAGCTTGACGTCACCACCGGAGCACCGGAGCCGGAAATTCCAAAGTGGCCCAAATTGAATCCTCAGCTCTCCGCCCAGTAAAGTCCCTAGATAACAGCTTCCTACAAATAGCGACATTTTTTGAAGCGCCGACCGCGTAACAGTTTATGTTTTAGGAAGCGAATGGCGGCGCAAAGCAGAGGTTTGAACTGAATGCCACCATTTTGTTCCAGAAGAATGTGTCTTGTCATTTGTATTGGTTGTTGTTACTCGTAAAAGACGTATCAAGGGACTTTACTCTGCAGGACCATAATAGATTCCCTTTGATGATTTGGCACATCAAACTTTCAAATTCAGTTTGACATTGGCAGCACAAAGATGATGTCAGACCGGTTCAAACTGAAGTCCCTTGATACTCATTTTACACGTAACGGCAAGCAATACAAATGCCGAAGCACATTCCGCTGGAACAAAATGGAGGCATTCAGTGCAAATATCTGCTGTGCGCCGCCATTCGCTTCCTAAAACCTGCACCGTCACGCACTCGGCGCTTCAAACAATGTCGTTACTTGTAGGAAGCTCTTATCATGGGACTTTAGTTCGAGCAGCTTCAAATTATAATGAATTTATCACTTGTAGCATTGCAATGATAAGCAACACTGACCTGGAGTCTATAGCTAGACCCATTAGCACTGCAAGAGCAAGCAGTGAGGCAGCAAGGTTTATAAGAACCACAGAAAGCTATATTACTAACATGACGAGTTTCTCATCGTAAAATTAGAAGCGTTTGTATTTCTAAATTGCAGCTGCAGTGAAACTCTCGAAGAGCAAGATACGAGTTATGACCAACTCTTTTGTTGTTGTTGTTTTGTTAATTGAGGCTAGTCGTCATTAATTTATTGACAACAGCGTTTAACTGGTAAGGAGAAACCGCAACATGTTTGTTTTCGCAAATATGTAACCTCAAGTCGTGGTTCATTTTAAACCAGTGATTCCCATTGCTACGATTCAGGTAGAGCAAAAAAAAACATAATTGTGTAAAAATGAATGTGTAATTTGTACAAAAACAAAATCTATCGGCATCTGGCCAGTTCCAACAAAGTATAAGATGGAGGATTACCCTACACCACTGGAGAATCGCAAGTGTGTAAACGAAAACTTAGTTGCAATGCGTTTACACTTTTATAAGCCTCTCAATTGACCTTAACAAACCAACTTTAAATTTACAAGATCAGATATGCCTGCCCCAGACCCAGCAGAAACTTTCCGTTACTTTCCAGAAATATTACCCGCCAAACAGTTTTCAAATCCCGTAACTATCTTGTAAAAAAATATAATTGGCAAAATGGCACTGCCCGTGCCATTTTGTGCTGTATGTTTTGTCATTGTCCCTTTTACCTCAAGTTTTAAAATAATTACTTAAGTTCCAGATCGCCTGCACTCTTCTCTAAACTTATCTCGTTAATGGCTCGCTTCGTAAGTGGACAATCAACTTGATTCTTCGCGTAAAAATCAAAAGTACTTAACTTCAAAGGTTTTAAAAGCGAACAACCACCAACACCCCACGGCGTGTGGGAATCGAATCATCGTACTATGACTTTTGAAGTTACCTTTGCTGCAGCGAGCGTCATCGACGAAACACGCAAAGAGGACGATGCACACAAGACATGCGAACTTCATGTTCATTGTGGATGAACAGCCAACTATGCGACCGTTCTCGCTCTTCGGGTTTTTATACGCAAACCCAGAAGGAAGTAACGGGGGTACTACTGGGGGTGTCACGAACTGTCGTTGTCGAACCTCATTTTAGAGTGAAATATTCGAGTTAAGTGGAGCAGCTGGGATTATCGCGTGTTCTTCTGCACTTCACGAGCGGCCTGGGAGGTTGCTTCCTCGTTCTTTGCTTACCACAGGTGCTACATTAGGTTATTTCCTGTTTTTGTATTTTCATAGTTGAAGGTTTCACGTTTGGGACCATCAACAGCATGCGAAGCATTTAAGTATTCCCAACTTCGGCCCGTCGCTTACCCTCTCACGGATGAACCAAGAACCCGAAGAGCGGGGACGGAGGTAGAGATAGTGGCAAGGATTATTGGGCCTCGGTGCTGCTTGCCGCGTAGTTCTAATCTGTATGTTCGTGCGTCATGCCATTTTAGCGGGAAAACCGAGTGCGTTAAAAAAAAAAAAAGAATTATTCTGTTCCGCTATGCAGCTTTTAAAAATCAACATGCTTATTCTTCGACGCGCGTCAAAATTTCCTTTATTTGTGACATGCTCCTGCCCTGCCGCTGCGTATTTGGGGTCAAAATAAAAATTTAATTCTAGCACTCTGACGAGCGTCAGCGAGCAGGCCCACAGAAAATTCTGAAGAATCTATCCCCACCTTTTCCGTCATCTTGCGACTACCTCCCCGCCATCTACAGGGCGTTAGAGATGCGAATAATCTTCGGCGATAGGATGGGGGGTCTTCCAATAACGTTCTCTTGTCATCCAGGCGGCAATATGGAGGTGTAAACGCTAAAGCAATATTAGAGCTCTGGCGTGGCCGGATACAAAGAACAGCTGCGCCTCGTCGGAACATCAGGGTCTTAATTTGAACCCAAGCTTAAAATATAAAATTACTTTAAAAAACAATGTTGGATTTCGGCGATCACAAACTGAACGTCAGTTTGGAAATGCGTACGTCTCTCTAAGAAATACAAAAGCCAAGGTTTTGACAGATGAACGGGCATGGAATTTGTGATTGTTACTTAGCATAATACAGACTGAAATTAAATAATTGTACCCATCTGTGCGTTGAACTCTAGGAAGGGATGGGAGGCTTAACTAAGACAGATTCACTGAGCTAAGCCCATATTTGTTTGTATTTCTTCTTACATTTCTACCAACTCTATTCCGTGTGCGCTTAAGAGCAATTATTGATTTTTTTTTTATATAATTAAGTTTAAATATGGTTTCTCATAGCCAAAAACAGAAAAAGGCGAATTCGAGGTTTGCACTATCGTGGGTCACTCTATATAAAGCGACGTAAGTCCTAACCTATACGCCTCGAAAGTGGGCTCATTTTCGTGTTCTGCGCATGGGAAAGGAGGCGCGAAGGCGGGAGAGGAGGTTGATGACGATTCTTACTAAGCTCCGGGGGGAGGCTGGGGGTAAACAAACATCGGCGTCGGTAATGGCGGCCGCGCCGTAGCGTCGTCCGTGAGTTCTTTGCGTTGGTTCTTTGTTTACAGCAGGTTAGTGATAATTGCTGGATTGCCAGGATCGAGTAGTTTTGTACCCCTTGACCTCACTCACAGCAGGCAATGAAGACGTATTGCGTCTTTGGATGCACTGGGTGCATGTACGACGGCGTGTCGTTTTTAAAATTTCCTGAAGACGCCAAGCTCCGGAAAAAGTGGATTCGTCTTATAAATAGGGCTAACTGGAAACCTTCAGATTCCGCCGTCGTCTGCTCGAGACATTTTTAAGATCGCGAGGTAGAAAGTACAAACAGCCCTCAGTTAAAAAAGGGTGCTTATCCAACCTTGCGGCTCAAAGGAACGTCGGTTTCTAGGAGCCACAGAAAAGCGCCGACCAATCGTGCCGGTAAGTTGCCTTTGTCAGTCTCTCTATACCTTCAAATATTTAACCAATTCTGCCTCCTATGAGGTCTTCCTAATCCTTTGCGGTGATCAGCGTAGCCTTCGCGAATTCCCGAGCCATTTTGACCTTCTTCCAATAAGGTTAAGCGTAGACATTCCGCGTTTTCGGCGCAGAATGGACCTTTTCCACATACCGACGGCACCAGGCGGTGGCTGCACGAACTAAAAATCGAGGAAGTGACCTACCTGTGCTACCAATCGATACCGGGAGCTACGCTACTAGTTTCTTCGCTCTCCAAGCTGCGGCGCGTGCCCAACGCGAGCTTAGAGATGGGCATCCGTGGCGACTACCCAATCGTTGTGTTTTTCCTTCCGTCCACTTTCTTTTTTTGTGTAACCCAATTATATCTATGCTGCAATTGCCTGTTCTACTCGCTTATTCACAGGCTCATTCCGAATTTCCTCGATTTTTCGTTCCGTATTCCGCCGCTTGGGATCGGGCGCTCGCGCGTGCGCAGAACGTTTCTCGGAAAAGCTCCGTTGCGACAGAGCTGGTATCGTGGCACGAACATGCGGTCGCCGGATTTTCCTCATTTTGACTTGAACATGACATTGGTGGTAAATGTGCGGTTCAGAATTGAACTGTTCCGAACGAAAAAGAACTGATCGCTCGTTTGTGTGGTGTCGTGCAGTTCGTATGCAGTTTGAGGTCGTCCTCTGTCAAAGCTTCGTTCGCGAGCGCAATTTCTGCAAGCTCAGTATTTTGCGTAGTATGTGTTTTGACAACATTTTCTGTGTAGAGATTTTGCCAGGGGCAGTTATGTATTTTGTATTATTGGGGGATAACTATTCGCGTTTACGGTGTCTATATTGAAGTTTCAAGAATGCCTGTCTTTTCCTGTTTCTTTGCACGGCAGACTGCGGCAAACAGAAAAGCATTGTAAAAGTGATGGACCTCATCGGCTCACCACTCACTTTCTAACTTTATTGCTCACTTCTAGGTCCCAGTCAGCCATCTGGAGCTTCTATCGACATCCGGAAGTGCACCGCAACATATGGTGTCCACTCAGGTACTGTAAAGGGTGTGAGGCCACACCAATCAGTCATCCACCTTTTCAGTTCAGTTTTTTTTATCACCCGTGTTTAACTTGTCAATGTTTATATAGATCTGCCGGCAGCCCAGGGGCTTGCATGTCTTCCTGCACCGGATTGTCATAGTGACACTGGCACGAGCCCCTTCGGTGCTAACGCGACTTCTCACAGTGACCACCCAGGTAGTTTGAAATTCCATGCAAAAGGCTGTCACTGACACCTCTTCAATCAATTCACTCATAAGCCATGTTCGCTTCAACATTGACCTAGGTCTGACTGCAGCCCAGGGTCTTCCCCTGCTTTCTCTTGCACTAGATTATGATAGTGCCAGTGGTACGAGCCGCTATAATGATAGCATCCCTACGTATGATGCCCATCAAGGTACTTCAATGCTCCATGCAAATATTATCACTGTTACACCGTTCCAATTCACTTGCTGACGGTCCCTGTTCGCTTCAACGTTGCACTATATGTGCCCGAAGCTCAAGGACTTGCGCCCTCTTAGTCACGGGATTGTGCCAGCAGTATTACTGCAACTGTCGCCTTGCACTGTGCCGACCCAGGTGCTTCAGCGTTCCATGCAAATGCTATCAGTGCTACACCGTCCCAATCCACTCGCTGAAGATCCCAGTTCACTTCAACGTTGCCCTAGATCTGCCCGCAGCCCAAAGACTCGCGCCCTCTCAGTCACGGGATTGTGCCAGCAGTATTACTGGGACCGTCGCTTTGCAAGGTGCCGATCCAGGTACTTCAGTGTTCCATGCAAATGCTATCAGTGCTACACCGTTCCAATCCACTCGCAGGCGGTCCTTATTCACTTCATCGTTGCCCTAGATCTGCCCGCAGCCAAAGGACTCACGCCCTCTCAGTCACGGGATTGTGCCAGCAGTATTACTGCAACCGTCGCTTTGCACGGTGCCGACCCAGGTACTTCACTGTTCCATGCAAATGCTATCAATGCTACACCGTTCCAATCCACTCGCTGACGGTCCCTGCTCACTTCAACGTTGCCCTAGATCTGCCCGCAGCCCAAGGACTCGCGCCCTCTAAGTCACGGGATTGTGCCAGCAGTATTACTGCAACCGTCGCTTTGCACAGTACCGACCCAGGTACTGTACTTCAGTGTTCCATGCAAATGCTATCAGTGCTACACCGTTCCAATCCACTCGCTGACGGTCCCTGTTCACTTCAACGTTGCCCTAGATCTGCCCGCAGCCCAAGGACTCGCGCCCTCTCAGTCACGGGATTGTGCCAGCAGTATTACTGCAACCGTCGCTTTGCACGGTGCCGACCCAGGTACTTCACTGTTCCATGCAAATGCTATCAATGCTACACCGTTCCAATCCACTCGCTGACGGTCCCTGTTCACTTCAACGTTGCCCTAGATCTGCCCGCAGCCCAAGGACTCGCGCCCTCTCAGTCACGGAATTGTGCCAGCAGTATTACTGCAACTGTCGCCTTGCACTGTGCCGACCCAGGTGCTTCAGTGATCCATGCAAATGCTATCAGTGCTACACCGTCCCAATCCACTCGCTGAAGATCCCAGTTCACTTCAACGTTGCCCTAGATCTGCCCGTAGCCCAAGGACTCGCGCCCTCTCAGTCACGAGATTGTGCCAGCAGTATTACTGCGACCGTCGCTTTGCAAGGTGCCGATCCAGGTACTTCAGTGTTCCATGCAAATGCTATCAGTGCTACACCGTTCCAATCCACTCGCAGACGGTCCTTATTCACTTCAACCTTGCCCTAGATCTGCCCGCAGGCAAAGGACTCGCGCCCTCTCAGTCACGAGATTGTGCCAGCAGTATTACTGCAACCGTCGCTTTGCACGGTGCCGACCCAGGTACTTCACTGTTCCATGCAAATGCTATCAATGCTACACCGTTCCAATCCACTCGCTGACGGCCCCTGTTCACTTCAACGCTGCCCTAGATCTGCCCGCAGCCGAAGGACTCGCGCCCTCTAAGTCACGGGATTGTGCCAGCAGTATTACTGCAACCGTCGCCTTGCACGGTGCCGACCCAAGTACTTCAGTGTTCCATGAACATTCTATCAGTGCTACACCGTTCCAATCCACTTGCTGACGGTCCCTGTTCGCTTCAACGTTGCCCTAGATCTGCCCGCAGCCCAAGGACTCGCGCCCTCTCAGTCACGGGATTGTGCCAGCAGTATTACTGCAACTGTCGCCTTGCACGGTGCCGACCCAGGTACTTCACTGTTCCATGCAAATGCTATCAGTGCTACACCGTTATAATCCACTCACTGACGGTCCCTGCTCACTTCAACGTTGCGCTAGACCTGCCCGCAGCCCAAGGACTCGCGCCCTCTCAGTCACGGGATTGTGCCAGCAGTATTACTGCAACCGTCGCTTTGCATGGTGCCGACCCAGGTACTTCAGTGTTCCATGCAAATGCTATCAGTGCTACACCGTTCCAATCCACTCGATGACGGTCCCTGCTCACTTCAACGTTGACCTAGATCTGCCCGCAGCCCAAGGACTCGCGCCCTCTAAGTCACGGGATTGTGCCAGCAGTATTACTGCAACCGTCGCTTTGCACGGTGCCGACCCAGGTACTTCAGTGTTCCATGCAAATGCTATCAGTGCTACACCGTTCCAATCCACTCGCTGACGGTCCCTGCTCACTTCAACTTTGCCCTAGATCTGCCCTCAGCCCAAGGACTCGCGCCCTCTAAGTCACGGGATTGTGCCAGCAGTATTACAGCAACCGTCGCCTTGCACGGTGCCGATCCAGGTACTTCAGTGTCCAAACAAATGCTATCAGTGCTACACCGTTCCAATCCACTCGCCAACATCCCTGCTCGATTCAACGTTGCGCTAGATCTGCCCGCAGCCCAAGGACTCGCGCCCTCTAAGTCACGGGATTGTGCCAGCAGTATTACTGCAACCGTCGCTTTGCACGGCGCCGACCCAGGTACATCAGTGTTCCATGCAAATGCTATCGGTGCTACACCGTTCCAATCCACTCGCTGACGGTCCCTGTTCACTTCAACGTTGCCCTAGATCTGCCCGCAGCCCAAGGACTCGCGCCCTCTCAGTCACGGGATTGTACCAGCAGTATTACTGCAACTGTCGCCTTGCACGGTGCCGACCCAGGTACTTTACTGTTCCATGCAAATGCTATCAATGCTACACCGTCCCAATCCGCTCGCTGACGGTCCCTGTTCACTTGAACGTTGACCTAGATCTGCCCTCAACCTAAGGACTCGCGCCCTCTCAGTGACGGGATTGTGCCAGTAGTATTACTGCAACCGTCGCTTTGCACGGTGCCGACCCAGGTACTTCAGTGTTCCATGCAAATGCTATCAGTGCTACACCGTTCCAATCCACTCACTGACGGTCCCTGCTCACTTCAACGTTGCGCTAGACCTGCCCGCAGCCCAAGGACTCGCGCCCTCTCAGTCACGGGATTGTGCCAGCAGTATTACTGCAACCGTCGCTTTGCATGGTGCCGGCCCAGGTACTTCAGTGTTCCATGCAAATGCTATCAGTGCTACACCGTTCCAATCCACTCGATGACGGTCCCTGCTCACTTCAACGTTAAACTAGATCTGCCCGCAGCCCAAGGACTCGCGCCCTCTAAGTCACGGGATTGTGCCAGCAGTATTACTGCAACCGTCGCTTTGCACGGTGCCGACCCAGGTACTTCAGTGTTCCATGCAAATGCTATCAGTGCTACACCGTTCCAATCCACTCGATGACGGTCCCTGCTCACTTCAACGTTGCCCTAGATCTGCCCGCAGCCCAGGGACTCGCGCCCTCTAAGTCACGGGATTGTGCCAGTAGTATTATAGCAACCGTCGCCTTGCACGGTGCCGGCCCAGGTACTTGAGTGTTCCATGCAAATGCTATCAATGCTACACCGTTCCAATCCACTCGCTGACGGTCCCTGTTCACTTCAACTTTGCCCTAGATCTGCCCTCAGCCCAAGGACTCGCGCCCTCTAAGTCACGGGATTGTGCCAGCAGTATTACAGCAACCGTCGCCTTGCACGGTGCCGATCCAGGTACTTCAGTGTCCAAACAAATGCTATCAGTGCTACACCGTTCCAATCCACTCGCCAACATCCCTGCTCGATTCAACGTTGCGCTAGATCTGCCCGCAGCCCAAGGACTCGCGCCCTCTAAGTCACGGGATTGTGCCAGCAGTATTACTGCAACCGTCGCCTTGCACGGTGCCGACCCAAGTACTTCAGTGTTCCATGAAAATGCTATCAGTGCTACACCGTTCCAATCCACTCGCTGGCGGTCCCTGTTCACTTCAACGTTGCCCTAGATCTGCCCGCAGCCCAAGGACTCGCGCCCTCTCAGTCACGGGATTGTACCAGCAGTATTACTGCAACTGTCGCCTTGCACGGTGCCGACCCAGGTACTTTACTGTTCCATGCAAATGCTATCAATGCTACACCGTCCCAATCCGCTCGCTGACGGTCCCTGTTCACTTGAACGTTGACCTAGATCTGCCCTCAACCCAAGGACTCGCGCCCTCTCAGTGACGGGATTGTGCCAGTAGTATTACTGCAACCGACGCTTTGCAAGGTCCCGATCCAGGCACTTCAGTGTTCTATGCAAATGCTATCAGTGCTACACCGTTATAATCCACTCACTGACGGTCCCTGCTCACTTCAACGTTGCGCTAGGCCTGCCCGCAGCCCAAGGACTCGCGCCCTCTCAGTCACGGGATTGTGCCAGCAGTATTACTGCAACCGTCGCTTTGCATGGTGCCGGCCCAGGTACTTCAGTGTTCCATGCAAATGCTATCAGTGCTACACCGTTCCAATCCACTCGATGACGGTCCCTGCTCACTTCAACGTTAAACTAGATCTGCCCGCAGCCCAAGGACTCGCGCCCTCTAAGTCACGGGATTGTGCCAGCAGTATTACTGCAACCGTCGCTTTGCACGGTGCCGACCCAGGTACTTCAGTGTTCCATGCAAATGCTATCAGTGCTACACCGTTCCAATCAACTCGCTGACGGTCCCTGCTCACTTCAACGTTGCCCTAGATCTGCCCGCAGCCCAGGGACTCGCGCCCTCTAAGTCACGGGATTGTGCCAGTAGTATTATAGCAACCGTCGCCTTGCACGGTGCCGGCCCAGGTACTTCAGTGTTCCATGCAAATGCTATCAATGCTACACCGTTCCAATCCACTCGCTGACGGTCCCTGTTCACTTGAACGTTGCCCTAGATCTGCCCGCAGCCCAAGGACTCGCGCCCTCTAAGTCACGGGATTGTGCCAGTAGTATTATAGCAACCGTCGCCTTGCACGGTGCCGGCCCAGGTACTTCAGTGTTCCATGCAAATGCTATCAGTGCTACACCGTTCCAATCCACTCGCTGACGGTCCCTGCTCACTTCAACGTTGCCCTAGATCTGCCCGCAGCCCAGGGACTCGCGCCCTCTAAGTCACGGGATTGTGCCAGCAGTATTATAGCAACCGTCGCCTTGCACGGTGCCGGCCCAGGTACTTCAGTGTTCCATGCAAATGCTATCAATGCTACACCGTCCCAATCCACTCGCTGACGGTCCCTGTTCACTTGAACGTTGCCCTAGATCTGCCCGCAGCCCAAGGACTCGCGCCCTCTCAATCACGGGATTGTGCCAGTAGTATTACTGCAACCGTCACTTTGCAAGGTCCCGATCCAGGTACTTCAGTGTTCTATGCAAATGCTATCAGTGCTACACCGTTATAATCCACTCACTGACGGTCCCTGCTCACTTCAACGTTGCGCTAGATCTGCCCGCAGCCCAACGACTCGCGCTCTCTCAGTCACGGGATTGTGCCAGCAGTATTACTGCAACCGTCGCTTTGCACGGTGCCGACCCAAGTACTTCAGTGTCCATACAAATGCTATCAGTGCTACACCATTCCAATATACACGCTGACGGTCCTTGCTCACTTCAACGTTGAGCTAGATCTGCCCTCAGCCCAAGGACTCGCGCCCTCTCAATCACGGGATTGTGCCAGCAGTATTACTGCAACCGTCGCTTTGCAAGGTGCCGATCCAGGTACTTCAGTGTCCAAACAAATGCTATCAGTGCTACACCGTTCCAATCCACTCGCTAACATCCCTGCTCGATTCAACGTTGCGCTAGATCTGCCCGCAGCCCGAGGAGTAGCGCTCTCTCAGTCACGGGATTGTGCCAGCAGTATTACTGCAACCGTCGCTTTGCACGGTGCCGACCCAGGTACTTCAGTGTTCCATGCAAATGCTATCAGTGCTACACCGTTCCAATCCACTCGCTGACGGTCCCTGCTCACTTCAACGTTGCCCTAGATCTGCCCGCAGCCCAAGGACTCGCGCCCTCTAAGTCACGGGATTGTGCCAGCAGTATTACAGCAACCGTCGCCTTGCACGGTGCCGACCCAGGTATTCCAGTGTTCTATGCAAATGCTATCAATTCTACGCCGTTCCAATCCACTCGCTGACGGTCCCTGTTCACTTGAACGTTGCCCTAGATCTGCCCGCAGTCCAAGGACTCGCGCCCTCTAAGTCACGGGATTGTACCAGCAGTATTACTGCAACCGTCGCTTTGCACGGTGCCGACCCAGGTACTTCAGTGTTCCATGCAAAGGCTATCAGTGCTACATCATTCTAACCCACTCGCTGACGGTCCCAGTTCACTTCAACGTTGCCCTATATCTGCCCGCAGCCCAAGGACTCGCGCCCTCTCAGTCACGGGATTGTGCCAGCAGTATTACTGCTCCATGCAGTATTACTGCATGGAGCTTCATTGCTCCATGCAGATGCTAGTAGTGTTACAGATTTCCAGTCCACTCGGTGACTGCCCACATTTTGCTTCAACATTAATCTAGATCTGACCGCAGCCCAGGATCTTCTACTACTTCCTTCAACAGCACTAGACATTGACAGTGCCAGCAATTTTGGTTGCACAGCAGTGTTGCGGAGTTGCCACTCCGGTGTTGGAATGATTCCGGAATCATTCCGCATTTTCACGACCCCGGAATGGAATGGGAATGGAATGGCGGCAACGTTGAGGGGAATGGAATGGGAATGCAATTAGGTGCCTTTTGCCTGAAATGGGAATGGAATTGACACAATTATTTTTTTTGTAGTGTTTACGGTAAGCGAAACCGAGTCAGTCAGCGAGTCAGTTGCGCAGAAATAAAATGAGCGGGAAACTGCTAGCCCTCGTGGAGCCCTAACAGACTTATACGCCAAAAAAATGCCATAAAAAAAACAAGCGTCAAAGCAAAGAGCAAAGGGGAAAAGGGGGGTAGCCTGGCGCCTTTCACGGACGCGCAGGGCGTCGGGCTTCGATGGCGTTACACGAGTGCGAAACAAGAAACCAAGCGCCCAGCAAAAGAAAATTGAGCGGCAAAGAAAGAAACCGCCATGCACAACTCCTCATCGTCCTTCTTGTCATCCTTTTTTTGTTGCTGTTGCGACGGTTTGTAGAATGCATGCGCGCGCACGGACTGAGAGGCACCATGACAGAACAGCACACGACAAAACAGCACGCGACAAAACAGCACGGTCAAAACAGCACGCGTTAAAACAGCACAGCGTCAAAATAGCACGACGACAAAACAGCACGCGTCAAAATAGCACGCGACAAAACAGCACAGCCTCGAAACGGCACAGCGACAAGAGAGCACGTTCCAAAACAGCATGGCGTCAAAACAGCAGAGCGACAAAAGAAAACGGCGTAAAAAGAGCACCACGACAAAACAGCAGAGCATCAAAAGAGGACATTGACAATATAGCTATGGCTTGGCGCTTTAATTTCCACAACAATCAATGCAGCCACTTTTCTCATGATGGAGGGGCTTTAGCAGCTGCTGCTAAACGTGCTGCACGAGCAGAGGGTCAGCACCGCCGGCGCCGTGATCCAGCATGAGTGATGTCACAAAGACGACGACGACGAGACGTAATCAGGCAGTTCTTTTTTCACAAAATGAGCGAGTCAGATGAAGCAGCTGCTGCTAAACGCACTGCCCGAGCAGAGGCTCAGCGCCGCCGGCGCCAAGATCCTGCAGTGCGTGCCGCCGAAGCTGAAGCTAAACGGCGCCGTCGACAAGACCCGGAAGTGCGCGACGCCGAGGCAGAGGCTCATCGCCGCCGCCGAGAGCAGCCAGGAGTGAGCGCCGCCGAAGCGGAAGCCAGAAGCCGCTATCGAGAGGAGCCGGAAGTGCGCGACGCCGAAGCAGAAGCTCATCGCCGCCGTCGAGAGCAGCCAGAAGTAAGCGCTGCTGAAGCGGAATCTAAGCGCCGCCGTCGAGACCACCCGGAAGTGCGCGACGCCGAGGCAGAGGCTCATCGCCGCCGCCGAGAGCAGCCAGGAGTGAGCGCCGCCGAAGCGGAAGCCAGAAGCCGCTATCGAGAGGAGCCGGAAGTGCGCGACGCCGAAGCAGAAGCTCATCGCCGCCGTCGGGAGCAGCCAGAAGTAAGCGCTGCTGAAGCGGAATCTAAGCGCCGCCGTCGAGACCACCCGGAAGTGCGCGACGCCGAGGCAGAGGCTCATCGCCGCCGCCGAGAGCAGCCAGGAGTGAGCGCCGCCGAAGCGGAAGCCAGAAGCCGCTATCGAGAGGACCCGGAAGTGCGCGACGCCGAAGCACAAGCTCATCGCCGCCGTCGAGAGCAGCCAGGAGTGAGCGCCGCCGAAGCGGAAGCCAGAAGCCGCTATCCAGAGGACCCGGAAGTGCGCGACGCCGAAGCAGAAGCTCATCGCCGTCGCCGAGAGCAGCCAGAAGTAAGCGCTGCTGAAGCTCAATCTAAGCGCCGCCGTCGAGAGGACCCGGAAGTGCGCGAAGCCGAGGCAGAGGCTCATCGCCGCCGCCGAGAGCAGCCAGGAGTGAGCGTCGCCGAAGCGGAAGCCAAGCAAAAGGCAAGGATCGCTAAGCCTGACGGTGCAACAAAAATTTTCCAACGGCTGTTTAGAGACAACCCGTTTGGGAGCGTATGTTCAGTCTGTGATCGGCTCTGGTTCCAAAACGACTTGCAACCGCTACCGGACAGATGTCACGAGACCCTAGAGCAATCATTTCCAAACTCGGACCTAACCCAATTCAAACTGTGCTCGACCTGCATACAATCAGTGCACAAGGGTCATATTCCTCATCTTTCCTCAAGTAACGGTTATGTATATCCCCCGAAGCCAGCCCACCTGCCACAATTGAACGCGGTGAGTGAGAGACTCATATCTCCACGAATTCCTTTCATGCAACTGCGACGGCTGATGCACGGTGGAGGTCAACACGGCATTAAGGGACCAGTAGTGAACGTCTGTGTTGATGTGGACGACATGGTGACAATGTTGCCTCGTGCCATGGAACAAGACCGAGCCCTCAATGTACATTTGAAGCGGCGTATGCTTGCGAAGACGACGTATCTGGCAGGGGCAGTAAAAAAATGTGATCTGCTGCCGTGGCTTAAGCTGCTGTGTGATAGCACGCTGTACAAGCATTATAATATAAAGTGCGATTTTGCCCGTTTGGGGGATATCGTAGAAGTGGACGAACACGACGAGATCGAGTTGCTCCCGCAATGCTCAGACCTCAACGATCCGATCCAAGTGGCTACAGCCATGACTCTGGCTCAGCACACTCTCGTATGGGACGAAGACAAGTTTCTAGCGATTGCGCCAGGTGAGGGAAAAAGGCCCGTGAGCATCCTTTACGACGAACACGCAGAGGAGCTCTCGTTCCCACAGATCTATCTCGGTGAGCCGCGCCGAGTAGATGCCAGCGCAAAACCGACAGTCTTCACACACGCCATGAGTGAGATCCGCAGATCAGACCGTCGAGGGGCCACCCCGCAGCACGTACTGTACATGGCCATGAAAGTGTTTACGCACCGAGTAGCCGGTGACATGTGTGTGGCCTTCCGTAACATAAAGGCACTGGAAACACTAACGAAGCAACAGTTGCTGGACAAGGATTTTGTGCAGCAAGCGGTCGAGCACGACATGGCTTTCATGCATGGTATACCCAACACCGTGCAGTACTGGACAAAACGCAAGAAAGACCTCTTTGCTATGATACGGCAGTTGGGTAAGCCGACCGCGTTCCTCACTCTTTCTGCCTCGGAAATGCACTGGCCCGACCTTTTGCAGTTGCTTCAACGCCTTCGGTTGAAGCCCGGCGAGATCGAAGTACCACTGGAGCAAATGAACAGCATTTATCGAGCTCAGCTAGTAAATGACGATCCCGTGGTCTGTGCCATATATTTCGACCGATTGGTGCGTGTCATTCTCAACATTCTCCGCAACACCCGTGTATCGCCTTTTAGGTCGTACATAGTCGTCGACTACTTTAAGCGGATCGAATTTCAGCACCGCGGGTCGGCACACGCGCACATTCTCCTTTGGCTTCATAACGCGCCCAACGAGGAGCTCTCGATGCTCATGCCCCAGACTCTTGAAATAGCCAACGTTCTGCTTTCCATCGACAACGGATGCTTGAAGCGGGAGCGGACTCAGGTGCACCAACACACGCATACCTGCTACAAGCACAACACCACCAGATGCCGCTTTACGCGCCTTTTATGCCCATCGATGAATGTATGGTCGTAGTGCCTTTCCCCACTGTGGACAATGAAGCGCAGAAGAAGAAAATCGAGAGCCTCCTAAACAAGTACGAGGCCATGCATCAGGCCCTGGAAACGACAAATTATGACTCCATGGAGCAGTTTTGGGAACATCACGGTGTCGCGGACAAGGCGGAGTACATTTCTGTTCTCCGAGCAGGCACTCCTCGTGCCACCATCATGCTACCCCGTACTGTGCAGCAAAAGTGGGTGAATTACTTTAACCCATGGGTTGCATCAATTCTCGATTCTAACATGGATCTTCAGATCGTCCTCGACACGTACGCGTGTGCTGCCTACGTGGTGGAATATGTAAACAAGGCCAACCGAGGTATGTCGAACCTCAATCGAGCAGTGCAAGAAATTGTCAAGGAGAAGGGGGATATGGCCTATTCTCAGGCACTGAGACATCTAGGTGTGAAAATGTTGAATGCCATTGAACTGTCCGCACAGGAGGCCGCATGGTGTTTGCTCAACCAGGATATGTCGGAGGCGAGTCGCAAAGTTGTCTTCGTGAACTCTGCATGGCCCGAGGAGAGGACGCGCATTCGGAAGTCTAACGCTCAGATGGCGCAGGAAGGCTTAGTAGAATCAAGCACTGATGTATGGAAACGGACGATGATCGAGCGCTACGAAGACCGCATTCCCGAATTGGAACCTGTTACTCTAGCAGAGTTCGCTACCGAGTACAACATATATACCTACAGAAAGAGGAATCAGCGAAGGATACTTCGCTACCGCGGTTACTCCGTAGACGATTCAGTCAACTTCAAGCGAGAACATGTCCTGCTCTTCTATCCATTCCGCAAAGAAGTTGACATCTTAGACCAAAACTGTTTCGAGCGTCTGTATGAGCAAAACATCGACGTCATTCTACAGAACAAGGCACGGTACCACAGTGACGTAGACATTGAGCAAATTCGTGCCGTTTGTAATTCCATGCTCCAGTCAAATGACGGGGAGCATTGTGCCACTTCTGAGCTCCCAGATGTGAGACTGCACCCGATGGCCATGGAAAACGACGACTCCGATCTCCTAGACATCGGTATGGTCCAATCCAATGCCCCGTTTAAGCAGTGCCCCGCCGTGTGCACGCGCCAAGACGTCATGAGCAGAGGTCAGTACCTGGACACAATGCGGAAGACGAATGAGGAGCAGTACGAGATCGTCCGAGAAGTCGTGCATAGACTCACTATACCGGACTCTCCGCCACTACAAATCTTCTTCACGGGAGTGGCTGGATGTGGGAAGACATCTGTACTGATCTCATCATGGACGTCTACAACAGATATTGCAACCCTGCTGGTTCAGATAATGTAAACGCCTATGTTGCCTGTGCTACAACTGGAAAAGCGGCGGTCGCGCTTGGTGGAATAACTGTACATGCAGCGTTCAGACTTACCATCAATAGGGATGGCGGACTGAGGGACAACGAGTTGAACACGTTCCGCTATGCGTTCAGGAACGTCAGGTGCGTGATTATCGATGAGGTTAGCATGATGTCCGCCGACATCCTTCAGAAAGTGGACTCGCGACTCCGCATCATCACTTGCAAATACCTAGAGCCTTTCGGCGGGTTAGACATCATCCTCTGCGGAGACCTGCGCCAGCTTCCCCCCGTTCGTGCCGCCGAGGTTTTCAAGCGCGTCAAGACGAACAGTGTGTTTAACACGGAAATCGCATGGCACCATTTGTCATACTTTGTCCTCACGAAGGTCGTAAGGCAAAGCGATCTCAGGTTTTCCACCATACTTACCAAAATTGGAGACGGTGCAGAATTGGATTCCGAAGAAATCGCATTGATTCAGAGTCGGTTCGTCACGCAACAACAAGCAGAAACGTGTTGTCCCGGTGGCATCCGCTTGTACTACTCCAATAAGGAATCGGACTACTACAATACGAACACGGCCATTGCAACCGAAGATAATTGTGTGGCATGTCCGGCACGGGACACAATCGTTGGATTCAGGTCTGTGCAGGAGAAGACAGAGGCTGTGCGCAAGGCCGAAACGCTGCCCAAGGCCGAACTCGGAAACCTGCCAGCTAATATAATGCTATGCATTGGAAAACCATATATGCTCACACTCAATGTCGATGTTTCCGATGGTCTGGTCAATGGCTCTGTTGGAATACTGCAGTACATACAATACGATACGCTCCGAGACCCGGAACGCATCTCGCTGCATTTCGGTGACCTTGGTTCCAAAATTGCGATTGGAACCGTGGCGGCCGCAAAATCCCGGCAGTTACGGGCACTCGACACAAATATTCAGCAAAATTGGACACCTATCGAAAGACGCACAGTCACTTGCGTCATTGATAAGAAGTCAAGGATATCCCTGGGGAGATGCCAGCTACCCGTTGTGCAAGCAAGTGCTATCACCATTCACAAATCACAGGGAGGCACGTATGAAAACGTGGTGTACTCGTATGCCAAGAGTCATCCACAGAAATTGGTATACGTGGCACTGAGTCGTGCTACAGACATCAACGGGCTCTACCTCACCAATGTGGACAATGACTTTACGTTCTACCACGGCAAGCCCAATCCCGACAGGGTACTACTTGATGAGTTTCGTCGGCTGCAGTCACACAAACTCCAAACTGTCACTGCTAAGTGCTACGCAATGATTAAGCAACCGCACTTGTTCTCGGTCGCCGCACTTAATGTTCGCTCTCTGCCGGCGCATTCCAAGGACGTACACCACGACCCCATCCTACGCCATGCATCTGTACTTTGCCTCTCGGAAACGTGGATGGATCCAAAACAGGCGGTAGAAATCATGGACTACCAGTACTGCTGCGGCGTCAGTAGAGAGCAGAACAGAGCGGCAGGGGTGGCCATCTACGTGCGTAAGGGTCTGTCTGCCGTACCCATCGAGATATTTGGAACGTCAGACGAAGTTGGAGAACTTTGTGGCGCCAAGTTCGACAACGGCTTGGTAGTGGTGGCTCTGTATATCTCGCCTACAGCACTCACCAAAGATATCGTGCATTTTCTGCGACTTGCGTTAAGCACACGTGGGTCCACACCCATGTTAGTAGTGGGGGACTTTAATGCAGACTTAAAGAAGAATAAGAACTTCATACCACTTATGCAGGAAAACCTCCCATTTCTCTCCCTCGTAACAGCTCACACCGCTGTGACGACCTCTCGAAATACGTGCATAGACCTCGTCTTTCAAAATCAGCCTTTGGTCCATCACCTGGAACACATATCCTGTCACTTCTCAGATCACAAGGCTTCCTTCATAACAATCAAAGACTGGGATAAGAGTGCTATTTAAAGCACCAGTATAGGAGGAGCTTGCTCTATATTTGTATATATTGTGGGGATTTTGGACGCCGAACTTTGGCGACGATATGGACTGCACGCTAGGAAGAAAGGAGGAGGAGAAGAACGAAAGCTGGGAAATTGTTCCCTCCGACGGTCTTGCGTACCTTGAGACGTGTTAGGCGGGCCACTCGGAGGAGCATCTACTGGCTTCGTTATCAGTTGGAGCGTGCAAGTCGTACAAGACGAAGAGGAGGAGGAGGACGGTGAGGTAGAGGAGGAGGAGGAGAGGAGATGCCAGGTACGTGTTGTGCAAGCAAGAGGTCTCATCAATCGTAAATCACATTGGAGCTTCCAGATCTGACAAATATATTCCCTTTCTCCATACAAGCGGTGAGCAAAAATACCACAATATATTACATAGTTCAGTACGGTATATCGCAAAATCGAAATACCTCAAAAGAGGAGGAGGAGCACAAGAGGAGGAGAAGGGGACGACGAGAGAGTACGGATGAGGAGGAGGGGCATACCCTCCCCTCCGTTCCCTCCCGCCCCCCCCCCCCCCCCCCCTTGCTTGGAGCACATTTGGAACTTTGGGAATGTCATAGCTCGGCGCCTCTTCCTTCCTTTGCTACTGGAACTACACACTCTAAGTATCTAGAGCTTGAATATTTTTCATTCGAATTTAACACGGCCGACAGCATTGTTCAGACGTTCGACGAAAACATTGTAAACGTCATTAACACAGTTCAGACCGGCTTCGGTACATTTATTGTAGGTGTGTTCCAAGCATGTGACGACTTTCATGACCCTGTTTCATCATCAAGTATTGAAGTTCATCTTGTGCCAGATCTAAACAAATCACAACACCATGTTTGGGGTAAGTCCCTTATCAAGTTTAAGATGGTATGCCTGCCTGTAGCTTCTCTAAAGTGTCTTTTTTTACGCTTGTTTCACTTATTATAAGTTTTTTTCTATATTATACTCCGCCGAGTGCCCATCTACTAGGACGACGAAAACCATCCCAGTTTTAGTCTGGTGATCACGTCACCTTGAAACCCTTGTAAGCTTAGAAGTGAAAACGTTTTGCTGCTCACGCACAGCAGACAAAAAAAAAGGTAGGCAGCATTTTAACTTCTAACTGTCTAAGCATGGATGTCAAGCATAAACCCTGGGAAGATTTGCCCACTGCTTAACTACATGCTTTTTTTTTCATGTCCTGGTTGGCTGCTACACTGGAGAGGCTGCTGAACATCGTACCACGGCGGCTGATCATGGCGTTTTAGTTAAATTAATAATGGGGTTTTCATCCAGGACGTAAATTGGAAACTCGCGGAGCAAACTTTAAGGTACATTGGTATAACAATTGCGTAGGTTGGCTTTGTACGTTATTAGCGTAAACCTTGGCTGGATATGCAACGCAGTTTCCAATATACACCACGGTTTTTCCCCAATCAATAAAATTTCAACCCTCCAAAATATTTGTCCTCACTCTATATTTCAGAGCACAGCTCTTACGCGACACTTTCCGGCTTGAGCGGCAAGGAGGAAAGGAGTACGAAGGTGGAGGAGGGGGGGAGGAGAGACGAGGAGGCGGAGGCGAGCGGAGGGGAGCAGCTTGAAGGACGAGCAGGTGGTAAAGGAGAGGGAGGGGGAGCAGGAGGGGAGGAGGACTAGCAGGCATGATCACGAGGGAGGAGGAGAAATATACCCTCCACTCCTCCTCCTCAAGAGCTGCGCTCCAATTCGGCGTTACAGGAAGTTGTAAACGGCTTTCACTTTTTCTACTTTTCTTTAGGTTTGTCTATGGCCCTATCGCTGTCCCGCCATAGCGCTCTTTAGCTTTTCTAATGGTTGAATAAATACTATGGCTTTCCCTATGGCTCTCTTTAGCCAGCAAACCCCCCCAAAAAAAATTACTTCAAGTTCCCCCGACTTGTGAACGCTACATGGTGTATGTGTATCAATGTATAGATATACGTGTAATTCTATGTCAATCATGGCTATAGACATACATCCCTGAACACACACAACACAAGCCGAACACTTCCCCACACAGCAGCAACAACATAGATCTACAAGCGCTATGTTCGCACTAGCTGTATATATGGCACTCTAATTTTTGAATCCGACTTTGCCGGTGACCCATCATTTGTCGAAAAAACACGGAGAGGCGGAGCAAATATTACTCGTACTTAATACATTACTTGAATTGTCTCTTGGAATAGCCACCATCTCTTAATTCGAAACCCTGAGAAAAACAAATTTAGATCGTTAGGCTAATTAATTAAAATGTATTAATTAACTTTTCAATAAGTTTGATGAATCACGTTGACAATGCAGTGATGACATGCAGTACACTGGTACTGAAGATTGCAATCAATCTATTGCGTGATTGCAGTGTTCGGCGCCAGTGAACGTTATTTTCACTTTTGGGAGTAATAATTAACTTTAATTTTCGTACAAGTATTTTAATAGGTTTTTCAAACAAACAGTATTACTAATTTTCACGACTCGTTGCAACAGCAGAGAACATATCTTGGGTCACGGTTTGTCACCGGCCTGACAGAAATTTAGTATTGATTTAATTTTCTAACGTGGAGTGTTTTTACTAAAAAAAAAGTAAGCGCCGGTAGTGATTTTCTGTAGGCGTGGAAAAAAAATTTATTGGTTCTCAGTCTTTAGACTCTGGGCCATAAATTTATTTTTCTATAGACGGGTAAAGACAAATTATTGGTTTCCAGTCTTTAAACTCGGGCGAAGAAGTTTTCTATAGGCGGGAAAAGAACATTTATTGGTTCGCTGTCTTTAGACACGGGGCCACATAATTTTCTATAGGCGTCTAAAGGAATTTTATTGGTTCCCAGTCTTTAGACTTGTGGCCAAAAGATTTTGTATGGGCGGGTAAAGAAAGTTTATTGGTTCCCAGTCTTTAGACACAGGGCCATAGATTTTTCTATAGCTGGCTGTAGCTGTCTTTATGGATTTCTATGGCCAATCATAGAGGGCCATAAGGGGTGATAGCCTGCCATATAATTTTCCATAGACGACCATAGACCATTTTTGTATGAGAGTCTCAGATTTTATCTTGTTTGAGAACAGGCTAGTATTCACGAAAATGCTATTAATGTGCATGTTCAAGAATGTGACCTATGTTAATAAAATACACAGGAACCAATTTAAAACAATCCGGAAACTTAATTTTATTCAGTTCAGCGTAAGCTGTTTAGTCCGCGCTAGCAGGCGGGTCGTCTGGCATCTCTGGCTGGGCTGATTGGACAGCCTGGGCGTGGAGCTTCTTGGCCATCCTTTCAGCCGGCCGGAGTAACAGCGGCATATCACTGGTATTTCTGGCCCTATGAAATGCGAGCTCCAGTCAGGGTACAGTTGATCACTGCAATTCACCTTCATTGCATTCTGTAGTCTGGCAACATGGCCGAACGCTGGCTGTTTCTTATATTGGTTGGGCCAGGGAACCTCAGTGAATCCCCAGGGAAGCACACATCCTGGCAGTGGCCTGTCTATCTCAGCCGGCCCTGGCCGGGAAAATGCGAGCTCCAGCCAAGGAAGCGCACATCCTGGCAGTGGTCTGTCTATATTGGCCGGCCCTGGCCAGGAAAATGCGAGCTCCAGCCACGGAAGCGCACATCCTGGCAGTGGTCTGTCTATATTGGCCGGCCCTGGCCGGGCAAATGCGAGCTCCAGCCAAGGAAACGCACTTCCTGGCAGTGGTCTGTCTATATCGGCCGGCCCTGGCCGGGAAAATGCGAGCTCCAGCCAAGGAAGCCCTGCTCTGGCTGTAGCATGGAAACCTTGGGCCAGAAAATACAACGAAGTGCCAGGCTGGCAATCGTATTCCTTGGGTGATGCTGGGCCAGCTTACTACAATCAAGCACCAATATTGGTCCAAGCTGGCCCAAGAACGTGTGCTACCTGGGGAATCACCAACTCGCCCAGTGAGTAGTCTTAACTTGTACTGCTGTGGGATATCCTGGCTACATCAAAGAAAACCGTCGCAACTAAATCTCTAGGCTGTCATACATTTTGTAAAAATAAACATCTTCACGTTTTCTTTTCAACCTATCTCGCGACAAAAAGATTTTCAGCCTTTCCACTCTGGTGAAGAAGGAAGACCAGCGAAGCTGTACTATGGTTGGAATGAAGTAATGGCCGGCGCAAGTTGGCAAGCCAGAGTGGAAAGGCTGGAGACGTTCAGTTTTTTCCGCCTATCGACGCAGGCCTTCACCTTCCGACAACGTTTCGGTGCCTCGTGCACCTCGATCACGCGCGTGCAGACGAAGTACGGGCGGAAGGCATGGAACGCGTGCTAGAGGTCAAGAGTTCGAAAGACGTGCCTTGCCATTTTCCTTCTCTCGGCGACTGTTGTGTGTTCTATTGACTTTGTCGTAGAGAAAATATCACGTCGCCGGTAATTGTGTAACTATGAGACAGGCAGTTTTTTTCGAAATTAATTGTGCACGCTTACGGAAAACAATTTTCGTCGAGGAAAGTGTCTTACGTGAAACTGAGTTTACTATATTCGTGACGAACCGCTATACTTCCCAAAGCAGATGTTTCTTACCCCTGATTATTTCAAATAAAGCTCAAAATTTTGGTTGTCCCGCTATGTTTTTAATTCATTCGTAAGCTACGCAATTCGAAAGCTTCGTTCGTTAATTGGGGTGGCCTTAGCATACTTGCGCTCAACGGAAATTGGTGATTAAATAAGCAAAAAAAGATTTTCGAGCAACACAAAAAGTAAACGAAACATTTTATTTTCCTCGAAGATGCGCAACGAGTCGGCTAAGGGTATTCAAAACTAGCTAAAAAACCAAACCTATCGCGAAATTACCTGAGCATCAAGGAGAATGTTGGGATCCAAGTACACGCGCCACACGCGCTCGCCTTCCCCGTATAAAAAATCCAAGGTAAATAACCAAAATAAGGCCGTGACGAACGCTCATGGAAGATATAATTTGTTTTTGCTCTGGAACAGTTACTGCTGCTGAAGCCAGCACGTGCAGGCGCGTGTAACGAAATTCGCAGCAATGCTTTAGGTAGCTTGAGCAATTTAGCAGAAGATCAACCCGTCGAGAAACTGAGGAAGTGGAGGAGGAGAAAGCGCACGGTGACGTCAGAACGCCGAGCTCAGGTTGGAGTGCTTTGTGGGCAGACGTAATGCAAGCTGCCTTTGTGTCATGCTCAATCTTCGAACGCGTCGGAAATGCGAACGCGGAACACTAGACGCAGGCGTTTGGCAATCGAACGCGTTCGAAGAGCGAGTAGAGACTAATGCAGCTAGCTTTACGTCTACCCACTATTCATTCCAGTCGGAGCTCGGTGTTCTGACGTCCCCGCGTGCTTTCGCCTCCTCCTCTCTCTCAGTTTCTCGACACATTGACTACACTTGACAATTACATCAAGTAAATTGCTTTAACGCAAATTTTCGTGACATCCACTAAAGAGCGATAAGGCCGCACACACCGGGTACATTGTTGCAGATATGGTTCTTCTCGTCCGTGACAATTGCTATTTTCTGAGGTCCTTCAGACAGGCCTGAAATAAAATAAAGTTTTCAACACACGCGTCCTACTGCTCCCACGTCGAGACGCACAAAGAGGCGAGTGTACGTACCACCTGCTGGTCGTTCAGTTTCTTTAGGACAAAATTGAAGGACACGCACTGGTTAACATGCGCCAGTCATAATGAGAAAGTATAAATGTATATCATTACTTTTTTTTCTGCCTTACTAATATTAGTACGCACTAAGCAAGACAGTTTTCAAGTGAACACCATCACCAATAAACCAACTAGTTTTTCGACAAAGTTTACATGTTTCTTTTTATTCTAAGGGAATTACTGTGTTTGGGGCCCCACCAAAAATGTGGTTAAAAAACGATTCTACTTATTCACGCTAATCCAAACGGATATGGTATCAACTACAATCGAAGACTCAGTACCATTTACCTGAAAACAAATGGCGTGACATACGAAATCGAGGAACTCACCAGCTCAGACTTGAAACAGGCATACTTCGGTAAAATATATAAGAGAAATGCCCATTAACACATATATCAACTGTTATTTCGTAAACGTGTTAATATAAGAAAAAAAGCGAAAGCCGTTTACAACTCCCTGTAACGCCGAATTGGAGCGCAGCTCTTGAGAAGAAGGAGGGAAGGGTACTGAGGGGAGGGTAGACCCCTCCACCTCCTTCTCCTCCTCCTCCCCTCATTCTTTACCATGCTCCGGGGGGTCACCTGACCTCGGGGGGAAGGGGTCACGTGACCTCGGGGGGGGGGGGGGGGTGTCGCGTGACTTCGGGGAGGGGGGAGGGGGGTCACGTGACCTCGGGGAGGGGGCCACGTGACCTTGGGAGGGGTCACGTGACCCTGGGGGTCACGTGACGTTGAGGTGACCTTGGGGGGTCACGTAACCTTGGGAGGGGTCACGTGGCCCCAGGGGTCAGGTGACCTTGGGGTGACCTGGGGGTCGCGTGACCTTGGGGTGACCTTAGGAGGGGTCACGTGACCTTGGGTCACGTGACCTTGGAGTGACCTTGGTTACGCCGACGGCGACGGTGACGCCGCTCAAGCCGGAAACGGGCGCAGAAACCGTGTCAGGAGAAAACCGTCAAAAGTTTAGGAAGAACCATTGAACAAGACATTGAATTGTGCTATTGGTGCGCCTAGTTAATTTTAAAAAGAAATTAATTCGAAAATATTATTTTTTTTTTACAACGGTTATGCTGGAGACTAGCGCTTCGTATATATTAGCAAAATGGAAATCCTGCCGTGACTTTCTGAGTTTAATCAAATCTGCAAACTCACCAACTGATCGTCGCATTTTCTGTGACATTTTTCCCCAACCTGAAATGCAGCAGTGAAGAAAGGTTAGTCGAAAGTCATCATCACGCGCATACATTTCGTCGTTTATGTTCTTCAAGGCCTTAGCCATTCTTCGTCAACAAGTGTTAACCACTAAACAAAAAATTGAAAGACTTTTACAACAGCCTGTAGCGCCGAATTGGAGCGCAGCTCTTGAGGAGGAGTAGGGAAGGATACTGAGGGGAGGGTATAGCCCTCCCCCTTACCTCTTGATCCTCCTTGCTACTCCACCTCGTCCTCCTCGTCCTCCTCCCCCTCATTTCCCCTCCCCCTCCTCCTTCACCTCCTGCCCTCATCCTTCAAACTCCCCTCCTCTCCTCCTGCTCTCTCCTCCCCCTTCCTTCTCTCCTCCTCTTTCTCCCCCTCCCCTCCTACTCCCTCCTCCTCCCCTTCCCCTTCTCCTCTCCCCTTCCCCTTCTCCCTTCCCCTAGTCCTCCGCTCCCCTAGTCCTCCCTCCCCGTCCTCTCCTCCCCTAGTCCTCCCCTCCCCTCCTCCTCCTCCCTTCTCCTCCTCCCCGCGCGTTGCATCCCGGGAAGTAGAGAGTTTTAGTAATACGCATGGGGCAAACGCAAACCCCCTACGTTAGCGTTAACGTTGCGTCGACGGAACGTTACGGAGCGCGTCGAATACGCACTTTTAGTACAGCGGAAGAAGAACGCATACGTAGACTTGTAGCGCCATCTAAATGTGCTCCTGTAAACTGCTTCAAACAATCCAAGGCGGGTATTCGACCAAGCCAATCGAAAGCCCCGATTCTCCTCGCTTCGTTACGGAAGTGCGTGTTTCCGTGTGCCTGTTGTGTACGTATTTTGTCTTTTTTTTTTTTTTTTTTTTTTTTTTACTGACCGCACGGTAAACAGTTTTTTGGGTTCGACGGCGTCGCCAACGTTCTTGGCTATCGACACCCATCTTTGTGGGTGCTCGAGAGGGTTCGTCGCGTTGACTTCTTTGAGGAGGTTGATGTCATCTTCAATGGTAAAGCGAACCCGTACAGTGCGCCTAGCACTTCCGCTGGTTTACCTCACCGCCGCCATTTTTCAAACTGGACTAGTCTCGCGCTCTCCCGTGCGCGACGAGAGCAACGAGATGGCACGTAGGGGACCGCTACGTACGTTCGCAAAAATCGATAGCGAGCGTACGTACGCAAGGCTCGCCGAAGTACGTACTTATGGCGCATGCGCAGTGTGGAGGACGCAACGTTAACGTTAACGTATGGGGTCTGCGTTTGCTCCTATACGTATTACTAAAACTCTCTAATGTCCCATAATGCGCCGCGCGGGACCTTCGTGACGTCACTCGCGACGTCACGAGGGTCCCGCGCGGTACATTATGGGACATTTCTCATAATGCACCGCGCGATTACGTCGACGGCAACGGCGAAGCCGACGCCGCTCAAGCCGGGAACGGGTGCCTAAGAGCTGCGCCCTAAAAGAAAAAGTGCTCCGATTCATCTGGAAACTTTAATCCATCCAGATATCGTGCACCAAAGATTAGGAATACTCTTCGCTGCAACGTAGCTCGTTTAACGGCGTCAAAAAAATAAAAAATAACAATAAAAAAAATCAAGGTACTCTGGGTGCAAACAAGAATTTATTTTCGGGAATGACTATGATGAGGTCAAAAATACAAAATATTTTAAGAGCTCTTACTAAAGCCTAGGTTTCTAAAAGTTAATACAGATGACGTTTTCATAGTTCTATTAATATTTTCTTGTTGAAGACAAAGTGTTTATACTTCACCGAAGCCCACAAATATGAAGGGCGTGGGAAGGTGTCTGGGAAACAAAAATAATTCCGAGAGATAAAGAGCATTTTTACTTTCCA
Organism: Ixodes scapularis; assembly: GCF_016920785.2. Lineage (NCBI taxonomy): Eukaryota > Metazoa > Arthropoda > Arachnida > Ixodida > Ixodidae > Ixodes > Ixodes scapularis. The sequence goes on from NW_024609846.1 coordinate 148,446,030, forward strand.
TTTCACTCATCCTTGGACCAACCGTGCTTGCTCGACTTTAACCTAAAAGCCAAGCTACAGTCACTTAGAGCTTAAGAAAAACAAAGCGCGATGAGTGCCGAGCGCCTTATCATCACACTACAGCCAATTAAAACGGGCCAATAATCGATTAGAACGACAAAGAATAAATTACGAAATAGTTCAGCGCGAAGATAGCAAGCCTAACCCTACGTTGTTTTAGCTGTCAGCAACTGCACATGAAAAACAGCTTTAGATTCATACTCTTTATGGCAGTCAGAAATCAAGTTTCAACCCTGAAAGAAAGGTTCTACTAAATCCATTTTTCGCAACAAGAGCATGAAGCGCGCAGGGTTTCTATTTTTGAAATTTATTATAGAACGTATCAGCTCCTTACACTGACGTGGCAGTAATGAAATTACTGTAATGTAATAACAGTATTTTAATTACCCTTGGCGGGAATTAGTAATGTCATTCATTACTTTTTTATTTGGGTAATTTAGTAATGTAATAAATTCCTCTGGAGAGGTTACTTTTATTAAATTTTTGAATTACATTGTTTTAGCTTCAAGCTAATTTTGTGTAGCTGCGAAACTGAAGGGCACCTTTAAAAAAATACAGTTCCGGGCGAAGAGTAAAAAAAAAAGTAAAGAAAAGATTAAAGAAATGCATTACGCGGCTTATAGAGTAAGGCATCTTGAAGACCACAAACCTATTGAGTGGAAGTGTACGATAACTCGAGCGCGCGCACTCGAAAACAAAATAAAACTCTACTTTAAAATTAAAAAAAAAAAAGTAATGAACAGGAATTTGATACAAGAGGGAAGGGACTGAATCTTTTTCACTCGTGTTCTCAATATGGATTCATGGAAAGGCTCTGCCTAGACTTGTGTCCCGTGGAAGTCAGAGGTAAAACATCCTTCCACTGATGCTAATTCATCCTAAGGCCAAACGTTATGATAGTGCCAGCTTTTCTCGAAAATGCGTCATGAAGAAAAAAAAACTGATTTCCCCTTCTTGAGCAAAAGTTACAAACGCTCGAGGAATTCCAGATGCGTGTATTTACACAATACAGCTAGAAGGCATCTCTGATTGTGTAAGGGTGTCATAAAATCGAAGAGGCCTTAGCAGAGCTGGGCACTAGCCCTGAATCGGGTTCTAGGCACGCCCGGATACTTCGCATTCTGTTTAAGGCTCAAGATGTAGCGTTCAAGAGAAGATTAGTTTAGTGCATGATGGAGTTCAAACAAAAAAAAAAGAGCTTCAAAGTGTGGAACTACTGCTAGGTGTCTTCTAGTAGGATCTTTATAGTTTTAGTCGCATGAGAACATTGAGGGAGATGCTAGCCATTTTTTTGTCCCCTTCGTGGATCTATATCGAAGAGAGGAAATATGAATAAGGCATACTGTTTGCATACCAGTCGGCTGTAGTTCTCTGTAAATACTGTAAATGAAATTGTTTGTAGAAAGAAAGAGTTGCCCCTTTTTATATAGCGAAATAAAAAGTAATTTCAAGATCATTAGATTATTTCTTTGAAGTAATTCGTAATTGTAAATAATTACCTTTGTACCGTAGTAAATTACAATGCAAATTAATTGTGTTCTAGCCGTTTCAATCACAGTAATTGGTAATATATTTTGATTACAAAATTAAAGCACTTTGGCCGGCTCTGAACTTACATTAGCAAGTCGCTCGTTCTCCTCCTTTGTGTCCTTTAAGCCAACACAAGCAAATGCCGCTTTTTGGGCTTCCTGTGCTGTTTGAAAAGGAAATGCTTATTTATACATAGAGTTTTATTCTAGCGTTATCAATGCAAATGCACTTGTATTGATAAGCTCTCTGGCATGATCTGTATAAGAACCATACCACTGCCAACTAGATCAGTCTACCCGTGTAACTCTTTTTCTTTCTTTTATTCTGTGATTAGCGAACGCTAAAGTTCGTAGTTATGTGTAAAATTTGCACCTCTTCTATGCCATCTAGACATGTCGCCTCGTTGGCTCTAAAGTGGTGGTATGCTAGTCCCCAGGTAGCATGTTAAAATTTCGACCGAGGTATCCGTATTCTTGTGGAGTATTACTGTTAAGAGAGGGTCGGCTCTTTATACACACAAATTCCCCATATGGTCAACTTTAATCCTCAAGGCCTATTTCATAAACGCTACTCGACTCGAAACACCACTCAAACTCCACTTGAGGTCGTTTTTTGCACTTCATAGTTTGAACTCGACTCAAAACGATCGCAGATTAAGTCCAAAGCGCACCTCTTTAACACGGCGCTCCGGCGGTGACATCACGCTGATGACGCATGATGACGCTGGATGACGTGTTTTTATGGCCATCTTTCGGACACAACAATGACGACGACGCTTGTTTTTCCCGTACTGTGAATAGTGAGGTCACCCTAGAGGTCTAGGACGACTTCTGGGGCGACCGCAAAGACAAGGGTCGTCCTTAAGCATACGACTGAGCGGCTCGTGCCGCTCAAACGCATTTTATGGTCATTTACTCTTTTATGTCATTCAATAATGTAAGTAAGGCCCCCGACTTAAAATTTACGGAAGCCTTGCTATCCTAAGGTGAAAAAAAAATTCAAATCCAAAGACGTAATAAGATTGGAATAAATTACATGCTCAAAGATTCTGCATGGAATGCAAGTACATAGATTGGAAGATAATTTAAAAAAAAAAATAAAAGATGATTAGGTTTATCACTGCCTTTGTGCAGAGGAATCACCTTTTCCGCCTTCCAGTCTCTTGATAGTACATTGCCACGCGCATCGACGAGCGAGTGGCTGAATGGGTAGCGCGCTTGACAGTCACGCGGAATCTCTAGGTACGCTTTATTTTTCTTTCAACTTGGCGTTTTCGTAAGATCGATAACACGCTCGTCTAACCGAGTTCCGAATATTCTACGCGTCGAAAGTTCTACGCCGAATGTTCAAGAAACCCATGAGTGTCGATAAGGGACTCCGTATGGTGAGCAGAGTCAGTCTCGCCCAACGTTACTAAACCACTCAGTTGGGAAACTGCCATAGAGATTGCTCTCAAAAAGCAACACCGACCCGTCCTCCAAAACCGAGCTAATGGCGATCACAACGCCGCCATTTCTCCCACAGCGGCCACTCGAGGAACTGCACGTGACTTCTATTTTGGCTTTAATCCGCTATTATGGCGCCGAAACAGATACAGGGGCGCCACCCCCGTTTCCCCAGCGGACGCGCCGCGAATTACTACCGAAGCTAAGATGCACCTAGGTCGGGACGCGCTACCTGAAATCACCGCTGAGGCATGGTTGTATAAAAACCAGGGTGTCGAACCGGAACCGAACCGAACCGAAAACCGGAACCGAACCGGTATTTTTTCCGGAACTGAACCCGAACCCGAGCCGTTATATTGTTATCGTGATGAACCCGAACCGGAACTGAACCGGAAAAAAAATAACGGTTACCGGCTCATGTCAAAACGGTTCGGCCACGCGCTGTTGACAATGAATGTGCTATCAATGCCATTTGTTTTTTAAGTGCCGTCAACTGACACACACCTCGCTTACATATTTTTCTTCTCTACTCATTCTTAGGAATATAAACGCTGCATCCATGAATCTTGACATAGGAACCAGTATTGCGCTGGTCGCGGCTTGCACGGAAGAAAGAGAATTGGAAGGCTGTGCAAAAAAAAGAAAAGAAAAAATCGCGTCACGGGATTTCATTTTCCTACAATCTCGTAAATCCTAAATGCTGCTGTATGCTCATTTCATAACACGTTTCTAGAACGCGCGAGTTCTTGAAGCTCGCTTCCATCGGAATGGGAAAAGAAAACGCTGTGGAGTTTGATAATAATGCATCCGGTTTCGTATAGGCACTTAGAAGCTAACATATTTGTGAGACAGCGAACTCTTCTATTTTAATATTTATCCTATTACGTCCTTCTGGCGTTGCGTTCGGTGAAGTGTTTTTCATATTCCGTATCTTGTTCAATGAAAACTTCTTTAAGCGTCTAATTTGAGTTACTGAAGGCTAGTTCAAATAAAGAAAGCTGTATTTTCTCCCCACTGTTCCTTCAATTGCTTACACGCCGAGGTGGCGGGATAGTTAGCGAGTTCTACTTGTAAGTGGGTTTGTAAGGAGGTCGCGGATTTTACAGCTACTGCGTCGGACCCAATTAAATGAAGTCCGAATGCATAAACGTCGGTGAGGTAACCTTTGAGTGCACATAAAGAAACCATTCCTGGTAGAAATCCCTGAGCCTTACACTACGATGTATCCCGTTTCGTATGTGCTGATTTCAGATGTTTTATTTGTAAATTATTTTGATGTTGCAATTTGTCATTTATAATTTCCGAACCGGTTCGCGAACCGGTTCGCGGATCGAATTAATCGAACCGGAACTGAACCGGAACAAAATAAATTTACCTGAACCTGAACCGTAACCGAACCCGCATTTTTTTCGGTTCGACACACTGATAAAAACAGTAATAATTGTGTCGCAAAACCTTGCAAACTGAAGATTTTAGACAACATCACGCGTCCTCAATTTGTCCTAAACTCCAATAAAAGTTACTACAAAAGGAGTTTTTTACGGTTAATTTTTACGCAAAAACATGCGTCTGAAAGTTCAAGGTGACCACAGTAAAGACAAATGATAAAGGGTGGCGCTGTTGTCGTATTTAGCTCGGTCTCGGTGGACGCCAGTGGCCGCTGTTTGAAGGCTGAGTTTCCCAACTGAGGGTTCTAGTAACGTCGGTCTCGCCCCAGCGTTCAATCCTGCTGTTTCGCAGCCATCGACGCCTGCGACGCTATCTTTTTTCTGTACTGTTTTCGGGCACAAGTTCGCCACATTACACGTTGATCTCTTCCCGTTTATTTACTGTTCTTCTGGTCACCACCTGTGACAGTATGTTGTTAAAGTGACTGGGTAAATCGCTTGGGCGCCCTATGGTTTGAAGACCGGTGGCTTAGCTGCGTTTCCATAGGAATTAAGCCTTTTTTTTTTTACTTTTTTCTCGGGTAAGTTCGCTCTTTGCGAATTTTATAGAAAAAATGCACCACCTGTTGCCAACGCTGTACAAAATCGGAACGCGATAAGTTAAGAAACCGAATTTTGCGGTCGATTTAAAGAGCCTGGTCGCTCTTTGATATCACCCAGTACATCGAGAACTTCGCATTAATATCATCGATGCCAGCGGTAGTTGATGCTTCAAATCCGGGGTCACACTACTCATACATTATACAAACGTAAGTCTACAAACACGAGCCACCGCAATATCCATGGTTCGAATGCCGCGTGCCCAAGTTTCTCCTCGAACTCATTGCCATGCGGCATTTGAAGCACAAATCTCGTGGTGACTCGAGTTAGAATCTGAACGCAGACTGCCTTTGGTGTATTGTATAAGCCATGTGACCCCGGCTTTAGGTTTTCAATAATGTCTTCAACGCCTTCACAGTCCACAACAACTGGAAACATTTCCAGAAAATCACAAACTTGAAGAACTCGATAGCTCGAGCTAACGGGCATTCATAGAAACATATCATTTAATATAGAAAGTCACTCGTCATCTGGTATATCCACTCCGTTACGATCCCTGAGCGTTATATCGGCACTGGTAGGGGGAATAATAACTTTCCCAAATTGACTGGGATCATTTATTAGCATGGATGGTAATGGAATGTTAAGAATACGTAGTCGAACGCTAGAGTGTGAAGGTCCTATATTTTTCTCTTTTTTTTTCAGGTTGTGTATCATCATAAAGCAATAAAAAACATGATAGGGCAGTTTAATTGATTCATTACAAGCAGCTGTTCCACGGAAATGCATAATCGTTCGAGACCACGCGTACGAAGTACCGTAAATAAATGTGAAGCTAGCACTGAAATTAGCATGTTGAATATGTGGGTTCGACTGGCACATTAATCGTGTTATTCGAAGACAATGTGTTCTACTGGCACTGGCACATTTAGTGTGCTTTTTGTGCGAGATGATTGTGGTTGCACGCCAATACAAGTACATAAATTTTGTTTTTGTTTTTTAGCCGTCGTCAAGTGGGCACCAGTACATGCTATGTTTTTATGCTGTGGCTGCATTTCTGAGGATCCCAAACATGAGATCTAGGCTAGTTAGCAGCCTACAGCTGAAACAACACAGTGCAGAACACACCTTTTCTAAGAGACCAGTGCGTAGAGAGACTTGATGCGTAGTCAAATTCGGGCAGAGACGAACTGGGTCGCTAAACTCGTTGAACAAAACATTCTTTGCTTTCTGACTTAGCGTGGGGTGTGACCAAAAGAACGCCGCAAATTTTCCTCCTCCCTGCGCGCGCTCAACTTTGCAACTTTTAACTTTGGAGGGACGAAAAATCCCCCGCGATCTTTAGGCGGTGCACGAGAGCACGAGACAGCGCGTGGAGGCGAGCGTTCACGCCGCTCGCTGTGCGTTGTCTTTGGGCTCTGTAGCGCCGTTGGGCCCAAATTCGATCCCGTCATGCTTCGCTCAAGGGGTGTCCAAACAGGACACTACAAAACGCAGGGCTCCGACAAATCGTGAAAATTGAAGCGGACGCGCCCGCTTCAATTTTCACGATTTTTTGGAGTCGTGCGTTTTGTAATGTCCTGTTTGGACACCCCTTCAGACGAGGAGCGAGAGCAGACGACGGGAGATCGTCTGCTACGTTGAGGCATTCGCACAGCGGAACCGAAAGAAAAAGTAGATTTTCTGCTCGAAGTCGCGTCCCGCGGGCCACAAACTCAAACGCGAGCTTAAGTTGTAAGCGTCTGATATTTCACGAAGGGAGGAATTGACGACCCGTGCCTTATTCGCAAAATTTGAGTCGCTATGTTGCCGTACAGACGCTGAAACTTACCAGTGTGTAATGAAAGGCTCAGGAGAAACACAGAGGCCGCGAGATCTCACATCATCCGTGTGCGGGTGAAAAGTGGAACAGTTGTCGACAAAGCAGAAACCTGTGACGCATTCACTCAGCGTCCGGGAAAGCTAAACATGGAGACATTGCCCGAGGCTTGAGCAAAATCATATTTGAACGTCAGCTATCTAGCCCCGTCATATTTTGTTTGAGAAAGCTCTCGTACTCAACGCCCTCACCAGGGAAATAAAAAGACTTACGAAGCGTATTGCTAGATATTCCAACGAACTAGATTTAAGCTGTATCCTGGATCCTTCCATGCCAAACGTATATGCGATGACATATATTTGCGCAAGAGCTTGCTTCGTTTTGAAGCATGGTATTATGAGTGAACCACTAAACGTAATCCTTTCGGTGGACATCCACCTGGTTAGGAATGACAATGAATGAAAGGAAAACTCTAACCAAAAATTGATACGGCCTTGAAACGTCGGGTTCCGTATCAATTTTTGGTTAGAGTTTTCCTTTCATTCATTGAGTGAACCACTGAAAGTCCTTTCAGTGGTTCACTTATAATACTATGCTTAAAACGAAGCAAGCTCTTGCGCGTACAGTGCCATCAATTTTCTCTAGTGTATACTGTTTTGTAGTCAGCTGGTTTCGGAAACTTACGCCGTCTGTAGATATCTCTGACAGCCGAGTTGCTTAATTGGAAGCCATCGCAAATATAAGTTACACGTTGCAGCAACCAAAGCTTATGGATAAATGATGGCGGCGCCTGGGCACTCTCGCATTCCCACCCATCACGTCGAACAAAAAAAAAATGAAAGCCGTTTACAAGTCCCTGTAAAGCCGAATTGGAGTGCAGCTCTTGAGGAGGAGTAAGGAAGGGTACTGAGGGGGGTCAGGTCACCTGCGGGTAGTCACGTGACCCCGGGGGGTCACGTGATCTCGGGGGAGGGGGGTCACGCGACCTGGGGGGGTCACGTGACTTGGGGGTCACGTGACCTGGGGAGGGATCACGTGACCTTGGGGGGGAGGGGTCCCGTGACCTCGGGGGGGGTCACGTGACCCCCCCCCCCCCCCCCCCGGTGACGCCGACACCGACGCCGCTCAGGCTGGAAACGGGCCCCTAAGAGCTGCGCTCTAAAAGGCGCTAGTTTCGGTTTGAGGTCGGTACTTTTCTGCAACACCTATGGCGTCAGCATCAGTCTGCACTCGGTGCATTCGGCAAGTTCGTTTTAGGGCCGGTTCTCCGTGCAGCACTCCGCGGGTGCAATGCATTAGAACTCTCACAGTGCAAGTCTGGATCGCGCACTGGGAGCCCGTCGCTGGCATCACCGGCGGCCATTGCTTGACAAAAGGCAATACACGCAAGTCTAAGGGAGAAACACGAAAAAGTAGGAAGCTTGAACGCGGTGCTCGAGGGCGAGTATTTTATGACGTGCTGCCCAATCATCTTATCGGGGGCTTGGAGATCAAATAGACATTCGTCAAGCATTCAAACATCCGCTCAAAAAAAGGGGGCTGGAGCATTACCAACTTTACCGACGTCGCTCGCTTCGGCTGCTAACTAAATGACACGTTCCGCGACTGAACGGCAGGCTCCGAGTTTTTTTTTACCTCGGAAGCCTTCACCGCAGTTCAAAGAAAAAGCTTTCACCAGAAGTGCTATATGTACAAGTGGCTAAAATGATGCAAATGTCCCAGTAAAGGCCTTCTAACTTATCGTTTGCTGAGCTCTGATGACTCCGAGATCACGAATGACTCCAACATAACTCTCGGCAACCCTTGCCTCATTAAACGCATCCCTGTTAACGCCTAAAAAAGTCGCCCTCGACCCTCAACCACACAAGATTTATTTTAACAAAAAATTGGTATACTAACGCGTTTAATATTCTTGCCCACAATATTAACTGTTAATTGCGGAAAACACGATAGACGTTTCATGAACGAGAACAAAGTACTAAAGTAATAAAATTGAGTTTTCCCGTTTCTCCTTAGCAAGCATTAGCTCGTGTCAAGCGATGACTGCCGGTGGTGCCCCTCGACCACAGCAATACAGGTCTCTGTCCCTGATCCAGCCTACTAAGAGATCAGTGGTGCCAGTGCTATTAGACATAAATAGTTTCTTTGCATTTAATTTTCGCGATGACAACGGAAACAGCTCCACACTGCGAAATCTCGAGCAAATCCTGTCGTCTGCAGCTTCACTCGGAAGTACCAAAGCGCCACCACGCGGGACAGGTTCGATAAGAGTTTCAGTGGTTTCAGTTCCGTTTTCGAGGTTCGTCGCCTTGGTGGGGCAGGCATGTAAACTTTTTTTAGGCAATATTTTCAGCGGAATTTGAGTGGAAAACGTGACACGAGTCCCGTCCATGCACCCAACGATGCCGGCAAGCATGCCGTCGGCTCGGGCGAAGTCCTCCTTGGTGGCGGCCTTGCTTTCCGCATGGAAGTTAATCCAACGGCTGCCGAGGCACTCGACGATGGCAGCCGCAACAACTCTGACAGCCCGGCTCACAGTCATCTGGGAGACAGGCAGGTGCTCGTCAGTCGCCACCATGCCTTGACAGCTACCCGTTCCAAAGAACCGGAGCGCGCAGAAAACTTGCTGTTCCACGGTCATGGTAGACGCGACTGTCCGCCTCCTCCGGAGTCCGGGCGCCGAACGAAGCTTTTCGTACAGCCAACGCACAACGGCCTTCGATAGCCGGTACTGTCGCCAAAAGTCGTCGTCGGGGAGTTGAAAGGCGTCCCCGCGTCCCGGTGGTCTCAGTAGCAACGCCAACGGTGGCGTAAGATAAGCTCAGCCGCAGCGTACAGCACCGCCATGTTGACAAAGTTTAATTTCGCCTCGATCCGAAGCGAAGATTTCGGGCTCAAACCACGGCTCTCGCAAATTTCTGAAACATTACGTTGACGTCAGCGCCAACTTCGACAAACGAGGTTTCGAATCACTCTTTTTTTTTTACACAAACTTTGGAGGGATTAGAGCTTCAGAGAGGTCGCCTAGGTACAATCTACAAAGCATTTAGTTTAGCTTGGCGTAGGGGTATAGGGACAAACGGGCGATACGTCATCGGCGCAGCCGTTCAGTCAGCGCGCCTCGATAATTTTGCAGCATTCTGCGGATCTCGAAGAAATGAGCGCTCTAATGAGTGACACCTCGCTCGGCGCGACGTCAGCGTCGCGAGAGTCCAATTAGCGCGTTCCGCAAACTTCGGGCCCAAGTTTGTGTTCGACGAGTTTAGCGACCCTGGACGTTCTTTTGCCGATTGTTGAAAAAACTGGAAAGCGCTTGTGCTTGTTTTAACAATAAAACAACTAAACCTTTCACGCTGGCTACAAAAAAAGGTCAACTTCACCAATTCAGTTCTTGTATAACACTTTATGTTAATGATAACGAACACATACATTGACAGAACAGCACACGACATAACAGCACGCGACAAAACAGCACGGTCAAAACAGCACGCGTCATAACAGCACAGCGTCAAAACAGCACGGCGACAAAACAACACGCGTCAAAATAGCACGCGACAAAACAGCACAGCGTCAAAACGGCACACCGACATAAGAGCACGTGCCAAAACAGCACGGCGTCAAAACAGCACAACGTTAAAACAGCACAGCGACAAAATAGCACAGTGTCAAAAGATGACATTGACAATATAGCTAGAGTTCGGCGTTTTTTTTTTTTTTTGTATTATTTGAAATTCCGCGCTCTTTTTTTCGGTTTTTATTCCAAACAGAAGTTTTCGGTTTATTGCGGTAAATATTTGTAGACTCATAAAGTTCACAGTTATATTAGGTTCGTTGACGTAAATCAGTATACTAACGAAAATGCAATAATTAAATGCGTTTGTGTAAAATGCATATTGAGTACCAGGTACTGGTCTTCTTATTTGTTGCCGTCTTTGGCAGTCGACGCGACCTGTTCTGTAAGACGCACTGGAACCTTATCGTGATCTGACATTATCGTCGTGTGCTCGTATTTGTACACAGGACGAGCATGAGCTTCAGTACCACTTCGGTCGGAGAGGCAAATATCAATATGAAGAAATTAGCAAGTATTGTACTCGGCGCGCTTTCCCCCATTTTCACGACTGCGAGAGGTGATAAATTCACGCCGACGGCAGAAATGACAATAAAACACTCGCATTTATGCCCTCCTCTGGTAGACGGAAGCTGGGGTGTTAAAAAATGCGCGGCATTTATGGACGCTCTTGATTTCCGTTGTTTGGTTTCACGATTAAACTCTCTTCTTTTAACAAAAAATTCGGTAAAAATCTCTATCAGGTGAAAACCCCAGATTTCGTGCTGAAGACCCCTGCGCCCCCGGAGCTTTTGTTGAAGGTTGAACCGATCTCGCAGACAAGCTGAAACCTTCGAAAGGAAGTGGTCATAAGGTCAGTAATGAGTAGGAATCTGTGTTTTCGGAGTTTAGTTTTCGTCAAGTTCGGAGGATGTTTTTCTGAGTTTATTGGAGTTTATTTCTGTTTGATTCCGAATTCTCCGAAATTCGAAGCTCAATTTCGCCGTGTTTCTTAATAAAAAATTAACAAAAATATCCAAATGTGAACGTGTGCTGGACAAAAAAGAAAAAAAAAACGATTGTATCAATTAATATTTTCTTCATTTAGATTTGGCGTTGGTGCCATTACTACTGGCAATACAAATTTTTCCCAGAACAAAAGTGGCACAGAAGTGTTGTTTCGATAAATGTCGATACCTTATAATCAATATCCTCCTGGAGGTAGTTGCTGGGAAGCCTGTATTCATTCCATGCTATTCCATCAACCTACCGCGCGGCCGCAAGAGGTAGAGTGGAGAAGGATGAAATAGAGAAGTTTCAACTGTCCTCTTCCCCCCTTTATGTAATTTCTATGGTCCATAGCTTTCACTGTTACAAAAACACAACCTCTCCTTCCCCTCAGGCCCAAATAGTCTGACCCAAACCGGAAACATAAACAGTGACTTTTGTCTTGACCCGATAGTACAATGATATGTTGTCGTGACCAAAATTTGAAAGATACGTGTGGTGGCATTTTCCCAGGACCATTTACTCTACGCGCTGATTGAACCATTAATTGTAAAATATGTGTTTGTGTGTGTGTGTGTGGGGGGGGGGGGGGGGGGGGGCGGCGGGGAGGGAGGGGATCGGCACATCGAAATTCAGAGTTTAACAGATAAATCCGAATAGACAAAACTTTTACCGGCGGGCAACACGAAACCCTAGTTATGAGTCACATTCCCCCCCCCCCCCCCCCCCCGGCCACACACACACACACCACTCCAAACGCCCTCGAAAATACTGAACTTTTGCAGTTGAGACCGAATTTAGAAAAATGATCTCGGCGTACTTTTACCGGTTATATTCGGTTTAACCCGAAAACTCTGGACCCTAAACATAGCGTTTGAAGTAAAAAAAATACACGTCTCAAATAAGCCACTGTAAAGGAATTGAGGTTCTTGGCCAATTCGTCGAAAGCCAACTCGTCGACGGCCAATTTTTCCAATCTGTTCCTTTGGAAGGAAGTTCGGAGTGGGGAGTATACTCGATGCGCGCATGACGGTTCCCTGGGCAGTACCGAAGTCCCCGCTGGTGCTCATTCTGGCTAGTTTGTAGCGTGAGCTACACTGGCCGAGGGTGAGCAGTCTCGCGTGGCTCACAAAATGAGCGGTGCTCCGTGCTGCGCATGCGCGAGGAGCAGTGACGTAACACGGCGCACAGCTGGCGCGCCGGAGCCGCCGCGCCCGCCTCGCCGATCTGCGCATTCCAGAGGAGTGACGTCATAGCCGCGGCAGACGCACTGGCGCCACCGCTTGCCCAGCTGTGCGCCTCCGTTACGCAGTATAGCCAAGTCGGACGCTACACCGGAGCCGCTTGATAGCGCCTCTCATTTTGTGCGCATAAGCTCACACTACGTATATCCTGGCATAGCCGAGCTAAGCCACCGCAATTTTTACGAGCAGTTTTGCTCGTTTTGACGCGCAAGTTTGCTGGGGATATCGTCTACAATAAATAATTCAATCGCACGGCAATGTGCTGTCGTTAGTTGTTAAAAGGAGAAACAGAAAGCGTGTGCGGCAACGGCGTGTTCAGCCCATGCTGCAGTGTAAGGTCACAGCATTGAGGCTGCGGCATGTTACTGCTTCACCGGTGTCCACTCGATCAAGGCCTTCGTCGGCAGTAATCTGTGAATTTAACTCAAAACGTACAACTTCTCGCCTACAAGCTCCAGCCGCGTGTTTCGAGAAGGTTTTATTCACGGCGAATGAACCCCGCAGAATCGGTGCCCACGGTACACCTTGAATACGCTCCACATTAAAGTCACCTTATCCTACCGTTTCTATTAATGCATCTGTAATCGGCGCATCTCCCGCTTTTTGTTTATTTTTTTTATTTTTTTTTTTTTTTTGAGGGGGGGGGGGGACGTTCTACGCTTAGGTGGTAATTACGAAACGAGGAGTACTACGGAACCTCACCGGACCGCCATAAACCAGGCAGTTCATAAATTGAACTTATGGATATCTTCCCAATAACGTTTCCTCTTTCCCTGATACTTAAAAAAAGAACCAGACGACGCAGCCAACATCGACGCGAAGGCGTCCCCTCTAACTGCCCAATCTATTCAGAGATCAGCGTAGTTAAGTAGTAGTAACTACTGCTAACTTTATTTGTTTTTCGCAATCACAGAGCAGCAGCACTCGGGACACTGACTTGAGTGCGATCCCGTTGCCGCCAACGTACCTTTTTTTTATTGTTTCTCCACTACCTGTTAAATAATGCCACGCAATGTCCAACCCTTTTTCTTTACGCTCTGTTTTGTTTTAATAAAATGCTACCTATTAGAGCCTTTTTACATGCATGCTGTTTTGTCGTTGTGCTCTTTTGACGCCGTGCTGTTTCGGCACGTGCTCTTCTGTCGCTGTGCCGTTTTGACGCCGTGCTGTTTTGTCGCGTGCTATTTTGACGCGTGCTGTTTTGACGCCGTGCTGTTTTGACGCTGTGCTGTTTTGACGCGTGCTGTTTTGACCGTGCTGTTTTGTCGCGTGCTGTTTTGTCGTGTGCTGTTCTGTCGCGTTCCCTTAGTAAAACAAGGTTTAAAGCACAAGTAAGCTGGCAAGCATGTATTTATATTTTGCACCAATATTATGTTATAGACGAAACCTGTTGGTATTATCATGGTCTCCAAACATCCCTGGGAAAGTTTGAGTAGAGTACAACACCTCGAGGAATTTCTCCGTGGAGGAATTACCAAAAAGCGTCATTGAAGTCAAAAGTATCCTTAGTGGAGATGTACAGTGCACTCCAAACTTATCGCCGCCACTGGTTTCCCACACATTGAGCTCGTGTCGGATACTTACTGTTAAATTTGTCACCAAAACATTCGGGATGTCTTCTCAGGATGGGACAGAATTCGGGAACCTAAACATCCTTCAGATAGTTCAATCGGCCGGCGTAGGAACTGTCAGAAACGGCAAATGCCGTGGCGGCGTTAAGTTTGAGGCGCACTGTACATTAATCCTCCACTTCACAGAGTCAATCAATCAATCAATCGAGTTTATTGCCATGAATTGCATCATTGAGAACCATTGAGAGTTGGTTTGGAGTTGGAGTCGATCGCGTTTAGGAATACGGCCGTTAGTATTTTTCTGCTGCGTCCTAGATGCCCTTCGTTGTTTTGACTCACACGCAACCCCCACCCCCCCGCCACACACACAGACACACACAGTTTGCCATGCCTATGCTCCGTCTCCCAACGCTGTTAACGTGGCGCGGGCGTGTGGTATAGATTCGCGGCACAGTGTCGCTTGATCTCGCGCAAATTTTACACCATCTGAACCATGCGCTCGCGACAGTATATAGCTTTCACAGCGTTGTAAACTAAGTGCAAGACGCAAAACAGACAAAATGTCTGCACTGGCAAAATCAAATAATATTTTGGGTTTTTTTACGTGCCCAATTAACGAAACCATCACGCCCCAGGGGATTGTTTGCCTTGCAACCAAAATTTAAGTTACACAGCCCCTTCTCCGCAATAAGTCTGACAAAGGCTTATTGCGACGGCGTCGTGTAACCAAAGTTCGGGTTTGACATCCAAAAATTTACAGAAGATCAAAATTAATTCTCAGTTGTCCGCAGAGGTGTGCTGAATGCTCTTCGTCGGTTTGGCGCCCAAGACACCCAATTTAATTTAACTTTGGCAGTACTGAGATACTGTGACATCGGTACAAAAAGCTCCGAACTGAAAACTGATTCGTCTTTTAAAGCTGCCACATTGCAGTGGTAAGCAACGTCGATCTGGAGTCTCGACACATTAGCACTGCAAGAGCAAGAGATGATGCATCAAGTTTTATGAGAACCACAGCGCCTCTTTTTGTAACCTGACGGGTTTCCAAAAACAAAATTGGAATCACTTGTATGTCTAAATTGCAGCGGTAATGAAACATTTAAAGAAAAAAATACGAGTTATGAGGATTTTTTTTCCATTAACTGAGTGTAATTCTTGACATCGTTATTTTATTGGCAACTGTGTATAACTTGGCAAACGACATGCCTAAACGGGTTTGCCTTGGCAAATAGGTAATCTCAAGTCAGGATTCATTTTCAACCAATTATTACCGTTGCTACGACTCAGGTAAAATAAAACTTCCATACTTGCGTAAAAAAATTAATATGAAGCTTGTACAGCAAAGGCTAACTTACGGCATCTGTCAAGTCCAAGCGAAGTACAAGATGGAGGATTAATCTAGACCACTGGAGAATCGTATATGCGCAACCGAGACATCAGTTGCAATGCATTTACGCTTTTATAAGCCTCCCATTTTGCGGAAAGAAAACAACTTTCAGTTTACAAGGTCAGAAATGTCTGACAGAGACCCAGCAGAAACTTTGCGTTACTTTCTACAAATATTACCCGACAAACAGTTTTCCAATTCCGTAACTATCCTGTAAAATAATATAATAGGAAAGGTGGCTCTGTCGGGTGTAATTTTGTGTTATGTGTATCGTCCTTGTTTCTTATACGACCACAAGTATTAAAATAATTGCATAAGTTCCAGTTCGCCTGCACTCTTCTTCTTTAAGCATATCTCGTCAATGGCTAGATTCGTCCGTAGGCAATCAACTTGATTCTCCGCGTAAAAGTCAGAAGTACTTAACCTCAAAAGTTTTAAAGACGAACAACCATCAACGCCCCATGCACAGCGTGTGGGAACAAAACCATCATGCTATGACTTTTTTTGTCAAAGTTACCTTTGCTGCAGCGAACGTAATCGACGAAATACCCAAAGAGGACGATGCACACGAGGCATGCGAACTTCATGTTCATTGTGGATGAACAGCCAACTATGCGACCGATCTCGTTCTTCTGGTTTTTATACGCACGCAACACAGAAGGAAGCAATCAGGGGTACCACTCGTAGGTGTCACGAACTGTCGTTGTTGATCCTCTTTGTTAGCGTCAAATACTCGAGTGAAGTGGCGCGGCTAGGATTATCGCGTGCCATTCTACATTCACGAGCGCCTATGGGAGGTTCCTTCTTCGCTCTTTGCTGACCGCAGGTGCGACATTAGGTTCTTCCGTGTCCTCCCATCTCCAAGATTGAAAGTTTCCCATTTGGACCCATCAACAGCTTGAAAAGAATTTAAGTATAATATTTCCCATACGATCCCTATTGGAAAATCTCGATGATGGAAAGATGACGGAAAAGGCTCATACAAGCGTAACCGTAATATGGGACATCCTATACAAGCGAAAAAGGCGGCTCCAGTATAGTGGAATAAGGCGGAACGATACAGGTGGGCGGAACCATACAAGCGTGTCGTATTATGGGACATCCTATACCAGCATAGTGGATATAGGCGGAACCATATAGGCGGACGGAACCATACATGGATAACGTAATATGGGACATCCTATACCAGCGAAAAGGCGAAACCGGCATGTTGGAGCCATATGGCTCCAACATGGTGGTTTCGCCTTTTCACTGTTGTACACGGCAATTTAGTTTTAAGCTTTACATATATGTTTAGAAAGGTCGTGAAAGCTAAATTAATGCGATTTGTGCAGGCGAGGTATACGGCCAGGCGTACGTAGTATAGGGACCTAGTCGTAACGATCAGTCAGATAATTAAATACAATTTGTTAATTAACTTTTTAATTAGTGAAAATGAAACTATGGTTTCTATTGGAAACTTGCTGAGTCACTGAAAACCACAAAATCAACTCTTTTTAGAAGGATATAATGCAGGGGTAGCATTTTACGCGTTCTGTAAAAATGCTTTATTTGGACGAGTTTCTAGGTTTCAGTTTCTTATCAGAGCTCATCTTTGCGCCCACGGTCCTGTTCCCCAGGGGCTTAGACGCGCAACACACGTGCGCCTTGCTTCCCTCCATCCTACGAGGGAGGCGAGGGGGCGGCTTCGCACTGCGGCCACCGGGCAGCAGGACCGTAGGTGCAAAGATGCGCTCTGGTAAGAAACCGAAGTCTGGAAATGCGTCCAAATTGACCATTTTTTATAACGCCATAAAACGCTACTCGTCTTATATCTTTACAAAGAAAATTGATTTAGTGTGTTTTGATGATGCTTAGCAGGTTTCTAATTGGAACCATGGGTCTATTTTCACTGATTAAAAATTTGACAAACATACTATACTTAGAGAGAGGCTGAAGCAGTTTTGTATTTGAGAAAACACTTTTAAATCTTCCTCATTCGACCTCCAGAATCTCAAATATCAAAATTATTTGCTAATTTAATTAATCAAGGCTGCATAGTCATTTTTAAAGCGCTGTGAAAGCACCTCCCTAGAGAGCGACGTCACAACAGCAGCTTTCAAAATCTTTGTTCACGCATCTTCAGCGCCTATCAAAGCTATGCACGCACATGCTATTTTTTAAAAGGGCAGAAAAATGTGTCACGACTGGTGCCAGTGCCGGAGAATATACCTAGAAAACTTGCGATTGGACGCGCGGCCCTTAAGCGACACACGCTTGGCGGCCGAAAGGTCTTCTTACGATGTCACTGTTGGTGGGATGTTTTTTGTGTTTTCTCAGGTTTAGTTATATCTTTGAGGAAAACGAACGGGATATTCAGATTCGCGGGATAAAACTACGCTAGAATGAACCTCCATCTAGTTTTCTGAAAGAAGTCTGGCACATCTCTGTAATAAGCCGACGGATCATTACAAATTAGCCTTTTATACTATGCCGCCCTGGCCATATAACTCACGTGCACAGACCGCGTAAATGTAGCTTTTACGGCTTTTTTAAAAAAAATCTGTAAAACATAGAAAAAAAACTCTGTAGAATGTCCCCCAATACGATACGATTGTATGGTTCCTTCCCCGCTTGCATTGTTCAAGAAAGACTTGTGGACATCCAGCGTTTCATTGGAATGCTGGATGTCAGCGAGTCTCTACATCAGTGAGTGGTTTCAAACAAGCATGGTGTTTGCACACCAGTAAGCTCTTATCCGAGGCTCACCAGGACCACTAAGAGCAGAGGCGAAATGTCGTGACCTGGTAAATTTGGTTGCAGGTATTTATTTTTACAAGAACTGCATGCAGCAAAGCTTAACTTTGCTTAAAAGAAGATTATTAAAAATTCAATACTGAACAATGGTGTCCCTTGAGCTGTCAGACCAAACTCCCACTCTTGCCACTCAGGAGTTCCTAACTTGTGCGTAGAGGATCAGCACAACCCAGATTTGTGCTGCGAGCGCACCTGCAATATAAAAGTTGAATAAACATGAGATGAAATATGAGACGTTTACAATTCTCTGTAACGTGAAATTAGAGCACAGATCTTGAAGAGGAGGATGGGAAGGTATGCCCCTCCTCCCCCTCCCCTCCTCCTCTTCTGCTCCCTCCCATTTAGCAGGAAACTTCCCTGAATTTAGCGGGAAAATTTCCCCACTAAATTTAGCTGGTTAAGTTTCCCACTAAATTTAGCGCAGAAATTGATGTCACATGACCTCAACACAAATGCAGTTTTTCCGCTAAAAGTAGCAGGGAAAATGACGTCGCATGACCGTGTCACGTCAGCCATAAAAAAATTCAGTTTCTCAGCTAGACTTAGCGGAAATATTAACGTCACATGACCACAACATTAATTCAATTTCCTGCCAAGTTTAGTTGGGTGGTTACGCCGACAGCGACGCCGCGAAACGCAGAAACGGGTGCTAAGAGCTGCGCTAAAAACTAAATGCATCAGGTGAAATAAAGTGAACATTAGAGATACTGTAAGAAAAAGAAGAGAATCTAAGATACCTTTCTCAGATCCTTCCTTTTGTCCGTTCTCAAATGTTTTGATTTCAAGAAATGTTTATCTCTTTATTCATACCCAGAGAACCCCTCCCAGTTTCAGCATGAATGCAATAAATCAATGCAGACTAGACCTTGTAAACTATAATCCACATGAAAATTAATGTTTGCCACATAGTCATGTATGAGTCAGTGGCTCAGATCTCTAAATACATTTGTATTGAGGAACATTCTTGAATAAAACTTCTGGGCTTCGAATTCAACAGTTTGTACTTCCATAAGGAACACTGTATGGCACTGATTTTTTTTTGTGACACATCAGAAACAGCACAGCACTGTCATCCTCGCATACCTAACAAGAATTTGTATTTTTTTTTAGCATGACATGTGCTATTCTAATGCCCATACAGCATCCTTTAACAAAATTTCCTTTGTAGAGCTTTTTATTGGTTCTTATTTAGCTCGCACGACAGATTCGGTACCTTGAATTCTCACTCGGCATCAACAGTTTTATATATTAATGTAATAGCGAAAGACAGGATGTATGGACTTGAGTACGGCTCAGCAAGCACAGATGTTGAGAAAAGTACTGAAGAAAACTCAAATGTCAAAATAAAAATAAGCTGGAATGTGGAATTATGGACATGGACATGAATACAGTTAGCAGATTCAATATGAAGAATATGTGTTAGACGCACGCTCAAAGAAACCTGTTGCATCTATATTCATTCAAATTACTTTGCAGAACCCAGCGCTGCAGTCTCAGGTGGGAGTTCGCTGAATGAGTCTACTGAAAATGAGTGTAGACGGAAAAAGCAGTTTGATCTGCGATAATGAGCATTACATAAGTGACATGTCATTATTACTGTTACAGTGCCGAATGTTCCAAACTGTCAGTCGCATCATTCTGTGAGTTCCCTCCGTACATTACAGGGTTTGGCTCTCTCGAATGCTTTGCGAGAAAAATGATGAACTGGAAATATCTAGAGTAGTTCTAGAAAAACTATTTCCAGAATCTTATCTCAGCATCGCAAAGAATATAAAAAGTTTCTAAAGACAAGGTTAGTGCAGGAGTTGAATAAACTAAATACTTTGTTTTTCGAAACCATCTTGCCGTAGTAAACGTATGAAGTTCCCCTAGGTAGAGCTAGTCATTACGGATGATTGTGCCCATTGCGTACCATAAAAATTTAATTTGCGACCTAAAAAAAATTTACAAACTCAATTAACTCTGAATAAGTGGACCACTTGGCATTAAAGATTGGCCTCACCATGACTGGCTGCCAACATCTACATAATAATTTCCATGAACCTATGTATTTCAAGAAAATATTTGGTGCGAGCTGCTTAAAACACAATAGCACTTTTTAGCAAGTGCTGATTGTTGGGCAAGTTGGTACGGTACGTTAGAAAACATGATTGTGCTTTGAAGACGGGGACATAGGAAGGACAGACACCACAGAGTGCTAACTTTCAACTGATTTAATTCAAGAACCTCGGCGTAGAAACACACTGCGTCACCGCACCACATCTCAACCAATCCGTGGCCCTGCCACGGATTGGTTGAGATGTGGTGCGGTGACACAGTCCGTTTCTACGCTGAGGTTCTTGAATTAAATCAGTTGAAAGTTAGCGCTCTGTTGTGTCTGTCCTTCCTATGTCCCCGTCTTCCAAGCGCAATCATATTTTCTACCGCACTTTTTAACACTAATAGAAAGCCTGTAGTGGGCCACAACTTAAGCAGTTTTCACTTCATTATAAAGAACAATTACACGTATGTGAACCATGAATATAGGCCTGCACTGAATTTCTTTCTTAAGCTGAACGTGCTATGCTCTGTTTACTATATAAATCTTTGCAGAGCTGACAATGTGCAAGTTCCTGTTTTTTTATATTTCACATGTCCCGACTGGTGAGTGTGGTAGGGACATAAGATTGATGACACCAACGAAACACAATGATTATTTTAAGAATTTGTTTGGGTATAGCACGAGCAAGGAGATCTGCGGGAAGTTATTTCTGTGACACCGTCGAACCTACATCCGCGGGCTTTAAGTTCACATGTTAATCATGTCTGCAGACTCCTTTTTGTAATTGGAATTTCATCCAACCCAAGATTTGAATATGTTTTTTTTTTCATTTTAGGCTTAGTAGTGCTTTTGCTGTTCTATTAATAGGTAAGAAAAATGCTTATTTCAAGTGGCATACCTAACACCTGGTGGCACGAGGACTCCCCTGTCGTGACGCAGACCGAAAGTCACAGCCAGGGAGATACTGCGATGCTCTTGTTGCTGGGATTACCTCCCCCATGGTCCTGCCCAGACCACAGAAAAAGATTGAGTCCAAGCTTGTGGCCACTAGGATCTCCAGATCTTGAGGCACCCAAGTAGCTGAAAATAAAAACAAATCACAATCAAGTACTTGGCAGAGCTACATTAGAATGGCTAGCATATTCTTTCGTGATCAGCACATAGATCCTCTTATTTTAGTCATAGTCACCCCCCAGGACAAAGCTACGTAGGCGCTAAAATGATGGGTACCGAATTTAGGTGAATGATCAAATGCATTCATTTAACCCCCTTTCGCCCCAACCTGAGACTTCTGTCAAATATTCACATTCAACTGTAAAGACTACAAATAAAACTACTACTGCAATGCAAAGCCGTATAGTGGGAGAGTTTAGCCAGCGGGTGTGGCAACGAAGGCGCCGGAGAGGAGGAAAGGGAGGAGAACGCCGAAGGAGGGAGAGAGAAGGCAGCAGAGAAACAAAGAGGAGACGACCACGATTTTGACGCAAAGCTGTCTGCACGGAGCACTGTTGAGGCTACGTGTCGTCTGCTACGGGCTTATTTATTTCTTTTGCCTAAATAAAAGTGCGTTCAAACATGGAGGAACTTCTTTCTTTAGGTTTTTAAGCCACCGAGGAATAACACTATATCATTTTATTGCCAGAGCCTGCCAAATAAAAGGAAAGAACCGAAATTTGAATATCGATCCCATGCCGGGCGAATGAATGAAAATGGCGGCCCTCCCCGCTCAGCTGGGAGCAGCCTAGAGTTCACGCGCATGCGCTCACGCCTCTTGCTCTGTGCCGCGGGCTGATCAGCTCACTCGGAAGGGAGACGTTACGGCAGCGAAATCATAGACTGCCAGACTCTCCCCATATATGGCTCTGCTGCAATGGAAAGATTTTCCTACCCTCGTGCTCAGCGAGTGTCGACTGTGGATACCAACTCCAGTTCATACACTCGCTGAACATGAGGGTAGAGTGTACCAGCAGAGGGCAGGTGTCTGTATACAAAGAGTTTAGTTGGCACACCAAGAGGCTAACGAATAAGAATGGGTACCACTCTGAGCAAAATGCCAAAAAAGCGTGGATCTCGGCTTGACACTAACAGCAGCACACAGTATCTATTTTAGTGACAAAGGGGTACTAAATCATTATTTTCAGCTTCCTAACTAAACTAAATATTCTTCCCGGCTTGCTTTTTAGGAAAATCTCCAAATTTACAAGAACTACTAAGACAATGTCTAAAAAAAAAAAAGCAATGGCAAAACCAGCAATCGAATTCGCCTGCTCTCCAGTAGCACGACATCTATGGCAGGCAGACCTGCAGAATGAGCAAGCAGTTTAAGAAACAGTATGTCCTATGTATAATTTTTTTTTATGCTGCAAAGCAAGCGCTGGAAGGAGGTTTCACGACATTAACGAAATTTCTTGCAATCAGTTGAGAACAAATTAGAGCAGTGAACTTGTCCTTGCTTCTGGCATAACGTTTTAGTGTTGCCCATGGAAACTCACATAAATTTGAAAATAAAAACAAAAAAGACTAACCTTCATAAAAAAATCTAACTTTGGCAAAGAAAAGTTACCTTGAAAAAATATGTACAATACAGTTGTACAGCGTGCATTTGTGTGCTTAACCAATTTTGAGGCAAATCGGCGACAATGAAAAGAAGACGTTTGAGTACAATTAGAATTAAGGGAAAGACAGAAAGGATGCATACCTACAACAAAAACATTTAGAACGACCACGGGCAGGAAACTCTGGTGAGGCTCTCGGAGTGACTCCCTCATATGGGCCTGCGCAGACCACAGAACAAGATCGGTCAGAGCTTGCAGCCATAAGGTGCTTCATACCATGAAGTTACAGAAGCGGGTGCAATTGGAAGCAAAGTGCATTTCATTTCTCTGAAAAACGAAGAGTTTAATAGGTAGCTTGCATTCATAAGGTGATACAGTCATGAATGCACAGACTTTTCAATGCAGCGCTATATCACCAACTTGTTAACCATGCCGGGCAACACTAAAAACTGAGAGCATTATTTTAAACTATCTCAGCTTAAAGTTAACCACGACAGAAGCTTCAAGCCATCCTTGCAAATTCAGTGCACAAAGCAAGCCATGTGACCTTCTAGTTGGACGCCATGGTACGTCGAGCTTATAATCATGCGTCATGCTGTTTTTGCTGCAAAGGCTTGTAGTTTCAAAAGTGGTCCAGCTTAAAGAGACTAAAAGTATAGACGTTTATGAGTGGGGCCCTCATTTAGTCTGCAGCTACATTGCGAAATAGGACGTTCCAACCGGGATGTTTGCTGCCTGTAACCACACGACCAGCTTGTGCCCAGCGATTGTTCGAGCTGAATACATGTCCTCGACAGTGCCATTATTTGACAAGCATTTCTATGACTGTTAAACAAGACTGACTTACAGAGAGACTCCACCTCAACGACTAATGACTTGGGATACCTAACTGAATACTGATATATCAACTAAATGCAAAACAATTACCTGGCAAGCATTAAATTTTTCAAGAGGCTGGGTCGACTCCGCATTAAGTTGAAGGAGTCGATGCGTAATAGGACAATACAAACAAAAATATGCCTTAGAATTCCTTTTGCACCCCCAAAATGATGTGTTTTTGAAGGTAAGGTACACAATGTTCTTGATTTAGAAAGTGCCTCAGCTGTACAAATGCATATGCAATAAAGGCACTTGCCAAGCCTATTCTACTCAGCTCTGTGCAGGTTAAGCTAAGTTAGAGTATAGAAGTACATGCTCACTGACACCATCAGAAAGGCAGGGAGAAGTCTCCGTTGTTCGACCTCCAGCCCGTCTGCTACCTTCGATGACGTTTCAGCGCCTGATGAGCCTGGAGCGAGCACATCTGTCTAAAGCGGGGTGAAAAGCACAAGCATGTGCTGGAGGACGCCCAGTCATTCTCTTTTTGTCATCGGCTATACTACATATTTTTAGTAAGACATATTTTTAAGTGAGGAAAAGTACTGCAAATATGCAGTCCACCTTAAAGATAACAACAGTTGCCATTCACCATTTTCCAAATAAGTGCTCCCACGTACCGGAACATCTACACATGTGGTGCGTGAGTAGGTTCAGGACTGAGAGGCTAGAAAACGAAGCGCTCGCAAGGCTTGTCTGGCCCTTCCAACCATGCGGGTACATTCGTTGCAAGTTCCCGATTTGTAGACAAAATGATTTAGAATGAGCAAATCTTGTCTACGCCCGAGGTAGAACATTGAATTGCAATTCCCCCATATTGTGAGAACCATCCTTCAAACTGCGGTACCACCTGCAAATAAACTATGTTGTGCTGCGGCACGCGTCCATGCTGCCTGCTTCAGAGGAAAACCACTGCTCGTGTTGAAGACGACATCCCACAGTGAACAGGCAACAATTTTTAACGAACAAAAACAAAATTGATATCATTCAATAGACACAGATAGGCTCACAAAGTGTCGGCACCATGATTGTTGTTGTTGGTTTTACTCTTGCATACAAACAAAGGTGACTTCCTCTCTCCTCCGATGGACAGTAAAACCCCCTTATCTTGGTGGCCCCTATTTCTTCTCGAATCGGTCACAGAGGACATAATCGCAGTCACTGAATTCCGCAAAATTAAAGGCCGCGAAAATTAAAGGTTCGCCAACATTAAGGGGTTTACTGTTCTTCTGAGTGTCACATGATGTTAACATTTCAAGGAGGCTGAAGGTATTGGTTTAAGAAAAAATTGACCTATGAAAAAAATGCCCTTCTCCAGGTTAGGCACGCGAGGTTCTTTTGCACTACCTATAAGGTGGCAAGTTTATTTCGGCAGAGCTTTTGGTAAAACGGAGTCACAAAAGTAGCTATACTTGGCGTCAACTATTTTGTGCTGCATTATAAAGCCAGAGTAGATTCCACAGTGCGTGCTTCAGCAGAGCACTGTTTGTTGCGAGAGCATATGTGGTTTAGTGTTGCATCCCATTTGCATAATCTAGAGAAACTAGCGCTGACAGAGTTGGAGCACTCCAAATATTAACAGCCGACTGTAGAAGCATTGAGAGATGCACACATGCGAACTGTGCATTTCTTAAAGGTGGGTTCGAGCAAAGGTAAAAACAATATCTATACTTATGGCGGCCATACTTGCCTTTCCCAAGCACGACCACTTTTCCCTCGGTAGCACCATCCAGTAAGAAGCACCAGCAACACGCCCATGAGACGCCGCCGCCTCCTGGATTGAATGACGACCCGCCTGAGGTCTTGGAAGGAGATCCGGAACACTGCTTTAGGCCAGATGTTGTATCTGGTGGGGCAGAGACTAAAAGTAAAAATTAACAAATTTATCTGAAGCGCTACATTCCTATAGGACAGCAGTATTTTTTTTAGGCCAGTGATTCGCTTTAATTAAACACAAATGGTTGGTTTATATGATGAACCATCAGCCCCTATTTTTCTTAAGTGTAACGCAGTGTCTAACGTTACGTCCGACGGAACCCGAAATAAAAATTAAAGTTACGCCCAACGTAACTGTCAAGCATTCGAGTTACGTCCGACGTAACCCAAAATAAAAATTAAAGTTACCGTATTTACTCGAAAATAGGTCGAACTCTATTTGTTGGTCCCACCGAGAATAAAAAAAAAAAAAAAAAATTCAAATATAGGTCGACTTTTTTTTTTATTTTTAAGAACAGGGGAAATTTTGGGCAAAAGAAAGAAACCTTTATTTACATCACTTCACAGCTTGGTAGACATCCTCGCAAATCCGCCACAATACTTCACTGACACCGTCGAAAGCGACGAAAGACAAACTACAAAGACGCAAACAAAGCCGCCGTGTCGCCATGAGCAACACGCGAGCCGAGCCGCCTCAAGCAACTAACAAAAGTAACATCTTTTTTTTTGTTATTTTTTTGTGCGCGTTTGCGAGGATGGAGGACAAAGTGCATGGCGCATCGCGTTCCTCTCCTTCCCCATTTCCCAGCAAGGGGAACGCTAGAGGTGCGATGGCGAAATCCAATGCCCCAAGAGGTGCGCGCGATAGCGGCATCGGCCACCGCTGTAGTTTTCGGTTGTTTAACAAAAGCTTTTGGAAACAAGAAGCGGCGCAGCTCTACGGCAACGCCGGCTCGGTGACTCGATAGCTTCATGGCTCCGGTACGGTCGCAAAATTTGGTCGCGAATGTAGGTCGAAATTCTTTAGTCACGACTTCCGAAAAAAAAAATAAATAAAATAAAAGAAAATAAAAAAAAAGGTCGACATATATTTGAATAAACACGGTAGTCAGCTGCGCGACGAGACACACATTATGAAAGCGATTGGTGCGAGCGATCAAGGTGATGAGCGACGTTTTCTAGAAGCCCAGGAACCGAGCGGCGCAAGCAGCGAGTGAGAAATCTTCGTCGCTCGGCGCCGGCACATGAGCTTCTCGTCGTCGCTCGTCTCGTTGATCGCTATATTGCTTACATGCTGTTCAGAAAGGTGCTCTAAGTGGTTACCATTGCATTGGGACCAGCCTCGCATCCAACCGTAATCAGTCTTGACTTTTTTTTAAGCCGCCCAGGTAGAAGTTAGCATCGTACATACATCGTTTTCAAGCATGGCTCCTCGTTCATTGCTCGATTTACTTTTTCGTAAATGACAAACCGCAATGAAGCACAATTATTCTAGTTCAAAATTGTCACGAACACTTGGCACGCATGCTTACACTGTAGCGCACCTAACGTAATTTAAAAGTAGAACGAAAACGGGACGAGATTCGCTTACCGCTTCACGGAAACAGAGTCCTTCGGATCCTGGGCCTAACGGCCGAAATCGGAAGTCGCCTGCGGTCCGGCGATCGGACGAGTTGAGCCGGCCGCGCTGTGCTGACCCCGGCTGACCACGCCTGGTTGAACCATGAGAGGCGTCGTCGAGTTGAGAGCCAGAGACGCAGTAGAAACGGACCGTAAAACATCTGTCCCGTAAAACGCAGAAGGAGCCAGCGCCAAAACCGCTACGTCTGGCTGCGTCGCCATCTCCACGACGACCGGAAGCGTGTAAACCGGGACTGGCCGGGAAGTTAGAAAAGGCGCGGCAGCGGAAGCCACTGGGCGGAAGCTTTACGTTTCGGTTTCGCTTTTCTCCGACATCGGCCACGGTCGCGGGCTGGTATGTTTGCGGCTGGTTGCGACGACGCGAGGGGCCACGAAAAGACGCCGAGTTGGCCGAGTACGAGTCACGGCCCACGATACGAGCAACGGGCCATTTGCCCCTGTCGACCGGCGATGCGGTATCCGCGGCTTAGTGTCACGATCGGTTTGTTGCCGTGCACGTTGACTCAAAGCTCGAAGTTATGCAGTTCCGTCAGTTCCGTTCCGGCACCAGCCGCACCACGTTTTCCGGTGCATCGCACGTGGAGGCCTTTCGACGCATTCAGTGAACGTAAAGATCGCGCCCGCTGTCTTCGGTGCTGTGGAAGAAGTTGGGAGACGGAAGAAGCATCAAAACCAAGGCGTTTAGGACTCCAGTCCGGGCCGCCGGTCCACTCTGAACGAGAGGCGACGCGTGTGTGCACGCTTTGAGGAAGCCTCCACGTTTCGCCGCGCCAGACCTCGCCGATCGCGACCAGACCCCGAGTCCGAGAGGCTCTTGCGCAGCCAGGAACGGCAGCGAGGTAGGAGCTGCTCGTTCTGCGCAACCATGCAGTGCTCTACAGTGATCGGAGCTCTCGGTGTCATGCGTGCTTGCACCGAAGCCTTTGTGACCCCTTCGGACGCGCAAGTCGTACTTCGCAAAGGTTTGGACGGGGCCGCCCTCACCGAGCAGCTCCGCTAAATTCCGCTTACTTATGATCGCAATAAAAGCTTGCGTTTGTTCTCGGGAAAAAAATTGCGGGACCGCTCTCCGCGCCGCCGACGAGGTTGGCCGCCACCATGTTCTCAGCTGTTCACTCGCTCCCGCAGCGAGCGCCTTCCGATAATCCTCCCCGTTCCAAAATGCGATGCGATCTTCGTTTACATGGGCTGAATGAATGCGCACTCGCCATCTCAATCCACCTCTGTCTAGCGACTTTAATGCGATGCGCTTTGCGCATTATGCCGTTTACATGACCGCATATTGAATGCGGCAACTGGATTCAATGCGACTAAGTCGCATTCATGTAAACGCGGCTTATGTTATTTTTCGACATGGATGATGTATGTAACGATACCGGTGGTAAACGATGGACGTTTTTGTTGGAAGATTGCGGTCGTCTTTCTGCATGTATGGTTTAGTTATACCGGTGGTCTTGTGGTATAGGCGTTTCGTTGGAAAGATGGCGGTCGTCTACGTCATCGGACGCAAAATCATACCAGCCATACCGAGTCATATCGGCGAGCAAACCGGCTGCCAGTATAGACAGACCCGGAGCCATAGCGGTGCCGGTATCTCCAGTTATGGAGAACGCAAAACCAAATTAGCTGCATGTATAATAACAATAAATTATGGTGGTGTCATACCAGGACTGTACAAGCAGCAGGTTTGTTTCTTGTACGTTTTTCCAATAGGGATGGGGGACTTCCAATAACGCCCTGTTGTCATTTCCGCTGCGATATGGCGGTGTAAACGCTGAAGCAATATAAAAGCTTTGGCACGGTCTAATATAAAGAACAGCTGCCCCTCGACAGATCGTTAGGGTCTTAATTTGAACCCTGACTTTGAAATATGAAGTTCTTTTACAAACAATTTCTTGCTCTTGGAGATCACAAACAGCACGCCAGTTTGACAATATGTACGTCTCTCTAACAAATACAAATCCAAGATTTTAACAGACGGATAGGCATGTAATTTGTGATTGCGTTTTAATATAAACAAGACAAAATTTACTAAGTTTATCCACATGTGCTTTGTAGTCTACAAAGCGATTGGTGGCTTAACATGGGCAGAGGTACTTAGCTAAGCTTACGTTTGTTTCTGTTTCTTCTCACATTTCTACATACGTTGCACCGAGCGAGAAAAAGTTTACCCATTGATTTCTTGTCTATTGAATTTCGAACATGATTGTGTGAACTAGAACAGAAGCAGTCAAGTGACGTGAATCCTAACCTAGCAGCAATACATATTTTGAGGTCGGGGCTCTTTGTAAAAGGTTGTAAACTAGCAGTCCCCTGCGTCCGCTCCCGCTAGAGGCACCGCAGACTTAAAGCCAATTCTAATAAAAATGAACTGGTTTATATGACCAAGTGTGAATTTTCAGGAAAAAGCCAATTGGGGACTAACTATTGTAAAAATAAAGCTGGGCGTCGCCAAGCGAACGACCCAGGAAGGACCCGCTGGGAAGAGGACCCCGAGACCCCGACCTCCGTCCGACCCCGTACCGGGGCTAAGAGGGCATGAGTGTGTTGCAAAGTGGGTTCGACGAGACCGCAAGGCAACCATAACTGAACCAGGCGGTCCCGCCGCAGTGATCTTTTATGTCCCCACGGTAAATATTGGAAAAACTGGTTGTGCCACTCTCCCTCGTGGGGGCACCACCATATTGTCAGCATTATCATCCCAAGAGGGCCCCCCTTGGAAAGGGCCCTCGTCCTGATTGCTAGGGGGCACCACCCCCCTCTATTTTCCCTCCATTCCTGAGAGGAACCCCATAGCTAGAGCTCCTCCCCCCAGGTAAAGGGTTGAGATTTCGCCAGAGCCTCCGTTGCAGCTATAGAGCTGACAGGGCGCACCACAAGCAGGTGGAGGTTGACTTCCCACGCGGTGACAACCGCGGGGGCTTGCTCCCCCTGTACAGTAGCGCCACTAACCTAGAGGGCGCCACGTGTTTGTTAAGTGGGTTATAAATAAAACCGCCGGGAGCGAGCTGCTTCTGCTTCGTCACCGGCTCTCGGACCCTGCGTGTCGTGTTCCACTATATGGTGTTCCACTACATGGTGTCAGAAGTGGCGGCCCGCTCCATCTTGCGCCTTCCAGCCGACTGCGATAGTCTCGATCCTTTCGACGCCGACGGTTGCACTACGGAATGGTCAGCGAGGAGCAGAAACCTACAATGACCGCAGCCAGCAGCTTCGTCGTACAGCCGCCGCAGCCGTTCGATTTCAAGAATGCAGGTCAATGGCCGCAGTGGATCCTGCGGTTCGAAGACTATTTTTTTGCTTCGGGGCTCTAAACGGCAAAGGATGAAGTGCGCACTCGGACGTTGCTGTACTGCATGGGTTCTCAAGCCCGCATCGTCTTGACGTCACTCGGGCTTGGCGAGGACGAGCTCGGAGACTACGCCAAGGTCAAGGAAAAGTTCGACAGCTACTTCGTGCACCCTGTGAATGAACTATACGAAAGCGCGCGTTTCCACAGACGTGCTCAGCAGTCCGGTGAGTCAGCGGATGCTTTTTACACGGCGCTTTGCAACATGGCGAAGCGTTTTAACTACCGCCCACCGGAAGTCGAGGACCGTCTGATAAGGGACCGCTTTGTTGTTGGGCTGCTCGATACTAAGTTATCAGACCGACTCTGCCGAAACTCGAAGTTGACGCTTGAGGAAGCTCTAGTTCTGGTGCGTCAGCATGAAGATTCCGATACAGAACGAAAACCTCGAGAGTCAGCGGTATCATCGGGGACCACTGCGCTCAACATCGATGCGGCTAAGGTGAAAAGACACCGCCCGCCGAGACAAGCGCGCGCACAGGCAGCAAGCGGGTCAAGTCCCTCTCTCTGCGTCTACTGTGGACGGTCTCCTCATCCGCGCACGGAATGTCCCGCGAGCAAGGCTTCATGCAACCTGTGCCGCAAGAAGGGGCATTTTGCAGCCGTTTGCCGCTCAAAGAAAGGCAAGTTGGCATCAATTGAACTTGGTGCCGTCAGCACAGCGACCCGCCCCAGAAGCAAGTTCGTCGAGGTCAAGGTCAACGGCCTTCCCCTGAGCTTTAAGGTGGACAGTGGTGCTGAGGTGTCCGCCATTCCAAGTACGTTTTCGGGCATCCCAGCACATCTTCAGCGTCCGGAAGGCGAGCTGACAGGCCCTGGTGGGCACGCGCTGGAAGTTCTAGGAACATTCATGGCCAGGTTGTCATGGAAGGACAAATGCGTGACACAGAGGCTTTACGTCGTCCGTTCTCAGACTGTGCCTCTTTTGGGGTTTCCTGTGATTCAAGCCCTTGGAGTCGTGAAGTTTGTGGACCATATCCCGGAAGTTCCTCTGTGCCAAAAGGGGGTAAACGTCCCAGCCGAGCTGTTTCAAGGCCTCGGGGAGCTTCACGGTGAATATACCATCAGGCTACAACCTGACGCGGTTCCATTTTCGTTGGCGGTCTCAAGGAGAATTCCGATTCCGCTGCGAGACACCGTCAAAGCAGAACTGGATAAAATGGAGAAGGGCGCGGTCATCCGGCGGGTCCTCAACCCAACGCCGTGGTGCGCTGGACATGTTGTGGTCCCGAAGTTGTCCGGGGGCTACCGGCTATGTGTGGACCTTACCAAGCTAAACAAAGTGGTCCTCTGGGAGCGCCACATTCTCCCTACGGTTGACCAAGTCTTGGGCCTTCTCGGCGACGCAAAGATCTTCCCGAAGCTTGATGCTACGTCAAGCTTTCATCAAGTCAAGCTGACAGAAAGTTGCCAGGAATTGACAACTTTTATAACACCCTTTGGGCGTTATTGCTTCCGCCGTCTGCCTTTTGGCATCACATCGGCGCCGGAGTATTTCCAGCGTGTGATGACTCACATTTTGGAAGGGCAGGCAGGCGTGGTCAATATGATTGATCACATCTTGGTGTTTGGTCGAAACCGTCCTGTTGTTTCGGGGTTTTATGGCGCAACAGCAACGGAGGCCATACTGCGCCAAACAAAGTTTAAAGGAAAACAAGCTATTATTGTTACTGTGCTACAAAATAATAATTAGCTATGCGGAACTAGATCTGATTAATATAACCTGCGTTAGTAATATAAGTCAATAGACGGTCAAATGGGATGAGGGGATATTCTCCCAGTAAAAGAGCAGGATGGAATGGAATTTGGAAATGAAACAATTCAGGAAAGTGGGTATGACGTTCATT
This sequence comes from Ixodes scapularis, assembly GCF_016920785.2. NCBI lineage: Eukaryota > Metazoa > Arthropoda > Arachnida > Ixodida > Ixodidae > Ixodes > Ixodes scapularis. The sequence continues at coordinate 148,478,453 of NW_024609846.1, forward strand.
GTCCAAAGCTGGACACAGCCACAAGGTATGCATGATGGTAAGTGTATCCCCACAATGCTCACACGCCGGTGGGTCCTCCCCACTAAGGAGATATTTGTGTGATATGTAAGAATGACCGATTCTAAGTCGACACAACAATACTTCATGGAATCGGTTCCTGTGAGAAGAGTTCTCCCAGAGCCCGAGAACCGGCTTTGTAATATGAAGTTTATTGTTGCACTTCATGTTCCATTCAGACTGCCATAAACGAAGAAGGGATGACTTTATTACAGGTTTAATGTCTTGGTGTGGCAAACAGGCGTGAGACGGGGGAAGATTACCTGAGGATGTAGCGAGTCTGTCTGCTTCCTCGTTACCTTTTATTCCCATATGACTGGGCACCCAACAAAATTTTATATTTAGGCCTCCATGTACAGCTTTATTGAGCTTATTTCGTAGTTGCTGCACCAGCATATTTTTAGTAACTCTCAAAGAGCATACTGCGGTAACAGCACTCTGGGAGTCTATGAATAGGACAGCCTGCTTTATTTTAGCTCGGAGAATATAATCTATGGCCATAGATATTGCATAAACTTCAGCTGTAAAAATGCTGGAGAAAGTATTTAGACGTTTCACTTTAATAAAACAATCAGAATGTACGGCGCTGTCAACAAATGACGCCGTCTTAGCACCATCAGTGTAAAAATGTGTGTAGCCTTCATACTTCTTCTCAAGCTCAGAAAATTCCTGTTGGATGATAAGGGCAGAGACGCTATGTTTATTAAACCTTGTGAGAGCCCAGTCACAGGCAAATGGCACTATGTCCCAGGGGGCAACACACTCTACATTCTGCATAAGATTAACTTTGTCCAAACAAAGATCAAGTGAGGAACAAAATTCCTGTACTCGGAAACTCAAGGGCCTTACGATGCTTGGCCTATTCTGGAAGAGGCGGCAATATCTAGATTTTTGGAGGGAGTTGTAGGTTGGATGATTACGGTTCGCAAGTATCTTGTAGTGGTATGTTAAGCTTAGATGTTGGCGTCTTTTCTCGAGTGACATCTCATTTGATTCAGCATACAGGCTGAGGACGGGGGACGTCCGAAAAGCACCTGTTGCGAGTCGCAGTCCAAGGTGATGGACTGGATCCAACATCTTGAGCGCGGACGGTCGTGCAGAACCGTAAACTGGAGCCCCATAGTCGAGACGGGATCGAACAAGAGCGTTGTACAGCCGTAGAAGGCATTTCCTGTCAGATCCCCAAGTTTTATGGGCTAAGACTTTCAAAATATTCGCAGTTTTGAGACATTTTTCTTTGAGTGACTTCAGGTGAGAAATGAAATTGAGCTTTTTGTCAAAGGTAACACCTAAGAACTTGTGCTCTTTCCTGACAGGGATGCAGGTTCTTTGCAGTTTTAAGGATGGATCCAGTGATAGACCACGGCGTAGAGAAAATGGGACACAGACGCTTTTCTCGGGAGAAAACTTAAAACCATTTTGGTCCGCCCACTTAGCAAGCTTATTTATGGCCAGCTGTAGCTGGCGCTCACAGCTCGAGAGATTGCACGACGATGCCGAGATCTGGATATCGTCAACATAAAGTGAGTATGTAATGGACGGTGGCAAAACCTGAGCGAGAGAATTCATTTTGATAACAAAAAGTGTAACACTCAGGATACCTCCCTGGGGAACCCCGTTTTCCTGAACGAATGGATCCGACAAAACAGTTCCTAATCTAACCTGAAACGTCCTGTCCGTCAAAAAATCTTTTATGCACTGCAGCATGCGGCCACGAATTCCATAGCCATAAAGGTCTTGGAGGATGCCATATCTCCATGCTGTATCGTAGGCCTTTTCCAAGTCAAAAAAGATCGATACACAATTCTGCCTATTCACGAATGCTTCACGTATGGCCGTTTCTAGGCGCACCAAATGATCCAAAGTGGATCGTCCTCGGCGGAACCCGCACTGATTGTTATCCAAAATACTTTCCTTTTCTAGAACGTACATCAGCCGCCTGTTTATCAGTCTTTCATATGTCTTCCCAAGGCAGCTGGTCAAAGCAATCGGACGGTAACTAGAAGGCAGAGATGGATCCTTACCCGGCTTCAAGAGAGGTATAATGTGTGCCCGTTTCCAAGCCGCTGGAAAGCTAGCCCTTTTCCACAATGAATTGAAGAAATTAAGAAGGGATTTAAGAGATTCTGGAGAGAGATTACGCAGCATTTCGTAATGCAGTCCATCGGGTTCAGGAGCAGAGAGTTTTTTTTTTTTATCAAGGGCACTCTTTAGCTCGTACTGTGTGAAGGGCTGATTATAAGGTGCTGCGTTTGATCCCGTTGTGACTATATTATGTTGCTCTGCACGTCGTTTAAACAACTTGAAGGAATCTGAATAACTAGAGGAGCTGGACACCGAACAGAAGTACTTCCCAAGAACGTTGGCAGTATCTTTCAGTGATGCACATGGAAGGTTGAAAACGGGAATCGTGAACCCCCTGTAGTCCCCTTTGATTCTCTTGAATCTGTCCCAGACCTCCTTAGCAGTTACAAACCTGCTTAGAGACGACACATATTTAATCCAGGTTTTCCGTTTCGATCGCTTACGGGTCCACCGGGCTTTAGCTTTTCGTTTTTTAAACTCAACCAGGTTTATTGAGGTGGGATACCGCCTGAACTTGCCCCATGCTTTATTTTGCTCCGTGCGCGTAATCGCACACTCCTTTTTCCACCAAGGTTTGCACTTACGAGGCAGATTACCGGTAGTTTGGGGAATTGACTGCTGAGCGGCATTTATTATCTGCTCTGTCACATACAATGTGGCTTCATCTGCAGTCATGGAGGAAAGCAGGGATGTATCCAGCGTGGAGCTTAACTTAAAAAGAGACCAATCGGCCTTGTCCAACTTCCACCGAGGCATTCGTTTTAACAGAGTGGGAAGACAAATGTCGCTCTCTAAAGTAATAGGAAAGTGGTCACTCCCAAAAGGGTTATTAAGAACCTGCCAAGAAAAACAAGGCAGTAATGAAGGTGACGCAATAGATAAATCAATAGATGTAAATGAATTGTGAGCTGAACTAAAGAATGTAGGCTCCATCTTATTAAAAAGACATATTTGAGATGATAGTAAAAACTGCTCAATTACTCTGCCTCGAGAATCGAGACGAGTACTGCCCCACATAGGATGATGGGCGTTAAAATCACCTAAAATTAAAAAGGGTTGAGGGAGTTGTCCCACGAGTCCTTGGAGCTCAGAGAGATGCAGGGGAACATTTGGAGGCAAATAAATAGAAACTACTGTTATAAGACGCTCTAAAAGAACACGTACCGCTACGGCCTCCAGTGGGGTGCACAGTGGGACCTCGGAGCAGGCAACCCCGCTCTGCACAATCACTGCCACGCCCCCAGAATTAGAATTAACACGATCTTTACGAAAAACTTGATGACGCCTTAAAATCTGTGTATGATGAGCCTGGAGATGGGTTTCTTGTAACGCGAGGGCAATAGGCCGAAGATCATCCATAAAATAGTTAACGTCATCAATATTAGGTAAAAGACCACGACAGTTCCACTGCATAAAATGTAAATTCTTCATTTATCTAAAAAGGTGAAATGTAAAATTAAAAAGAGAGAGGCAATGAAAAATTGAGAGTATTAAATTAATGGTTATTTGGGAGGGACCACTGGCTTTTTCCCTTTGGATTTCAAAGTCTGCCACTCCATGTCATCCTGGTCGGATGCAAGAGTGGGTGACTCGGAGGTATCATCCATCGCCTCCACTTCTGGAGGTGAGTCTTTACCTGAAGGTTTTGGCTGGTTCGTTGCACGGGGTGGCTTGCCCCGGCCACGACCAGCCGAAGAGGCACCGGAGGTGCTGGGCAGAGTGTCTTTCAACTCTGCCTCCTCCGGCCCCTTGGGTACTGAGGGAGCGGCACGAGGATTGTGCCGCTCTTTCGAAGAGGAGGTCCTCTCTGAGGAGGTCGGGCGGGAGTTTCGCCCCTTTTCCCCATAAGAGGACCGCGATGTGCGAACAGGTACGGCATTCGCCGGCCTGTATGGAACCAGCGAAGCAGCCTGTGCACTCCCTCCAGGAGGAGGGGGGCACTGCTGCCCCAGCTGGGGGGTTGGGGCCTTGAGGGCTGCCTCCAGAACCTCAGGTGAGACCTGGGTAGCCCTCGATTCCGAACATGGCGCAAGACCCCTGCGCGCCACGTCGGCGTAGGATCCCTTCGACATAAAGGAATACCGTTTCTTAGCTTCGATATAACTGATGTTTTCTTTGACTTTGATAGCAATGATTTCTTTTTCTTGTTTCCAAATGGGACAGCCACGATAATAAGTGGGGTGTGGTCCATTGCAATTAATGCAGTGGGCAACATTCTCACAAATGTCAGAGAAGTGATCTTGACTGCCACACTTCGCACATGTCTCTTTCCCTCGACAGCTGCGTGTTCCGTGGCCAAAACGCTGGCAACGGAAGCACCGCTGGGGGTTGGGGACGTAAGGGCGGATGTGGCAGTTCAGGTATCCAGCCTTGACTGTTTCTGGCAGTGTATGCCTCTCAAAAGTAAGTATGACATGTTTTGAAGGGACTTCTTCACCATCTTTTCTAAACATAATGCGTTTTACTGCAACGACACCGGCACCTTGGAGTCCCTCGAGGAGTTCTTCCTCACTAGTGAGCAAGAAGTCGTCCTCGGAGAGGACTCCGCGGATGGTGTTAAGTGTGCGGTGAGGGCTCACCGACACTTTCACTTCAAGGATGGTGTTCAGCTTGAGAATTGCTTCGCTTTGCTTTTTGTTGTTTACTTCCACTAGGAGGTCTCCAGAGTGGAGTTTTTTAGCCTTGTAGGAAAACCCTACAAGCTGTTAAGCACTTTGGCTATAACAAATGGTGATAGCTTTGACACGGGTTTCTGTTCATCAAGAGAATGAACAACGAAAAACTTCGTAAAACTTTCTATCTCAGATTCCTTTTCGATGCTCTTGTGTTCAGGATCGATGCTCTTGTGTTCGATGCTCTTGTGTTCGGGGCACGCCTTTTAAGGGCGTGCCCCGAACGGGGTTTGGAAGAGAGGGGCGCCATAAGAGGGCAAGGAGTGTTCGGAATCTGTGGCGCGCCGCCCACCACGGAGCCCAATGAGGGAATAGGTAACACCCCATAACAAATATGGCTTTGCTGGAAGCATTACTCTATTAGCGCTACCCAGAAACTATAACCAAGTGTGGATCCGGACGAGAGTATCTGTCACCCCCCAAGGTTAGCCCTTGCCGCCAAAGGAGTTGAAAAAGGAAAGAAGAGAAATGAGGAGAGTGAAGAGTATGGGAAGATAAGGGCGAAAGAAGGGAGGGGATAGTAGAAGTGGCGACTGACTGAATCATCCTGGTCGGGCCAAGCCAGGACACCCGTCTACGGGAAGCGGGGGCCGAAGTGGTGTATTGCCTCGCCCAGGGGGCCCCGAAGGGTCCAAACCTACCCCGGGCTCGGCTCAACCACCAGGATGCCCTTTTCCCCGGACACGGGAAAGCCACGCACAGCCAGACGTGGGCGGGCGAACCCGCATGGCTCGGGGTCCGTGGAGACGCCACTCTCCAAACACCTGCTTTCACAGGTGCCCCCTGCGGGGTGGTCGAAACCGTCCTGAGCATGACCAACGCCTAAAGGAGGTGCTGCAGCGTCTGAGCAAGGCCGGACTGACGCTGAACAAGTCGAAGTGCAAGCTCGGCGTAACAAGCGTCGACTTCCTTGGTGTCGTCGTGAACGAGCATGGGATTTCACCAGACACCAAGAAGTGTGAAGCGGTTCAACAGATGGAACCACCCGTCGACGTTGGAGGCGTCCGGAGACTTCTGAGAATGGTGAATCACGTGGGCAGGTTCTTGCCACACTTGTCGGACACGACTGCACCTCTTCGAGCTTTGCTTTGCAAGAATAGCGCCTGGACCTGGGGACTCGATCAGCAGTCTGCCTTCCTGAAGCTGAAGAAGATGTTGTCTTCAAAGGTCTGCATGGCAAGGTACCATCCGGCGCTGGCTACTATTGTGTCCGCTGACGCCAGCTCGTTCGGACTTGGTGCTGTACTCCTGCAGGACCAGTGCTCAGGAGAGCGAAGAGCAGTGGCTTTTGCGTCTCGGTCCTTGACCCCCACAGAGCAACGGTACAGCCAGACCGAAAAGAAGGCCTTGGCGGTCACTTGGGCGGTTCAACGTTTTGATGAGTACGTCCGAGGCTTGCAATTCTTGGTAGAGACAGATCACCTTCCCCTGACGTCCTTGTTTGGCAGCATGGATGTGGATGTCCTCCCGCCAAGGATTCAACGCCTCCGCCTAGGTACCAGTTTAAGATACTCCACGTTCCTGACAAGCTGTTGGCGATAGCCGATACCCTATCCAGGGCACCGTTGGGACAAGCGTCAGCGGTGGTCGGCACAATGGAACTCTTCGTGGAGAATGTGGTTCATGGGATCCAACACACGTCGCCCGTTGGACGCGACAGGCTCCGTCAGGAGCAGGCTAGAGACGGCGAGTGCATGGCGCTCGTGAAGCACTGCAACCGTGGTTGGCCCGTAAAACCGAAGGTGGGAGTCAACCTTCTGAAGTACTGGAAGCACCGTGGCGAGTTTACAGTGTGCGATGGGCTGCTCCTCAAAGGTAGTCGCCTAGTCATCCCGTCGTCGCTTCAAGACGAGGTCCTCCTGATCATCCACGAGGGTCACCAAGGTGTTAACCGCCACCGCGCTCAAGCGCGTGACTGTGTATGGTGGCCAGGAATCAGCAAGCAGATCAAGTCTATGGTGGAGAACTGCGAGCAGTGTGCGACGACACGAGTCCAACGTGAAGAGCCTCTCTTGCCATCCCCTTCGCCCGAGCTGCCCTGGCAGCAGCTGGGAATTGACTTGCTTCAATTTAACGGCCAGGGCTTCCTTCTGATCATTGACTACTTTTCACGATACCCTGAAGTAATCACACTAAGAAGCACAACGTGCTCATCAGTGGTCGAGGCGGTGAAAAGTGTAGTGGCACGCTTTGGCATTCCAGAGCTCATCCGAAGCGACAATGGCACGCAGTTTGCGGCTCAGGAGTTTGCGGACTTCGCACGTGACTATGGCTTCAAGCACGTGACGAGCAGCCCGCGCTATCCTCAATCCAACGGGGAAGTTGAGCGCGCGGTCCGGACGATCAAGGGCCTCTTCTCCAAGAACGACGACCCTTTTCTGGCGTTACTGGTCTTCAGAGGCACCCCTGGGCCATCTGGGTTCAGCCCCGCACAGCTGTTGATGGGACGACGGCTGCGAACCAGCTTACCGAAGCCGTCGGAGAAGCTGAGACCCGAGTGGCCATCGACGGAGATCTTCCTCAACAAGGACAAGGCAGATAAGCGTCGGCAGGCCACCGACTTCAATCGTCGACATGCGGCGAAAGAACTGCGTCCGCTCGCTACAGGTGAGGATGTCTGGGTCACTGACGTCCAGTGTGGTGCCAAGGTTCTGAGCGAAGCAGAGCGACCACGTTCTTACGTGGTGGAGACACCTCGAGGAGTTCTGCAGCGGAACCAGAAGCATCTGGTGCCGTACAAGCCTCCAGTGGCGCCTGTTCCAGAACCTCCTGATCTACGGGAGTCGGACGAGTCACTTGCTTATGGACCTTTTGGTCTGCGGCAGCGGACTCTCAGCCGTCCAGCAACCCCTGACGTCGTCAGTCAGAGACCCTTGGATCCTGAGTCTCAAGTAGTTCAGAGGTCTCGATATGGTCGGGCGATAGTCCGCCCCAAAAGACTCAACCTATAACTACGGTCTGTGTTACGAGAGGAGATGTACTCTTTCCAACGTTGTGGTGTTGTTGTGGTGTTGGGAAGAGTTTATGGTTTTAGGGTTTTAGGTTTTAAGCGTCACCGGTATCTTCGGCCTTTGTTAGAAGGAGAGATGTACAGTAGCGCCACTAACCTAGAGGGCGCCACGTGTTTGTTAAGTGGGCTATAAATAAAACCGCCGGGAGCGAGCTGCTTCTGCTTCGTCACCGGCTCTCGGACCCTGCGTGTCGTGTTCCACTATATGGTGTTCCACTACACCCCCCTAGCAGCAATACAGTGGGAATACTCTCTCTTGTCACCTACTTAAAAAAATGAAATATGTTTACCAAATCCTGTAACGCCGAATTAGAGCGCAGCTCTTGCGGAGGGTACGGAGGAAAAGGTATGCCCCTCTTTCTTCCCTGCTATATATTTTTTCGCTAAATCTAGCGGTAAATTCTACCTTCATGACGTCCCACGTGACGTCACGTGCGACCTCATGAGTGTCGTCACGCGTGACGTCACGAGGGTAAATTCAGCGGGAAAATTTTTCCGCAAAATTTAGCGGACGAATTTCCCCCTAAACTTAGCAGGAATGTTGCCAATGTTAGATGAATGTGACGCTACGTGTGACGTCACGAGAGGAAACGTCGTGACGATACCCTCGTGACCCTCGTGAGGGTAACCCTTGTAACCTTCGTGAGGGTAGTCCTGGAACCCTTGTGAGGGTAACTTTCGGAACCCTCATGACCCTCATGAGGGTGACTTGTAGCGCTCATGAGGGTAACCCTTGGGACCCTCGTGAGGATAACCCTCGTAACCCTCACGAGGGTAACCCTCGTGGCGTCACATGTGACGTCATGTGTGACGTCATTATGGAAAACGTTTCATAATGCAACGTGAGGTAACGCCGACGCCGACGACGACGCTCAAGCCGGAAACGGGCGCCTTAGAGCTGTGCTCTAAAATTAAACAAGTGCTTTTTCAAATCTCTAAGCGAAATTAGAGCGCAGCTCTTGAGGAGGAGGAGAGGAGGGTACGGAGGGGAGGGTATGCCTCTCTTTCTCCTCTGTACCCTCCACTCCTCCTCTCCTCCTCCCGTCTTCTCTCCTCCTCCTCTGATCCTACTTTTCTCCTCCTCCTCCTTTACTTCTTCTACTTTCCTCCTTCTCCTATTCCCACCCCCTCCTCCTCCTTTCCTCCTCCTCTCCCTCCTTCTGTGTACCCTCCCATCCACCTCCTCCGTACCCTCCCCTCCTCCTCCTCCATACCCTTCCCTCCTCCCCCAGTTTCATGCAAAATTTTAACTTTAAAATGAACGCCATGGGACCTCCACACCAAGTCAGTTTCCGCGCTAAATTTAGCAGGAAAAATAACGTCGCATGACTTCGTGTCACGTCGCCCATGAACAAATTCAGTTCTTAAAAGGTTAAAACAGCGCAAAAAACGACGGACAGGGTAAAGAAGGACACAATCAGAGAGCTGACTCGCACCTAAATTTTTACTGGACTCAACGGTGCAATATATTGTCACGAATGGCAAATTATGAGGCGAAGAATAACAAACTAAACGTTTAATGAGGCGAACTTGTGCCCAAATAACAGAACAGAAATAGGATAGCGTCGCAGGCGTCGATGGCGTTGAAACAGCAAAATCCAACGCTAAGGCGAGACTGACTCGACAAGGTCGCGGGCGGTCTCTTATCTAGAGTGAGTCACTATCTCGAAGATTCGGCGGGGAACGTTCGAGCGTAGCGTGCTCGGGGCGAGAATGAACACGCACTTTCTAGAACAACAAAAGCAGGGATAAACGATAGAAGTTGTGTTCCCAGCAAGAATAAACGAGAACCTTCTGCAAGTCCTGCGCGCGACATTATCCCCCCCCCCCCCCTTTAAAAGCGCATCGTCCCGATGCAGCACAAACCGAAAACAAAGCAAACAGAAATAACGGTAAACTAAAGAGTCACTTGGAACACATAAGGTCCACAGTCCTATCGAGCGTATACGGCTTCATGCGCACGACGTGGACGACTTCTGGTCGTGGAGGGCGGCGTGATGAAGTCCGTGTTCCATCGGGCATCACCTCGTAGTTCAGATCCCCGAATCGACGAAGCACTTTGTAGGGTCCAAAGTAGCGCTTCAGTAGTTTCTCGCTGAGACCACGGCGGCGGATCGGTGTCCACACCCACACCCGGTCTCCGGGTTGAAAGTGGACGTCCCGGCGACGAAGATTATACCGGCGTGCGTCGACTCGCTGTTGCTCTTGAATCTTGATTCTTGCCAGTTGACAAACTTCCTCCGCGCGTTGAGAGATCAGTTGAGCGTCGTCGATGCCATCATCGGTTGGCACGTGAGGCAGCATGGCGTCCAGCATCGTGGTAACCGTCCCGCCGTGTACCAGTTGGAACGGCGTCATTCCTGTGGTTTCTTGTACCGCTGTGTTGTACGCAAATGTAACGTACGGCAACACCTCGTCCCACGTCTTGTGCTCCACGTCGACGTACATGGAGACCATGTCGGCGATGGTCTTGTTCAGCCGCTCTGTTAGCCCGTTGGTCTGCGGGTGATAAGCGGTGGTTCGTCGATGGCTGGTGTGACTGAGCCGAAGTACTTCTTGAGTCAGCTGTGCCAGGAAAGATGATCCTCGATCTGTGATCAGCACTTCAGGTGCGCCGTGTCGAAGGAGAATAGACTCAACAAAGAACTTGGCGAATTCCACCGCTGTTCCCGATGGAAGGGCTTTCGTCTCGCCGTATCGTGTAAGGTAATCGGTCGCGACAATAATCCACCGGTTTCCTTGCGTCGATGTTGGAAACGGCCCAAGCAAATCCATTCCGACCTGCTGGAAGGGCGTAGTCGGGGCAGATATAGGATGCAGGAGTCCTGCGGGCTTTGCCGGAGGCTTCTTAAGTTGTTGGCACTCATGGCACGACCGTGTGTAAAGATGGACGGTTTTCGGGTCTCAGCCAGTAGTACTTGTCACGAATCCGGGCGAGCGTCCTGCTGTAGCCAAGGTGTCCAGCAGTCGGGTCGTCGTGGCATGGTTGAAAGATTTCTTCTCGCAGGCTGGCGGGAACAACCAGCAGCCAGGCAAGGTTGCTCGTTCCGAACTCCTTCTTGAAGAGTACGCCTCGCCGCAGAATGAAGCTTGACAAGTCTCGGGCCAAGACTGGCGGAACTGAACTTCCTTGACCTTCGAGGTGTTCGATCACGGCGCGAAGTTCCGGGTCGTCTCGTTGAAGTGCTCCCATGTCGGCATCTGTCACTGCGCCCAGAAAATGGGCGTCATCGTCGTCGTCAGTGCTTTAGGGAGGAGATTCGACTGGGGCCCTAGACAAACAGTCGGCGTCGTTATGCTTGCGGCCACACTTATGCACAATGGTCACGTCGAATTCTTGCAGTCCCAGACTCCAGCGAGCGAGGCGTCCTGACGGGTCCTTGAGGTTATAATTAGAATGCAATTAAATGCAAAGGTGCGTTTCATCATCCTTGAGGTTGGCGAGCCAACAGAGAGCGTGATGGTCCGTGACAACGCGAAACGGGATCCGTAAAGGTACGGGCGGAACTTGGCTAACGCCCAGATGACTGCGAGACATTCCTTGTCGGTCGTCGAGTAATTTTTCTCTGCCTTGGACAGTGCCCGGCTTGCGTAAGCGATCACCCTCTCTGCTCCGTCTTGTCTTTGGACGAGTACCGCGCCGAGCCCGGCGTTGCTGGCGTCCGTGTGAACTTATGTTTCCGCTGATGAATCGAAGTGTGCGAGGATAGGGGCGACTGGAGTCTTTCCTTCAGTTCGTTGAACGCTTGTTCTTGTTCCTCCCCCCAATGAAAGTTCACGTCGTCCTTGGTAAGATGTGTGAGCGGTGCAGAAATCTTGGGAAAATCGCGAACGAAACGTCTGTAGTAAGCGCACAGTCCAAGAAATCTTCTTACGGCTTTCTTGTCTGATGGCTTCGGAAATTCGGCAACACGGATGTCTTGGCAGGATAAGAGCTTACACCCTGAGCACTCACGACATGGCCCAGGAATTTGAGCTCGCCGTAAGCGAACCGACATTTTGACAGCTTTAGAGTCAGTCCAGCGTTCTGGATAGCCTGTAGCACGGTTCGTAAACGGCTCAGGTGCTCGTCAAAGTCGCTTGCGAATACCACGACGTCGTCGAGATAGACGAGGCAGCTTTGCCATTTCAAGCCGGAAAGAACGGTGTCCATTACGCGCTGGAACGTCGCCGGTGCTGTGCACAGTCCGAACGGCATCACTTTAAATTCGTACAGACCGTCCGGCGTGACGAAGGCAGTCTTCTCACGATCCCGTTCGTCGACCTCGATCTGCCAGTACCCACTCTTCAGGTCCATCGACGAAATGTATCGGGCATGGCGCAGCCGGTCCAGAGTGTTGTCGATGCGTGGCAGCGGGTAGACGTCCTTTTTCGTTACGGCGTTTAGTCGGCGATAGTCCACGCAGAACCGAAGAGTCCCGTCTTTCTTTTTCATCAGGACTACCGGTGAAGCCCACGGACTGCTTGAGGGCTGGACAATGTCGTCATCGAGCATTTCTTGGACCTGCTTCTGGATGACTTCTCTTTCTTTGACAGAGACACGGTACGGCGACCGATGGACAGGAAGCGCGTTGTCTTCAGTGACAATTCGGTGTTTCGCAACGGTCGTTTGGCACACCTTTGACGACGTGGAGAAGCACTCATTGAACTCGGCGAGAAGGTCACTGAGTTGTCGTCGTTGTGGGGTAGGCAGGGTTGGGTCGATGTCAATCTGCGAAGGCGGCGTTGTCTTGGGTGGCCACGAAGAGAGGTCTTCTGATAACCCGGCGATTGCGGCTGAGTCCGGGAGTTCCTCGGCGTGACCCACGGCGATGCCTTTCGTAAGGTGCTTGGCCTCTTGTCGGAATTTCGTTACGAGTGCGACAGTGTGTCCATCTTGAAGCTCCGCGACGCCTCTTGTGATGCCGATACCTCTTCCAGAAGCAACTGGGGGCTTCCTTCGAGCAAAACTTCGCCGCAGAAAGTCTCATCGACCCCGACGGGTACGAAAACACTTGACCGCGGCGGTAGGTTCACGTGGTTTGCGAGGGCTCGTACTGCGGATGACGTCGCTTTGGGGTTCTCCTGTGGTGGAGCAGGTTTTCGAAGTGTCAGCCGGTTTGCTCCAAGGTCGATGACGGCGCCATACTCGCAGAGAAAGTCCATTCCGAGGATTACGTCCCTCGAACAGTCTTGCAGAACGACGAACTTGACAGGGCAAGTCTCACCGTGGATCTCGACGCGAGCAGTGCATCTCCCGAACGGTGTGATGAGGTGCCCTCCGGCGGTTCGTATTTGAGGTCCATCCCACGGCGTCGTGACTTTTCGAAGGCGGCGGGAGAGCCTCCCACTCAAGACTGAGTAGTCTGCTCCGGTGTCCACGAGCGCTGATGGGTCGTGGCCGTCGATGATGACGTTTAGGTTATTGGACACCGTTGCAGGGGCGTTGTTTCGATCTCTGGTAGCGTTCGAGTGGGGGCCCTCCGACGTTCATGGAGGATCTTGGCGTCGGTCGTCTTCGACAACTCCACCTCCAGGGGTTGCCGCGCCTAGTTTCCCCGGCGAGGAGCGAGGGGTGACAGGCTTTCACGTCGGGGCCGGTGCATTAGCGAGGCTGGACGTCGTGGCGACGGCGATCGGAACTCTCGGTGGGACGCAGGCTCGGGGGACTGAGGTCGTCGCAGGTACTCGTCGATCTCCCGAGGTCGTTCACCATAACGGGGGCGCGGGTCATTCGGGTGGAACCCGCGCAGCCCAATTCGTCGGTATGGGCATCGGCGGTAGGTGTGGTCTGCTTCCCCGCAATGGAAGCACAGAGGGCGTCGGTCGGGCGTTCGCCACACGTCGGTTTTCCGAGGTGTGCGAGGCTCCGGGCGGGCGTACTGCACCGGGTCGTCGTCGCGTCTGTCGTGTGGCGGCGCAGGAGACTGACGTCGGGGCGGCGCGACAAAGGTGCGAGGAGGAGGCGGTGGCCGTCGGGCCACTGCGGCGTAAGTCAAAGCGGGCTCCTCAGTGGCTGCCACGACAACGGGAGGCTCTGGTTGGATGGCTCTCTGAACTTCTTCTCGCACGACCTCGGCGGTGGAGAGCGAGGCCGGGTGAGCGGCAGCGGGCAGCAGCTTTTTCAATTCCTCCTGGACGACTTCACGGATAATGTCACGGATGCCGGGGAGGGTGGTGCCCAGGTCGGATCCAGACGTCGCCTGAGTAGTTACGCCAGGGTGACGTTGGTAGTGTCTGGCGCGTGCTAACAGGGCCCGTTCCATATTTGTCGCCTCTGTGACAAACTCGTCGACTGTTGTCGGGGGATTGTGGACGAGACCGCCGAATATCTTGCTTTTGACACCCCTCATCAGGTGGTGCAGCTTCTTCTCCTCGGTAGCCTGAGGATCGGCGCGGACGCTCAGGCGCAGAACATCCTCGACGAAGCTGGTGAGGCTCTCATTTAGGCCTTGGGTTCCTGTTCGCAGGAGATATTCGGGCCTCTCACGTCGGTGTTGGCAGGCAAACGTCTCCTTCAGTTCTTGCTTGCACAGCTCCCACGACGTCAAAGAACCCTCGTGGTTTTCCAGCCAGCGCCTCGCAGTTTCTTCCAGCGAAAAGTAAACGTTCTGCAAGCAGTGCTCAGCTGACCACCCGTTATGGCGGGCCACACGTTCATAATGTTGCAGCCAGTCCTCGATGTCCTCGTGGGCGTCTCCGTGGAAAGGCGTCGGAGTTTTGGGTGCGACGGGCAGGTATACGACGGCAGAAGCGGCTGGGGTCTGCGCCTGGTTGGCCATCGGCGTCTCCTTCGGCTTGGGCTTGTCCAGCAGCGAACCGTATTGAGGATCCTCTCCCTTGGTGCGATGGCTGGTCCGAGTTTCAGGTTCCGCGTAGAGTGGTCTTCTCACCGGGCCTGGAATTGGACTGGCACTGCGGGCTCTTGGAGGGGAACGCTGCACGGGCATGTGGTACCCAGCACCTCCACCAAAATGTCACGGATGACAAATGATGAGGCGAAAAATATTTAAAGAAACTAAACGTTTAATGAGGCGAACTTGTGACCAAATAACAGAACAGAAAAAGGATAGCGTCGCAGGCGTCGATGGCGGCGAAACAGCAAAATCGAACGCTAAGGCGAGACTGACTCGACAAGGTCGCGGGCGGCCTCTTATCTAGAGTGAGTCACTATCTCGAAGATTCGGCGGGGAAGGTTCGAGCGTAGCGCGCTCGGGGCGAGAATGAACACGCACTTTCTAGAACAACAAAAGCAGGGATAAACGATAGAAGTTATGTTCCCAGCAAGAATAAACGAGAACGTTCTGCAAGTCTGCGCGCGGCAATATACGCACAATGGAGAACAAAAAAAAAAAGAAAATCAGCCTGAAAAACACCCAAAACAAAAGCACAAAAAACGAAGTATCACCTCTAAAAAGATAAACAAATGGCACGCGCTACAACCAAGCTATACTTCGTTTCAGCTTCAGTGCGAGCGCAGCCGATGTTATGGGCCAAAGGGCCAATCAAACAGCGCAAAAAGCGCAGCGTCATGGTGTGCTCTCTGCGCTTGATAGGACTAGCCGGCGGAGGAGCACGCACAGAGACTCGGCGAATACCGGCTGGTCCTATCAACTGCAGAGAGCACGCCATGACGTTGTGCCTCTTTCGCTGTTTGACTGGCCCTTCGGCTCATAACATTGGCCGCGCTCGGACCGAAGCTGAAACGAAGTATAATCAAGTGGCCAGAAAATGAATCTCCTCCCTTAATAAGGCAACAGAAGCGCTGCTGACACACATGACACCCAATCTTTCTATTTCTAGAGCCTCCAAAATTTCACGTGCCAGCTGGTCCCGGTGACTTTTAACGACCTCGCACTGTTGAAACTGGGGCTGGCATCTGCAGTCACGGAAATGTATGCCAAGGTGACCGGAAACAGTCGAAGAGACGTTGTAAGCATGTTCCCTTAGCCTGTCATTGAGACAGCGACCCGTCTGGCCAACATAACTCCTGCCGCAAGACAAAGGGAGGGAATACACAACTCCCTCAGCGCAGGTGACGTAACGATTGCGATGCTTCGTAGTGCAGGCCCTCGCCTCCCTATCAGAGGGATTAACGGCTCGGCACAATCTAGAAAGCTTGTCAGGAGCGGTGAACAAAACGTCCACATCACATCTGCCTGCAATACGTTTGAGGTTATGGGCCACGCCATGCATATATGGAATGACGGCGAATTTTCTTTTTTCTCGTCCTTTTCTACTGATGTAAGGGATATCGCTCGTCTCAGGCCAAGTTTTGGTTTCTTTGAGCAGTGACTCAGGACCAGCTGTCAACACGTGTGAGGTAAACCCAGTGACAGTGAGGCGTTCAGTTTGCTTATCGAAGCTAGGTTGAACTTTGTGAAAGCAAGACGTTCGCAAAGCATGTGTGTAGCAGGTCTTCGCGATTGCACGTTTCACGATTTTTGAATGAGCGGACTCAAAGGGCAGAAGAGGCTTGCCGGCCCGAGGTTCATAAGCCCAGCATACATGGTCCGGGCACATTGTTAATGTTAAATCTAAAAATCTTATACACACGGCTACAAGTACTTCATGAGTTAAAACAAGTGGCAAAAGACAGTAAGAAAAGATGCCTAAAATATGAGTCATCGATGAATGAAAGGACAAAACGTCAGTTCCCAACAAAACTAAAAAATCGCCTACATATCGGAAAATCCTTGCAACCTTGGTACCCTCAAAGTGTTCTAGAATGATGCGATCAATGCTTGCTAAGAACAAGTCGCTAAGAACAGGGGCGATGCAAGATCCTATGCAAACTCCTTGACGTTGCAAGTAGACAAAGCTCTTCCAAGTCGCAAAGGTCGACCTCAGGTATTTGTCAAAGAGCTCTAAAAAACCCTCAACTGATATTCCAGCCGTATTTTGGCAAGCAACAGCACCAAACCTATGTGTAAGATTTTTAGTCGCGAAGACCTGCTGCACACATGCTTTGCGAAGGTCTTGTTTTCACAAAGTTCAACCTAGCTTCGATAAGCAAACTGAGCGCCTCTCTGTCGCTGGGTTCCCCTCACACGTGTAGACAGCTGGTGCTGAGTCACTGCTCGAAGAAACCAAAACTTGGCCTGAGACGAGCGATATCCCTTACAGCAGAAGAAAAGGACGAGAAAGAAGAAAATTCGCCGTCATTCCGTGCATGCATGGTGTGGCCCATAACCTCAAACGTATTGCAGGCAGATGTGATGTAAACGTTTTGTTCACCGCTCCTGACAAGCTTTCTAGATTGTGCCGAGCCTTTAATCCCTCTGATAGGGAGGCGAGGGCCTGCACTACAAAGTAACGCAATCTTACATCACCTGCGCTGAGGGAGTTGTGTATTCCCTCCCTCTGGTCTTGCGGCAGGCGTTATGTTGGCCAGACAGGTCGCTGTCTCAATGACAGGCTAAGGGAACACGCTTACAACGTCTCTTCGACTGTTTCCGGTCACCTTGGCATACATTGTCGTGACTGCAGATGCCAGCCTCAGTTTCAACAGTGCGAGGTTGTTAAACGTCACCGGGACCAGCTGACACATGAAATTTTGGAGGCTCTAGAAATAGAAAGATTGGGTGTCATGTGTGTCCGCAGCGCTTCTGTTGCCTTATCAAGGAAGGAGATTCATTTTCTGGCCACTTGATTAGCTTGGTTGTAGCGCGTGCCCTTTGTTTGTCTTTTTAGAGGTGATACTTCGTATTTCGTGCTTTTGTTTTGGATGTTTTTCAGGCTGATTTTCTTCTTTTTGTTCTCAATTGTGCGTATATATTGCACCGTTGAGTCCAGTAAACATTTAGTTGCGAGTCAGCGCTCTGTCCGTGTCCTTCTTTACCTTGTCCGTCGTTTTTTGCGCTGTTTTAACCTTTTAAGTATGTCATACCAACTCGCCCAGGCTTCAACTTTAGCGAAATTCAGTTCCTCCGCTTCTTTTTTGGAATGGACATATTGCTAAATTACCCAAGCATCAAGGAGAACGTAGGTATTGGTGTTCCACGCGCCACACGCGCACGCCTTCCCCGCATAAAAGATTCGAAGTAAATAACCAAAATAAAGCGTTGACGAACGCACGTGCAAGATGCAATTAGTTTTAGGCAATTGCTTTAGAAAGTTACTACTGCTGAGGCCAGCACGTGTGGCGCCTGGAACACCAATTCCTGCATTCTCCCTGATGCTTCGGTAATTTAGCAATATTTCTATTGACTGTACTTCTCAGCTTCAGTCAATGTTCGCGATGCATACGCCACAGGATGAGTGCTTCCATCTTCACTTATGTGTGAAAGGACAGCACCTACGCCATAATGGGATGCGTCGCACGCAACTTGTAATGGCTTACTTGGGTCGTAGTGGGCCAAACACAAGGGTGTCGCCAATGCTGTCTTGATTTCCTCGAACGCCGCCTGACACGCTTTGTCCCAACACCAGAGCTAGAATTGACGGAGCACTCTGTAAAGCGGGCTCGCCGGGGTAGACAGCCGTGGAACGAACTTCCCGTAGTAATTTACCACACCCAACAATGACTGCAACTGTTGTTTGCCTGTGGATGCAGGAAAATTTAGCAGAGCCTCGATCTTTTCTGGCGTCGTACAAACACGTGCTGCACTTATGCCATGACCCAAGTATGCAGGTCCTACTGGAAAATTAGCATGTTTCATTTTTCGCGCGAACTCCGCGCTCTGAACCGCTTTAGAAGGGCTTCCAGATTGATATAATGCTCTTCCGGCGTTCTACCGGATATAGTACTTCATCCAGGTAGCAACCTTTCAGATCTTTCAGCATTGTGTTCATAATTCTCTGAAATATGGCTGGAGTCGAGGAGAGTCCGTACGGTAACCCGTTTACAACAAACAGTCCTCTGTTTGTGTTCAGAGTTAAGTACCTCCTCGACTTCTCAGCCAACAGGACCTGGTGTTAGGCACGGTTTAAAACAATCTTTGAGAACTCCTGGCCTCCCCTGAATGCTGCGAACAGGTCGTCGACCGATAGGAACGGATACTAGTCAGTGTAAATGCAAGGATTCACGGTGGTTTTGCAGTCGCCGCGCAACCTTATTCCACCGTCTTTCTTCACTACTGGTACAACCGGCGTCGCGGAATCACCCGTCGTAACTGGTGACATGATGTCCATGTCCTGCATTTTCTTTAGTTCAGTTTCGACGGCAGGTTGTATGGCAAATTGCACAACAGAAGCAGACATTAAAGACCAGAGGACCATTAAAACGATGTTTACTCCAAGGACTGAGCAACCAGGAACAGAAGCTCTCGTGCTATTCCGAAGGGCATGCATTATAGACGCTTTGCAGCAGCTGTGCATGGGCGCCGCCATAACTGACCTTCAGTTTTTGTTTCCCCTTATTACGTTTACTTCACTTCATTGTTGCCATAGCAGGCTAGGTCCCATTGCCATCCTAGATTTTATTCTGTCTTTCTCCCCAGCATTGGCCTTTGTGGAGGCTCGTCCACACCAGTTTTAGTGGCTCGGTATCTCGGTAAAACAAGAGAAGGTCAGCAATGGCGGCTGTATTCTGGCGCGTGTGTAAAGCGTCTATAGAGAGCGACAGAGAAGACAAACACGCGCGCCGCCACTAAAAGTCCTGTAGTGCGCGCCTGGGGGTAACTACACAACAAACACCAATTCAATTTCCCGCGCCGTTATATGCGGAAGCAGGCGCCTAAGAGCAGCACTCTAAAAACAAAAATACATCGTTTCAGAAAAACTTTTGTTAGCGATATCATATAGTAGCTTTTTTCAGAAATACACATATACGCTTTTACTACTACTATGTTGCCTGGAACTAACGAGGTGGAGGAGCTTAGAGTGATAAACCGGAAGTTCGGAAGTGGCACCCCCCCGGTTGCTGCCATGTTGTACGCAAAAGTGACCCCTCGTCACGTGACCTCACAAGAGCAGTGACGTCATCGCTAAGATGGCAGCGCCAAGAGCTGGCGGATGCGAGTTTGTTCGGTGCGCGGTAGCCGTGATGTGCAGCTACTTTCCGACGACTTCGGGCTTTTTCTTGCTCGCTGACACAGGTTTAATATGAAAATATCAAGGAATGAGCCTTTATACCCTTTTTGCGCAAGATCGCTCTTGATCATCTGGATATTAACGCCTGCGAGACAGCATCAGCCGTATCGCGATACCGATGCTCGCATTCCCGGATGTGTACGAGGATTGATAGAAATTTGATTGCTTTTAACATGAAATTTTTGCATTCTCTTAGCTTTGTTTGAATGTTGGAATAGCTGAGAATCGATGCGAAATGTATGCGTCGGACGTAGAGCCTAGGGGAACTCGTTTCAACCCTAGGTAACTGCATAATCACAGGCAACTTTTAGCGAGGAAGCTCCTACGATTTTTAGGTTTTGTACGTATCAACAATTTTACGATATAACTCCTAGCATAAAATATTCGTTTTTTCTAGCTTCGTTTGAACGAATGAGAATCAAAGCGAAAGGTATACGTCGCGTTAGGGCCTAGAGGAAGTTGTTTCAGCAATGCGTCACCGAATAATCATAGAAACTTTTAGCCAGGAAGCTCCTGCGATCTTTAACCTTTTGTACTAATCGACGATTCTACATTCGATCGCTTTTCTTCCTTTTTTTGTGAGTACGAAGTGCACACTTATTTTCAACTGCGATGATGACGTTTTATTGAATATGGGGATGAATAAATCGTTGCAGGCACCTGCTTCAAAGCTATTCGACTTGCTATAAGAACAACCGTTTTGGTGTACGCATAAATTAACTGCACATTTCATAGGATTTATTGCAGCAATAGTTTGTTTCATCAAGAGTGCATTGTATTAGTCGGTGAATTATTTACTTGTTCTAATTACCTGGACAAGATAATTAATATTTGTGTCCATCTCTTGCCCGAAGAGCAGTCTTGGTGAAAAATGTTGACTGACATTCATTTCGGTCTCTTCAATAGGCTTTTTCAAAAGTATGGGCCGCCTATACTTTGTATCACCGTAACTTGGAAGAGGGCAACCACCACAGCCCCCTCGAGCCAATCAGTAAGGCGGAGTGAAGGTGTGTGACAAATCTTTGCAGACGAGCACTCTGATGATATGTTGTCATGTTCCTCCCTCCAACGTGCATATTGACTTTGCCGTTTGTCAAATTATGATGGGACGAATTACAGTAGCTACTACCTTAATTGCCCAAGTGTAGTATTTGTATAAAGTCCATTATGCCGGCACTGAAAAAGAAGCCGATGCCGCGCGTGAAATAAACAAGGCCGGGCACTTGCGCTCGGGATGCTCGAGACTCAGAGACCATGACCAACAGCCGGCGGATGTCGTTCCTTCCTTGAGCTTCAACGGACGGCCCCTGGCCGCCCCTCGATCACAGATACTACACCAAGGCCTTCATATTTTGGGCATTTGTTCAACATGGATGTTGTGTCCGCCATCATTGTGAACTCGGCTGAGCGCCTATTGCACTTAAATGCTGCATTAGCATTCGACGTGAACTGGGGCCCATTCGTGTGCATTACGCCGAAAAAAAATTGTGACAGTTGTGTTGCTTGATGGGGTCTTGCAAAGGGTCTATTGTGTCATACGTATAGGAAGTGTCCTACTATATAACAATGCATCAACACATACTATTAAACTGGATGCTCAGAGGTGTGTTTATTTTTGCAATTAACAAGTTACAGCAATGTGCTTCAATGTTATTATCATGTGTGTAGTTCTAAGTATCCTCTCTGCAATGCCTACAAAGGCCCCTAAAGTGAATTAATTAATAAGTAGCATTTTTACATCACTGGAGTTGGTTTTCGGATGCGCCAAATGTTCAGGAGAAGTGGAACCGAGTGCAGCCCAATACAACCACTCTGCCGGTCTGGTATGTCCCATCAACTAATATTGAGGGGTCAGAGATGCGTGTGTCCTCAAAAGGTCCAGCACGCGTGGTGAACACAATTCTTTGTGTATAGACTCTTAAGACGTCAGGGCTAGTGGAAATATGTTTATTTGGTTAGTGCAGTGGTTCTCACCCGTTGATGTTTCGCGGACCCCTTGTAGGTCGGCGGAGATGATGGAGGACCTTGTTCGTAGTCAGAGAAAGGTAAAGGTATAAGTTAAATATGATAATGATTTAATAAATGAATATATTTAGGGGCTGTGCGAAGTAAACCTCTCTCATTGACATACACACGAGAAAACTGACCCGAAATCGGAACTTTTTTTCTCGAGTTGGAAAAAAAAAACTTTTATTGTCGGGCTTGACTGATGAGTCTTGGCTTCGCGGACCCCTAGAATGCCTTCGCGGACCCCAAAGGGTCCGCGGACCCGCATTTGAGGACCACTGGGTTAGTGTATCAAATATGCTTATTTCCACTTGAATACGTAATTATTGGTTCTTTGCAAATGGTTCCATAGCGAGTTCTTTTTGCGACACTCTTGTGTCAGGTGTTCAGTCGTAGTACCTGTACTCTTTGTTCTCGGATGACGCTCATGGCACGTCGGTGTTCTGTTTCGTCGAGTGGCAACTTTGACTGAATGATGCCGTCTTGTGATCATACTTCATGTGCGGTCACTGGCATTTGATCCACTGAAGCTGCAGGGCTGGCTTCTAATCCGCAAATTTTCCTGGTAGTTTTCTGCATCAATGCAATAAGCTTGGGCATGTATTGCTCACGTGGCTGTGCCTTTTGCTGTACCGTTGACTTGATAGCTGGCAACAATGTTTGTTTGCTATCCAAGTCATTTCACTTCCATTTAGTAATGGCGAGTTTTTCTGCATCACGCGACCACTGCAACTTGTGTAAGTCTCGTGTGGCAAAGTGAAGACTGGTGATGCTTAGAGTTCACTTTTGAGAACAACCTCCCAACCATTCTATTTCTTCAGGTCACTCAGCGGCATTCTTCCTCGAAGTTGGAAATAGTGCGCCTCGTGGTGTAGACACAGATAATTAGTGTCACCAAATTATTAGGTATTGTCCTCAGACGACAACCGACACCAAATCAACTGTCCTTGCATTGCCGCTCACCTGCTTTGTCGTGCTTGCCTCCCGTTAAGGTGAAGGGGATCAAAAGCTTCGGGGTAATGTCGGCACCAGGGACAAAGACCGCCGAAGATAATCCTCAATGTTTCGCGGACGCTCGTCGAGACGGGGTCGAGGGTCGCTCGGCACGAACCCTTGCAGGTCAATTCATTGGTACGGACACCTCCAGTAGACAAGGTCGTGCTCATGCAGTGGTAGCAGAGTTGTTTTCGGTCGACTATTCGCAGCACCTTCGTTTTCCTCGGTGTGCTTTGTTCAGCGCGGACTTACCCTGGTTCTTCCTGATGCCCGGGATGCTTCGGCGTTGGGGTGTCTTGTTGAATTGGCATTGAATAGTAACGGGTAGCCGGTGGCGGTCGTCGTGACTTTGTGGCATAAGTCGCCCTCGGTTCATCAGATGCCGCATCGCTCGAAGAAGTCTCCAGTTGAAATGCCTGTCGAACTTGTTCCGAGACAATCTCGGTAATCAAAAGAAAAGCCGGGCAACTGGTGGAAGGAAGTAGCTTCCTGATCTCCTCCCGGACAACGTTGTGGATGGTGTCGCCGATGCCTGGGAGTCTGGCGTCAAGGTTGCAACTGGTCGACTCGAGTCTCGAGACGCTGGGGAGTAGTTGATATTGATAGGCTCGGGCCTGCAGTGTACATTCAATGTTGGAAACCTCGATGATATGAATCCTTCGACTGTTGTCGTGGGGTTGCGGAAAAGGCTTCCGAAGTTGTTGTCCCTCAAATGAGGGGCATGGGATTCTTGGCTTCTTGTCTTCTGTAGCATCACGGTTAGCGTGGGTGCTCGATCAGGCGCAAAACATCCTCCACGAAGGCGGTGACGCTCTCGTTGGGGCCGTGTCCTGGACAGAATCAGGAATTCGGCACTCTCTCGTCAACGTTGGCTGATGAACGTGCACTTCAGCTCGATCTTGCAAACTTTCCACGACGTTTAGGAGGATTTGTGGTTCTCAGAACAGTGTCTGGCAGTTTCTTCCAAGGGAAGTATACGCTCTGCAGGAGATGGTTGTCCGTCTACTCACTGTGGCAAGCGCCACGGTCATATTGTTCAATCCAGCCCTCGACGTCTTCATGCACCTTGCGTGAAAGGGCATCGGAGTGCGAGATGCGACGGGCATGCAAACGATGGTGGGAGCGCACGCGGTTTGCTGCTACAGGTTTGTCAATGTTGGCTTAGTCAACTTCCGTTTTCCTGGCAAAAAACCAAATCCCGGTGGTTCTAGCTGGTAGCAGCGACTGGCTCGAATTTCAGGTTCTTCGTGGTGTATTTCCAAGGTTCGTCCTTATGGTGCTCGCTTGTCTTGCGGTTTTTCTGCCGGGCTCGGGATAGGACTTGGTTCACGGCTCGCTGGGGGGTTATCGGGCAGCTGGGCTGAGGAGCCGCCAAGGTCCACACAGAGTGAAGAGCTATGGGTAAAGTGCGCAGTACCTCCACCAGAACATACGATGACGGCTGATCATGGCCTGGAACTTTCCGGAATAGTAAATATTGATAGAAAATAGTAAATATTGACAATATAACAAAACAAACAGAAGAGAGTCTATCCTGACTACTAAAGAAGCTGCATTGCTTTAGTGGCATTCTGTCCGAATAAATCCTCTCCTTCGGGGTTTGGCGACTGCCGTGGGCGAGCTGAATTGAAATGGGTGTGGGACCACTTTTCTGGTAATGAGCCGCCGCAGACTGTCGTCGCAAAGCGGCGTGAACGGGTGGACTGGCTAGGTAACACGCGCGATTAAATGTCCATACAGCTTGCAATTTGTGTAACGAGTGTTAATGAAACTTTTGTGTCGCCGAAACGTGCGACAGACCAGCGGAATCAATACCAACTGCAACACCTGTGCTCCGTGAAAGTGCACGTCTACGCCAGAACAATTTAGGAAGCTGCACAGCATCACCTAAAGCACGGCACAGGAACTACCGTCATGAAGGCAGCGCTTCGGTGCGCGGCACACCTGTGCTCCGTGAAAGTGCACGTCTGCGCTGAAAAATTTGGGAAGCAGCACAGTATCATTTAGCACGGCACGGGGACTACAATGTTCAAGGCAGCTCTGCGGTGCATCGCACAACCAAAATGAGCCTTCGGTCATTTGAACGAAGCGACACCACGATTGCACACTGTCAAGCACGACTCACGCATTTTCCGTCGCTAAATTGTGTATCCAAATATATTGCACACGCTTCACTGCAGACCTCGAAGATTCCGGTGGTCAATGAGAGCACAGAAACGTCGCCTTAAAAGTTATCCTAGCGGTATCCGAATCAATCCGGGGTCTGAGCAACGTAGGGCCGATTTTCTCTTTCGTGGCAATATCCCCGTCTGTCACCAGCGAAATTCACACCGCTCCTCCGTATTTTCACGTTATACCTACGTCAGACACCATGCTGAACTCTGAGGTCGCTTTCGACCGGGCTCATATGACGGCTTCCGCGTCTGAAAGTAACTCGCCGAGACGAACGACAACGAACGAAGCATCCTACAAGCTCCGGCTAATGCTCCGGCCCAGCTGGGGCCAGCCGCTGCCTGGCGCTGCCATCTTTCCTGTGACGTCACGTATTTGGTTTGGTCACGTGACGAGTGGTCAAATTTGCGTGCAATGGCAGCGGCCTAATGGGGGTCACTTTCAAGTGCAGCCCCTCTACCTTGTTGCCTGGAACACGTCTCTGACTGGTGTGCTTACCGCGTCCAAAAAAGTGGTCCCTCGATTTCCGCCTGCTGACGTCATAGGCTGTGTTCCAAAATTTACTCGATCCGACTCCGGTGTAAAGGTTTCGTACCTTGGCGTTTCAAAACTTGCTCGCGCTTACTGGATGACATCGGAACTCGCGTTCCAGAAGCGGGTTGTTTACTCCGGAGTAATTACCCACGCAACCCTCCTCGATCGGGGGGTAACGCCGGATCAAATCGAGTAAATACGTGACGTGATCTGTTCGTCATCTGCTTCCTGCGCCGATAGCCGTCATGGCTGTGTTCCAAATCTTACCCAAATGGATCCGAGTTACTCCGGCGAATCGTATGACGTGACAGCACAGATTGAAAAACGCTGGACGCGGGTAGGTTTTAAAATGCCAAGGGTACAAAACCCTTACCCTGGAGTAAGATCGAGTAAATTTTGGAACACGGCCCAAAGCTCGTTTGGATTTGGCGGCGGACGTTCGAAATAACAAAGAATGAGGTGCAGCCATTTATGTGTGGTTATTGCGATTTGCTGTTTTCAACGCAGGAATTGATTGCACCACATCCAGACTGTGTACCTTCCCTCAGGAAGGTATACTTGCTATTTTCAGAGTGCGAGCGTAAACAGGAGCTTCTACGCATCCTCGGCGTTGGAGGGAACTCCATATTCTTACGTTAAAGGATGAAAATGTTTGAACGCAGTAGGTAATGTGGAAATTTTTTTGGTTTTATTTTTCTTTCCAGAGTGTGTGTAATGAGAGGATAACGCTTGTAAAGCAGTGAAGGCATCGAAGATTTTATGTATACGAACAGTCAAGAGCCCCACCACGTTTCCCTTCTTAATAAATTGTCTATATCGGTTTCGAAGGGCTCTCTGTGATTTTATATTCATATTCACGTCAAAGCGAACGTAAGTTACATATCACTGTTGAGAAAGCCCAATGCGCTCTATCGCTACACCGCATGGAAGCAATATCCGCGAAACGTAATCGGTGCTAATTACGATGAGTTGAGGCTGTTTATGGCACCTGGACTAGGCTTACAGCGATCACGCAGGTTAATCAAAACAAAAATTCTGATGTCTAACTGAAACGAATAAGTAATTTTTATCTCAATTTACAGCCCGAAAGGAAGGTGAGCAAAAGAGGCTGGTGGAGCCATCTCAGAAAAAAACCGCGTCATCACTGTCAAAGAAACCCTTCGAAGCGGTTAACATTATCGTCTTTATCTGGTTTCTCCATGGTCAAAAGAGACCGTCTACTATTTTCCGCCATCGCCGCTATGTTTTCTTTTTGCCGTAGCCCAAGACGAAGCCAATCTGCGTAGTATCCAGGTGATTATTCCGGCCGTTCCTAAATCGAGTCGCGGATCATTTACTCGCGATATCACGTGCTATTACCACTGACGTAGGAGACAGGGTACTCGGGTAAGATTTGGAACATAGCCATAGAAGTGTCATGCTGTCACCGTCGCAATCCTGGCGGCGTTCCAACAGCTGTCGTGTACGTGACAGACGCCGGTTCTGTTGCACGTTGCTCTCCAGTGTGGTAGTCCACGGAAGCTTCGGCCGCCAGAAATTGGGACGCCACGGAAACAGCGACAGACGCGTTCGGTTGCGCTACTCGCAGCTTCTCGTCATTATTTCTACGACCAACCGCCAGGATCGCGAGAAGCAACAGCATGAGTCATGACAGTTCGGCTTCTGTGACGTCATTTGTTGCCACTTCGTGACCACTTTTGATGTATGGGCAGCATATGACGCTAAACACACCCGTCGAAGACGCGCTCCAGGCACCATAGTACTACTGCGCTCTTGCAAGTAACGACATCACTCGTAACGCTTTATTGTCTCCAGTAACGCATTAATGTACTCGTTGCAGTAATAAATTACAAACTAGTAAAATAATATCTTTACTGTTTAGGCTTTTTTTTTTTAGAAAAATACGTTACTCGTAAACTCGTTATTGTGTATTAAAGTTGACTCCATAAAGCCGGTGTCACACTGCTCGTAAATGATACAAAAGACAGTCTGCAAGCACGAATCACCACAATATCCGTAGTTTGAATGCCGCGTGCCACCTTTTCTCCTTGAACTCATTGCCATGGCGCATTCGAAGCACGGATCTTGCGGTGACTCACTTTCGAATGTTTATACAGACCTCCTTTTGTATGGTGTATAAGCCATGTGACCCCTGCTTAAAGAAGCACATAAATACAACAAAAAAAAAGTACATTTTCTTAATGCGCCTAGATGGACACATATTTTCATTTTTGTAAATGTTTTCACGAAAAAGATTTATTTTTTAGCAAAATATGTCTTTAGATGCAATTTAGAGAATAAGAAAGGGAGGGAAGGGGGGGCGGTAGCCCTGGTCATGGCCGGACTGGAAGCGCGCGCTCTCTTTCTCTTCTTACGGCCTTTGCAATCGCCCGGGAGTCAATGGCACTTTTTCTCCGTATGCAGTTCACTTCAATGCCGCCAGGGGGACAACCACCTAACCCCACTTCACCCCACTCGGAGAGTCCCTTCGAGCTGATTTGCGCTGGTGTTCGAGGTTTCTTTGTCTTTGGGCGACTACGGTCCATGTTTGGAGGGAATGACATGCTTGATGCAAGGGCTGTCATAGCAGCCCTTGATCACATTGTCAAAGAAAAGGCCCCTTCTAAGCAAATACAGATGTCAGACACTGATTCTGAGTAGCTGGCAGCGGCTGTGCCCGACTCGGTTACACTGACCTGAAAAAGCTGAAAGAGCCTTGCGCTCCATCTCCGTCCGTGACATACTCTGGTGTGATGTAGGTCGGTGGCTATCTGGTGAAACTCATTAGTGAGTTTGGGTGCGACGCCTGTGTTACGCTGTTGACTACGAGTAACATATGTGATCCTCTCTTCGTCTTATTGCAACGCCAGGATAAAAGCGGACTCCATTATCCAAACCCTAGGTTCCTCGCACTTCTGGACATTCTTGCTTTTTTTTTTAAAAGTCTGTTAAGCACCTTTCGCGTACAAATGTGCAAGAAGTTCTGCAACTACTCATTGCACCCTATCTTGAAGACGCGCCGATTCTAAGTTGCCCAGAGGACATTGACAACAGTCACTCAAAGCGCTTGGCTGGATTAATTTGCAAAAAGTCCCTCAGAATACTTCTGATTAACCATGAAAAGACGGTCACGGAAAGAAACGAAGAAGCAGCTGGATATGTGCAAAAGCCCTCGAGGAAGCACTTTAGGCTGTAATATGCACTGTGCGAAAATTGTACTGACTACTACACCCTCGTCTAGAGCAACTGACCGACTTCATGTGCGGCCTATGAAATAATGATGCAGACCACAGCAATAGATAGATTGCGCGGCTTACATTTCATGAGAGTGTACGAATTATTTAATATTGAAGTTCCTCCACGTAGAAGGGGTCCGTCTCCTCCTGTTCTTGAGTTGCAACAGACGTCCTGGAGGTAAAGACGAGTATAGTTTTTCCGTAATTTCATTCGCCGTCTCTACTTACTACTTTTACTCCCAAATCTCTCGGAGATGTGCGTCAAATATTCACCGTTTTGGGCTCATCAGAAGCGCATTAGATAGTGGCTGAGGGTCGAAACGTAAGGATCAGGTGTCAAAGGCTATAAAAATCTCGGCCGCATGTTGTGACAGCGCTGAGATACACTGTCAGACGCGCTTTGTGCAAACAGCAAAGGGTAGCCCAGGGGTGAGGTGACAGCGCCCCCCCCCCCCCCCCCCCCCCCGCGAATTGCGGCGGGAGGTGGCGATTGCCCCAAATGCAAAGGCCGTAAGAAGAGATAGAGAGCACGCGCTTCCAGTCCGGCCGTGTAAGCCAGGTGCTTACAAAACCAAGCACCTTTTCTCGGCTCTCCTTGCTTGGAGAGATTATTGACGTGCGGCATTTTGGTTCTAAAATTGGATCTTTACGTAGTAATAGTACTTGAATCGACAAAAATTTTATGTTTGAGAAACAATTAATCTAGATAGTCATTATTGTTTTTAAAGATATCCCGAGATTGCCTCTCCGCTTAGGTTTCAAACGAAAACAAATAGGGCTACCTGCGCTGGCGGCGTGGTCAACAAGCGTAGCTCGTTGAGCTCGTTTATTTTTATGAGTGCAAGTGCTTCTGGTTTACCGAGGTGTTTAAAGGAGACCTCCTCTACAGACCTCCTTTGCAGCGAACCACTGTCGCTAGTACGCGACTTCGGCAGCACTGTGCGGGTCCTTGGGTTCGTAGCGGGACTGGCATAAGCCTGGCGTACCACATCAGATATGTTGCTTGATCTGGATTTATTTTGTTTCTTTCCGCGTGTTGATACTGAATAAAGACGTCAGTTCCAGTAAGAGCGGCCCGCTGCTCTGTGAACTGTGCAATCATTTTGATTGCAAACATGGTTTCGATGCCGAGAAGAAACCTACACAGGTAAGGATTTGCGAGCGAATAGATGATGATGATGATAATGATGATGATGATGGTGGTGGTGGTGGTGGTGGTGGTGGTGATGGTGAGGGTGATGGTGATGGTGATGATGTGGCTTTTCCCTTTATACCGGGCGAGCTCGAAGAGTCTTCGTGCCATAGCCAAAAATACCTATAAGCTTCTGTTCTGAATTTTCTTCCACCAGTGTTCCAGACGCGCTTTCGTCCTACGCACGCACTGCATGGTAGAAATGTTATGCCTGTCTTGTGGAGAGTTGTCTGCTCCGCCCGTATAAAGGTTGTCTGAGTCAGCCGTCGTATTAAAACCGAGTGCACATGTTAGCATCGCCTCTTAGCGAAGTCGGCGACCTACCAGTGGGGTTGGCAGCAGGCCTTCACAAAAGAGCACTAGGTGTTCAACTGTCTCAGGTACTTCTCTGCACGCGCGGCACATCGTGGAAATCACCTTGGGGTCAAACCGCTCCCGGTATACCAGAGTTCGTAGAGCGCCCGCTCCCGCCTCGAACAGAAGGCGGCTGCCCAAGCTGTTGTCATAGAGAAGGGTCTCAGCCACGATCAGTTGCTTATTTTTACTGTACACCAGCAGCGTTGGCTTCGCTTGAGAGGCTTCAAACCACTGGAAGACCTTCCTCTCACGTAGTCTGCTTCTCACTTTGGAATCCAACCTCTCACCCGTCACTACCTGTAGGGGTTCTGCAAAGAAGCCATATTTTTTTTGGAGTTGGTAGAGGCGCTTGTGCCACCTTGTTCGTGTCCCAGTCATGTGAGTGTGTACAAAACGTTTTCTTGGCCCATCGGTTTCGATCCATGTGGCGGAGGCGTGCATCATATCTTGCTGGTGGCTTTCCTGGGTTCGAAGCTGGACCATCCTAGGTCTCCCTGGACGAGAAGTTTGTCGTACTCCCTATAAACCTATTGCTATTACCCAAGCATAAAGAAAAATGCAGGGATTGGTGTTCCACGCCCAACACGCGCACGCCTTCCCCGTGTGAAAGATTCGAAGTAAATAACTGAAATAATGCCTTGACGAACACGCGTGCAAGATACCATTTGTTCTAGGTATTTGCTTTAGCAAAAGTTACAACTGCTGACGCCAGCACGTGCAGCGCGTGAAACACCAATCCCTGCATTCTCCTTGATGCTCGAGGCCCAGATTGAATTGGGTGGAAGCGTGCTTTTGTTTATCCATGGTTCTCTATGAGGCACGTGGTGATTCCACCTGTCCATAATGCGGGTGAAGACAAAGCATCCACACTAATGGCAAAGAGCATAGACAAGGGTACAGAGAACGAGCTCTAAGCATTTCATTTTAACGCGTGCGAGCGCTGCATTGGCGCCTCCCGTCGCTTCGGCCTCGCGTGCGTAGCATTCGATTTGCTCCAAGTAAGTGCAAAACAAAGCGTAGTTCTTCTTTTCACCACATGCACCTTGTCAATCAAACCTTGAAGCGAATATCGGTGGCAATCCGCATACTTAACAAGCAGCAGCTGAAATCTTCATTTGTGAATTGGCGCGACCTTAGCAATTACGCTCAGCAGGAATCGGTGATTCAATCAGCAAGTTGAGGATAAAAATTAAAACTCATGAGGGAAACAAAAAGAATCAAAACATTTTATTTTCCTTGAATATTTGAAGCAAGTGTGCTAAGGATACAGTATTCACAGCTAGCAAAGCTGACTACAAGCACGCTTACGAATTCAATCAAGTAATTTGCTTTAACGTACATTTTCATGTCATCCACTAAGAAGCGATTATTCAGCATACACCGGGTAGATTGTTGCAGATATGTTATTTTCCTTTCAAGCATATCAGTCCGTCACCAAGCTGCCCTAAAGTTGTTCGTCCGTGACTTGTTATTTCTTTAGGCTCTTCAAACATGCCTGAAATAAAGTAAAGTTTACAACATACTGTCCTACTGCTCCAACTTTGAGACGCACACAGAGGCGAGTGTACGCATAGGCGTAGACTACGGGGGAAGGGGGCATCGGGGCTCGTGCCCCCTCTGGTAAAATCTAGGGGAAGGCGGGGGGGGGGGGGCAGATCCCCCCCCCCCCGGGCCATGATTCTTACCGAGATGCTGTTTACGTACCATGTAACGAGCTTGTAGTAGTGGCATATAAACAAAATAACGCACACAGCGACGGACACATGGCGATATACATACTCTGTAAAATGTATCCCCAAAAATAAACTACTGATAATTGCCGGTGTAAAAAAATTGCGTCAAGTCAAAAAGCACCCCCCCTCCCAGAAAACTTCTCAGCCTGCTCTCCCCGCTCCCCCCTCCCCGGGAAAATGGAAAGTCTACGCCGCTGAGTGTACGTACCATCTGCTGGTCGTTGAGTTTCTTTAGGATAAAATAGAAAGACGCGCACAGGTTAACATGTGCCAGTCATAATTAGAAAGTATATGTATAATATTACTTTCTGTTTTACTAACTCTATTACGTATTCATCAAGACAGCATAGAAGTGAATACAATCATTAATAAGGCAACTAGTTTTGATCAACGTTTTTTTGTGTTTTTTTTTATCCTTTTTTATTATTACGACATTTGCTGTCACACCAAGAACACCATAAGAAGCAATACTACATATATACAATGTTCCTATAAAATAGGATGTAAATGTCAATTAAATTTCCAGCACAGTTTACACGAAAACAGAATGAAACCAAGGAACTCACCAGCTCAGACTTGAGACAGGCGCTCTTGGGTAAAATGTTGAAGAAAAAGAAATACACATGAACACATGTATTAACTGTTTTCTTGTGAACGTGTTCACATAAAGAAAAAGCTACCGTGTTAGACGACAACCGTCAATAGTTCATGACGCACTGGACAACACATCACTTAGTGCTTTCGACCTTGCGAGTATATCTTGAAGGGAGCTTAATGCTATTCTTTTTTATCACGGCGTTTATGCCGGTTGCCTTGCTTTTGTTAGATACATTAGCGAAATGAAGTACATGCCGCGCCTACCTGAGTGTAATCAAATCAGCAGACTCACCATCTGCTCCTCGGATTTGTTGTAACATTTTTCCCAAGCCTGAAACAGGGACAAAAAAAGAATTTCAGCCGAAAGTCATCGCTACGGCCATACACTTCATCATATGTGTTCGTCGGGGCCTTAGTCACTCTGTGTCAAGAGGTTCTAACAGCAAAACAAAACAAAAATAACCTACGGTCCTATTAATCTGGAAAATGTATTCCGTTCAGACATTTCGCCTCAAGGAGCTTGAACACTCTGCACCACAACGTAAAACGTTACGGAACTCAGCAAAAAAAAACTTAAGCAACGTGTCGCTGCGAAAAAAAAATTAATTTAGGGAATGAATATGCTCAAATAAAATATAGAAATGATTTTATAAACTCACACTAAAACCGAGATTTCTAAAAGCCAATGCATGAGTTTTTATAATTCCATATATAGTTTTTTTTTTAGGTTTTTTTTACAGATTTGTTTAAAGAAAGCCATGAAAGCTACACTTATGCGGTTTATGCGAGTGAGCTATAGGCCCAGGGGGACATTATGCGGGTGGCTACTCTTTGCCATAAGTCGGCTAATTAATTAAAATTTATTGATTAACTTTTTAATTAGTGGAAATAAACATATTGTTCCAATTAGAAACTTGCAGAGCGTTATCGAAAACCACTAAATCAGTCATTTTCAAAAAGACTTTCAGCGCGTGAAAAGCGTAGTAGTGCATTAAAGTAATTACCACTCGTGGAGCACGTGCAAGGCTCGCGGTTTCGGTAAGGCGCCCGCGCGATTTTTCCGTCTCTTATCTGGCCCCAGCCTTGTACCTGCTCCACGAGTGGTAACTTCAGCGCACTGTTGAGCTTTTCACGCGCTCAAAGTCTTTCTAAAAATACCAATTATGGGGTTTTGGACGACGCTCAGCAAGTTTCTAATTGCAACCATATGAGTATTTTCACTAACTCAAAAGTTAATTAACAAATTTTAATTTATTAGCCGACTTATCGCGAGGATTAGCAACCCCCATCATGTCCCCCTGGGCGTAAAACTCACTCACACAAACCGCATAAGTGCAGCGTTCATTTTTTTTTTTTAAACAGACCTGTGAGAATAAAAAAAACGGTATATATATATATATATATATATATATATATATATATATATATATATATATATATATATATATATATATATATATATTATCATGATTTATATTTTATACTTTGTCCAAAGTTACCGAGGGGCGCGTGAAAAGTGCTTGGAAATTAAAATAATTCCGAAAGGTAAAAAGGCACTACTTTGCTTTTTAGTCGCCCTTCAACAAAACGTGCCGGTTCGACTTTAATTTAAAGTCGAACTGACAGTTTATATTCATTCATTCATTCACTCACTTATTCATTTATTCATTCATTCATTCATTCATTTGTTTATTTTCTGTGCTCATGAACAGCTTGACGCCTTGGTAATGATGCACAACAAAATGTTCACAGGTTAGTTACAAAAGTCTTAAAAGCTACGAAATTTGGGTTAAAAACATCAATATCGGCTCCCCTGAGGGTATTGTAGTAGTGTAGAATACGGGTCATGGGAATGGTTTGGATGATGGGATTAACATGGAAAGTCGGAGAAACCAGCAAAACTCGACTCGGAACGTGAGTATTAATAGCAGATGTGAGATCTGGGCATTCAATTAATTCATGAATACACTTGTACAGGAAAACAAGACCGCACTCACGCCGTCTGGAACTCAAAGTAAGGCATTTGTATCGTTCCAACAGTCTCGCATAAGAATAATAAACGGTACGACAAATGTAACGATCGTAAACAACTCGAAAAAAAACGCTTTTAAACATTTTCAATCATCTTTTGGCCTCGTAAAACTAATACAATTCCAGACTACAAAGCAAAACTCCAACTTGGTCCGGATTAACGAGAAATATAACCGTAGAATACAGGTTGATGTGGAGAACTCACGCGTGATTCTAGAAATTACTCCCAGCTTACGCAAAGAGTCATTTATAAGGTTGTTAACATATACAGTAAAGTATAACGAAGAATTTATGTATACACCAAGATCACGCGTGCACTCGACTCTTCGCAGGGGATCATTGCCAATCTGGTAACAAAAGTTTATTTTTTGTACCTTTCTACACAAAGACATAATAACAGCTTTAGAAGGATTGAACGTTAGCATGTTCTGACGACACCAATTGCACACACGCTTAACATCCTCCATAAGCTTTTCACAGTCTTCCAAGGATACGATCTGCCTAAGCAACTTGACATCATCTGCATATTGCAAGATGACCGAATTGCGAACAGTTGAGCTCAAATCATTAATGAAAACATTGAAAAATATCGGCCCAACTATCGAGCCTTGCGGCACACCCGAAGAAGAAACATAAGGCCGGGAGTGATGTCCGAGAACACGGACAAAATTGTGTCTCAGGCAAATAATTTTGAGAAACAGGGAACAAAGGGAGGTACTCACGCCGTAGGATTCTAGTTTGTGTACAAGGAGCGAATGGTCTACCAGATCAAAAGCCTTAGAAAGATCAAAATATACAACGTCTACCTGTCCACGTTGACGCACAGCAGGCGAAACAAAATTTAAAAAACACACCAGATTTGTCTCAACAGACCTTCCAATCATAAAGCCGTGTTGTGAAGGGCTTATCTTACGCTTAAAAAAGTTTGAAATGCGTTCAAATAAAACAATTTCATAGATCTTAGCAAAGGGAGATAGCAACGACACAGGTCTGTAATTTTTACATCATTTGTTCCGTCATTCTTATGTACTGGCGCAGTAATAGAGTTCTTCCACATAGAAGGAAATGTAAGGCTTTGCAACGACAAGTTAAAAATATGCGTTAAGACGGGCGCAAAAATTGAGGAGCATCCTTTAACAATGAAGCTTTGAATGCCGTCAAATGCAACTGATAACTTAGGCTTCAGTTTCCTGATAGCAAGTTCAATATCAGTAATTTCAAAAGATAAAATTGACAGGTGACCACTGGCATTATCACTGACGCCATGCACAGGCAGTCCAGTTTGGCCGCAAGAATAAACCGAAGAAACATAACTCGCGAATGCATTTGATACATCTTCGGGCTCAGACAGCATATTACCAGACGAGTCAGTTATGTTTATTGATGACGAAGTTGTAGTTGTGCGATCCTTTACATATCGCCAGAAAAGCATTGGGTCACGATTTAAGCTACGTTGTACTGACTCACTGAGTAATATTTTATGGCGCTTCAGAGAAAATTTTATATACTAAAAAGAGGAATTTGCGACCTTATATTTTCTATGACAATGCAATTGTTTTCTTAGAACTGATCTAAGCTCCTTGGAGTACAAGTGCGGATAACGACTTGTGTAAGGACGCTTCTTGGGCACGAAACTTTCAAGTGCACATACGATATACTTTGTAAACACTTCAACGACACGATTTACATCGGTCATACGATATATGGATGCCCAATCTGCATTATCTAAATGTTGATAAAGACCAAAGTAATCGCCTCTTGAGAAAGCAAGCGACTCACGGTTTTTGTGCTTTACTTTCCCCACAGAAATCAAAAAGAAAACAGAAAAAGGAACGTGCCAAACATACGGTAAGACAAGCGGATTCGAAACAGACATCAGGCTGTCGATAGGAAATTTTGCCAAGGCCAGATCCAGCACATGTCCTGCTGAGTTATGAAGACCGTTCATTTGGGTAAATCCGAGAAGGTTAACAAATGAAAGAAGGGCATTCGCTTTAAAGGACGCAGTATGAGCAGACAGTGCAGGATATACCAAATTCCAGTTTATTTCAGGAGTATTTAAATCATCAAGTATGAGTGAGTATTCGATGTTGATCCACATCCAATTTATCCCCTAGCATATCTAGTTAGTCAGAAAGCTTAGATCCGTCGATATTAGGAGGAAAATAAAAAGTGCCTATAAGTAAGCCATCGTTATCACGTAGAGGAATTTCAAACCAAATGGACTCGCACTCGAATTCGAGATCAAACCGGCGAATAGCCCGTAAATGTTCCTTAACTGTAATTAGTACACCACCACCGAATTTAACAGAAAGTTTTTCATAATATCGATCCCGACTAGACACTGTATATTCGGGATGGAAATAGTCCAAGGATGCAAATCAGCTATTTAACCAAGCTTCACTTAAAGAAAGGATATCGTAATCCCCTAGAACAACGTTATTAAAAAAATATGAGCCTTCGTACGCAGGCCGCGGACGCTTTGATAAAACACTCAACAATTCATTTGACAAGCTAGTTAGGTGTATGATACGCAGGGAGCACCAAGCACCTTATTATGACTCCGCTAAGAACAGCAAAGAATAAATGACTAAGTAATTAAGATGCGTGAATAGCAACAAGGTGGAAAGTTGGGCGAGTTGGTTGGTGGTCATATTGAATGGACTAAAACAGCGCAAAAAAGACGCAAAAACGACGAAGGACCAGTAAAAGGAAACACACAGACACAGCGCTGTGTCTGTGTGTTTTCTTTTACTGGTCCTTTGTCTTTTTTGCGCTGTTTTAACCCATTCAAAATGAGCATAGCAAGCCACGCCGGGCCTTTCTTTAGCTATCGGTGATTGTACAATGAAATAAGCTTTAGTTGCATACTCTTTATGGCCTTCAGGAACCAGGTTATAACCTTCAAAGAGAGCGTCTACCAACCTTTATTTTCGCAGCACTAACATAAAGTGCACTACGTTTCAAATATTTACAATGATGGCGAATTATCAACAACATACGCTGGTAAGTCGATCGTTTTCTTTGGGCGTGTCCTTTGCGCCGACACAAGCAAGCGCCGCTTTTCGGGGATCATCTGCTGCGTAAAAAAAAAAAATGCTTATTTACCCTCCACGTTTTATTTCAGCGTTGCCAATGCACACACACTGTTAGCGATAAGCTTTCTGGCTTGACATGTATTAGGAGCCATGCCACTCCGCAAGACTGAAAAAAGAGTTAACCTTGTAGGAGAAAGTATTAGGAGCCATGCCACTCCGTAAGACTGAAAAAAGAGTTAACCTTGTAGGAGAAAGACGACACATACCTTTCATCCTTTCGTCTTCGTCTTACACGTTTATTCTTTCTTCACTCGTGACCCGCACCAACTCGCTCTTCGTCCATTAAAAACAACTGGTTCAATTTACCCGTGTATCTGTGGTTGTTTTTTTTAGTTGATGATGAGCGGGTGCTACAGTTCATTGTTTTCGTGTGAGATTTGTTTCTCCGCTATTATACCAACAAGAGTTGTCGCTGCGGTGGCCCCAAGGTGGTGATCTACGACTACGCAATTAGCGTGCCCAAATCCTAGCCGAGGTATCCGCAATCTAGCACAGGATGACTGCTGAGGAAGAGTCGGCTGCGTGTACACATACAAAATCCTCATGTGGTCTAAGTAAATCCTGTGTTTTTCTGCTGCGTCCTCGATGCCCTTCGTTGCTTTGGCACGCACTTAACCCCCCTCCCCTTTCCCCACACACACGCACGCCAAAAGTTTGCCATGACTACGCTCCGTTTCGCAACGCTGTCAAAGTTGATGGCGCGTGCGTGTATTATAGATTTGGGGTACAATTATGCGTGGTCTCGCGCAAATTTCACGCCATATGAAGCCATGCGCTCGAGACAGTATATAGCTTTCACAGCGTTGTACACAAAGTGTGAAACGCAAAACAGACAAGATCTCTTCACTGCCAAAGTCCGATCAGATTTGGAGGTTCCTACGGCCAAACCAGCGAAACCAGCACGCCCATGAGGATGACTGAAGACTAGTTTTGACCACCTAAAGATCATTTGCCTTGCAACCCCCAATTTTTTTTTTTCGTATTAAGTCTCACAACCAAAGATTCGGCCGAAAATCCAAAAATGTAGAGGAGGTCAAAATTAGACCTCAGTTCTCCGCACAGGCGTGCTGAATGTTCTTCGTTGGTTTGGCACCTAAACCCCCCAAATTTAATTTAACTTTGGCAGTACCGAGATGCTGCGAAATCGCTACAAAGAGCATCGAACTGAAAACTGATACATCATTTAAAGCTGCCACACTGCGATGGTAAGCAACGTCGATCTTAAGTCTGGACCCATTAGCACTGCAAGTGCAAGCAATAATGCGGCAAATTTGATGAGAACCACAGCACCTCCATTAATAATAATAATAATTTGTTTAATTTGTTTATTTAATGTGCCCAAAAACAACCACGCGGGTCTAATAAAATGACGACTTCATTATCGCAAAATTGGAAGCAGTTGTATTTCTAAACTGTTGGGTGGTAGTGAAACTCTCAGAAAAAATACGATTTATGACCATCTTTTTTTACGTTTCGTTAATTGAGGCTAGATTTTGTCGTCGTTAATTTATTGACAACAACGTATAACTTGGTAACGACAAACCATGACGTGTATGTCCTTGCCAATAGGTAATCCCAAGTCATGACGCAATTTAAACCAGTGATTCCCATTGCTATGATTCAGGTAGAGTAACTTCCAAACTTGCGTAAAGAAAAAAATGTGACATGGTTCTACGAACGACATCGACGAACGGCACCTATCACATTCCCAGTTAAGCTCAGGAATGAGGACTAATCTAGACCACTGGAGAATCGTAAAGCCTGCAACCGAAATGTCAGTTCGTTTACGCATTCATAAGCCTCATTATCTTGCGGGAAGATATCAACTTTTAATTTACAAGCTCGGAAATGCCTACCACACATCTAAAACAAATTCGAGTTACTTGCTAGAAATATTACCCGACAAGCAGCTTTTAAATTTCGTAACACTTCTGTTGAAAAAAAAATATAGGATTAGCAAAAAAATATTTGCCCGAGTCATTTCGTATTCTATGTATTGTCGTTGTCTCTTTTACCTCAAGTTTTAAAAGAATTACTTCAATTCCGGTTCGCCTGCACTCTTCTCATTTCAATCCTATCTCGCCAATGGCTCGATTCGTCACTAGGCTCTCAAATCGATTATTCCTTTAAAAGTCAAAATTTTACAATCTCAAAGTTTTTAAAAGCAAAAGACCATCAACATCCCAACGTGTGTGGAAACAGAACCATCATGCTATGGCTTTTTTTTTTTTTGTGTCGAAGTTACCTTTGCCGCAGCGAACGTCATCGAGAAGATACGCAAAGAGGACGATGCACACAATGCATGCGAACTTCATGTTCATTGGGGACGAACGGCCAACGATGCGACCGATCTCGTTCTTCGGGTTTTTATACGCCAACCCAGAAGGAAGTAATGGGGGTACTACTCGGGGGTGTCACGAACTGTCGTTGTTGATTCTCTTTGTTAGCTTCAAATATTCAAGTGACGTGACGCAGCTGGGTTTATCGCGTGCTGTTCTGCATTCACGAGCAGCCAGGGGAGGTTGCTTTCTCGCGCTTTGCTGACTACAGGTGCCACATTAGGTTATTCCGTGTTCTCCTATCTCCAAGGTTAAAGGTTTTCTGTTTGGAACCATCAAGAGCTTGCGAGGCACTTAGACGGGGTCTTGGTAGCTTCCTGATGTCACCAACGCGAAAATATGTCAAACGCTAGAGAAAAAATTGCAGTGGCTTAGCTCGGCTATGCCAGGATATACGTAGCGTGAGCTTAGGTTCAGCTGGTTATTCTTAGCTTTCCTGGTTGTCTAGGATTAGCTTGATTATCATGCTTACTGCTGCTTCAATGACACACACATGGTATACGCATTATGTGACTACTTCGGGATCCGATGAGCTGTGCGCCGTGTTGTTATGTATCAAGCAACCAAGCTGCCGCCCAGAACAACCGGACAGCGCGAGCCATGATCTCGAGCGGGTGCATGCGCGCGGCGCGTGCATCGGGGACTGACCTAGGCGCCATATCAGTCCTGTCCGTTCCGTCACTGCTCCTCGCGCATGCGCAGCACGGCTCTCCAGGAGCCACGCGAAACTGCTCAACCTCGGCCAGTGTAGCTTACGCTACAAAATGAGAGCTCTCACGGCTTATTACAAAAGAACAGCTGCTCCACGACAGACATCGCAATCTTAATTTGAAGCCGAAATTTAAAAAAAGAAACAATTAAGTTTGTTTTTTCTTGTTTGCAAACAATTTTTTTTTTATTTTCTTTAGGTCACAAATGTAATGTTGTTTTGACAATGCCTCTCTAACAAACACAAACGTCAAGATCTCAACGGACGGATAGGCCTAGTATTGTTCATCTGTGTTTTGAAATATGGTGAGCTAAGCTTATATTCGTTTCTATTTGTTCTCACATTTTTTCGATATACTCCACCCCGTGCGCTTAAGTTTACTATTTGATTGCTTATATTGTCACGAATGAAGAAGTAATGAAACCAAAATAACAGAGGAAACTAAACGTTTAATGGGGCGAACTTGTGCCCCAAAACGAAAAAAGGAAACAGAAGATAACAGGAGAGCGTCGTGGGCGTTGAAGTCGGCGTAAGAGCACAATCGAACGCTAAGGCGAAAACTAACCGCGGCTCGCCACGCGGAGCCCCTTATGTACAGGGTGGTCTTCTGGAATAATCGGCGTAGAAAGTTCGACGAGTCAAACATTCGGACCTCAAAAAAGCCAACAGGATTCTCGAATTTACCAGAATACTGGGTTGCAAGGATAAAGAACAGATGCGTTGCTCCAAGGAATCGAACCCTGGCTTTTCGCGAGGGAGGCACAATAACCGTTAGGCCACGCGCGCGCTGCCGAGTTGGCCAGTTGCGCGCGCGGCAATATATTAAGGTTTAAAGGTGGTTCCTCAGAACTACAGTGCTTAGAACGAAAACATAAGCAGTTCAGTACGAGATTTGCGTTATCGCTGTGGGTGCTCTATTTGAAGCGCTGTGAATTCTAACCTGGCAGCTACCTACTTAAAATAAATAAAACACATCTTTTCAGAAAAACTTTTGTTATCAATATCCCCCTTTTTTTAAGAAATACACCTCTACGTCTTTACTACTGCGCGACGTAAATTAAATATTCCAGGCTTGCAGCCGTACTGCACTGGCTCAATTCTTCATCTGTAGCGTAAACCAGCGAACAGCTTTTTGTTTTAATATTTGCAACAAATTTTATGTTTTTGTATTAAAGTAGCATAAGTACCGGATCATTATTTATGCCCTGTGAACAGTTAGCACAATCATGATATCGGCGCCTTTTTACATGTTACTTAGACAAAATATTGAAGACATAAGATTTTTTTCTTTTCGAGCTCAAACCTTTCCTGTTTTCATTCAGCATAATTTGGCAAGCGTCGAAAGCTACGGCTTGTCTAAGTAAGTGACATATTTCAAGCAAGCCATTCTACAGCACACCATGCCGCAGCAAACAGCAGAAGTGCTCTTTTTCTGTGGACAGCTGTCACGTATTTTGCTCCGTCGGTACGATTGGCTTTTTTGGGTTGTAGCTTTCGCCTTTTGCCAAGTCCAGATGAAACAGAATGTCTTGATGACAGGTTTTAGAACGCAGCTCTTAGGCGCCCGTTTCCGTGTTGAGCGGCGTCACCGTCGGCGTCGGCGTAATTGCTCGCGTTACATTATGGGACGTCACAGCTTCCCCGCTAAATTTAGTGGGGCAACTGAATAGGTGTTGAGGTCACGTGACGTCAATTTCTCCGCATAATTTAAAGGGAAAATGTTCGCGAGTTTTCCCACTAAACATAGCGGGCAAATTTTCGCTAAATTTTCCCGCAAAATTTAGCGGGAAATGTAGCAGATATTTTCCGCTAAATGGAAGGTGAGGATGAGAGGGGGAGAGGAGGAGTGGAGGGTACGGAGGGGAAGGCGGTGCTTACCCTCCCCTCCTACTCCTCAAGAGCTGCTCTCTAATTTCGGATTACAGAGAATTGTAAAAGTCTTTCATTTTTTTTTATTCTCAAATAAAAAT
The DNA here is from genome assembly GCF_016920785.2 of Ixodes scapularis. NCBI lineage: Eukaryota > Metazoa > Arthropoda > Arachnida > Ixodida > Ixodidae > Ixodes > Ixodes scapularis. The sequence goes on from NW_024609846.1 coordinate 148,521,260, forward strand.
GCCAAAACCCGTGAATCATTTGTGCACGCCTTTTCTGGCAACAACAAAAAAAAAAAGACGCCAGTTGAAGGCAGGGGCTCACTCTTTGAACTGCAGAATTTGTTCCGCACTGATTCCAAGCAGTTTCATAGTGTCATATAAATCCTTTAGAAGCTCGCTCCAATACCCACGCACTAGCACGAAACAAACAATTAACATGGCCTTTTCTTGTCTTTTCTTTTTTTTTTTTTTTTTGCTACTTGCTTGATTGGCAAGTTCGCCTGCCACAGACGTCACGGCACTGAAAAGTGCGGGTATATTTGAATTTTGGTTTTGCATCATTTTCGTTTGCCGATTTTACGATAACTCTTATGAATTTTGCGACACTAAATAGCATACCGGGATGGGTGAAGGCCGGGTATTCAGAAAATATACTTAGTTAGGGAAACTAAAAAAAAAAAAAAGCCGGAGTATCTCTTTAGCTACGAATCCGATAGAAAAAAACAACCAAATTTATTTTCTTACACTGCATCATCTTATAAAAAATATTAATAAAAGTAACTGCATAATTCAGGGAATCCCACTTTTGTGAAACTACCGATTCACTATAACAAATTGTGAAATATATCCAACGCGTACTGAGTGTTCGAAACAAAGCAAGTCTGCAACAGATGAGCTGTTTATTTTTAGCGCGAAAAGTGGAAAAAATTGGGAAAATAAACCATTGTGCTTCCGATACTTTATTGTTGTCCATCTGTCCCACAAAATAAGCACCACCATTGAATTTGGAATTTATGAAATTTTAGGCATGCCTGTTTGTCTCTCAGACCACAGCTGGGAGGAATGCACTCAGCCGAACTGGCTCCCTGTCTTTTCTCCGCTTCTTTGGGTGTAAAAAGAGCATCGGCTGCGCATTTTTAACTTTCAAGGCTGTTCACACATGCGGCACAGCGCTACCTCGGTGGCATTAGTCAGCGCTAGAAATAGCGCTGACCTTGCTGACTCCGCGCTGACTTCGCACTATATTAGTGATACTACGCTAATACGTCAATGTTGCGTCAGTGCTGTTCCTAGTGTTCACTTAGGCTTCGATGTACAGGATGTCCCAAAACATAATTTACAGGTTTTGTTGTTGTTTTTTTTACCACAAAAATATACTGTACGCATCACCGAAAGCTCATTCCCGATCCAATTGTAGCGCTAGAGGTCCGAACTGATGCAAAAGTTTCAGCACTAACCGTTATCTTATTCAAAAGTTACAAGGGATTTTCTAAAATTTTCAATGGGAAAATGGCAGTCGATAGAGTTCTTGAATACACGGAGCTCTACGGGCGCCAGTTAGCGAAAACGGGCAAAAATGAGCCTAGTTTTCCCATTGGAAATTTTAAAGAAATACTTTCAACTTTGGAAAAAGATTACGGTTAGTGCTCAAATATTGGCATCTTGTTCGGATCTAGCGCTGCATTTGGGCGGAGAAGGAGGGTTTGGAGATGTATATTTTATTTTTTCAGTTAAAAACAAAAAACGTTAATCTTTTGCAGGGGGCACGCTGTATATGTGTATCGGATTTTAACAGTCAGTCTGAAGTCTTGTTGTTGTTGTTTTCTTTGGATCCCAGCCCCTTAGTTGACGTTGTTTTAATTTTGCGCGAATTTTGCGAGGAAACTTTCTCTCTTCAATTTGGTTCAAAATTCCGCTACATCGATCATTCGGAGAAATATTAATTCGTCTACTTATCGGGCGCTTGATATCTGAACACAAACATTCGCGGTAGCGCTGCGTGACACTTTGATCGGAGGATGTGTAGGTGCTCGCAGTCACAACCAAACCAACCACTCGACTACGAAGGTCACTCAAATTTTAACATCGTAATACGAACGCGAGCACGGGCGCAGAATGGACACGAGTGCATGAGTCAGCGTTTGACCGGGACTCGTGCCAAACCAGTGCGTCGATGGACAGGCCGGACTCGGACCCAATCGCTGAGCTGTTCACCGTCGTAGTGTGCTGGCTCTTCATGAGAGAATAGGGAGGAAGTCTATACAGGCTTTGATTTCTCTAGATATCGTCGCTGAGAGCTTAAGGAATACAGGGCGTGGCACGTCCCAGCCGAGCATCTCATTGTCACTCCGCAGCAAATGCGAAGCGCAAGTTCGTCTGCTTCTTTTGCAGTATTTGTGGTGACGTGAAACGTCGAGCTCTGATTGGCTCTGATTGAAGGATATCGCGAGAACCCCCAAGGCCTTAAACTCACTATCCTCCAATCAGAGCCAATCAGAGCTTGGTGTTTTTACGTCACCACAAATCCTGCGAAAGAAGCCGACGAACTTGCGCTCCGCATAGGAACGCGACATCAACCGATAAGAACACCCAAGGGCGAATAAGGGGGCAAAAGAGATAACATTATTGGCCACACACTATGTTTCGGACTCTGTCGGTGGCGGTACATGCTGTTATACGGGTGGAGATTGGGGGAAAGAAGGGGCTGAGTGCGCACGGGGACGCTAGAAGGCCGAGCCCTGACTGAAATGAATAGTGGGCATACATGTGAAGCTAGCTGCGTTCGTCTTATTCGCTCTCTGAACGCGTTCGAACAGTCAGTAGAGAAAAAGGCAGGTAGATTTACCTCTACCTATTAATCATACCAGCAAGAGGTCGCTGGTGTTCCCATGTGCCCTCGCGCTCTCGTCTCCTCCTCTCCTTTTGTTTCTACCCACATGATGTTGGATAGCTTCATCGGAATCCCTTATAAATATGCCTTTTTAACAAGAGTGGAGGGAAGGGGGATAAAGGAGTAATCAATATTATCGCATTATAAACGCCTCGGTCCGAGTAAGCCACGCAATCGAGTGTCGGGCACAGGCGTCGCGCCTTGCAGGGGGCGCCTATCACCTTAGGTGTTAGGTGATTGGTAAGTTGCGTCACCACGGACTCCAGCCACATGGGCCGCCATACCCACAGGCAGGGGGCACCTGCTGGTAGTCAGGGGCGGATCCAGAAGTCCGTTCTGGGAAGAAAAGGGAGGCGGAAAAAGGGGGGCGGTAAATTATTCTTTTTGTGTGTGGGGCGGGGGGGGGGAGGGGGAATCTAAAGTAAGATCAATAGGACTCCGGTTGCGCCTTTTGTTTTAGCCGCCGCAGAACCACACTGCGCCGACGGCCCCTAGATGTGCGCCGCTGCGCCGACTTATTGGCTCATTGGACTTATTGGTTGAAGCGACGCAGTGGTTCTCCAAGTTCAGAGTACAAGTGTGCCTGCTAGGGTACAACCTTCCCTATTTTGAACCCTCGTCCTTGAGTATCGAGCCTTCTACCACCTGGCAGGCCGGTAGTCGGTTTTATTTCGGGGGGGGGGAAGGGGGGGTCAACTTTGTTTGGGGAAAAAGGGGCGTCCGCCCCTGTCGCCCCCCCCCCCCCCCCTTGGATCCGCCCCTGGCTGTAATAGGTGCTTGGTGAGTGGCGTCACTACGAGCCCCGAGCCATGCTGGTTTACCCACCCACGCCTTGCTATGCGTGGCTTAACCCGTGTTTGGGGAAAGGGGATCCGTGTGGTGGAGCTGAGCCCGGGGTATGTTTAACCATTCGAGGTCCCCCGGGCGAGGCACTGTACCGCTTTGGCCCCTGCTTCTCGTAGACGGGTGTCCTGCTTGGCCCAACCAGGATAATCCAGTCAGTCGCCGTTTCCACTCTCTTTTTTTCCTTTTTTCGCTTTTCCTTCTACTTCTTTCTCTTTTCTTCTGCACTCTCTTCCTTCCTTTTTTACCTTTGGCGGCAAGGGCCAACCGTGAGTGGAAAGAGGTCCTCTCCCTGCAACCACACTTGGGTATAGTAGTACCCGGGCAGCACTCGTAGAGCAATTGTGTCAGCGAAGCCTTTATTGTTATGGCACATTACCCACCCTCTTGTGGGGCTACCTGGTGGGTGGTGCACCCAGGCGCTGAATCTTTCTCCAGTTTATATGGGTTCTCAAGCCAAAAAGAAATGTTTGATCAGGCCCGAAAAGGGTTTGCACCGACAGACTTACACTTGATGTGACACCTTTAGTTGCTCCCTAGTTCCCGAAGTTCTTGGTGATGCACTACGGAACCGAAAATCCACTAAGTAAATTGTCCCATTTTCTCGTTGCGAAAAAGCTAGAGGATGTAATAGGAAAGACCTTTTAAGCAAAGAAAATGACGTCAGGTGACCTCCTCTTGGAGGTTCACACAAAGACCCAGAGTGATGCTCTTCTTGCTTTAAACACCGTTTCTGACTGCAAAGTTAACGTAAAACCGCACCGTACACTGATTAAGGTACAAGGCGTAATCTCAGAAGATAACTTGCTCGAAACTCCAGAGACTGAAATCGTAGAGGGCCTCTCCAGCCAGGGTGTTGTCGTCGCACTGCGCAACACACTCCTGACGTGACGATGTAGAACACAAAACAAAACATATCGTACTGACTTTCGCTACAACCACCCCCCCCCCCCCCCCCCCCCCCCCCAACAAGCTGCCAATGCAGGCTACCTGCGTTGCCGCGTACGCCAGTACGCGACGAAACCGCTGCGCTGCTTCAAGTGCCAGCGGTTCGGCCACGGCTCACGAATATGACACGTTTGCGAAATCCTACAGGAAAGAGCATGTCACAGACGACTGTAAGAACAAACTAAAGAGAGCTTTCCTTGAAGAGAAACACGCTGTATACTCTCAATCCTACTCTCTTAAAAAACAGGACAAAGCGATTCTTACACTAAAGGTCTAACAGAACATTCCGTACCACGAGGAAAAGAAGCGCATCTTGTTTGCATCACGTGGTTCGTATGCAGAGGCCGTGCACAAGGGACACGCACGCCCGATGGTGTCCACGGGGACGCAGACATATGTGGATGACCTGCGTCTCCCGTCGGGGTCTCCGTCCAATTCGGGAGCGGTACACCAGGCACCCTCTCCCAGCAGTAGAAAGGATGTGGCCGTGCCCACATCTAGTAGGAAGCAAGGCTTGGCACCTCTTACTCCTCCCGCCGCCCTGCCCCCAGAGAACAGGGTATGCCACCCCCGCCCCTATGGCACCCAGAGGAACCCTGGTCCGCCATCTAAACCAGCAGCACCTAAGGGCCAGCCGCCGGTGACAGCCACCGAGGAGCCCATGGAACAGAGTGGGCCCAAGTCCGATGAGGATGGGCCCACGTCAGGGTCAGAGTACTCCCTTCCTCCCACTGGTGGATCCACCAGTCAGCAGAAGGACCCTTTTAAAAAAACGCCCCCGTTCCCCGTATTAAGATTGATTTTAAGACCTAATATTTTCTTGATTATGATCCTTATTGATTTTCTTCTATTTTAACATTTTTAGCATTTTAGCCTTCACTCTAGTGCCTTTTTTTTTTTTTACTTATGACCTGCATCATGCAGTGGAATTGTGGAGGTGTTTTCGTAATTTTGTCGATATGAGGTACTTGTTGCATGAACATGAACCTTGCGCACTCTGCTTGCAGGAAACATATCTGAAACCATCCAATATCAATTTTCTTAAGTCGTGCAAGATTTATAGAAAGGATCGCGTGAATCGTGATGACCTCTGGTGCCTCTGGGAGAGTTGGTATCATCGTAGACCGTGGCCTACCTGCCTACGAGGTATAGACCCCTCTTTGAAGACTGTCGCAATGAGGTTGTTACAAGATCGCCTCATTACTATTTGCTCCATTTACATCCCGCCCTAATCTTCTTTGAAACTTTCCCAGCTTGAAACCTTGGCTGACCAACTAACTGCCTGAACCTTTTATTTTAATGGGTGATTTTAATGTACATAACCCGCTCTGGGGCATTGAATGGACTGACACCCGGGGTTCTGTTGCGGCACGGGTGTTTTCTCTTAGAGAAGTGTGTGTCCTAAATACAGGTGCTCCAACATATTTCAGTTCTCCTGACCGCTCCTTCTCTTGCCTTGACCTTGTCATTTGTTCTTCTGCACTTTTTACATAATTTACTTGGAACGTAGTGATCACTACGTATAATAGCGACTACTTCCCAGTGTACCTTACTCCACTAGAAGTCCTACCTAAGCATTCCTGTTGTCCGCCCCGTTGGAATGATATTTTCAGCAGATTGGACTCACAGAAATCGTTCCTTTCCTTGTTTGTGCGCATTCCTACACCCTAAAGCCACTAAATGAGTTACGCTTAGAATATCGGCCTTCCGTTCCCCGATCTGCTCGTTGCCGCTGCCATCTTGGTGCTTACAGCAAAGCAGACGCAACTGTCGATTGTAACAATTAAAAATCCGACTTTCTCAGCTTTTGACACGATGGCACGAAGCTCAGTTAATATCGTTTTGCTCTGTCGCGAACTTTTCGAACATTTCTGTAGAACCGAAACACGTTTCTTGCAATTTCAATAAAGCTTCAGATACCTGGCTACCATGATTTGAAGCATCAGGGCCCGTATGCTCGAAGCCGGTTAACTTTAACCGCGGTTAAAAGTTGACCGCCTTGCCCTACTAGGTACCTACAAGTACCTAGCCAAATTTGACGAGGGCTGGATGAGCGATAGCTCCGTGTTTTATTATGGGGTGGTAGCTGGTGTCACCTACTGGCTGTAGCGAATACACGTGGCTTCCGTGGAAAGGTTCCCGAAATGGGGGGACCCAAAAAATGCGCTCTGCGACGCAGCGCGGCATACATTTGAGCTTAAGAAACAATTTTTTATTCCTCGTGGTACGAATAATCGGCAAGGTAAAACTAAATTAACCCTTGTTTGGAAATTTTCTAAATATTTGACTGCCTGAAGTGAAGAAAAGCCTCGTTGAAATTTCCTTCCGAGTTCGAAAGAGGACGACGAAGTTGAGTCCCAGAAACAATGAGAAAGAAGTGAGCAGTGAAAGGCGGGCGGTACACCGGAAGCATGGTTGGCCAGCATTAAGAACTGTATATAACACCGTCATGAATTGAAAAACCTGTAACTCCCCTTAGCGAAAAGTTGTTCAAAATCAGTACACTCGAAGTGTACTGAAGTATACTAAAAGTATACTTTCAGTGCGGTCTTTGTACTGATTGTATACTTTAAGTGTACTTAAAGTATACTTCCAGTAAAAATGGCGGTGGACTGAAAGTATACTCGTCCGTACAAAACTAGTACATGTAGTAGAATCGTAGTGCCCGCGGTAAAAAGTAGTTCAAAATCAGTATACCGAAAGTGCACTTAAGTATACTAATGGTCTACTTTCAGTGCTTGCAGTCGGTGTACTCAAATTATAATAACGGGTATATATATATATATATATATATATATATATATATATATATATATATATATATATATATATATTGTCAGGCTCTTGGTGAATAGATGAGTTTAATACAATGAAGAGATTTGACTATGATGGTGTCGCCAGGAGGATCGTTGGAGCTAAAGTCACTGGATCCTGGGAAAGTAACGCCAAGCTCCGCGAGTGGTCGCCATCTTGGTCCATGAAATGAGCAATTCCTCCTTGACCCCTCCGTTCTTGGTGAGCCTATCTAGATTCGCTGGTGACGGGTAGCTTTATTGAGTCGTTTTTTGTATACCGAGGTTTTGCTAACCACACACCGGTGAAACTGGAGTACACGTTCGTACCACCACCAGATGCTGTGTCGGTGCTTGGAGGCACTGAAAAATAAGTTTACTGTCTTGAAATGCGCAAGAAGAACAATATAATTGTAAGAGATCCATGGAGATGGGCCTGATTAATAAGTTGATTGCATACGAAGCGCCAAAGACTCTTATATTGAAGAGGAACGCTTTCAGTACGATGATGCTCCATGGTGATCTTGGCGCGACTGGTTTAAAACGACCCCCTGGAAGCTTCGAAGCTTTAAATGGACCAAGATGGCGATTTCCATGGCAACGTAGGCCGATTAGCCAATCGCCTTGCGAGGTTTGGGTCGTCTGTATGTTAGTATCCGTTTGTGTCTGGCTAGCAGGTAGGGAAGGCAATGGCGCTACTTTCCCAGGATCCAGTGACTTTAGTTGGAGCAATCGTCCGAGCGCAGTTCGAGCGTTTCCGCTGCTGTTCGAGATGCGCGGGCCTTTTTGGCTCAGCCTCACTTCTTCCTTTCTAACAGCTACCTCCCCGTTGAAAAAGGGCCGGTCCGCCGGCCATGGTGCTAGGGGACTTGGCGGTGGTAGCGCTTCAGTCGAGCGACGTGGACGACATCAGTAGGTTTGGAGCGGTTGTTCCGGGGGGGAATGACTGGAGTCACTTCATAGTTCGTTGTGGACAGCTGGCGAGAGATGCGAAAGGGGCCTCGGAATTGTTTTTGGAACTTTTCGCATTTTCCTGGCTTGCGAGAGGGCGTCCAAATGAGAACCTCGTCACCAATGTTGTAGGTAACGGGAGTGTGGTGCTCGGCGTGACGCATAGTTTGTTGCTGTTGTGATTCTAATGTTCGAATGCGGGAAAGTTGCCGAACTTCTTCCGCGCGGTAAAGGATGGTTTGGGTGTAAACATCCAGAGAAGAGTCGTCTATGTATGGCAGAAGCGTGTCGATTGTAGACAGTGGCTCGCGTGCATACAAGAGGTGATACGGAGAGTAACCGGTGGTGGCTTGACGGCTCGTATTGTGGGCGTACGTAACGTATGGTAAAATTAAATCTCAGTTGTCTTGCTCATCTGTGATATACATGGAGATCATATCGGTCAGTGTGTGGTTGAACCGTTCCACCAAGCCATTTGTTTGTGGATGATATGCAGTGGTGACGTTATGAATTGTGTTTTGCAAGGCGGCAGACTTCTCGAAGAAGGCTTGCTACAAACGGCGTGCCGCGGTCCGTGATAATAGATTGGGGGGCGCCATGTCGGAGGAGGACGGAATGAAGAAAAAAATGGGCTGCATGAAGAGCTGTGGCGGCGGGGAGCGCTTGCGTTTCGGCATATCGGGTTAGGTGGTCGATAGCGACAATTATCCATCGACTCTTTTCTTGCGACTGGGGGAACGGACCGAGGAAGTCGAGTCCTATGCGCTGAAATGGGTGGCTTGGTGGAGAAAGCGGCCTGAGTGGTCCAGGAGGTGCAGTTGTTGGTCGTTTCTTTGCTCGACATAAATGGCATGCGCGCACATACTTATTAATAGTACGATGCATGCCGGTCCAGAAAAATTTTTCACGGATTCTGAAATAAGTTTTAGCGAATCCAAGGTGTCCGGCTGTGGGGTCGTCGTGGTTTGCCGCTATTATTTTCTTTTGTAAGTGTCTTGGAATTACAAGGAGCCACGGTCGTCCTTGGGGCTCGTAGTTTCGTCTATAAAGAATGTCACTACGAAGAGTGAATAGACGTGCGCGTCGTTTGGTGCGCTGAGGGCACGATGTTGGTTGGCCTTGCAAATAATGAATCAATGGCTGCAGGGAATCGTCTGAGAGTTGCGCTGTAGCCATATTGAGTTGCTGTGTCATCTGTCCCATGTGCATGAGGGGGAAGGTGCGCTTCGTTTGGAAGCGGACATCGAGATAAGCTGTCGGCGTCGAGGTGCCGCTTCCCTGATTTGTATACGACAGTGAAGATGTAGTCCTGGAGCTTTAATGACCAGCGGCCGAGACGTCCGGATGGATCTTTCAAGCTAGCCAACCAACAAAGGGCGTGGTGGTCAGTTACAATACGGAATGGGGAGCCATATAAGTAAGGGCGAAACTTGGATACAGCCCATATGACGGCTAAGCATTCTTTCTCGGTGGTAGAAAAGTTGCGTTCAGCTTTGGTTAAAGTTCGTCTAGCGTATGCTAAGACGCGCTGGTGTCCGTTGTGAGTTTGGGCGAGAACAGCGCCTATTCCATGGCCACTGGCGTCAGTTCGGATTTCGGTGTCTTGACCTTCGGCGAAGTGGCCAAGAACGGGAGCCGAGGTTAAGGCCGTCTTGAGGCGTTCAAAGGAGGTTTGTTGGTTGGGACCCCACGTGAAAGCGATGCCATTCCGTAGCAGGTGATTGAGAGGCTCAGCGATATCGAAAAATCCCGAAATAAATTTTCTGAAATAGGTGCACAAACCCAGGAATGTCCGTAAGTACTTGATGTTTTGTGGAGCAGGGAACTGCGATACCGCCCACAGTTTGTCTGGGTCCGGTCGTATACCGTCTGCGGTGACCAAGTGGCCGAGGACTTTGATTTTCTGGGTACCAAAAGTACATTTCTTGGAATTTAATAGCAGGCTAGCAGTACGCATGCAGTCAAGAACTCTACGAAGCCGAGATAAGTGTTCGTCAAAGGTAGAAGAAAAGACAACAATATCGTCAAGGTAACACAGGCAAATGTTCCAGGTAAGGCCACGGAGAAGGGCGTCCATCATGCGCTCAAATGTCGCAGGCGCGTTGCAGAGGCCGAACGGCATGACGTTGAAGTGGTAAAGGCCATCAGGTGTTATGAATGCTGTTTTAGGCCTGTCAGCGGGCGCAAGAGGAACTTGCCAATACCCGCTTCGGAGGTCCATGGATGAAAAGTAGGACGACCCTTGTAGCGTGTCGAGGGTATCGTCTATTCGGGGCAGTGGGTAGACGTCTTTTTGTGTCACTTTGTTAAGGCGGCGGTAGTCGACACAGAAGCGCCAGGTGCCGTCTTTCTTTTTTACAAGCACCACAGGGGAGGACCAGGGGCTAGATGAAGGTTCAACCACTTTTTTTTCTAGCATGTCGGTGATGTGAGCTCGAATCAGTCTACGTTCTGGGGCAGATACTCTGTATGGTCTGCTTCGGAGTGGAGGGGAGTCTCCAGTATCGATGTGGTGCTCGACAAGTGTGGTACGGGTTAACACTTGGCCCCCGAAATCGAAAACATCTCTGTATGAAGTTAGAAGGGAGCGCATCTGGTGACGCTCGGCTTCGACGAGTGTTGAAGCCATCATTTTCTCTACTGCCTCGCTGGAATTATTTTCAGTTAATGATTTGGTACAGGAGATTGCGGGGGCAAGTGCAGCAAAGTCGTCTTCAATATGCACGCGAAGAGTGGCAACGCGGCTACCTCGGGGAAGGATTTGGCGCTGCGTCGGAGTGTTCGTTATCCAGATGTGACATCTGTCGTCTGTGATTGTGGCGAGATTATAGGGAATGACGATTCCTTTCTTATTAAAACAGGTATCTATAGGTTCAATAAGGCCAACAGATCCTTGAGCTGGATTGGTCATGACCAGTGTCGCGGCGACGGCCGACTGAGGTGGTAGGAGTAAATCCTCGTCGATGTGAAGAGCAGCGATTGACGTATCAGAATGGGGACTGGGGTCGTCTGTGGAATTAAGGTGAATTTCAATATTGCCGCAGTCAATAAAAGCGGCGGTTGAAGATAAAAAATCCCATCCAAGGATGACATCTGCGATGCAGGTCGAGAGCACGGTAAACATGACCACATATCGGTTGCGACCCACCTGCAATGATGCTGTACAACATCCGAGCGGCTGTACCAGCTCGCCATTTCCCATGCGCAACAGGTGCCCCCCAGAGGGGGGAGTGAGGACCTTGCGCAAGCGCCTTCTAATATGTTCAGAATGCAGGATTTCGCTGCTCCAGTGTCCACCAGAGCGTGAAAGGTTTGTCGTCCAATTTCTACAGTTATGTTCGTCGGTCCAAGAAACGGAGGATTTTCTATAATTTGTGAAAATGCAGCCTGACCTCCACTGTCGATGCAGGCTGCGGGGTTTTAGGTTGACTGGTGCGAGGTGGAAGGGTCATTGAAGGGCGAAACTGAGCGGCGGCGAGCAGGATAGGGTGGCGATGAACGACCACGGCGGGACTGTGCTGGCATGACGGGACTGGGCGAGCGGCGGTCATGAAGATCTTGTCCGGCGTTAATGTTTTCTGAATAGGATCCACGAGAAGCGGGGAAGGGCCGGAAAGAGGAGTTATCATTGCGGCGGTGTTCATAGGAAGAGCGGCGGTCTCCGGAGTTATTGGTGTACTGGTTGTTAGGGGCTGGTGGGCTAGTGTCGGCGATGCGGCGTCGGCAGTACCGGAGAACGTGACCGGGCGTGTTGCAATAGAAACATACCGGTCGGTTGTCGTCAGTTCTCCAGATGTCCGATCGCCGACGTGTTTGACGAGGTTGCCAGGGTGGTGAGGCGGATGGAGGTGGACATGGCTGGTATGCGCACAGGGGTGTTGCAGGGGGTGCGACTGATGTGTAGACAGAAGGGGCGTTCGGCAGGGGCTCTAGAGTAACACGAAGCTCGTCACGAACCGTGGACTGGATGTCAAGGCGATGACCAAAGGGTTCCGAAGGGGGCGATGGTCCACGCTGTTGTCCCAGAAAAAATCTCAGCTCTTCTCGGATGATGGTGCGTATCATGGTTGAAAGGGTGGTGTCAGGATATGACCCATGAGACACCTCAGGGAGACGATCGAAGGGCCTCTTAAATATTCGCGCGTTGTCCAGTTGCTCATATTTCCGACATTCTGAGACGAGCTGGACCACGGTTTGCGGAGATTTCGGAGCAACAATGGAAAATAATTGTTGGGAAAGTCCTTTGAAGAGATGACGGATCTGGTCATTTTCACTCATGTGGGGGTCGACTCGGCGGCATAGTCGGAGGACATCTTCAATATAAGCTGTTGGTGTCTCGGTTGTCGATTGGTAACGGCGGAGCAGTTCATCTCGTGCTTTTAGTTTATGGTGTTCCGGTTGACCGAAAGCCTCCGCAAAAGCTGTCTTGAAGCCGTCCCATGAATTTATGGCCTCTTCGTGGTTGTCGAACCATCGAAGGGGTGTATCCTTGAGGGCAAACACAACGTTGGCGAGCTTAAATGAGTCGTGCCACCCGTTGTGCTGGCTTACCCGTTCATAATTCTTTAGCCAATCCTCGACGTCTGAGTCAGGACATCCCGTAAATATCGGAGGGTCCCGCTGGCGGTGTTTGATGGTTACCGTGGGAGCCCGGGGCCTGATCGCGTTTCCTTCTTCATCGGGCATGGCGAGTGGACGGGCCGTGCGTCCGCTACGAAGCTCCAGGTCTTGAAGGCGATCGCAAGAGGTAAGGAGCCACGGACCTCCACCAATCTGTCAGGCTCTTGGTGAATAGATGAATTTAATACAATGAAGAGATTTGACTATGATGGTGTCGCCAGGAGGATCGTTGGAGCAATCGTCCGAGCGCAGCTCGAGCGTTTCCGCTGCTGCTCGAGATGCGCGGGGCCTTTTTGGCTTAGCCTCACTTCTTCCTTTCTAACAATATATATATATATATATATATATATATATATATATATATATATATATATATATATATAGTGCGATTTTTAACATCAACACACTAAAAACGCGATAGATAGGCCGATGCCGTTTTTACAGAATATTTGTGGGGCTCGGTGGACATTAGATGAGTAAATGAACGTCACAGTACGTTGTCTAATTAGCTTTTTTAATTGACAGTGTAATTGACCATGTTGAGTTTTCAATTTTAAAGGGGCTATGAATAAACTCTAGCCCAAGTGAAACAATTTCCGAAAAGGTGACGAGTTTTGGGTTATTCATAGCTAAAACTCCGCCTTTCGTCGCCTAATTAAAACAACGCACTGGACAGAGCGCAGGATGCTATTCTTACGTATTCCCTTCAGTCGAACCGTGGGAAGTATGATGCTGGAGCATCCATCAAAGGCACGCTGTCAAAAGAGTGCAACTTCGTTCATGCTGATGCTACATCACTTTATGAGGGTTGTAACTTCACTAGAAAATTAAATATGCATAGAACTCCAATATGAGAAGTTCTCGCTAACACAAACAAACATGCCATCACCGACATGCCACGTCAAAACTGCTAAGTCACTTTCCACTTTGCCCGCCCCTGCCGCGCGTGGTTCTTGAATCGAGGGAAAAAGTGCGAAATTTGATAAATAAATATCTTAAAGTCCCTTACTGTTTCGTGAATAGTTTTGATTGTGTTAGGCTCTAATAACGACTGCTTCTAAAACAGCAATAATAAAAAAAATTAAAATTACGGATTTTAACTACTTAAAAAAATGTTGCCACGGTTATTCATCCATGTAATGTCCGCCGAGTCGCAAGACACACATGAAGTGTGCATCAACATGACATGAGCCCCCAATTTTCCTGAAACCAGTTGATTAATAAATATCACCGGGTATAGCTGACATAATGTGACAAAGGGATGCTTCATTTCTCATTTCACTGCAGAACACGCGGTCCAAAAGTTCCCCGGGTAAACGACCGGCACTGTCAGAGCATACTTACGTCGCAAATGCAACATGGACTTACGCCTAAAAAAAAGCACAAATAGAAATATTAGCTACATTGTACGCCACGGAAAGTAGCGTTATCTTAATAGTCAATAATTATTTTAGCTAGTCATTTCTACTATATTTATCAATTGAAAAGTCTACTTTCATTGCAAAGATAGCTTTTATTTTCCCTGAGCTGTATTTGTTACCTTTATTGAAGAATAAAAGTTTACTGTAAAAAAACTGTTAGCACTATTCGGAAGCTAGGCGATCGAGGGCAATCGCACCAAGTGTTTAATGCTGCTGATGAAGAAGCATGCACATGACTTTGTTTTCAAAGTGCACCGCCACTTGCGTGCTGCCTCATAGGCAAGTAGACAAATTACGTTTGCAGGATAATCCGGTGTTTTTGTAATGCAGGTCTCAGCGCACTATACGCTGTTTCAGATATCTGCATCCACAGCAATCAAAAGGACAGGAGGCGAAAGAAACCACGGCTAATAATGGGGATATAAGATGCTCCACCTTGCATGGTCGCGTGCAGCGCAAATCAACTTCTGAACCGCGTAAGCGAAGTGGTGCTATGAATGGAAGCTCGCTCTGAAATTGCCTGGAGAAATCGGCGCCTTTATGTAACAACTTCAAGCTTTCACCGAAAGTGTTTCATGGTGTAGATTTATCTTGCAAAACTCTAAGACATCTCAATTCACGTGAAAAGAGATTGACAATTGCAACAACGAACAACACCGTCGATCGAGAGTTCCACATTGTAAAAAATCGACGTAAATTTGACGTGTCTTTCCCTCGTCAAAAAAGACGGGCACGCTCATTATTTTAAAACACGAGGTTGCCCTCATTATTTATGTGCCGCGAGAGCCGATCCTTCCAGAAAAGCCGAAATCCCAGCGGTGCAAGCATGCGCTGATGAATCAAAATAGCCTTGGCGACAAGGGAGAAATTGCTCGAGATAGTTTCGGTTTTACACTGAAAAAGAAAACCGAAAGTTTAGATAAAACCTAAGATAGTCTAAACGTTTGTGTTAATATTTTACGAATATATTAAAGTGACATTATTATTATTAATATATGGATTTGCTTAGCTTTGTCTTCAAAAAAAAAAAAGAAGAGTCTTTTGAAAACTGCGCAAGACCATCGCTATTGCAATCAGCTTCCGTTCGGCCGCCGTTGGAGTTCTGGAGGGTTCGAGCACCGCTTCCTTTTTACGTTTTAGCCGTTTTAGCGGATATTTTAGATATCTTACTTACGAATACCGTGTTCAAGAATAGCAGCGATTACTGAGAGCTGTGAGACGCAGCGTCGCCAGTGGCGGACAGTCATGTCCGACTGGTGCAAGCGAAGGTGAGGAAGTTCCTTTTGTTTCTGCGAAGTGCGCCGCTGTTTCAAACTTTTTCTTGTACCGTGTGCTTGCTAAGCTATGCTTCCCTCTCACTATGCTCTACCCGGTTTTATTTCGTTATTTGAAAAGAGCGTGTCTTCAAAATTTATGTCTCTCTCCGCAGAGTGAGAAAGATTCGCGTGCGGCGGAACCGAGGGCCATCCGAGGGCCTGTCCTGGGCGCCGTCCCTACGACGGTCGCCCAACGACGCTTTTGCGGAGCGTTCAAGTACAGTCTAACGGCAGTTCAAGCAATCACAGGCCATGCTAGTTCTGACGTGTGGTCCCAACAATCTCTCGCCAACGATTTGTTTCATTAAGCGGGAGCGAGAAAAACGTAACAAGAGCGAGCAGCATGATTGCTTGCCCGTGCTGATGCCTGTGTCGTAGAGATGGACGATCTCTTTGCGTATGCCGAAGCGGCACGCTTTCCAAGTTTGCGATTGTGTGATGTGAATAAAGTGAGTTTGGATGTCACGTTTTTTAGTGGCGGCGAAAGCCGCTACAAAAGGCAGAGCAGCTAGAAAAATCAAAAACATGAAAAAATGTTAAAAGGACCTTAATATTCGATGGAGTTGAAAGACAACCAACTTACCAACTCGCCCAGTTATTCTTTGTCAAAGAATAATAGCCAATACTAATAAATTGAGTAAATGCCAACTTTTAATTGGTTAGAAATTTATAATTGATGCAATACAGCCCTACCCTGCTCTAGTGCTTTTATGATATCGGATAATGTGCAAATATATAGGATAGTTCATAGCAACCATTTATGTCCGACCCATTATATTGAATCTTTTCTCAAAAAGCTCGAAGTTATATGAAAAAAGTACTTATCATAAATTAAGCCGCACCACTGAATGTGTAATAGCGTATGACTTGTATGTGTGTTCACAGCAAAAGAAAAGGAGGCATTAAAAAAATGCCAATCATTTTGTTTGCTCTGTGTTAGAGCTTTCAGGTATCAGGCTTTCAGAAACGATATTGTACGATTTTCCTCGCCCTTTTGTCAGGATGAAGTTGTTACTATCTTGCCTTCCTCACATAGTGGTCCTTTGAGCGAATTATGTGATGTTATATCATAGAGTGGCATAGGGTAATTTTCTCTTCTCTTTTTACGCAGGATGTAATGGCATACCATCATCACAAGGGAGAGTGTACAGTGAGGCAGGCTCGGAAACTTGAATAAAGTGATAAGTAGGATTTCAATTTCTGTCTTATCATTTCCGCGAAGAACACTGATCATAATGTTTGTATGCTACACATACATACTTTCAGTTGAAAAATTCAATGCACCTCTTCTTTATGGCTTTTCTCATACAGTTTCAGAAGACGCCGGTACGTCATTCTCGCGAGGAATAGAGCTGTCAAAGATTTCCTCGTTAATTTCCTGACTCATTTTTAAGAGTGCATCTCCTGATGGTGGCGCCTCTGCATTATCATCATCAATTGAGTTGTCAACGGCGTTTCTTAACATTTCACGAGAATGGAGCTCTATGACATGAAGTTTCACAGGTTGGAATACAGCCATTCAAAGAAACATCTTTGAAAAGTCAGCTTTTTAAATGCAGGCGTCGATTTTTCTGGTCAATTTGAGACCGTTCTTTCCATTCAGAACGCCCGACATACACGGCGTCCCAGATAATTTGCACCATACTTAAAAAAACACCGGAGGGCTCTGCAGGAGTGAAATCAACTTTCGTTAGCAAGTGTCTTGAGAAAGTGCGCAGATTTTTTTAATGCGCCTGGTTACATAAATAACTAAGATTAATGAACTAACCTTTCAAATATTCTTTTAAGGGCCAAGATATCAATTGTAAAGTTGCAGGGCGCATTGAGAAACACCCAATTAAAGTGTTTGAAACATAATACGTTTTCGTGCTTTTTTCCGGCCTTCAAAGAACGCACATTCGCGGCGCGTTCGCACGCCGTGATTGGGGAAGCGAGTTGTCACGGAGTATTTTTTTGTATTTCGCGGGCGTTTTTTTGAAGGCTACGGAAAAGGAGCATGCAAAGTGCACCCTGTTGAAAATGGTTCAATTGGGTGTTTCTTAATGCGCTCTACAACTTTCCATTTCACACCTTGGCTTTTAAACAAAGATTTCAAAAGTTAGCTTGTTACTCTTAATTAAATAAATAGGCGCACTAAAACAATTTCGTGCACTTTCGTAAGAGACTTTCTAACAGCGTACAGTTAGTTAATTTCACTCCCGCAAAACGCTCCGTTTTTTTTTTTTTTTTTTTTTTTTTTAAGTTTGGTGCAAGTTATCTGGGACACTCCGTATATATGTACTGGTAGTGTACATTTAGTTCACTAAAAGCACACATGTAGTGTACTAAACGTGCACTTATAGTATGCCAAAAGTACACTCGAGGAGCACTTATTGTATAGTACATATGTACTTGGGGTGTACTAAAGGTATACTTTTTTGTTTCATAAAAGTGCGAAACTAGTACGATTTCAGTACATGCCCTAAGTTCACTATTAGTATACTTTCAGTATACTGATTCTGAACGACTTTTCGCTAAGGGTCGGCTCCACTGAAAATTGACCTATTAGTAAATTACCCGAACATCGAGGAGAACGCTGAAAGTGTAATTCTACGATCCGCGCGCTCTGGCTGTCCCCTTATAAAAGATTTGAATTAAATAATCATAATAAATCTTTGGCGAACGCGCGTGAACGGCAAAATTTGTTTTAGGCTTTTTGCTTCAGAACAGTTATTACTGCAGACGCCAGCAGGTGCAGCGCGCGTAACTACACTGGTAGCATGCACCTCGGTGCTTTTGAAATTTAGCAAAAGATTTATGGGGACCATAGAGATATTATAATAAACGCTAGAGGCTCAGCTGGCGCTAGTGTGCTGTTGCATTTTGAAGCAGACAGCAAGCAGTCAGAAATTGACTTCCGGTAATGCATTTCTATGGGAAAAAGCGAGTGCATTTTCTCTCCGCGCTCGATTATAAGAGCAAATATCACGAATATTTTGTACGTACTAGGCACATTGGAACATTTCTCAGTCACGCAGATGATATAAGTGATCAGTTACAGCATTTTTCTTTGAAATTCGCGGCATTAAAACGGTGTTACAACCGCTTCGTACGTCTATTTATGTGCACTGCCGGACACTGCTAGCGCGAACACGGCGTCGACGCTTTCCAGCATGGGGGATATACGTGCCAAACGAACGAAGGACATGTGGAAAACCAAGAGAGGCGGCAAGAACTACGCAGTAACACTGGATAAGTAACTCCTTGTGCTTGCAGACGATCAAAATAAATTGAAAGTTGTTATGATGTCATGATGCTTTCTGATCTTAGAAGAAGGAGGTGGCACGCGCTGTTGCGTTTGGAACTGACGAGCATTCGCCATAGCTGCCGCTTTGATCCCGTATGTACTTATTAAACAGTTTGCTTAAACCGTCCTCCTCAGCTTAACTAGCAACATAACATGGTGTCAGAAGTGGGATGCAGCTCAACGTCCATATTTTTCATTTAACAAGCAACAGCGGCAACAATATGGCATCTGCTTTCCTACAACCGCCGGCTCCGTTCCATCCTGGTGACGACCCAGCAAGAGCATGGGAGGAGTGGAAGTCATCGTACCTTATCTTCGAGGCAGCCTGTGAATATGCATCGAAGCCTATCGCAACTCGGAAAGCTTTTCTGCTCCACTGCCTTGGACCTCAGGCAAGACGAATTACGCAAACCTTTTCTCTGCAACCAACAGGAGAAGGTCAAAGTGGGCAAAGAGAGAATGCAGTAGATTACATACTGCACGAATTTGATAAACTGTATGCACCTTACAAAAGCGTGACACAAGCGACAGCCATTTTTAACACAATGTGCCAAAAGCCAGAACAAACCATTGACGAATTTGTAACTGAGCTAAAACTGCAGGCTCAGAAATGCGACTACGGAGCTCAAGAAAACAGGCTCATCTGTGATCGTATCATCATTGGGATACGAGACGTGGCTTTGCGCGAACGGTTGCTTCGTGAACCGAGTCTAACCCTAGACAAAATCATTTCAACCTGTAAAGCAGCTGAAATCTCAAAAAACACGTGAATGATATTCAGAAAACTGAAGACGAAGTTAGAGTTGATGGATTCTATCGTCAGCCATCTAGCTTCAGAGCAGCGCAACGAAGTTACCGACCATCCGGACCACAAAAAGACCAATCCAGCAACCGACAGCAAATTTCATGTTCGAGATGTGGTACTTACCATCAACCCCGAAACTGCCCAGCTTACGGAAAGCACTACCTTTCGTGTGGAAATTTTTGACATTTTTTCCGAATGTGCAACCAGACACAGCAGAAAATCTACGGATATCGACGTGTTTCTGCAGTAGAAGAAACTTCCAACTCATCCATGAACAATGACCGCAATGAAACGATCCATTTGGGAGGCATAACAATTGGGCCTCTTTCATTAACCAAAGCAACCAAGTTTGCGCAAACTGGGACAGAGTTTGAGAGGCGGTCAAAGAAAGAAAAGGGCATGCTGGCATCTCGCCCCGAAGAGGGACAAGGCCTGATTTCAGAGTTGGTGTTGGCAACGGCAGAAATGCAGCGAATATCTTTGGAGCACGAGAGAAATATCGAAGCGAGCTTTGGCCGTGAGCAGGCCCTTCAACGCGAGTGCAAGGCAGCTTCGGCTCTCCTGGGGAAGATGCAAGCGCAGCAAGCAGAATTTTCTCATGCCAAGTATTAGGAGTCTGAAGCATTGAAAGCCCAGTTAGTTTCTCTAAGTGGGGATTTGTCAAAGCAGCTGGAGCTTGTAGATGCCAAGCTGGAGGAAGCGAACACCCTGAAGCAGAAGTTTGAAGCATCTCAGCTTGAGCTGGAAAGGTTTTCTGCCGAGTACTGCATCTTGCAGGATGTCCTTCTTCAAGACTGGCGAGGACTTGCCGCTAGTTCAGAATGATTCCGAACAACGAGTTCAGTGCCTTTCAGTACCTCAAGAAGCTGCTGGACATCGCAAAACGGAAGAGAGAGGCCCTGGAAAACCAGCTTGCTAAAAAAGAGCAGTTCAATCTACTTCAGCAAAACTATCAGTACTTAAAGGACCGGTACCAGTGGCCGTTACAAGATCTCGGGGCATTCGTCCGGAGTATCATCGAAGCATTTGTCCGGAGCATCATCGAGCACACCAACCAGTCGTCAGAAGCTGCAGTGTCTCTTGAAGCAAGTCAACTGGAAGACATGAACCGTATGCTGGCAGTGCTTCAGGAACGGGTCACATCCTTGACAGTTTGGAACGAGCTCCTCGCTCAAGAAAGTCAGCAGTGGAAATCATCTTGTGAAGATGCGAGTGAAAAAATTAGATGCGTGTCTAATGAAAGTCACCTCCGGCAGCAGAGACACGAAAATGTGGCGGAGACTTTGAGAGAGAGAGAGAGAGAATGCTGTTAAGTGTAACAATTCGTCGCAAGCGGAAGCAGGCGGAAGCTCCTTTACCGAGAAGGCAGAAACAGAGTGCGAGAGGTTAGACGAGAAAGTCAGCAGCCTCCTAAAACGCAACGGAAAGCTAGAAAGCGAAGCCGACATTTTGTGGTCAGAACTTTCCTGCCTGGAGGAGCAAGCTGAGATGCTCATCAGCGAGAACAAACATTTTCAACAGCTAGCTGAGAACTTAAAACAGGCACGACATTGCCTCGAGGAGGAGTTGAAGACTCAGCGCGAGCAGCACGTCTAAGGCCACCAAGGAGATGGAGAACGAGCACTGCACTAGCTGCGCTGGACGAAGCGGCCAAGTGTGAGGCAGCACTATCAGCGCTAAAGACAGACCACTCCCAGCTGTTGGACAAGTATAACCACATTGTATACAGACACAGGAACCTGGAGGAAGAGTTTCACGTGGCAGCCCAAGAGAAACGCAGTTTGAAGGACAGGTGTGCTCAGCTCACAAAAGAGTGGGCAACAGCCAGACGAGATCTCGCAGTCTTCGAGGAGCAGCAGGGCGCCGTGGGACAAAAGACCATGCAGGAGCTGCAAGAGCTGTGGCAAGCAAATCAGCAGTTGCAAGAGCGCTTTTGCCTGCTCAAAGACAAGCATCTCAAGGCTGAAGAACGGTTGGTACAGGCGCCAAACCAAAAAGTGGAGGCCTCGATGGAACATGTCACCGAGGGCACTGGGGGTACAGCGACAACTTTGGAGGGCAGCAAGCCGAGTCGAAATAGAGGAACTCTACCGGCGGTACGAGTCCCTTTTGAAACAGTCTCGTGCAAAGGAGAACAAGTGAAACCAGGACAAGCAGCAGCAGAAACACATCGAGGACTTACAGGCGCAACGGGTACCGCACCAAAGAAGCACATGGAACAGCAGAAACGAATACAGCTGCTGAAAACTATTTCCCTACAGTCTCAAACGAAGCTGCTGAAGACTATGTCCATACAGTTCCAAATGGCGAATCACTTGAACACATTTCCACGTCTACAAGGTCAACAGGATAACCAAAAAAACAAGAAGTCGACGCGTTGTGGTGAAGCCGCTATGATACCGAGACTGACAAGTGCCGCGATCGCACTGCGTTATCTTCAAAAAAAGACAAGAGAAAAGAAGAAGGGGGGCATGTTATGATGTCATGATGCTTTCTGATCTTAGAAGAAGAGGACATACAGTGAGCACGCTCGCAGGAGGTGGCACGCGCTGTTGCGTTTGGAACTGACGAGCATTCGCCATAGCTGCCGCTTTGATCCCGTATGTGTTTATTAAACAGTTTGCTTAAACCGTCCTCCTCAGCTTAACTAGCAACATAACAAAAGTCACGTAATATAATCCGATTTGCAATAAGTAAGTACGGCTTTATTCTTTCTGCTCATGAATATGTGCGAAGATGCTTGTTCTGTGTTCAATTCATCACCCGCACACTCCAAACCTTTGCAATTAGGGGGAAGCCAGAGGACAGGTGCGCGATAAAAACTGCCCAACATAGGAAATAATAAGAAAACACACCTTTCGTAGCCCACGTACTTTATTCTTTACGTTTCGAACGTTTTTTTTTTTTTTAATCACTCGTAAAAATGCACGACGGGGTCATTTTCATATAGTGAGAGGACAGGCATATTAGCAATATAAAAGCACCAACGGAATGCTGGCGAACTTTGAACACACTCTACATTCCTTTCGATCGTCATTTTGTTTAGAATAGTCGCTCGTTTCTACCACGACCAACTCTTTTCTACATACCTGCCATGGAACAGAGGTTTGGGCCTGAAATATAGAGAAGTTTAGCATCGTTCAGTGGTAAAGGAAAAATGCTGTAACTAAAGCAATTACACTTTCACAATATTAATAAAGGTACATACTACCCGGTGCAACCGAAATAACAAACGTTATTCATGTTATTTTCCGGCGATGAGACAAAATTCACGCGCGTTTTCCCATAGGATGTGGGGACCCTCTCCCTGGCTCCCCCGCGCTCCGTGACCTTCCCGGTCCCCGCCGCCGTATTGTCGGGCGCTCCTTCGTTCCCTGTGACCTTCCCGTTTCCAGTCGCCGGCCTGTCGCGGAATGTCCGAGCTCTCCGGGAGGAACGGGGCAAGCGCCCCCCTCACCCAGCGCTGACGTCGGAGGATCGGCTCGTGGCAGGTTCCCGATTGGACGGTCGGCGGGGCAAGGACTTGGGAAGGTCTTAAGAAGGGCAACGGAGACAAAGGAAGAGAGCTTGGGCTTGGGCGGCCGACTAGACAAGGGACCGGTCATAGAGGCGAGCTCGGACGGCGCTGGACGCTGGCGCAGGGAGTGCGGGCACTACGTTGAGTGTCGGACTCGACGAACGGACCGGACGGCGACCCTGGACGACGATGTCCCCATGACGCGGTGTGGACGACCACCGCTGGGACTCGGAGAAGCTGCTGTGGCAGCGGACTCTCCCGCAGCCTCGCTGATGACCGTCCCCCAATCCCGAAACCCCCCAGGGCAATGAGTGAGTGAATAAACCCTTTTGCCGAGAGCGAAGTATTGCAGTGTCATATTCATCCGGAGACAGGGTCTGAGGGAATCGGAGCTAGAAGATGCCCGCATAAACTGGCGCCGCAACGTGGGGCCTGATTTTTGATCAGGCAGGCATTCCGATTTCTAACCTGTTTCCGGTTGAATTAGGGCACTGTTTCGCGCTCTTTTTGGGGGTCATCTTTGTCGCGGGAGCGCCCCACGAAGTTTCGTTGCGGGAGCGCCGCACGGAGGTCCTGACATTATCGCCTGTCTGACTAGGAGGCGCGGATTTTGACCGCTGTTTTAAGGGATTAACCCTTTTCCCCAGCCTGTCAGTAATTCGCCTATCCCCCGTTACGAGAAGCGCTTTGAGTGTTTGCTGTTCAGCGCACCGTTGGATGCTGGCAGGTTGATCCTGCTGAGCAAGAGCGCTATGTGCGTCGAAATTACCGCACCCCTCGAGGCCTGTAGCGTCGGGCGTCCCCCCACCTACGCCTCCGGCCGTCCATGTCTGCTGGAAAGATGCCGGCTCACGGTTTGGGAGATGTGACGCGCCTAACCGCCTTTGTTCGCGTATCGATGTAATGGTTTGTAACGCTTGTTACTGATCGGACGCGTTAAAGAGGCATCGCTTTGGGTGGAGAACGCTCCCATTGCGGATGGCGGTTGCATGGACTGTGTTTGGAAATTATTCCCGCATTGCATTTTGTCCGGGAGGAGACTAGCGTCTCGGTTTGATCCCATGCTAGCTCCCAGTTGGCCTTGCTTGAGCTGTCAGCGCGGTTTTGAGCGTCGTTAGTTGACAGCGTTTTAAGGTACGGATGCGCTCTTGTGGTTCCGACCAAGATCGCTTTGAACGAGTACCTTCTGGCCAGAGGCTGCATTTAGGGGCTGAGCCCACTAAATCGTGCCGGGTACGCGATGTCCGGTGCGTGGACATCGGAATCCCGAAAGCCACAGAGTTTCCGTGTTCACTTATCAGTGGCTGCGCGTGTGTAATGCTCCGTGGAGTCCAGTGTGACGCGATGGGCATGACCCGTGCGTTTCTGGTTGTAGAGTCGTGAGGTTGATCCCGTTTAATTGTGCGCACAGTTGGTTCCGGATCCTCACACCGCCATATCGAGGGTTGAGCCTCGCGGCGGGAATTACTCTTTAATTTCGTTTTCTCCGTTTCCGGAGGAGCGGCGGCTAGCGCGCGCTTTGCGCTGCCGCCGGGTACAGTACGGTTCTCGGCCGTGCTTTGGTTCGCGTTGGGACGCGAGGGCGTAGAGAGCGTAATTGGTCGTGCAGAGACCTGGGTTAGAGATAAATTATAAATTTAGGGCAGAGGAGACAGCTAGGTGGGAAAAGAGCTGGGCTCGGGCAGTCAAAACCTGCACGAGGGGAGTGGCAGTCTTGCGAGGATGTGACGAGTGGTTCATAGTTTTATCCTGTACAGATGCGCGGTTGGCCCGGGAAAACGTACGGTTTACGTCGGCGGGTACGTGCCCGAGAAGCCTAGAAATTATGGCAGCGGCATGGCCGTCGGCGGCCTATAACTGTTGTGCGTTGGGTCAGCCCGTCGCTGTACTAACTGCAGCCTTTGCATGAATGGGTAGCGGGTGTTGGAATGCGGCGGTAAATGCTGTAGACACTTCGACGCTGCGGAAACTGTTTATGCAGAGCAAACATAGTTTATTAGCTCGTCCATTTCCAAGACCGGCCGGTTAGATTATTTGGCATTTTGGTATCGCGCTCGTTGCGCGGAAGTTGAGAGGTGCGTGTGTGGGATACTTACATTGTTCGAACCCTGCCTGTCTGTACAGTCGCAGGAAGACTTTTCAGTCATGCGGCGTGTTGACTTGGCTGGGGGCGAGCTTTGTGCGTAGCCTACTGCGTTTGTATGTGGACACGTTGCTCGATTCGAGAACGTCGAAGAGTCGCGAGACGCGTTGACGGCGTACCTTTATTGCTCGATCCCGGCCGGCCTTGACATCAGCTGGAAGACTTTTTAGTTATGCGGTGTCGGGGTTTGGCCGAGGGAGGACTCTAACGTGCGTCGATGCGCTTGTCGCGGTTGTCGAGCCCGTGCGGGGTTCGGTGCGGACCGCCGTTACGCGCTCGTCGCTCCTGTTGGGTGGTCACCTCCGAGCGGTGAAGCGGTAACGTCTGGTACATGCCCAGACGTTACGGACATAGCTTTGTAAATAGGCTGTCCAATGAGATCTGCTGTTCGCATGATCCAGGTACTGTTCCCTTTGTACTGGTGTAAGTGGCCGGTACCACGGAACAACGGCCTCTCAGTAAGGTGATTACCCCTTCTGATGAAGGCGTGCTGCGTAGCTTGGCTGTAGCGCGTTTGTAGCTCGGGTAGCGTGAACGCCGAGTGCATGAGTGCCCGTCATGGGTTGTTGGCAGCGTGTTTTTTCGAGTCGCACCTCGCGAACGGGACTGGATTTGTGACCGTTTCTGTTTTACGGAAGGTTATTCTTAGTTTTTGAGGTTTTGTGCGTTCTTCGCGAGTGTGTTGGAGATTAATACTGTTGTCAGAGATGTGCGGTTCAGACGCTCTGGTAGATTGCTTACTGTTTTAAAAGAATGCGGTTGAGTTTGATAGGAGCAAATGTTGTATAGTGGGCGTATGTACGATTTAAGTATGCATTGAGTGCTCTTACTTTTTAGTTAAGGAATGGTTTTCCACTTAAGTACCTCTAGAACGCGCAGCGTGATGTTCTTGATGATTGCCTGCCTGCTAGTATTGAGATGAAGAGTTTCGCTTTTATTTCGTGGCATGTCCAACGATCGAAAGATTTTGGTTTCGTCGCGCTGTCTGATATAGCGTGCCGCTATTCGTTTTTGCGCATTTCGCTGTCTGTTACATTAGGGACGGAAGCGAACTTTAAGTGCCGGCGTGTTGTGTGTGCCTGAGTGCCCGTCCGTGTTGTGAGCTGTGGTGCTCCGGACCAGTTCGTGGACCGTGCTCCGTCGGTCACGAGCTTCCCAGTGAATCAACGTTCACCGCTGACCTGCTTGGTTTGATGCCATCATCATCATCGAGGGTGCTCGTCGTCATCGGCGACACTCAGCTGAACGAGCTCCCTGCCCAGGGTCCTGGGGACCACGCAACCTCAAGCCCCCCGGGGTCCGAGCCTTGAGGGAGGGGAGGTGTGGGGACCCTCTCCCTGGCTCCCCCGCGCTCCGTGACCTTCCCGGTCCCCGCCGCCGTATTGTCGGGCGCTCCTTCGTTCCCTGTGACCTTCCCGTTTCCAGTCGCCGGCCTGTCGCGGAATGTCCGAGCTCTCCGGGAGGAACGGGGCAAGCGCCCCCCTCACCCAGCGCTGACGTCGGAGGATCGGCTCGTGGCAGGTTCCCGATTGGACGGTCGGCGGGGCAAGGACTTGGGAAGGTCTTAAGAAGGGCAACGGAGACAAAGGAAGAGAGCTTGGGCTTGGGCGGCCGACTAGACAAGGGACCGGTCATAGAGGCGAGCTCGGACGGCGCTGGACGCTGGCGCAGGGAGTGCGGGCACTACGTTGAGTGTCGGACTCGACGAACGGACCGGACGGCGACCCTGGACGACGATGTCCCCATGACGCGGTGTGGACGACCACCGCTGGGACTCGGAGAAGCTGCTGTGGCAGCGGACTCTCCCGCAGCCTCGCTGATGACCGTCCCCCAATCCCGAAACCCCCCAAGGCAATGAGTGAGTGAATAAACCCTTTTGCCGAGAGCGAAGCATTGCAGTGTCATATTCATCCGGAGACAGGGTTTGAGGGAATCGGAGTAGAAGATGCCTGCAAGGATTACACAGGGAGGATGGAAATGTAGACTGCATGCTATCTGCTTCAATTTGCAACCGGAAGTCCCGTAGAGACTAGCGCCAGCTGAGCCTCTAGCGTTTATTGTAATAACTCTATGATGGGAACCCTCTCTGCTTTTGTGTGCTATCAATACCCGGCCGATTGACTCAAGGCAATCCACTTTTCAAAGACGTTGCCATGCCGACAACTATCGCGTTCATTTAGGCTTAGGAATGGCCAGAGTCGAAAGTCTATCTAAAAAATGTGCGAGGTCATTGCTCATATTTTGCGTTTTAAGTGAGGTAAAACAACGCGAAAACCTCCTGCACCATTCACTGCTGACTAACGCGATCGCTACTTCCAAAGCGAGCGGCGCTCACTCGCCGCGGGGCACCGCCGTGTTTCCCCGCCGTCCTTACTCTGTCGGTCACGTGACACGAAATTCGCCCTCGTAGGGAAATCCGGCTAACCGCGGTTAGTTAACCAGCTTGAGTGGCTTTGGCACACCCGTATGACGTAGTCCTATCACACGCCAACGCGGCAGAAAAGTTAGGCGGCGCCAGCATCGCTCAAAATGTCGAAGCACGGGCGCTTCCTTTGAAAAAATTGGGTTTTGTGTATGTTTATACAGCCTAGAACTTGGTCTACCTCAACGGATGACGAGTCTCCCAGCTGTAGATGAGCAATTTAGCCAGTGAAATACAACCGCTAGCCTGGGGTCTTTAACGTGCACCACGCAGTAGTGATACACGACCGCACGTCGGTACGATGCTCATCCAGTTTGAAACGGGCAGGGGTGGAGATTGAGCCCAGGATCCTGGGCTCTGCAGCGCGAGCTTTCGCTCCACGCGCTCCGAGCTGGTGTGCGCTAGACCACTCGGCCACCGATCCCCCAACGCTTCCTTTGCAACCTTGTGCACAGTGTGAGGGGGCGCACCTCAGAGCCCCATAGAGAATACATGAGGTTTTTCACCAAATTAAAAAAATTCTCAGATAATAACGGCTGCGCGGATCTTCTTGAAAATTTCGGCTTTAAAGACATTGAGTCATTATCGAGACACTAAGCGCAACAAATGTTTCATCATAAATTTAATTATATTCTTTAAAAAATCATGAAAATGGTCAAAATCGGCTAATTCGGCAATCTTGCGTTCGGAGCGAATTTACAAAAGTATCTAAATTCAAACATAAGAAGTATTGCGCTTAATGTCTTCTAAATTTATTACGGAATCGAATAATATTCAAATTATTCATGTAAGTCGATTTGTTCCGTAACTACAGCAAATATAAAGAACCAAGGTGTCGGTGATTGTTTTCGTCGTTTTTAAGGTACCTCTCTCTCCCGTGCGGTGGCGCTCGCTGTCCACGAAATGCGAAATCGTCCGTTCGGAGATCGGCCGGATCGGCACTGTGCGAGGTGTTCTTCCGCGGCCGTATTCCGCCCCCGTATCCTGTTTCATTGTGCACGCCGAGGCGTCAGTGTGCGTGTCTTGCTTTCCTGGTTCTCGCTGGGTAGGTCTCCGTGTTTTCGCAAGTGGCAAATTCACCTTGGAGCTATGGGTCGAAGACAACCGTCCTGTGGCAAGCGGACCGCGAGGTGTTCCACAACCTCGCGGTCCGTCAACGCGTTGTGCTTGTTTCTACTTTTTTTTTCTTTTAAAAACGGGCTTTTTTTTTTTGACGCAAAGTTTTATTTTATCGTTATCCTTCACACAAACGTCCTTCGGCCTTGGGGTCGTGGAAATCGGGGATGAAGCGTGCACAGAGTAGATCGTTGTTTTCCTCCTTTTTATTTTTCACGGACGTCCTGTGACCTCCGTACGGTTCGTGGTCGCCGCAATCTAACGCGGGGAAAAACGGGTCGCCTGCTCTGTAGTCAGGGTATTCCTAGGGGAGGGTGATAATTCGCTGTTCTTCTGGAAATTCACATATCACCCAAAAAGGTGACATGGGTAATGATTACGGTATGTTTTTTCCGGTGTTTATTTTTGAGCGAAAATCGGTGCATGTTTTTCGGTGCTTATTTTTTAATCACCAGTGTATTATGGGTTGAACGTCTTGTGATGACGCTAAAAAGTGTTGATAACCGAAGGAAAATGCAACTGGACAAGAACATTTGAAATTTCCAATTCTATTCACATATCCATTGCGCTCTTCTCGTGGGAGCATCTATCCTGACGAAAAATGCCTAAAGCGCGAAACACATGTACGACGAAACCGTCCGATCCGACGTCCGACCGCGCAATACAACGGTCGGAGGCGAGGGTTTTTAACGCTCTCCGATGCTACGAAAACCTTCTCCCCCCAAGGTCATTCCGGCAGTCCGCACGTCGGATCGGACGGTTTCGTCGTACATGTGTTTCGCGCTTTAGTCATTGAGCTGTGAACGCATACTCAGTGTACAATCTTTCGGCCTAGAGAGGTATTGCGCACGCTCGAACGCGCTTCACAGCCCAGTAGACGAAGTTGGTGGCACCCAGAAGGCGAGTTTTTGAATGGTCTGTAGTAGGCAAAAGAAACAAATGACAATCAACGCATATCAGCTCTTCAAGCGAAGAGGCGCGTTTCTAAGGTCAATGGTTCCGGACGGCACTAATGTTGTTGGCGTTGTCGTAAGATGACGTCAGTTCATACGAACTGACGTCATATTACGTGATCACGTGACACAAACACGTCATCTTACATGATCTCGTTACACGAAATGACGTCATCTTACGTGATCACGCTGCACGAAATGACGCCATCTTACGTGACCACGTAACACGTCATCTTGTAAGTCAACCTCTCCCCACAGCAGCGCGCTCCGCGCTCTCCGGGCCCGTGCAGTGCTGTAGTCGAAATCAAGCTCCCTATGGCAAGCGAAAGCTTCTGGTCTCACATTGAGAATACTCGCAAGCGACCGTCTGTGGAAGCTTCGCACGTTGAGGTTTTTGTTGAGATCGAGCCATCGTGTTCCATTAACTATAGTTGAAGTTATCGTTCTATAAAGCCCTAAAAAATATGAATGTAGTTGGTGTAGACATCAAGATCTAATCAAAAATGCGGTTTGACGTCGTTTAATTAACGTGTATAAACAAGTGTAGAAAAAAATGAGTTATTTGTGTATAGATGTTTAAAAAAGTGTTTATTATTCGACATAGGACTTTGGGAGAAGGATGTGTTCAGATTTTTCTTCATGAGCGCAAATATACCTGACGCAATAAATAGTGACGATTTCATCGTCCCAGTGGTGAGCAGGTGATTTCTTGCTCGAAACAATGATGCCATTTCATAAACCAAGTTCTGTGACATATGCTTTTCCAATGTCTGGTCACTATTTTGTAAACCTTTCAGTCCAAACGAGTATACTTCTGTTTGTTTTTGTTAGCTTAGGAGGGGGTCACAGAGCCTATCTTTTTGTCTTCCTCTAGGACAGACGTACAGAGTTATACCGCAACACGCATCTGTGGAGCACACAGAGCTATCGCTCTCCTGTTGGCGGTACAGTAGCAGACGACACAACGCAGCTCCGTAGTCTATCGAGGGCACGGCTAGCCGCGGCCCGTTGCGCGACCGTTCAGACTAGGGAAATGGTTTTGAAGAACCGAGAAATGGTATCTTGTATACAATATTCACATGTCGTTAGTATATTCTACTTGCTAAGCCAAATAAATATTTGCAGCTTGTGAGAATATGTTTGCGTGACGATTTACCGTTCACACTCCTGACGGATGTTAGCGAATCCTTCATGTTCGTGGCTCGCAGTTATCGGTACCCCCTCGGATTGACTTCACCATATATATTTTTTTCTTGCTTGCAGGACATCATAAAAATCACAAACACGCGAGAAAAAAAAAATCTTATGAGCACGCGTGATTTTGAGCTTCGCAGCTCTAAAGATGCCCGGTTAATGTCGTCCAGCTTGGGAAGAAACTAATCCTTTTTGTTGGAGTTTGACTATCGTATGCTGGCAGCTCGTTTCCGGTCTGTTTTGTCTATACTCCGTTTCACCATAATTTGGCAACCCTCAGTCAGAGCTGCTGTCAGGGAATCACAGTCGCGGAGCAAAGCACGTGACAGCTACTTTTAGGAGCAGTACTATGGCACCTGCAGCGCGTCTCCGACCGGTGTGTTTAGCGTCTTATGCTGGCCATACATCAAAAGTGGTCCCGAAGTGCAACAAATGACGTCACAGAAGACGGAGTGCCACGCTGTTGCATCTCGCGATCCTGGCAATTCATCGTAGAAATGCTGGCGAAAACCACGAGGGAACACGAGTGTCGCTGTCGTCATGGCGTCCTAACGAAAAGCAATTATACAATTTCGACGTTTTTTAGAGCGCAGCTCTTAGGGGCCCGTTTCCGGCTTGAGCGGCGTCGCCGTCGGCGTCGGCGTAACCGCGCGGTGCATCATGGGAAATGTCCCATAATGCACCGCGCGAGCCCCCCACCAAGGTCACGTGACCTCGTGGGGGGTCACGTGACCCCCCAAGTCACGTGACTCCCCTGAGGTCACGTGGCCCCCTCCTCGAGGTCACGTGACCCCCCGATGACGTCATCGTCACTGATGACGTCACCGGCATCCACATCGTCATCGTCATCATCACTGATGACGTCACCGGCATCCACATCGTCATCGTCATCATCACTGATGACGTCACCGGCATCCACATCGTCATCGTCATCACTGATGACGTCACCGGCATCCGCATCGTCATCGTCATCATCACTGATGACGTCACCGGCATCCACATCGTCATCGTCATCATCACTGATGACGTCACCGGCATCCACATCGTCATCGTCATCATCACTGATGACGTCACCGGCATCCGCATCGTCATCGTCATCATCACTGATGACGTCACCGGCATCCACATCGTCATCGTCATCATCACTGATGACGTCACCGGCATCCACATCGTCATCGTCATCATCACTGATGACGTCACCGGTATCCACATCGTCATCGTCATCATCACTGATGACGTCACCGACATCCGCATTGTCATCGTCATCATCACTGATGACGTCATCAGTGACGTCACTGATGTCGTCACCGGCATCCGCATCGTCATCGTCATCATCACTGATGACGTCATCAGCGACGTCACTGATGACGTCACCGACATTCGCATCGTCATCGTCATCATCACTGGTGAAGTCATCAGTGACGTCACTAATGACGTCATCGGTACCCGCATCGTCATCGTCACTGATGACGTCATCAGTGACGTCAGTGATGACATCATCGGCATTGGGGGTCACGTGACCCCCAAGGTAACGTGACCCCCCCCTGGTTAGTTTAACCCCCCCCCCAGTGCCCTTCCCTCCTCCTCCTCAAGAGCTGCGCTCTAATTCGGCGTTACAGGGAGTTGTAAGCGGCTTTCATTTTTTTTTAATTCGGTAATTTAAATTACTGTATACAATTTTTAAGAAAATAAAGACATCATAACCAAATAGGAACTTCCGTGCTAAAACATGCAGTGCGAAGTGAAGACAACTACTATCTTTTTTTTTTTCTTGATGTCCACAAAAAAAAAGGCTATCCAGCATCGATCCTACCGTTTTCTTTTTTTTTTTTTTATTCGCACATTATGTGATGTCCTCTAACAGAAAGTACCGACGTAAAAGAGCTGTAGAGACGATATAAAAACAAAAATTTAAGTGAATCGAGCTTTGTAGTGGAACGGAAAAAAATAAATAATTAACGACTTTTTACGGTAAACACTTCACCTCTAAGTAGAACTTCAAAAAAGTGACGGTTACGCGCTTTCATGCCCATTTCAACAAAGTTGGGAGAACGATGTATTGCATCTTGTGAATAGACATGTGGAGCAGCATGTTTATGTTAGAGGCATTGTGTGTAATCGCTGCGCAGTACCTGCCAAAAAAAGATATTATTTGGGCAAAGTCTCAACCGTTTCCGTCTGTGTGTGCTACGAATACAGCAACTCTTTTCGTAGAAGAAGTGATGAGGAAATGGCGTGCCCTTGATGATACGATTGTGATTGTGAAATAAAATTTTTAATCAGCCAATAATTCCGACCTGTCCGGTCGCCTGGAACCCCGACAACAACTATCGTTCTCTGGAAAGTTCATTCTAATATTTACACGTTTTGTGGAGTTCATCGTGCGAATAAGAATGTTCCAACAATGAGCTAAACCTACACGAGTTCCCGAATCCAACACAGCGCTTTTGAATTTTAGCGCCGTAGATAGTTCTGCGAACAGTGTATACTTCTGTGCAAATATTCGTCTAACAGTTTTGCAACGTTGGAAAGCATCGGAATGATTCAGAATCACTGCGGAGTTGATACTCGGGAAGATAAGACGGGCACTTGGGAGAAACGGACCGTGGCATTTGAGACAGGGGCACAACCGGGGGACAAACGTGCTACAATCGCATACCCTTCCAAGGTCATCGGTTGGGCGACCGCGCGCGCGCCCAAGAAACCTTTCTTTTTTTCTTTTTAGGGGTGGTGGGGGGGGGGGGGGGGGGGGGGGGGAGGGGAGGGGAGTGGTGTAGGCGCTGATTGTCTTCCTCCTTTGTGGCTTTTGACAGACGCACAACGAGACTGGCAGAACAAGCGCATGATTCATTTCTTTCGATGGAGGCGTTCTGTCTGTGTATGCGAACATGATTTTTTTCCCCTTTTAGTAGTTAGTTGTTCTTGCCTTGACTCGGATCCCAGTGGTAGCGTTGTCGTTGTATGCCCACTATTTTTTTTTTTTTTAGTTTATGGTAGTTTTTGCGCTGATGGGGTATCAAGGTAGACAAAAAGAAAAAAAAAATGAAATAGCGCCTCGACAAAACAAAAAAAAGTTGTTGCGATCAGGAACGTTTTCAAAGCGATTTTAGGAGCCTGCAGTGCTACCACATGTGCAGGATTGAGAGCGTAACTCACGCACTTGAAGAGAAGGGGAAGCTCTCGTCTTATTGGAACTCTCTATTAGCCCTGAGAAGTTCGCGTGGCGCCCCCTTACGGCAAACCGGGGTGACGTCACGGCGAGGACAAAACTTTTCCCCGGCTCGCCCCGCTCTCCCCGTGGAGGCTGTGACGACGCCAGTTGTCGGCGCGCCCGTTTCTATTTAATTTTTTTTGGCGTGTTTTTCGTAAGAGGTGTAAATTTTTTTTTTGTGCCTTTATTGAGGTATGGCCTGTAGCTACAGGCGAAACTTCAACCAACATTTTAAGCTTGGTTGACAGGACAGGCAACGCATGAATCGCAGCTGGTATATGAAAATAAAGAAATATCGCTACAATTGCAGGAGCATCAGTATAGATTTACATCTCGCACAATAAATGCTGCTGATGGTCTGAATGAATTGGCAGGTTATGCATACTATTTTTTTTTGTATCTCGGTTTTAAAACAAGATCGCCGAAGCAGAAAAGCTGCATGCTGCTCGGGCAACATGCTAAATACAGTCTGGGCCATGGGGAGAGAATCACAAGTAAGACAGCCCAAGTACAGGGGCAAAGTAAGGAAAGAATTAAGAAACATCTATTTATATGCATTGCTCGCATTTGACCTTTGTTGGATTCGGATAGTATTTCAATGGACTACACGGGTGATATATGTGGACTTGTTTATATCAACCCTCAAGTAATGTATAACAAACGTGAGCGAAGGTGTCTAGCTCATTATTAGTCCGTTAAGCCCTAAAATTGAGATTTTACTTAAATCGAATTCTCCTGAAGCTAAAATACCAGAACTTTTCTCACGCAGACATTCGCCCTTCACGGATTCCACATTTTGTGCTACTAGTGCTGCAACTACCACTGGACGGACGTTTGAATGCTTGCTTTTACTCCAGTTTTCCTCTGTTGTCGGAGAGTCCAGCTGTAGGAAGTTTGGAGGCTGGGGAAGCTTTTAAAGACCTGCAGCAGTGTCTCTTTTAACTGGAAATGACAATTCAGACTAAACGGTGTTTTTTTCGAATACCCAAGGCTGGAATAAACATGTCAGGAAAAAGTATAAACATTTCAATTTACAGCACTATTGCTGTGCATATTTTGGGCAGTTCAATACATATCATACAGGCAACTGGGGGCAGTTCGGCCGTTTTTGCTGCTACGCTACAAACTAATTTGCAGTAATCGTGCATCTTCTAAAAAATGTGCCTGCATACGTGTATAAACTATATAATTAATTTACGAAGAAGCTACATTTATGTAAATCAACCCTGTTTCATGAGCACTTCAAAGGTAATCAGACACAGGGCCTTTAAAATATCTGCGAACCAGCGTATGCAGAGCGGCAGCGCAAAGTTGGAGTCCCGACCTAATTTGCCGACCACCCAAAGGCCCATGATATAAATACCACTTCAAATGCCTTGAAAGCGGGATATAATATCGTCCTAAATCATGAACATGCAAGGGACAGAATTCCAGCGTCTAAAACAGTTGTGCCACCGCTCCACCGATCCTTCGCAAAATTGCTTTGTGTCGTGTGGACGGGCTGGGAGGTTCATCGGCGGAATTGCCTCCGCCGATAGCTTTCGGGATTTGTAACCCCATTTTAAAAGTAAAGGGGACAAGTAGGCTTATAAAATGTACGGAAGCACGTCAATATCGGCCTAACTCAACGTCTCGTACACCGGTTAAACGAAGTCCAGCTCCTCGAAGAGCTTGCGGCACTAAACGTCAAACCAGGAAACCTGTGCTGGGAAGCGAGCCGATGCGAGAACGCGGAGCGGAGTCATCGCCCTGACGTCACGGTACGCCTCACCCAATCAGGGCGCGGCGACCGCAGCGACGCTTGTGTTCGCTCTCGGGGCTAATTATGGGTTTCCACGTCGCGATTGTCCTTCAAAATCAACTGTCATTTATTTCTCGCTCGTGGCTTCCAAGTACTGGAAGCCACGACTCGAGCCACAATAGTTTTGCGAAATAAAGGTTTCGCTGAAATGGATAACTCCCACGTACAGTTCGACGCGCAATACCTTTGCCGTATTGACTCGCGAGAGATGCCCCCAACACGGCTGAGTATGGCGGTGCTCCAGACCTAACATCTAAATTTTGTTGCCTTACCTGTTACTATTTCGCGCCCATTTTGAGCCATATCAAAATGAAAGCGCATGATGAAATAAAAATGACACTGGTTTTCCGCTCGATGGAAATTTCACGCCAGCTCGCTGTCTTTGCTGGTACCTTGAGCGTTTCTCAACGATGCGGAGAGTTAAAGAAAAAAAAAACACGTACGATGGCTTTCTTTGCACACTCCTTACTTCTATAACACTGAGCCACCTCGTACCCTTTGTCTTTCTTTCATGATACTAATTTCTTTCTGCGCATTACGGCTGTTACGACGCTAAGTCTGTCTGCCCTTCGAATTTGAACTTAGGCTCAGATCAGGGACGAACCAGTTTAAATCAGGAAAATATAATTATCACTGTAGCAAAGTAAATCTATCATATCGATCGGAAATACGATTTGGCACATTCCATCTGAACAAATATTGTGCACAGCGAATGCAATAGCGAGTCAGCGTGCAAAACGCCGCCACACTGAGCTACCATAACATCTCAGCGATTTTTGCATAGCACCGAGCACGGAAAAGAGAAAACAGTTATTCATTCACATAAACGAAGCAAATTTATTTAAAGCCCGGACACTCCGTACGTCCAATCTAGCTAAGGTTATCAATAGACTCGACCATGACATTTGTCGAAACAGATAAAAGACGTTGGCAAAAATGATTAGACTGAATAAGTGGATCTAACGCACGTATTTTACCAACCGACGGTCGCGCGCCTTCAATACCCTTTCCAATTGTCATTGCGCACTTTGGACACACTTTGGGGAGCAATGCATATTTACATCGCCGCCCGAGGTCTCCATTGAACGTGTAGTGCTGACCCAAATAAAATGCTAACCTGACTCTCAATCGCTCACCGCAAAGGGCGATTTCGACTGTAGGTCACTTGAGATAAAAAAAAAAAAAACAAGCTATAGAAACGAGCGTCGTAAAAAAGGGGACCGGCATTTTTATTTCTACCTCCGAACAGAAACGAGCGCCACCCACTGCATCACACAGCGCAGAGGCCGGACTCGGCCACCGCGCGTACATACCAAGCGCGCGCGAGGGAGGGAGAAACTTCCTCCGCCGGGAGAACACGGCACATTTCGGGATCTATTTCACGCAGCGGATAACGCGGGCCTTTTCACACCTCGATACTGGCGCCATCTAGAAGTTGCGCGTTCAACCACGTTTCGAGCCGCGCGCCATCTGGTGGCTGAAACGGACGAATAAATAGAGGTACCGCGCCCTCTTAACTCCGGCGATTTTTGGGCTACCTCAACTAACTATATTTTCTGACTCCCCGGCCTTTACCCTTTCTGATATGTTATTTAGTATCGTGAAATTCATAATAGTTATTGCGAAATCCGCAAATGAAAATGATGCAAAAACCAACATTCAAATATACCCGCCCTTTTCAGTGCCGTGACGTCAGTGGAAGGCAAGCTTGTCAGTCGGGCGAGCAGTCTAAAAAATAGAATATGCCAATCATTTGTTCCGTGCTGGAGCGCGGGGACTGGAGCGAGCTTCCAAAGCATTCATTTGACTCCATGAAACTGCTTCGAATCAGTTGGGAACGAATTCTACAGTCCAAAAAGCGAACCCCTGCACTTCCACTGACGTCACTTTTTCGTTGTTGCCAGTAGAGACTTTCAGTTTGAAAAACACGGTGAGGACCAAAATTGTAAATTCAATAACTTCGTGAAAACAAATTATTTTGACCCAATATTTTGGATACTATTTTGGCGATGTTGTTTGGCGAGTTTCAACAAAATTTCAAGCAAATTGGGGACCATGAAGAAATCGGCGGAGTACCCCTTTAAATATAATGTGCGAGCGGTCACTGGAGCGACTGTGTGCGTCATCTGCCGGCACCATCTGGAAAGTCACACCGGAGTTCTTTTATCGTGTTAAACTCCCTGTTTCAAAGTAATGAACAATATGTGTCTCAACCACACGTGGTCTCGACTATTAAAAAAAGATATGTTGCTCTGCTTTTTTCTTTTTGTTTACGTTGTCCTTTTTTATTAAAAAAAAAAGTTAGAAGTTAATCAGTCTGACATTATTAACGTGTAGGTTACGACCGTTGGTTACGACTAAAGATACGAGGAGGGCATGCTATCATTGTATCCTGGAGTGGCAACAGTCACAAGAGGAACCGCTTCAGTTCTTGCAAGGAGTTATTATAACATACGCTAGAGGTCCAACTTGCGCTAGCGTGCGCTTCCAAATTGAAGCAGACAGCAATTAGTTTGAAATTGTCTCCTGGTAAATCATTTTTATGGGAAAGAGTGAGTTTATTTCATCCCTTCGCTTCATTATAAGAGGAAAAATCACGAATAATTCGTACATGCGAATAGCTTAAAACATTTCTCAATCACGCAGACGAAACTAGGGATAAGTTACGACTAGGGTTCGGAATTTTCGGTTTAAACCGATAAAAACCGATAAAAGTACGCCGAATCCATTTTCGGAAATTCGGTTTTAACCGAAAAAGGTCAGTTTGTAGGTTCAGCGTTTTTGGTTTAAATCGATAAAAACCGATAACAGTACGTCTAATTCGTTTTCTAAAATTCGGTTTTAAACGAAAAAGGTCAGTTTTTACGGCCGCGTCGAGGTGGGTGGGGGAGGGGTATAGAGAGAGGGGGCTCGACACTGTGTGAGGTTCGACACTGTGTGACGTCTTTGCGATTGCCCTCTTCCAAGGTTCAACATGCAACAAAAGAGGTCTTGAATCGGCCTTCGCGGGACATCTGTGTCCTTTCTGTGGTCAGGCTTTGTGTGCCAAGTTCGTAATAAAAAAAGTTCGGATGTGGGCTATTGTAATTTTTTTAGCTTCATGCACTTCAGAGGACATCTAGGAAAGCCTTTAATGCCTTTCTTAACACCCTCTCTCAAAGTTCCCTGTAATTAAAAACATAAATACAATTTTTTTTTTTTTTTTTTGCCATTCCGTTGGTTTTTGTACGGTCATCACCTCAGACGGTCATGTCGTCAGAATGGGAAGGAAAAGAAGCGCGCTGAAGATTACGTACGCGAATTCTACGATTCTGAGGTGTGTCCTGATGGAAGTTGTAGCGAAGACCACGTATGTATATGTGCCGTTATTTTTTGAGTGATCACAAATATCACAGCTGCAAGGATCATCTGATTTGGTGTCCGATGGTGTTCCTTTCATTTCACCGAAAAAGACTGGTAAACTTTTTGGGGAATAAGTATACACCGAAAAAAACCGAAACTTAAATTTTAAAATAAACACCGAAAAAAGTACGCCGAATTTGAAAAAATAAAAACCGAAAACGCAGAACCCTAGTTACGACGTTTTTCTTCCAAATTCGTAACATTAAAACGGTGCTAAAATGGTTTCGTATGTGTAATTATGTACACTGTCCGACACTGTTAGCTCGAACAAGGCAGCGGTGCTTTTCTGCAGGGGGTTTATTGCGAAAGCAATAAAGAGCATCTCAAAAATAAAAAGAGACGTCAAGAACTGTGCACGAGCACTGAGTCAGTACCTATATGTGCATGTAGACGATCAAAATCATGTAGAGCCGAGTAATAAGTCCTATTTGCAAAACCTAACATTAGTTTTGATCATTCTACTGCTCACGTATATAGTTGCAAAGAAAGGTTAGTTCTAGCGTTTAAAAGTCATATCTGCTTGCTCGAAAACTTTTAAAATGGGGAAAAGCCAAAAAACTCTTAACGCCCGATGAATTCAGCACAAAACTAAAAAGAAAAAACACCCTTTATAGTGCGCGTACCCGTTTCACGCGTTTTACCTGCTCGTAAATGGGGATCATTTT
The DNA here is from genome assembly GCF_016920785.2 of Ixodes scapularis. Lineage (NCBI taxonomy): Eukaryota > Metazoa > Arthropoda > Arachnida > Ixodida > Ixodidae > Ixodes > Ixodes scapularis. The sequence goes on from NW_024609846.1 coordinate 148,561,316, forward strand.
GTGGATTATAAATCGCGCAGATTATCAATATTAGCGTCATCGGGATGTTGGCGCTCTTTGAACAAGTCCTACGTTCTTTTCGACAGTTATTCTGGCTTAGATTTGCTGCTTGCCTTCAGACACTTGCCATTAAACATAGTTAATACAGTGAAGTTAAACATTGTTCACTGATTGGGAAAATGATATAGCTAAAGCATTGTCACTTTTAGGATGTTAATAAAGTAATCTACTATTCGCTAGGGCCCAAGTAACAAAGGTAATTCCTGTTAATCTGCACTTGCGTTTTACCAGAGGAATGCACAGGAGCACCGCAAAGGTGCGTTGGTTGCTGTCTGCTTCAATTTGAAACGAAAAGTCCCATTTACACAAGCGCCAGTTGAAGCTCTAGCGTACATTAAAATAACTCTATAAGTGTTTTATTTCCTCGTTAGGCGGCTCTGTTATCAGTTCCGGCTACTGCACGCGCTTAACTGTTGAGCATCTTGTGCATGTGTCGTAATCTTTCAGTGACGAGAAGTGGGAGCTCAGGAAGCGTACGTGGTTGGCTGGCAGAACGTAAAATCACGTAGAAAGGACCCCCTGCGAGCTAACATTGAGCGAACAAATGAGCGTTAAAAATATACCCAGCTACACACACCCAGAGAGAGAGCGAGAGAGAGAGAGATGAAGAAAGAGAAATGTAGGGCGCAAATGACTTTAAGAACACGAGTATGTGTTCTTAGGCGCCATACAACCAAGACAACCATTACAGCTTCACTTCCGAAACTCGCTGTAGTTTCACACTCAAGTGTCGTTTCCGGTCCGAAAACGACCTTAACCGAAAACGCAGACAACTTTACGATTTGCATAGAATGCTGTAAACTATACCTTCTAGCATCCCTGAGACTGATTCACTTGACAACTTCCTCCACCAACCGTTCGCTACATGGTCAATTGACTTAGGTTTCCCAGTTTTTATTCTGGTCTTACCGTTGACATTTGTCTGTTTTACCGCTCGCCGTCGTAACTCTGTTAGTAGCACTGTTAAGTAGGTAAAATACGAAGAGATGTATTTCATTTTTTTTAATGGTGAGATGACCATTGATCAATATTAAATGTGGATTGTTCTCGTTATAAAAGCATTCCAATATATTGTATGCTTAAAACCTTTCTTACAAAAATAAAAGAAGCCTACTACACCGGCATTAACCCCGTTTTAAAAGTAATGGTCCTCTTGGCCCATTCAGACATCCTTCGGATTTATAAAAACGCATCAGATTGTGTTCTTGTTTTTCTTGGATTAGTTTATATCTAAGGTTGCGATCCTGATCTGAAAAGGGCGAAAGCGCAGTTCACACATATGCAACTGAGTAAGACCGAGAGAGACCAGAACGATTTTTAAGCCTCTTGCGACGTCTTAGGGCCAGCTCCGCTGCAGTGCATCCGGTCCTAAGACGTCGCAAGAAGCTTAAAAACCGGTCTGGTGTATCTAGGTCTTAGGGCCCGTTCACACTCTTGCGACCTCTTAAAACTGGGTCCTTGAAACGTCTTACAACGAGAGGGCACACTGGCGCCATCTATTGGGTAGCAGTGTAAACTTGGCGGTCCGGCATATTTACTATTTCTCTCCCGCATTATCCTTTCTTTCTTGGCTCGAGAAGCTTTTGTCAACGTTATAAATAGGCTGTATACTTTCCGGTTTTAACCGAAAACGACCGATAAACATCCGCCGGTTTTGAAAAAAAAAATCGGTTAAAACCGGAAAACGTCGGTTTTTAGATATTTTCGTACAAGCGGCAGTTCTTTTTTTCTTTTTTTACCAAAAAGTCTTGTGTAAAAGTTCCACAAACTCATTCATATTTTTTTTTTCACGGTCGTCATTCATGTTTTCTGATGTCTCACTAATCGAGATGTGGTTTTTCTGTCAGTGATCATTACTTTGACCATTAGTTTATGTCTCTCGCAAAAGTGTGTCCTCAGTCTCACCGTGCCCTTCTGTAGATTGCCTTGTTGAAGGTGGGGGCCCTTCTTGTCTGTGGACCCTTGTTTGAAGCGCTTTTCATATTGTGTGGGTCGAAGCGCGTCCGGAAGCTGCATTAGTCAGTCTGACCAGTCCTGTCGCAAGCCTCTTTGGACATTTTTGGACTTCCCGCGTCTAGCGCAGATGTAGAGCGCGCGCTCTCGAAATTGCGCGGAGTCAACAGGAAGGAGCGGGCGCTAATGACAGGTGCGAGCCTTGGAGTGTATGCATGCATATATTAATGAAGTTTATCAGATGTAAAGGAAAATTGAACCGTTCCTCGTCTTGATTGTTTGTTTCTTTTCGCGATTTTATCCCTCGATAGAAGCCGTCTTAAACGTCTGCACGAGATAATTCATCGAAATGCACCGGCATTTTGGAAATAAATAAACACCGAAAAACATCCGCCGATTTTTGACACAAATAAACGCCGGAAAGTATACAGCCTAGTTATAAACGAGCCTTTCTTATAGATATCACGCAAATTTGACCTCGGAAATCCCGCAAAACCGTCGCTCTTGTGAAATGCAGTTCCAGGGTCACCGCACAGATGGCGCCAGCGTGCCAGTGTGTTCTCTCGTCCTAAGAAATTTTAAGAGGTTTTAACAAGTCTCGTCTCTCTTAGTCGTACTCGGTTGCAAGAGTGTCAACGGGCCTTTACTTGGTTGCATATGTGTGAACGGCGCTTAAAATGGCACTGCCAGCGTATAATCCACGTAGTAATCCACGTAGTAAGAAGTTCTGGATTCCAATCAAGTTCGTACCCAAGTCTATCATAACCCTCCAAAATCAGCTAAAAAACTGGAAAAAAACGGGGGACGTATTCGCAGAAGAAAAATACCCAAGATTGTGGTTCTATCAAAAGAAAGCTCTAAAACTCTTACTGTGTAAAATTCGGCAGGGAATTTGTGGCAACTGCGTGGGCTCATTTTACATATTCTATGCCTACGCCATAATGAGACCTGTTGAAAACGTTCGGGCATGTCATTTTTGTTAACCAACACTGGTAAACAGAGCACAAGAAACAATTGCATTTGAATGCTTTGCACTCTCCCAGAGTGGGAACATATCTTAGTGATTCGTATACCAAATTAATAGTATTACGGTGAAAATACACTACCCCAGTCAGTCATCCGCAACGCCTATGGCAGTGGTTCTCAACCAGTGATGTTTCGCGGACCCCTTGTGGATTGGCGGAGATGATGGAGGACTTCGTTCGTGGAGAGGAGAAGAAAAGGGTGAAGGGTAATTATGATAGTGATTTAATAAACTGATATAACTAAGGGCTAGTGCGAAGCAGAATTGTCTTATAGATATACATACGAGAAAACTCAAACGAAAATTGGAACGTTTCCTCTCAATCTTAGAAAATACAACTTTTATCGCCGGGCTTGACTGATGAGGCTGGGCTTCGTGGACCCCCAGATTGCGTTCGCGGGCCACAAAGAGTCCGCAGACCCCCACTTTAGGACCAGTGCCCTATGAAATATAACTTTATTTTCAAATATTTTAAATAAATGCCCTGACTCCTCTTCAAAAGGTTTAGTGTTGCGCGGCAAACTTTCAGTAGTGAAGGCAGAATTCTTCATTTGGAGTAATGTTCTAATACAACTTTTCTCGTTTGCAAGTCGTACTTTACCAGTTATTTTACTCTACATAATCGTCTAACTTGTCAAATATGTGTGGTTTGAAATTAATACAAATGCGCAATTTTGAGAGATTTTAAGATATTACGGTGTGCGTTTTCGATGATAATTCCTAAAAGACGACAAATGTTTGGATAGCGGTAAATATCTGTAAATATTCCTCAGTAGCAAACAATTTGTGAGAACCTCTTTAAAGCTGTTCGTAAGATATTATTCTAGATTTTGATATTTTTAATAGTAATTTTCAATATTTCTGCCCTCTGTATGTGTGTTTTTTTGTGTGTGTGTGTGTTTTTTTTTTTTTTTGTACAATGGTTACCAAGTTAACATGATGTTACTTTTTTAGTGCGAAAATAGCAGTGATGCAAGGCGGCAGGCTGTTAATTCGCACGCATTGAGCTTTTGGATTTTATGCATCCTCCAACATGGTGGTCTGGCCATGGCGCTGATGTACAGCGGAATGTTCTTCTCGAGGACATGGTTCGCACATCCTACGTGTAACATCATTGCATGAACTCCGTGCTAAGCTGAAACGACAAAGGGCGTAAAAACTTATGTCCGATCTGCATTTCATTGTTTCCTTGTGCAGTTAGGACTTTTAGACATCTGATCATGTGATGTACAAAAAATAGCATATTTTTAGCGGCACGACAATAAACTGAAGTCAGATCGGACATCGCATCCATCTTTAAGCTGTTTAGCACATGAAAACGAAGGCTGACTAAGAGAAAAAGAGCTGGCCTTCCACGTTCCTTACGGGAAAGCAAAAGTCGGCAAAATTGCGTGCAATTACATGGGAAACAATGAGGACAATGGCAGCCCGCAAAGACGACGTGGCATTTTCCGCTTGGGACGGGAACGTCGCACGTGACGTTGTCGCTTTATCAACCGGCGACGCCAAAGTTTCTTGCGGGGCTCTTTTGCGTACGATTGTCGAGTGCGAAAGTTACGCTTTCCTCTCATTGTCGCGTAAGGTCTTTTCCCTGACCACGTCAACTCGGCCAGAGTGGCGGAAGTCACTGATGTAGAAAGGACTACCGAGAAGATTCTGCGCTTACATATTTACAGCTATTATATCGGGGGTGTTCCACGTAACTTGAACCATGGTTCAAAACTATTTTGGCGCATTTGAAGCCGACGAAACCCAGAGAATAAGTTTGTTCATCGATTAAAACAAGTCATGTAATCTCTTTTTTTTTTATTTCTTTTAATAAACCTTTGGAAGATTCTATTTGGAGCAAAAGTTTCAATGATGGCGTTTCGCAGCGCCCAATGAAAACGTTTATTATTATTAATTAATAAACCTTTGGAAGATTCTATTTGGAGCAAAAGTTTCAATGATGGCGTTTCGCAGCGTCCTTAGAAACATCCAATTCGGAGGTTTTTTTTTTTTTTTTTATCAGAAAAATTTTAAAACTGACAAAGCGTAAGGACGCAAGTGAGGTATACTGAACATTTTCAGCCCAAGACTGGGGAAATATGGAAGTCGGCACCAAATGAAGAGTAGGAGACGTTTTCCTTCTCTTGGTGTCAACTTTTGCATTTCCTCAGTCTCGGGTGGCTTCAAAATGTTCTAAAACGGTTCGTTTTTCCGGGCTTCGAAAAATGCCCGCAAATTACGAAATTAAACACAGTCTCCGCTCTCGTTGCAACATAAAAAGAAACTACAACAAAGTTTCAGCCCTTATTCTCCAGAGAGAAATGCTGTCACTATACGTCATAAAGCACGAACGCACGTTTCTTATGTGACGTCAAGGAAAGTTAGAAACATCCGCTAGTGAACTTTTTCTTTCCAAGGTTCGCGTAACAAAAAAAATGACTAAAAGCTCTGCCTAACGCTATATTTATATTAAGAGAGGGTAACTCGTGAGGTTTCGCTCTCTTTTTTTATCACAACGTTGAAAGACTTGTTTCTATTTGGAGCCTTCATCCAGAAGTGGAAGGATTGAATGTTTTTCACAAGACTCGAAGAATTCCATTGCTTTTTTCATTGTGTAACGGCATTGTGCGAGACTTCACTGTTGAAGAGTACAAGCAAAATCATCACACGAGCAAAATCATCAGCACTTTCAATGATTTCCATTTCTGACGACCTGAGGTTGTGCAAGGGAACTTGGTGCTTGAGGACATCCCCCACGTCATTACACGCACTTTTGCCATGTCCCATAGCTTAAAAATCAACTTGGTCACCTCTTGTCTCTTCGCCATGCCTTAAAGTTGAAACCTATTCTTGAAATGACTAACCTCACCGTCGGAGATGTGGACACATTTTGTAAATATCGGAATGTATCCTTCCAGCCGCTCCACCTGCGCGCAAAGTGAACAGTGCGTGTACTGTATCGTGCACCGCTGACGACTCCGAAGGTGTAGATTTTGGGCACCGTCGTAGCGATGCAGGTGAAGATAGGCACGATTTGGGCCTTTTAGCATTGTACCGCTCGCGGAAGAACGACCCACCAATTTTCCGGAAAATCAAAATGCAATACTATGGTACGAGCCTTAAGATGCGTCGTTTCTGAGCATGTCGGATGAATTAATGGGGGAGGTGCTTTCTTACGCAATCTCTAAGCTCATTGCAAAATGCTTTACTTTATATTTGTTTCTTTAGCAGTTCGCCAGATTCCCACAGAGCTACTTCGATTTATTCGTCTCTCTTGATTAAACCTGTTTATTTAATAAAGATAGACTATTTATTCGCCTCTCTCGGTTAAAGAAAGAAAAAATGCATGCACCTTATTGACGCGCTTGGCGGGCAGTCGCTTTAAATATTTTCCGTCACCAGGGTCGCTAAACTCGTCAAGCACAACTTTGTGTCCGAAAGTTGCGGAACGCGCTAATTGGACTCTCGCGACGCTGACGTCGCGCCGAGCGAGGTGTCAATCATTCGAAGCAAAGTTCATCGAGGCGCGCGTGCGGCGCGTGAGGGGCGCGAGGAGCCCGCTGATTGAACGGCTTCGCCGATGACGTAGCGCCCATTTGTCCCTACATCCCTACGCCAAGCTAAAATTAATGCTTTGCAGATTGTCCCTAGGCGACCTGCTGACGCTCAGAATCCCTCCGAAGTTTGTGTTAAAAAGAAACCTCGTTTGTCGAAGTTGTCGCTGACGTCAAAGTGACGTTTCCGAACTTTGCGAGAGCCGTGGTTTGAGCTCGAGATCTTCGCTTCGGATCGAGGCGAAGTAAAACTTTGTCAACATGGCGGTGCCTTACGCTGCGGCCGAGCTTATCTTCCGCCACCGTCGGCGTCGCTACTGAGACCACCGGGGACGCCTTTCAACTCCCCGACGACGACTTTCGGCGACAGTGCCGGCTATCAAAAGCCGTTGTGCGTTGACTCTGCGACGAGCTTCGTTCGCCGCCTCGGACCGTGGAACAACAAGTTCTCTGCGCGCTCCGGTTCTTCGGAACCGGTAGCTTTCAAGGCATGGTGGCGACTGACGAGCACCTGTCATTCTCCCACATGACTGTGAACCGGGATGTCAGAGTTTTTGCGGCTGCCATCGCTTTTTTTTTTTTTTTTTTCTGTAATATCCGAAGAGGTACTAATAAGCTGGTATACAATTCAGAATGTTGGAAAACAAACAAGAAGCGGGGTAATTCTTGGGTAGGGTCGAGTCTCCCGGCAGCCGGCAGAATTATTTCCCCGAAATTCTACTGGCAGTCGTCACTCATTGGTGGTCAAATCAGTTCATCGAACGACGTGTCATCGACAGATCGTTTCATCGGCACGCGATGTAATCACAGGAAAGAGATTGTCTTCCGTTAGAGGTATATACACATTAAGCATTTTCCCACCTTTAAACATGTAAGTGGGGTGTCCCATAACTAACACCCTAATAAGTGTAGCGATGGACCTTATAAAAGAAATGTAAACTTCACACCTTTAAAATGTGTGATTTTTTAAACACGTTTCTTAAAACGTATGATAATGCCTACACCTTTTTATAAAGATGAAAAACTACAATACCCCTTCTCGTCAGGCACGTAGCCAAGGGGAACGGGGGGGCATAAGGCCTGGCCTTCCCGCCCCCCCGAAATTTTCCATTTTGCTGGGGCCTCCTCTCCTCCCTCCCCCTCATAGAGCACTTTGTCATCGGCGCCCCCCGCCCCCCCCCCCCCCCCTTAAACGAAAATCTGGCTACGTGCCTGCTTCTCCTCAAGGTGTAATTACCACAGTACATTTCTTTATTGGGGTGTACACAGTGGCCCGGGACCCATTAATATGACTGAACAAATAAATTACACAAACGAGTCGCCGAAACAGCACGTTGCTTCTTGGCGAGTGTCGAGGCAATATCGTCCGAAAACCGGCTTCAATATTGGCCGGATGTACGGTTTTGCGCCTCGTCCCTACACCCGGCAGGTATGGGAGTACCGATGCAAATAAACGATTTATGTCTAATAGCACTGGCACCACTGATTTCTTAGGAGGCTAGATCGTGGCTAGAGGCCTGTATTGCTGGGGTCGAGCGGCACCACCGGCAGTCATCGCTTGACACAACTCAATTTTATTACGTTAGTAGGTTGTTCTCTACCATGAAACTTCTATCATGTTTCCGCAAATAACAGTTAATATTGTGGGCAAGAATATTAAACGCGTTAGAATACCAATCTTGTTTAACTAAATGTTGTGTGGTTGAGGGTCCAGGGCTACTTTGTTGGGCGTTAACTGTTATGTGTTTAATGAGACAAGGGCGACCGAGAGTTATTGTGGAGTCATCAAAGCTCAGAAAACGATAACTTAGAATGCCTTTACTGGGGATTTTCGGATCGTTTTGACCGCTTGTACATAGTGCTTCATGGTGAAAGCTTTTTCTTTCAACTCCTGTGAGGGCTTCCGTGACAAACTGAAACTCGGAGCGTGCCGTTCAGTCGCTCGACGTGCCATTTATTTAGCAACCGAAGCAAGCGAAGTCGGTAAAGTCAATCGTGCTCCGGCCAATTTTTTTTTTAATCGATGTTCAAACGCTTGACGAATGTCTATTTGATCTCCAAGAACCCGACATAATCATCGCAGCAAGTCATAAAATGCTCGCCCTCGAGCACCGCGTACAAGCTTCCAATTTTTGCATGTTTCTTCCTTAGACTTGCGTGTATTGCCTCATGATGTAAAAGGCCAAAGCAACAAGGACGAAAACGAAGGGAGAACTAGACAGGACGCGGCATATTCCCTGTCGTCAAGCAATGGCCGCCGGTGAGGCTAGTGACGGGCTCCCAATTCGCGATACAGACTTGCACTGTGAGAGTTCTAATGCATTACACCCGCCGAGTGCTGCACGGAGAACAGGCCCCGAACGAACTTGCCGAATGCACCCAGTGCAGACTGATGCTGTCGCCATAGATGCTGTAGAAAAGTACCGACCTCAAACCGAAACTAGCGCCTTTTTGTTCGACGTGATGGATGAGAAAGCGAGAGTGCAGTCGCTGCCATCGTTTAAACGTTGGTTGCTGCAACGTGGAACTTACGGCTGTCAGAGATATCTACAGACGGCGTAAGTTTCCGAAACCAGTTGACTACAAAACAGCATACGCTTGAGGAAACTGATGGCACTGTACGCGCAAGAGTTTGCTTCATTTTAAGCATAATATTATGAGTGAACCACTGAAAGGATACGGCTTAAATCTAGTTCTTTGGAACAGCTAGCGATACGTTTCGTAAGACTTTTTATTTCCCTGGCATTGAGAACGAGAGCTTTCTCAAAACAAAATATGACGGGGCGAGATAGCTGCCGTTCAAATATGACTTTGCTTGAGTCTCGGGCAACGTCTCCATGTTTAGCCTTCCCGGACGCTGAGTGAATGCGTCGAAGGCTTCTGCTGTGGGAGCTTTGTCGAAAAATGTTGCACTTTTCACCCATACACAAATGATGCTAGATCTCGCGGCCCATGTGGTTGTCCTGGGCCTTTCATTACACACTGGTAGGTTTCAGCGTCTGTACGGCTACAAAACGACTCAAATTTCGCGAATAAAAGACGGGCCGTCGATTCCTCCCTTCGTGAAATATCAGACGCTTACAATTCAAGCTCGCGTTTGAGTTTGTGGCCCGCGGGACGCGATTTCGAGCAGAAAACCAACTTTTTCTTTCAGTTCCGCTGTGCGAATGCCTCATCGTAGCAGACGAACTCTCGTCGTCTGCTCTCGCTCCTCGCCTGGGCGAGGCATGACGGGATTGTCGGCGCTAGAGAGCCCAAAGACGACGCATAGCGAGCGGCGTGAACGCTCGCCTCTCCGCGCTGTCTCGTGCTCTCGTGCACCGCCTAGGGATCGCGGGGGATTTTTCGTCAAAAGTTGCGAAGTTGAGCGCGCGCAGGGAGGAGGAAACTTTGCGGCGTTCTTTTGGTCACTCCCCCCGCTACGTCAAAAAGCGAAGAATGTTTTGCTCCACGAGTTTAGCTACCCAGTGCTCTATTATCTCACAGACTGCTCTATAAACGCCGTATAGGTTTGTTAATCTCATACGACAACGCTTCTTTAGGGTCAGTGACCTCCCGCGATCCTCCCCTTCCCCCCCCCCCCCCCCTCCTTTCCCACGCCAGCTGCATCCGGGGCGGTCTGCCTGAAAATTCGCGTAACAAAGACAAAAAAAAAGACTAAAAGCTTTGTTTAACGTTCAACTCCTCTGCGCAATGAACTTTGAGCGAAGCGTTGGTTTTTGTACACGGAATCTCTCTAGCGCCTTACTGCGTCGAAACTGACCACCGTGGTGGCGCTGCCGTCGGCACGGTGCATGCTCACGTATTTCACGTGACGCGAATCTGGTTCCGCACACACACACACAGTGCACACATCGGGTGTGGACAAACGCAGGCCTGTAATGCGTGGTTGCTGCACCAATGCACCTCCGCTGGCTTTAGTGCACCGATGTTTGCATAGTTTTTTGACAGAGTTCATGTACTGGGGTCGTGCCCATGCAGAAGGATTATACCGATTTATCATCACCTCCTTAGTGGAATCGCGATCGATGAATATCGAAAACCGGAAACCCTATTTATGAGCCATATAATAACAATAATAATGATAATAATAATAATTATGATGGTGATCATGATGACGACGCTGAAGATGGTGACGATGATGATGATGATGACTTCCCGTCGAGCGCATGACCGAGGGTGACTGAGGAAAAGTTCTCCACAGAAACAGCTTGATGAGTCATCGGCCCCGCATCCTTACGATTGGCAGCAGGGCGCAGGGAGAAAGCAGGTAAAAAAATAAAATAAATCCTTAATACATCACGATTTGTGAAAGCAAAACGACAAAGTTTAACAAGTCATTTTGAGCAGTGCCATAGAATGAAAACGTATATGGGTAATTTCATCTCAAATCGTGTAAGAAAAAATAATGAGTCCTTAAAAAATTCTGAAAAAATTAATATATATATATATATATATATATTGGTGGAAAATGTGCGGCTAAAACAAAACTGCAAATTAAAACTACGGAACATGTTTTTCTTCTTGAGTTCTGGGCTTCGAAAGGGCAAAAGGTAGGTCTTGCCATTTTTGCAGTTTACACGAGTGTAACTTTTTGTAGTCTTAATGCACAGAACAGCGCACAAAAAGACGAGGACAGAGAAAAGGAACATGCACAACACACAAGCGCAGCATGTTCCTTTTCTCTGTCCCCGTCTTCTTGTGCGCTGTTCTGTTCAGCATCTCATCATACCAACTCGCCCAACTTACAACACTTTCGCATTTTTGTAGTCTCAAAACTTTTAGATTATTTTTCACAACTATTATAACTTCCCTTACTGCTTTAAAACTTGCTATAGAAGGGTTAAAGATCTCTAGAAGTGTGTGTTTTTTTTTTTTTTATATAAAACTTTCTTTTTTCATCGTTGACAGTAATGGGCCAAGTTTAATTATAGCTAGCTTTTGATGTAAAATTATTTAAGTCATACGAAACAAATCAAATAAAAGCTCGCATTTAAGTTTATTTAAAGATTACATTATTGTTAATTTAAGAGTGGTTTATATAAAAAAATAACAATGTAGTAGTAGTAGTGCTTTATGAAGGAAAGGCAGAGATTTTAACCCGAACGTCAGTCCTAGTTTGCTACTCTGCACCGGGGATACGGAGAGGGGGAAGGAAAGACATATCAGTGGGGTAGGAATATGAGGTGAAAATTGTCAATGAAGATGATTGTGATCTAGTGAATTATGTATGTAGTCTCATATAAAGTTCTCAGTCATTTAGAGTCTGTCCGAAAGTCCTGTGTTTCTTAGAAATCGTATTAGAGCCTCGGTGGCCTTCATAAACTGTTCGGTTGTGTCCCAGCTGCCAAGCACTTTAAAAGCGCTAAATGTTGTAATGTTTCTTGAAGCGTTTGGCGTTGTTCCTCGAACTCAACACACTGGCATAAGATATGCTCAATTGACCCCTCCACCTCACAGCTGGTGCAATCCCCGCAGATGTTCTGTCCTATTCGACAGAGGAACTGCGGTGTATATGCTACACCTAGTCGCAGTCGGTGCAGAGTTGTTTCCAGTCGTCTTGAAACTCCGGATGGAACGCGAAAGGTTCGTTGGGGGTCTAGAGAGTATAATCTCCGGTCGTGTGTTTTTACGTTCATCCAGTGTCCTAATGAAATTGTCTTTGCCAAGGCTTGAACTTTAGAGTTGCTGTCACTTTTGGAGTAAGGTATCAGAATTGGATCGGCACTGATCGTTGACTTCGCGGCTCTGTCTGCTGCATTATTTCCGGGGATGCCACAGTGGCCTCGTGTCCACTGAAGAGAAATCTGGTGGCCCTTCATGAGGGCTTGATGGCAGAGAGCGGATACCTGATAACAATGTAAGCTTCAGAAAAACAAAAGCTAAAAATACAAAATTCAACGCCATTTTAAAATAAAATAGTATTTTAATTTTTTTGCAATTTTTTTCATATGTAAAGCTTTTTATATGTTTTTATACATTCAATTAAATTTCTTTGACATATATGGTTTCATCATATTAAGCAGTGCGTTTGAAAATACCTATTTGTATCTCCATTCTAAGATAAAAAGGTATGGGGCGCTGCCAAACCTTTCACGTAATTATTATACATATACGCTTGAACGTGACTAATTGTACTTGTGATATCTAAGCTCATGAACAATTTAGCAAAACTGAGGTGCATCACTGGTACGTTAAGGTAAATAAAATATTTCCATGAACATTTCCAGCTTACTTATAAAATCTTAAAGCATAAAATTCAAGTTTCACAAACCTTCATGTCAGGCAATGAAGGGGCGAGATAAACTCTTCTAAGAAACTCAGCGGACCGAGTGCGGACTTTTGCTTTTTTCAAGCGGCCGCATTTTGACGTATACAGGTGAGACGATCGTTCTAAACTTTTTTTACTTTCTTTTTATTTGAGGCAATAACAAAGAATACAAATAAACATGGGAAATGCATAATATTACATATACCTTAGTATTATAAGCCCACAGTAACGCTTATGGGGATAAAAAAAAAGTGATATTAAAAGAAGCTAACATTTACTCTTGTGGATTCGCTCTTTTTTTATCACAACCCTGAAAGACTCGTTTTTATTTGGTGCCTTCATCCAGAAGCGGCAGGATTGAATGTTTTTCACAAGACTCAAAGAATTCCATTCCTCTTTCATTGTGTAACGGTATTGTGCGAGACTTCACTTTTGAGCAGTACAATTCCAGGCACTTTCGGGGCCACTACACGAGCAAAATCATCAGCACTTTCAATGATTTCCATTTCTGACGACCTGAGGTTGTGCAAGGGAACTTGGTGCTTGAGGACATCCCCCACGTCATTACACGCACTTTTGCCATGTCCCATAGCTTAAAAATCAACTTGGTCACTTCTTGTCTCCTCGCCTTGTGTTACAGTTGAAACCTATTTTTGAAATGACTAACCTCACCGTCGGAGATGTGGACACATTTTGTAAATGTCGGAATGTCTCTTTCCTGCCAATCTATCTGTGCGCAGAGTGAACAGTGCGTGTGCTGTATCGTGCACGATATCGTCGCTGACGACTCCGAAGCTGTAGATTGTGTGCTCCGTCGTAGCGATGCAGGTGAAGATAGGCACGGTTTGGGTCTTTTAGCATTGTACCGCTCGCGGAAGAATGACGCTCCAATTTTCCGGAAAATCAAAATGCAATACGATGGCACGAGAAGATGCTTCTTTTCTGAGCTTATAGCAAGCCGCTGAGCATGTCGGATGAATTAATGGGGGAAGTGCTTTCTTACGCAATTTCTTAGCTCATTGCAAAATGCGTTACTTTATATTTGTTTCTTTAGCAGTTCGCCAGATCCCCACAGAGCCACTTCTATTTATTCGTCTTTCTTGATTAAAGAAAGAAAAAATGCGTGCACGCTTACTGGCGTGCTTGGAGGGGCCGTCGCGTGAAATATGTTTCGCCACAGGTGCTCTGGTATCTCACAAACTACTGTGCAAACGCCGTATATGTGTGTAAAGCGCGAAACACATGTACGAAGAAACCGTCCGATCCGACGTCCGACCGCGCAATACGACGGTCGGAGGCGAGGGTTTTCAACGCTCTCCGATGCTACGAAAACCCTCTCCCCTCGAGGTCATTCCGGCAGTCCGCACGTCGGATCGGACGGTTTCGTCGTACATGTGTTTCGCGCTTAAATCTCATATCACAACGGCTTCACTAGGGTCAGTGTCCTGCCGCGGTCCTCCTCCCCCCCCCCCCCCCCCCCCCCCTCCCCTTTCCTTTCCTGCGCCAGCTCAACACCTCCTAGAAATAAGGCCGTAGCACTTCGAGTGGTTACGTCACAATGTCGGACAAGGAAGGCCATGGCGCCACTATGCGAGAAAATATCTGGTATCGGCGTGAAAAAAAATGTTTCTTGTCGAGCGGCGCGGGGTGTTCGTGCGCGTTTATACGACATCAATACACATTTTAAAAGCGCAGTCTCGTACGATTTATTATATAATATAAACGTAATATACCAAGGTTGAAAGTACCAAATTTATATTTATGATTATCCCCGTAACCGCGGGACTACGTGCAGTCCCGCAGCTCCCCACACTCTTCGAATGAACCGGCTCCGAGGCTCCGATGCGACATCTTCCCTCATACGGGCTCCGATTCTGGTAAATTTACGTTGTGTGTGAGCTGCTGACTGTCTCAAAAGGAACGCTGGGACATTTCAGAAGGGAAGGAAACTGAAAAAAAAAAAATCGTCATCGCCGCAGGGAGCGCACACGAGAAAGAGATGGGTCGACAACGTTAAGCCTTTCGTCCTGCTGCTGGTGCTCTCGTGGGTAGTTCTTTTAAAATGTGCACTTTTCTTTTTTTCGTCGTTTTTCTGTCGTACCTGCAGTCTCCGGCAGATTTTTCTTTTTTTTTTTTTTTTGCTTGTTATTACGGCATTTACGTGGATTCGCGGAACAAATCCTGCTACGGTTTGAGTGACGTGTGGCAACTATAGTGGGTGACAGTTCAAGAACGAAGTGTAAGCCCACCTCTTTCCACTTTAGTAGAGCGAATGCTGGAGAGGAGGCGACCTCCTCTCCACCGTTCGCTCTGCTGAATTGGAAAGGGGTGGGAGGAGCTTCCACTTCGTTCTTGACCTGACACCGACTATAGTCGACGTTGACACTGGTCGGTGACCTATCTCTCGACAGGGAGAGATCCAGTTCTTGAAGTTCGTGTTCAAATGTTGTCGTGATGGGTATTGTGGGAGGAATGGATACAATCGACATGTGAGAAACAACTTATTTACGAGCTTTCTTGGTCATGTAAAGCGCAAATAAAATGCTGCAGTCGATTTTTTTAAATCTCATGATAGAATGGAATCTCGTTCTTCGTCGTTATTTGTGTGCTATTGCGTCGGCATTTGTGAATATGCGTGGTAATATTCTAGTTTTTACTGGAAGGTAAATAGCAAGTTTGTGTGATTCAGGATATATTAGGGCATATTAGGATCTGAGAAACGCTTCACCCGCGTTTCCCAGATGAGTGCGTTATTTGTGCTTATGTATTTATTTATACTAATGTTATTATATTGCCTTTATCGCGTTTATCTTTAGTGTATTAAGGTAATAGTATTATTGTATACAAAATGGGTTATATATTGCTCTTTGGCAGCTCGAGCCCATAAGAGGGAGTAAATTAGTTTACTGTAAACAGTAAGTTTAGTACCCCTGCCACACAGAAAAGTTAATATAGTTCCATTAAATCATGTGGGATTTAATCAGCTCGCATTGTTGAGTGATTATACGAGCGGTCGTAAGCTGATTCGTCGACCCCATATTTTCATTCGATCGAAATTACATTATTTCTAATTCAGTGACTGCACGCGATAACATCGCTTACGTTATCGTAAGTGACACTTGTCGAGCCGTGTCCGCGTTGACTACGTCTACCCGATTTTTAACTGTGATTTGTATTGCTGCGTCTAATCACTGCGTGTCTCGCCATTTTGTCGAAGTATTTCTGTATGAAATATGCATTCCTACGGCAATAATTGCGTGAGTCAATGTTTTCGACTTAAAACAAGCATATTTTTCTATAGACGTTTTCAACGCATACCTCGTGCCATTTCGTACCGATTATTCAGCGGTGTAATGTTTTGCCAATGTAATAGAGTGTTTCTAAAGGCCCGTTCACACTCTTGCGACTGCTTGCGACCTCTTAAACCTAGGTTCCTTAAAACTTCTTAAACCAGAGAACACACTGGCGCCATCTATTGGGAAGCAGTGTAAACTCGGCGGTCCGGCATATTTTTTTTATTTCTCGCGCAATATCCTTTCTTTTTTGGCTCGAAAAACTTTTGTCAATGTTATAAACGAGCCTTTCTATGGGTATTACGCACATTTGACCTCGGAAATCCCGCAAAACCTTCGCTTTTGTGAAATGCAGTTCTAGGGTCACCGCATAGATGGCGCCACAATGTCAGTGTGTCCCCTCATTCTAGAAACATTTAAGAAGTTGTAAGAGATCTCGTCTCTCTCAGTCGTACTCGGTCGCAAGAGTGTGAACGGGCCTTTAAGGCCCGTTCACACTCTTGCAACCGAGTACGACTGAGAGAGACAAGACCGGTTTTTAATCCTCTTGCGACTTCTTAGGACCAGCTCCGCAGCAGCGCGCCTGGTCCTAAGAAGTCGCAAGAGGATTAAAAACCGGTCTGGTCTATCTCGGTCGAAGTCAGTCGCAAGAGTGTGAACGGGCCTTTAGACCCGTTGCTATGTGCAGCTTTCATTTTAGCTAATGAAGGCCCGTTCACACTCTTGCGACCGAGTACGACTGAGAGCGACTCCTTAGGACCGGATGCGAGGCAGCAAAGCTGGTCCTAAGAGATCGCAAGAGGCTTAAAAACCGGTCTGGTCTCTCTCGGTCGTACTCGGTTGCAAGAGTGTGAACGGGCCTTAAGACGCGCGTGTGTGACTAAAAGCGCGTCACGACGGTTGATCCACGCGCGTCGCCTTCGCTTCGACGCGCGCCCCCGATGGCCTTCCTTTGCGACGTCACGAGAAGATCTCTACGGCCTTATTTTAGGAGGTGTTGGCCAGCTGCACCCAAAGAAGTCCGCTCTCCAACCCTCCCCCCCCCCCCCCCCTCCCCTAAGCCCCCTCCCACTGACGCACAGATGGATGTAACTAGGGTGCCTACATGTTTCCGCTGCGGAGCGGCGGAAACATGTAGGCACCCTAGATGTAACGTCATGGGCAAAGCGTTTCCCAGATCCTAATATTTGCCATTTCACCAAAAACTAAAGAAGCTGCCGCATAATTCTTACCACAAAAGAAAGTTATCTTTGGGGGCTTGATAAAAAAGAAAAGCGTTCTCCTCCTCTCACTCCCCCCCCTCCCCCCCCCCCCCTCCTCTTTCATTAAACCCTCCACCGTTGTAAAAACGTGAGAGCAGGAAACGGAAAAACACCCATTTAAAAACGCGCGCCCGCTGCGTTCGGTAATTCAACCTTTTCACCAGTTTTGTTACCCTTCATCACCCGTAACTCCAGACTACTCCAGACAACCCCCAACCACACAAACGCCCAAAGAAACGGTGACGTCATCTATCGTCAGGCATGAATATCAGCCCGGCCTGGCTCAGCCCTATGAGTCCGAGAGATTTTCCCGTAGGTTTCGAATACGTTACCATTTTAGCCCTATGCTCGTTGTGGCGCTGATGTCGCACTGTTTGTGTCGTTTGTGTCGTTATCAGATACGTGCGTCGGCTGCTGCTACATTTTTCGTCGTTTGTTTCCTTCTCGGTAGGCTACTGAGCGTCCGCTACCTTGAACTGGATTGCAGCGTTTCTTAACGCGGGACTTTCCTCGGACCCTTCGTGTCCAGTAGACAGCCGTCGGGCTGCGTGACAGGGTCCACTGTGAAGTTTGTGCTCCGTACAACCTCCAAACATGGTGTGCTGCATCGTATCATGCGTGCTTATGCTGGGAGTACCTCTACTGGCCGCCTTCGTCGCCTGGCTGAAGTTTGTGGACGCCGACTTGACGCTCCTATTTAAGGCCAAGTTTGGCCGCTCAGTAGGTGAGTGTGCGCTCAAGTAGGAAGGAAACGTGTGCACGCTCATAATCGTGGGAAGCAAGCTGTATCGTACCGCGTCTCTGTCGACGCTCGCACGAGCGAGCAGCGATAGCGCTGTATGCCGATAAGAGACGTTTCCAAAAGGGTCATAAAAAAAAAAAAAAAAAATAAGGATTGCTGTCTGGGCGCTTGACCCCTACTGATAGATTGTTTTGTTATCTTTTTTATATATGCTTTAATGCTTACCTCATGGCTAGACACGAGAAAAAATTATCTACGATATGCCCCAGGGGAAAACTTCATTATTATTATTTTTTACGATAACTGAATAAATTTTTTTTTATAAATATGGTGTTAGTTTTGATATAGCTTGACTTTTTACGTTGTAGATGCTATATGCATGCAGAAAAAAACATGTTCTTGTGCACACGTGGGGCATGGCAACACACTTAAAAGTGTCTATACTATACTTTGTCTCACCTTAGTATTGACTAGTGCCACTAAATAAGCTACGCCGTAGAGTAACGACACTTGCCTATATTGTGGCTAAATATCATGGTTGCCAGTTTTCTGAAGCTTTATCTGAAATCACAGGAAACGCTTTTCCATCCTCCACAAATATTTAAACAGTTTGAGACAGAGCAAAGCAGTATTAAATGAGCTCCCTAGCACCGAATGTAATGCTGAGGAAGTCACATGTTGACGGCAGTTGCGTCTGCTCTGCACAGTACCAAAATGGCGACGCCCACAACACTGGGGGAACAGAGTGCCAATACTCTAAGCGCAGCTCATTTAGTGGCTCTAGTATAGACATTGTTAGCCGCGCATGCTAAAAGCATGAGCTAGTGCTGCAGTCAAGGCCATAGAATTGTTATAATGTACAGTGCTTGACGAAACGAAATGGACCAGCAGAGTGCGTGGCCTCGCCAGAGCCGCCGTATATTGGGAGAGTTTGGCCAATGGGCGGAGCAAAGACCGCCGCAAGCGCCGAATATTCCTCTTGCGGTTAAAGCGTAAACTAGAAGTGTGACACGGGGTCGACCAATCAGCAAGCTGCGAGGTCACAATATTGGAAACATTTAAATCGTGAAATAGAAATGTTCAATCTCAGCGTCTCGGTGACAATGGCGTCAATAGCAAATCAGCAGCAATGATCGCAACTACGCAGTTTGCTCTTGTTTGGAGCGCACATTAATTTATTCTGCCATCGAATGTGGACGTGACGAAAACCTCACATGCAACAAGTTTTCAACCACCCTTTTTACTCTGGCAACACTAAAACGGCTTAAATTAGTTAAGTCATATTTTTAGAGCCCACGATTGCTGCTCGGGGCTGTTTCGTGGCCTGTGGTTGGCCATGAGATGCTCGCCTGTTCAAACAAATGAATGGCCATGCTCTCCAAATATACGGCTCTGGGCCTGGCATATTTGACGGCAAGGACATCATGAATAGCATCTAGGACGACGTCGAGGATGAAGTCCTAGAGGACGACTTCAAGAATGACGCCTAGAGAATGACGTCGAAAACGACGCCTAGGACGACTTCAAGGACGATGCCAAGGACAGCGTTGTCCTCGAGCATACGATTGAGCGGCACATGCTCACGTCAGGCCCATGCATACCCGCGTCCCCACCTCCCACTGCGCCGCCAGCAGTTCGGCTGACCCCTTAGCAACGATGACGCCGTTGCTATGGAGCCAGATGACGCGTGTTTTTCGGTGGACAGACAATGCCGGCTTCGCTCCATGGAACAGTTAATGCTTTCGCATTAAAAAGTGACCACCACTCCCAGTGATCACGCTGTTTGTACTAAATAAACGAGTAGTGTCCTTGCACGTGTCTCCTTTTTCGCTATTTTCTTTTGTTATAAGTTACGGACAATATAACTTGACGTCTTGAAGGACAGATAAAATTGCGAGTGTAATGCAATTATTAAAGAAAGCGGTTAATCTTGAGATTCATGCTTTGTAGTAATGTAGTAATCGCCTATCGGAGGGATGGGGTTGTGCCCCAAGCACGAGCAGCTCCTGACTGCTTGGCTCAGCTACGTGCGTGTGCAATTCGCGGCACCGGATTGCACGGCTTCTTCTGGCAGGTGTCTCAGCAGGTATGCAAGGCTCCGCCAGTCCATTTCATTTCGTTGAGCACAGTGCCTAGAGGTTCAACTGGCGCTAGTGTCTATGCGACTTCCGGGAGGCAAATTGAAGCAGACAGCAACCTGTCTACCCTTGCGGTGCTCCTGTGCGTTCCTATGGGAAAATGTGCATGCATTTTTTCCCTTTGCCGAAAAATAACATGGAACACTTTTGTTATTTGAGTCCTACCAGATAGTATATGTATTATTGGGAAATGAAATGCGAACAGAGGAGCACGTGGCTTGCGGTACAGGCTGCACTGCCTGGAAGTAAGCCTAGGGGCGAGGGTGCATGGCCCATGTGTTTACGCCCTTCGCTCGGCGCTCCACAAGCTTCGGCAGTGCGCCTTCAAGCTCCTCCCCTCCTCTCCTCCTCCCCCTTCTCTCCTCCTCCTCCTCCCCCTCCTCTCCTCCTCCCCCTTCTCTCCTCCTCCTCCTCCCCCTCCTCTCATCCCCTATTCCCTTCTCCTCTTCCCCTCCACCTCCCCTCCTCCACTCCCCCTCATCCTCCCCCTCTTCCTCCACCCCTCCCTGTCGTCCTCCTTCCTGCGCGGTGCATTATGGGAAATGTCCCATAATGCTCTTTGCAAGGAGGAGGGAAGGAGGGGAGGAGCTTGAAGGATGAGGGGAGGAGAAGCAGGGATGGGGAGGAGGATGGAGGAGGTATATAACCTCCCCTCAGTACCCTTCCCTCCTCTTCCTTGAGAGCTGCGCTCTAATTCGGTGTTACAGGGTGTTGTAAACGTCTTTCACTTTTTGCTTACTCTCGTCCCCAGCCACCTGGTAGGCATATCCGGTATGGGCGACGAAAAAATAATAAAACATTCTACCTACAAACAGTAAAAAAAATAGAGGGGAGACAAAACGAGAATGGTTCATGCTTACACTTATATCCTAAATGAATTCTGTTGGCGTGGCGACGGCAAAACAATGCTTTCATCCATACTGGAAGGGAAAATATTTCAAGATGGCGGCACCCTTGTGAAGTAGGTCTATGGGCAGTTCAAGATATCTTTGGCTAGTAATCCACATACACCTTTGGAATGTGATTTGTTCTTTCAAAAGTATCCAGAATAGTACACTATTGTTTACCGTCTCTTGACTCACCTGCAGTTTTGTACCAGCTGAGGTTATGACTCTTCATTTATTTTTTACAGACACACTCAAGGGCAAGGTGATATGGATCACCGGAGCTTCCAGCGGCATTGGAGAGTACCTGGCCTACGAGTTGTCCAAAGTGGGCGCACGTCTGGCGCTTTCGGGGACCAACATTGAGAACCTGAACAAAGTCAAGGAGAACTGCCTAGGTACGGTCTTCTCTCGAGATGCTAGCAGACACCCAGAGTGAGATTGAAGGGTTCAGATGGTATTTTAGCTGAGCAACTAATTATTCCTACTGTGAACAACAAATGTATAAGCAACAAATAAGAGGCATATCCTTTGTATTGTCTCTCACAACACGAATATAATCCAATTTAATGTCCCGGAGGATGAAAAACAAATATAGAGGAATCGATTTTATTTCCTTCATACTGTGTTTGTTAAAGTGATATATCATAGAGAGTGCACTGCACGTTACAGTGCAAACATGACAGTGGTGCTCGAGCACCGTTCCACATACAGGATACATTTAATATCTTCTGTAGAGCTCCATCTCCTTACCTGCCAAGCGCCCCGGACTTAACTGTATAACATACAAACTCTGACCGTTTGTATGGTTGCACGATCGACACGAAAGTCTCTCTGAAAACTAAGGCTGGGCACTTGGTCGATTAACCTACAGATTAATCTATGAATGCTTTCAATGTGATTAATTCTTTTAACTGCTTAATCGGTTATATTTTGACAAACAAAAGACATAAGAAGTTAATGCTTTCATCAAGCAGATGTGAACGAGTACACCTTGTTTGAAAGCAAACCTACCATAAAATCCTGAGAAATGCCCCACCTGTGTAAGGTAACCCACCCCTTTTTTGGGGGGCTTGATTTGCTATTTACTTTTAAACACCAAAGATAGCTCAATCCTAGTAATCGTAGCGTTCGGATCAATGATGACCTTGGCATAAATGCGTCTAGTTAGCTTTGGCAGGACATAAGTGAGCATTGCTGATTATGAAGTACAGTCATCTTTGCTTCATTGCCGCTCGCCGCGATGACAAGTTTGACAGAGACCCATGATCTAAAAATAGCATTATTTCAACTTTTCTTGATTGCACACCTAAAGTTACCCATTCCTTATTTTCACCCAATTGTTTCTCACTTTTACGTGGGCTATCTCTCGAGATTTTACAGTAGGTGAAATTCTGACCTAAACTTAACTATAGGAGCAAGATTTGTAACTTCAAACAAGTAGAGAAGGTTATACATATCCCACGCATGCGTGTGAGTAGTACCAGTTTTGCACAGCAGAGACCATTGTGAACTGTCAAAGGAACTTGCTGTTGCCGGAAAATATCAACAAACCTTTTTGCTTCCACGTTGAAGTAATAATTTGTAAGTGTTAGTGTCTTTTGACTGTGCTCAACTACACATCAAGGCTGATTTAAAATTCAAAAATCTACATTGCACCGTTTATCCAGTGTCCAGCAAAGGCAAGAAAAGTAATTTTAACTTTTTTTTTCCTTTATTATGCATGGGAAGGAATGAAACCGATTAACCAATTAATTAGTTGATTAGGGGGTGGCAATTAATCGGGTTAAACTTTTTAATCGACGCCCAGCCCTACGGAAAATAGAGAAATGAAAGGCGTTCAGGGTTTCATTTCTATTTCCAAGCGGAAGAGACGGCAGAAACGGAGATGGCAAAGAAATTTGTTGGTTAGGTTTTAATCCAGAACCTTAGGTTACGTGTTACGTAGAAAAATGTTTGAACAGCAGTAGAGGCTTTAATACACGACGTTTCGGGAAGAGACTTCCCTTCTTCAAGTGTGTATTTTCTGCACACTTGAAGAAGGGAAGTCTCTTCCCGAAACGTCGTGTATTAAAGCCTCTACTGCTGTTCAAACATTTTTCTACGTTTACGACTTTCTTGCTGAAGACTTGTTCATTAATACAGTTACGTGTTACCTAAAGGGGTAAGCCGAAATAACCACCGAGGCTAACCCTTTGCTTGCTTTAGAGGACTTCTTTCCAAACTTATTCTTAGCTTTGGTCTCCGTGAGATCATGGCACCGCTTTTTCTGCCATACAACCACTGCCAACTTGGGCACCAGGTGCTTGTAGCTCAGCAAGGGTGGTGCTCTAATCTGATTAAGCTTGACTGTGGTGGATTGGTTGGGCCCCTTAATTTTAAAGCTAGTTTTCTTCTTTTTCGTAGTTCCATCCAGCTGGCATTTCAGCTTCCACGTAATAGAAGCTGAAGCACCACGTGGAGCCCCCCTCTAAATCAGCCACTGCCACACATGCGCTCGTTTTGCCTTCCAAGAGGACTTTGATGACGTTGAACGCAACAGGGGACTAGATTACATTTATCTAGATGCGTTTAGGAGAAAAGAATAATGTTACAAGCATCTTTCACGAGCCTGACATCGTCGTCTTCTGTGGCAGCGAATGCACTAATGACTGCAGTTGAAGGGATTGTTGGCCACACAGCATTAATTCCCGAGGTGGCCGCTAGGGAGCGCCACCCCTTGATCTCCTCCCCAATTAAAATGAGGAGAAACATTGTATCAAGTTGTTTCGTACAAATATGCGTGATGGTATACACTTCATTTTTTCTACAGCGGTGTGAGGGATGCATCACACTTCTTCTTTTAAGCAGTATTCTTAGAGGTACAAATTGCACTTTGTGGTATGTTATCCCTTAGAAATCTTAGTACTGTTAGTTTGCTGCTGTTTGAAAGCTTGTGTACCTCTTCAGGTACACCAATCACAGCTGGGTGAGAGAATGCCTGTGAATTTCTCTCTTAAAGCTGGTTCACACACCTGAGTTTGACTGATCGAGAGCGTCACAATCACTCTTGACGGCCTATGACGAGACGACACACTCGTGCCATCTATCGGATAGTCCTGAAACCCATTCAGTCTGCGTGTAACTCTTCCGAATATTCGAGAGTAGGTATTTGCAAGATCAGGGCTTTTCACCATCTATGAAAAATGGTCTCTTACATTGTCAGAATCATTTCAAGCCTGTCGTGATAGAGTGATGAGTAAGCGAAGTGCTCCATGGTTACCCGATAGACAGCACGAGCATGTCATCGCGTCGCAAGCCGTCACGAAAGGTCGTAGCTCAGTCAATCATGGTCAAACACAAATCTGCGAGCCAGTCTTTATAATGTTTGTGTTACTGGAAGTGTACCGCTTCCTATAACGCAAGTGTTCCGAAGCACGGGTCGTCTAATTGCGCATTCCTTGTTCTGTTCCACCGGCCACTCTAGCGTTGGGGAAGAGCAGAGGGGCCGAGGTGCTGACCGTCCCATTCAACATCTGCGACTTTGGCTGCCATGAAGAGCAGCTGAAGAAAGTGCTCGACTGTTACGGCAAGGTAGGCCACCTAGTTTTGTATGGGTGGCTGGAATTGAAGTCCCATGAGTTAATGTTCGTCACAAGACGTCCAGTGAGATTTTGAGATTCCCAGAAGCATTAGTTTGTGAACGTTTCTCGGCGGTTTTAGTGTAAATTATGTTATGTGTCACATTTTCTACGCTCATACAACAATGTGTCAAGCTCGTACAATCATTTTTTTCCATACCCCATGACTGACAGGTTCTTATTGTGCATGGGCAAAACATCCTAGTGCACTGCAGTAGAATGTAAAGGCACGAGCATTCAGTAAAGCCAATGTCCAGGCTTTGTTTGTTGAAGGGCATCATCATATTGATAATCGTGCGAGGCAGCTGGTTTTGTCGAGTCACAGAAATGTCGAAAATAAAGGTTTGGTTAATGTATCTACAAATTAACAGAAATTGTACTAGAGTGTGTTTACATTTCTTCGGGCACATTGTTCCTCTTCCATTTTGTCTGAAATAAGTTGATGACACTAGCACGACTCACTCGTGCTAGTGTCATTGACAAAATTGGCCGCAGACACGCTCGAATCGCGAGGCTTCAAGCACTTCTGGGGAGGCACGCCGGGCAAGGAGCGCTCTTCCTTGGCCGCACATTTGATTATAATAAACAAGTACCTCGTGGGAAAAATTAAAACTATGCAGAAACTTAACATAAAGTCTATATCTAACCCCCCGATGCATTGGCAACAAGCACAAACCTCCCAGACATTCACAAGAGACCAGCAAAAGACATGAAAACCAAAACCGAAACCAGAACAAGCCTTACCGACGCGCAGTTGTTGACGTTCCGGGCTTACTTTACGGATTGTGGCTGTCAGAACTGAAATGCAATGATTCGACTCACTCATGCTCAACAAAAAAATCGACCGCAGACGGCCTCGAATCGCGAGACTTCCAACGCTTCCGAAAAGGTGCACCGCGCGACGAGGACACAATGTTCGCAGCACGGAGTGCCCTTCCTCGGCTGCGTGTTCGGTTACGATAAATCGTAGTCTCATGGGGGAAAAAAGAACCACACGGAAACTGGAACTAGAGTGTCCATTCTAACCACCGGATGCCGTGACTTGTCCAGAAACGCGTCGGAGGCTTTGCAATAGACCTCGCAAATCGTCAAACAGAGTTGACCGATTTTGACGGGCACGGTACAGAAAGCGTTAAAGGTTGGAGCCTAACAGGCAAGCTGACTAAACAGTAGAGGTTGGTTTACGCACTTGTGTCGAGTCCGACCGAGTGCGACTGCAACGGCTTGCGACGTATGGGTTGCTATGGTGACAGCTCCGTGGGGTCCTACAGAACGGGGTAAACAGTAGTTTTGTTGGAGCCGACGCGGCTGTTGCCATAGCAACTCGTATGTCTCGAGCCGTTGCAGTCGCACTCGGTCGGACTTGACGCAAGTGTGTTAATTGCCCTTGACTGTCTATGCACAGCTGGACATTCTGGTGAACAATGCGGGTCGGAGCCAGCGTGCCGCCTTCGAGGAGATCCCCCTGGAGGTGGACAGGGAAATGCTCGACGTGAACCTGCTTGGACCCGTGTGCCTGACGCGCACCGTGGTGAAGCACTTCAAGGAGAAGGGCCAGTACGGGCACGTTGTGGTCACGAGCAGCGTGGCCGGCAAGATCGGTGAGTGTGGGTGGGCAGAAACGCCGTGCCATGTGTGGGGAGTGCGTTGCAGGTTTTTTTTTCAGAAAGTCTGGTTCAGACATTTATGTTCAACCCTGCTCAAACGCGTCACATTTTTTTTATGATTGCTTGACACACTGGCACCGTCTATCTGGAAGCTCCAGAACACCTCTCACCCACTTGTATATTTTGATAAAGGGAAGGCCAGCTTTCGACATGAACCGCAGGCTGCAGACGCCACCATTACCCCTTTCTAGTTTTCCAACAAATGCGTGTGCAGGGCAGGCAACATCCTTATGTTGAGACTGCTCACCTCGCTCTTAATCATGCTGCTTTAGCTGCAACTTTGAAGGTTGTGTACTACTTGATTTTTGTTTGAGGAGAATTCTTTTATGGTGTTTCTGAATCTGCTTGGAATCTCCAGAATGCAACTGAAAGAAAGTGTTTTAAGGTAATGAAATTAAGAAAATGTCCTCACGAAAATTGGGTTGTTTATTTTATAGTACCCTAAAATACAAAATACTTCGAGGCTGCATCGTCAATATCGATACATAGCCAGGTGGTGCTTACGGCGCTTTAATACATATGCATGGTGCCAAATTATAAATCCCTGGTTACACCCCCCCCCCCCCTTACTTAATGCCCGTGAAGTAAATAAATAAATAAATAAATAAATGAATGAATGAATGAACCCCCCCCTTCCCTTCCCTCTCCTCCCCTCCCGTCCTCAAGTTGTGGGGGGTCTCAGCCATCGCTCTATTGTATCTAAAGACTCTATCAAAGATACATGTAGATCTTTGACATCGCCCTGCCCTGCTTGACAGCACTGAGTTTGCTTGCCTCACTATGCTTAAAAGGCCACTCCGTTCGAAAGCGAAACCAAAATAAAAGACTGGTATATCACTTTAGTGGCACGAAATATGATCGTAGCCGAAATATTATGCCAAAGTGAAGCCGCATACTCAAAGCCAAATTTAAAGATACGACCAGCTGATCTTTAGCGATTGACAGTGGGTTAGCCTTAGGTCAAGGACCACTGGGCGACGCGTACCGCAGCACCCCTCTGACGTCACGTCGCGGGTGAGAAGCGGTGGATTTCGCACACTGTACCATGCACTGCAGCACCACGGTAACGTCGTGTTGCGGCTGTACAGCTGATGATCAGTGTTGCCATCCCTCTGGCAGATAGTTTCGGTTTTGCTGTAGACGCCCGAAACCAAACTTTGAGGCACGGTATTTATAAAACTACTACACACAATATAGAGAAAAAAAAGCTTGCACCTTGCAATTCAGGCACGCCGCTAAATTCGAAAATATTGAGCGGAGTTATTAACGGGGAAGCAGACCTGGGAAGATGGGGCAGTTAATATGTATGAACGGTAGAAACATTGGTTCAATTGTCTATCTTGGAGTGGTAGAATCATTGGTTCAAGCGTCTCACTGATCAGAGAGGCTCTTTAGAGCCTCTCTGATCAGTGTGAGCACGGGTGTCTATTTCCTTTATGGAGTTGGGAAAATTTGTTTCAAGACTGGTACGTAGTTATAACTGTTCACATAAACCACAGCAGCAAAGAAAAAAAAGTGTGTTATGATTTGACATTCTGGGAAAGTTTACACAACTGTAAGACATCAACAAGAAAAAAAAAATTAAAATTTCCTTCTGAAGCTAACATGTCTGCGAGTCGCAGTTACCCTTTATCACCGACTACTTGCCGCGACGATACAGGATGCGGACGCCATATCAGACTGTCTTTCAAGTTTTGGGTTCTGATTGTAGTGATGCAAGCATGTTTCAAGGATCATACAAAGATTTTTACAAGTTATGTATTATACTGCCATGTACTACATTTAGTGGTATCACCCCGTACATTTAGGTAGTGTGTTTAGTGGGAACACTGCTCTCAGCACATGACTACACGCTTTGTCATGACACCCCTACCTTGAGGTCATACTTTGAGGTATTCGTCTTTATATCTGCTCCAGCTACGTGTTTATTGAAGTTATTTTTCCTAATTATTTGCTTCCTCCTCGATTACTTCCAGGTGCCCCATTTTCAGCGACGTACACTGGTTCAAAGCACGCACTTCAGGTAACTGAGCTTTATGTTTATTTTTCCAACATGAGTACTTCTTTAAAACAAAAGACAGCATGTTTGGATCTGTCTTGTTTTTGATGCCCGGAAAATAGTTTCTCGTGCTTTACTTCGTGAAACCTGCGACCCACAGTTTGCACCAGTCAGGACTGAAATCCTCGTGAATTTACGAATGAACTAGGCAACCTCCAAGCACAAGTTCAACAAACATGTGTAATAGGACAACACGCGGGCCAGCTTGGCCCTCGACCGAAGTGACTCCGGGTAAGCGCCGAACCACAATATAGCCGCTCAGCGTGGTGTCTCCTGGTGGCCACCTTAAGTCCATGGCACTAGCTGTCACCACGACAGTTGCCTGGTTGCCTTCCTGGGTCGCATAAGTTATTAGGTTGCTTAGAGGAAACTTGGCTAGAAACATGCACATTCTGACAGAAACCAACCTCTTATCCTAATCTAAAACTTCAACTCTTTATGCAGCTGTTTCTTCCTTTTTTTCATTGTCATCGTTATCATTGGTTCATTTTGTGTGCTCATGAACAGCTAATTGCTTGGATTGGGACGCACAAAAAAAAACATTGCACATTTTGAGGTGTCAATGCTCGTTCACCGATGTCGTTACGCAATATTTACTGTGGGTCATGAAACTAGCAAAGGCTGTAATTGAAGGGGTACTGCAATGAAACTCTGGCTCCTTCTTTTATTGTCTTTATGTCAACCACGGTCTGGCCGCACCACTGAGACATCAATTGTTTGCTTGAAAAGACGCCAAAACATTATTTAAGACAAACGACCCGATTACCAGATTACACCCGATGGGCATTCCCAATTGTTGTTACGTAATACTTCCCATAAAAGCTGCGCCTCTTCGCAAAATAATGACGGCAAGCTGCGCGCGCACGAGACGTGTCGAATTTGGTTGAACCAGGTTTCCCTTCTCTCCGGCACCTATTTAATTCCTGCGGGGGGACAGGGAGCTGGCCTCTCGAACGGCCAGGTCGTAACACGTTGAAGCCACCAAACGGAGAGGCTTGCGACCATGCCAGCCTTGCCGTTGCCTTACCCAGGAAGTTAAAGACGACGTCATGAGCGCTCCGGAAGCGCTGGATATCCCAAGACGCGTCGCACTCTCCGACGGCTGCACTTTCAAGCGCTCGCTGGAGTCGACCATTTGGAACAAAAATTATAGCCGTCCGTTCAGTATACAAATGTGCGATTGTCATTAGGAGATTTTGTTGATTGTGTTAAATGTGTTTCTAAAGGTGAGAGGTCTATTTCAATTTTCATTTCAGTATCCGCTTAACAATAGGAAATAGCGGTAGCACCAAATCACAACTAAGGAATGTAATGTACAGTAGGCAGATGAGTGAATTGTAGAAATAGAATGGAATATTTTTTGCGAAATTACCGAAACGCAATGCTGGCAGCTTCAGTATTCCAACTTAGGGTCTCCTAATTACCTGTCAGGTGCGCTAACCCTTGCATCCTTCTGCCCAAAAGTAAAAAGGAAACAGAAGATAACAGGAGAGCGTGGCGGGAATCAAAGTCGGCGGGCAGCAGAGTTGAACGCTGGGGCGAGACTGACTCCGGCTCGCTACGCAGGGCCCCTTTTGTACATATGTGGGCTTCTGGAACAATCGGCCTAGAAGATTCAGCGCGTAGAGCATTCTGACCTAGAACAAACAACACGGTTCTTGAAATTACGAGAAATCTAAATTGAAAGAATAAATAAAAAGACGCGGCGCTCCCAGGAATCGAACCCTGGGCGATTCCTGGGAGTCACAAGAGTCAAGCGCAGTAACCACTCAGCCACCGAGGCGCTCGCTCGTTGACGCGCGTGACAATATGATGCTTGTGGCACATGGTACGGGCTAGGTGCGCTCCAGAGGCCCTCTCACTTTTTGTCCCACCACATATGCATGCATGCTTTCTTGTTTGTGTGCTCTGGAAGACTATAGCATCACCGGCGAGAGTCAGGAGCCTAATCACAGGGCATTTTCATCATCTTATGGGATCTGTAAAGGGGATGTAATGCGGGTGAATGAACCGTATTGATAAAATGGAACAATTGTTACGAAGCCGCCGAAAGACAAAATTTTTGGCGGCACCAGGATCCAAACTGAGGGTCTCTCAGGTAAAAAGACAAGGTTGTTTGGTGCAGCGGTTAGCATACCCGTCGGGTATGCTAACCGCTGCACCAAACAACCTTGTCTTTTTACCTGCACACCATGTGGCACAAAGATTTTGGTCGTGTTCTGGATTTTGTTCGGGTTCATTTTCTCCCGCGATTCCTCGTCCTTTCAGCACCCAGGAAAAGGAACCATGAAACAATATTTTGGCTTTGAATTTTACTGGTGCAACATGGTGTTGAGGCATACGGAACGCCCTGAATAAGGTGCTACTACAGTCGCCGACCGATTTTTCGGACGCCGATAATTAGGAATTGTTCGATATTCCAAACATTGATGGAAAACCGTGACTTAACCAATTGAAGTAGTACATATTAACGACCAGTTTTTCGGATCGTTTGCAGCCCGAAAGCTTAATTGTTTGGACTAAAGTATGAGTGGCAGCCGCCAAGAGGCTGCCATCTTGGATTTTTTCACTGGCTTGATCGTGGGCTTGGCTTGATGGTTCAGGTGGATTTGGATAGGTTTGGCAGAGTACTATTTTAATGCTGCCTAACCAGCCACTAAATGTCCTCTGGTGTGCATTTTTTTTGTTGCTTCGCATCGTCATTATCATTATCGTCTTGGTTTCTTTGTTTCGTCGATTTTTCATCTCCAACCAAAGCCAGTCACTGTTTATAAAGTGTGGAGTACGTCTTCGCACCTACATCTTGCGGTTTTTGACCTCAGGCAGGCCCCGCCTCTTGCACCTCCGCCAGATGCCCCGAAGAAGTGACACAAGTACTCTACAATGACGCTGGAGAAGAAAGCGGCAATTCTAAAGCTTCTAGATAATGGATGGACGCAAGCCGACGTGGCGAAAGAGTTTCAGCTGTCCAAGCAGACGTCATCCGACTATGTGAAAGACAGTGAAGAGATTTTGTCTGCACTTGACAGCTTGCACAACAAGTACCAAAAGAACGACCGAAAAGGAGAACATCCGGCCCCAAAGGAAGCTCTGCAACTTTGGCTTAAAGAAGTTTTTTCCAGGAACCTTCCAGTTTCAAGTGACACCCTCAAACAGAAAGCAGAGATTCTTGCTCTGAAAATGAACATTGTGAACTTTAAGTTCACTGATGGATGTTTGCGTGGCTTTAAGAAGCGACATGGAATTTCGTTTAAGAAAGTGTGCGGCGAGAGTGGAGTCGTTAACCAGACCACTGTCGCGGACTATTGCCTGAACAAGCTAAAGGCGTTACTGCAAGAATCTTCCCCCGAAGATGTTTTCAGTTGGGACAAGACCGTCCTATTTTTCAAAATGCTACTGGACCGGACACTGTTTTGACAGTGACTCCTGCACAGGAGGAAAACACAGCAAGGAAAGAATCATTGTTATGGTCGGGGCGAAAGCGGTGGGCGCCGAGAGGTTGCTGCTCCTCCTCTCCGGTAAGGCAAACAACCCCAGGTGTTTTGAAGGGATGAAAAACCTTTCCGTCGACAACAAGAAAGTCCCTTCGTCGTTGTCGGCTCGACAAACGATTCTAGGAGTTTCAACGATCTGGAGGAGCTTGCCATGTGGTATTCCCGCAACACCAAGCCGTGTATTACGCACTGCTTGTTTGAAGACTATTTGTGCCGTCTAGACCGGGTGTTCGAGCATCGAAAGCGACGTGTGGTGATGTTCGTCAATAACTGCAGAGCCCACAGCACTGTGGACAACCTTAAAGCCGTCCGTCTTGAATTTTTGCTCCTTAACACTACAAGTCTGCTCCAGCCAGTGGACCAGGCGGTCATTCAAAATATCAAAGTCCACTATCGTGCTCGTCTGCCTCGCTGCACGGTCCTCTGCTTCGACAACGGGAAGGGCTATACTGTGAACTTCCATGCAGCAATCAAGATGCTGACGGATGTGTGGAAGGCCGTTCAACCATCGACAATTGCCCACTGCTTCAACCACGCAGGTTTCTGTTCCAGTGAAGAGCCCCTAGCTGATAACGCAAGGCTGGACCATCAAGAGGCCGAGGACGTCGCCAGAGCAGTGGATGTCGGCGAGTTTCTGTTCGCCAACCTGCTCGACAGTGGAATAAACATTCCTGATGCTGCTACATTCCGTGCATTTGCAGACCTCAACAAAGACCTCAAACTGTGCGCAGAACTTACGGACGACGAAATTGTGCGCCAAGTCCTCGCACAACCCGAAGAAGACTCGGACACCTCCTCTGACGACGACGATGACCGCCTGCAGCCATCAACAGCGGACAACAAACGTGTTAACATTGCTGTCTAATGTGCACAGTGAGGATATGACGCTGGTGCAAATACAAGTGGACGTGATTGCCCGCAAGCAGAACATAAAACAAGGTACACTTCGTGACTTTTTCAAATCCGCTTAGGCTCAATAAAGCCAAGTATTTAATCTACGGATTTCGGGCTGCTTCATTATTTGGACGCTTTTTCGGTCCCCACAAAGTTCAGAAATTCGGTCGGCAACTGTAATAGTCATATCTTATAGTATACTGACCCTATTAATAGGGATACCCCACTATATATAGGGTTGTTCGTTTTCGGGTTTTATATTTTTTCAAATTCGGGGGGTAAAAATCGGGTGCTATTTTTTAAGCTGATAATCGGGGAGAAATCGGGTTTTTTGTGGAAACATTTCGAAATTTGGGTTTTTTCGGGTTAAATTTACAAAAGTACTCGGTAATACAATCTTTTTTTTTTTTTAGTTTGAGCCGATCACGAGCTTTTTAGTGCTTACGCGTTAAATTTAGGAGTCTGTTTCAAGCTGGTAACAACAGGGTTTTTCAGCTCCGATTGCCGTCAGTCGCTTCAAAGGAATCTCCGCCCACGGAATCCTCCTCTCCCTCGGGTGTCAAAAAAACCCTGACCGTTCGAGGGACGGTCGTCTTCGATCAGATTTTTCGCTATGGAATAAAACTGTGAAGTTTTCCCGATGTGTTTACGCGACTGACTGACTCTGCCGTTCTTCGTGAGGAGGGTTGGACCCAGAGAGATGGCCATGCTACCCGAAAGACCCTGCTGGGCGTCGACACCTCAGGGGTTGGAAGGGGATTGATAGTGCATTTCACAAGCTGCGTGCAGCAGGGCCAAAGCTATGTGGCGTGCCGAGGCGGTTCCCCCTGCACAGCGGGGGGATGGAAATGACCCTCCGAGGCCCCAACACCTATTGTCGCTTTTCCTCAGCCTGCCTCCGTAGAATGTCACAGTGAGTTAGGCACGCTTGTAGGGGGGTGGCTGAGAGTCGTGTGGCATCCATAGTGCTGCACGCAGCTTGCGAAATAAACTATAGGTCACCGTTGTACCGAGGTAGGCTAGCTAGTGTGTGTGCACCGCAAACTTCGTGCGGCGTAAAAATAAATAGGTTGGTTATGTGGTTTTGGAATTCGGGGAGAAATCAGGTTTAACCCGATTCTCCTGAAACATGTTTGGGGTGCAAAAATCTGGTAAAATCGGGTTCTACTCGAAAGCAAACAACCCTATATATGTAGGCAATCCAACATATTTGGGGATGAACTGGGTAAATACATGCATTTTTGTTTTATCATTACACACAGCTCACATTATGGATGCCTTTTGGGGGGACGGTTATGGTTTCAACTACTAGTGGCCAGCCCCAAAGCAGCCACCGTCGGCGGTTAACAAATTTTTGCCGGCTGCACGACACTGGCTCCTTTAGCAGAATGACTTTTAGCAGAAAGGGCATCTATAGTCAGTTACAGGTTAAGAAGGTAGCGGCAAATGCCCCTCAAAGGGAATCAGATATCCCTCCGCCACCTTTGCATCCAATAGCGTCCCACCGTTTCCGTGACGTCGCGGACAACGCGCGAGGAGGGTCTTGCCTTTCTGTACATATTTGCTTTATCTTTCCACTTTGACTTAGCACTGTGGAAGCCACGAGAGGGAGATTAGAGTTCTACCCCACCGACGGAAACAAATACGACTTTCGGGGATTAGCTTCCCCCCCGATGGATACAAAGGCTGCTTTCAGGGGCTCGGTTCCCTCTCCGATGAATACAAAGGTCGCTTTCGTAAAAAGTGGGATCGGAGACAAGTGGGAATCCATTGAAGCGGAACAAGGAGCGTTTCCAGTGAACTCTTCTTTCGACTGCGGAGAGATTTGAAAAGGGCGCATCACACTTGTGGGAGGAGCTTCTCCTACCTTCTTGACTTGTAACCGACTATAGTAAAGTTGACCTCCAGGGTGCCGGCGGGCACAGGCACAAGGGGTGTTGAATGCGACTTCCGATTTGCAGGGCTACTTCGAGTGTCTGCGGCTGGAGGGCGTGATCCTGGGTGGACTGGATGTCACCCTCACCTGTCCCGGCCCTGTTTTCTCGAGAGTCCGCGAGAGGGCCTTCACCGCCGTTCCCGGCCAGGTTGGTGCCTCGCCCCAATCTCGCACCCTGTTTACGAGACATCCGAGAAAAGTGTGACTCGAGGCACTGTAAGAGATTGCCACACGTTCACCAAACTTAGCAGACTGTGTTCAGGGCCCTCAGTAACGTGACAGCGGTCACGGGACTCGACATTGTGTGACCACGTCGCACGGTGCAACATGACTTAGTGTCACCTGCCACTGTGCCATCACACGACTCGAGATCGCCCGACACCACAGTGCATTGCCGAGTCAGGCGACACCACTAAATTTCTCGCGCCCCATTTGTGGGAATGTACATATTGCCGAAAACGCGCTGCACGTCCTGTTTCCCGATTGTTTGTAGGACTAAGGCGAACAATGGGCGGATTCGATTTACCCATACCAGCCTGCACGGGTGCGGAAAAGTGTGGCGCAGTTAAGCGAGGTGTAGGGCAGCGTACTTCCAGTTGTGTCTCGAGGTAGGCTGCGCTTGTACATCGAATATTGACTGTGCGCACAGAGTGAGGCGGGTGCGCGAACTGCGAGTAAATCGAATGCAGCAGGCGACAATTGGGCCAGTTGGTAGTTCGTCCGAAGTACAAACGGTGCAACGGCACAGACCGAGTTCTAGGAAAGGGTCTCGTTCTACTAAAGTATATATAATTTTTTAAACCGATCGTTACATGGCAGACGTTTAATCTGGGACGCGACGTCGGCGTCGGTCTTGGCTGCCAGTCCCAAACCGTCTCTCCTAGATGTTCTGGTAGTGCTGGGTGCTTTACCCATAGCCCTTCACTCTGTGTGCACCCTGGCGGCTCCTCAGCCGAGTTGCCCGATAATGTGTAGGTTGGTGCACGGTCCTCCATGCGTCCTCCTCTCCCGGCACTTCCATGCAACACGTCCCTCCCTCGGCCGAAAGGAGAGTGGCGGTCCCCAAATGGGGGGGGGGGGACATGGGGGGCGTCGGCTTTCGTCGCGCGTGGGGTGTTCCGAGAACGCTGTCTGGGGCATGTGTCAGTGGAGAGGAATGTGTGGCCACCGCTACGGCTGTCAGGCGCACACCACAGAGTAAAGGAAGACTGACGAACAACGTTGCAGTCGTCTGTCAGTCATTTTTTACTCTGTCCCCGTTGTTGCACCGTTGATACTTTTAAAGGGGAGGTGCAACAATATACAGTTGGAAAGTTCTTCACCTTATGCGTGCTTACTGGTACTAGTGAGACCTAAGTATGCTCGCAAGCAACTCCATTTGTAATTTCAAAAATAAAACTGAGCATTTTCTTATTTTATAATATTTTCTTGACAGAGCTTGATGACGTATTGTTTGGAGGTCGCAGTGTATCCGAGCAGCGATTTTTAAATTCAGCTCGTAGATTGGACCCAACCATTGCGTGAGCACTCCATTTGGGCTCGCAACAATCAATGGTTCGACAAGCATTCGTGCAGTGGTTTTTTCTCAGTCGCTCCGATGATGACAATAGCCAATCCCTAACAATGTCTGGAACTCGACATACGTCCTTGTGCTCTGCCAACCCCAGTGCGGGGCTCTTGATTAACATTTGTGCCATATAATTGGTTCCAGAACACGTGGCCGCTTGTTCTGGCTGCGAGCTGAGAGGAAGAACACTGCTTGTCTTAGAGCGGAGCTCTTGGGCGTCCTTTTCCGCATATAGTGGTGCCGCCGTGGGAGGGGGGGGGGGGGGATATGGAGGAAGGGGGTAAGGTATGCAGGATCAGGAGGGGAGGTTACAGAGGAGGAGGGGAGAAGGGTACGGAGGAGGGGCATACCCTCCCCCACCATGGGCTCCCCTCCTCCTCCTCAAGAGCTGCACTCTAATTTTGCATTACAAAGATTTGTAAATGCCTTTCATTTTCTTCTTTGATTTTCTTTTTTTTTTCTATTAACTTGGTGCTTGGATAAAAATTAATGCATGTTTTATAGCTTATAAACGTCTGGGATTCATTGTAAATGGCATTCACACGAGGTACAAAGAATGTTACACCACCCCTTTAAGGATTACGGAGCGTTAATTTTTCTTTAAACTGGTTTCGATTGGGGGGGCAGCCTTAGGTTGTGGTCTCGACGTCAGTCGAACGGAACTCTTTGTCTGACCCTTTTGCAAACCCTTGGCAGACGTACAACATGAAAGACTCACCCCAGTCCCGGCTCATGCAAACCGACCGCTGTGCACAACTCATTGCGGTGGCAATTGCAAACAAGATGGATGAAGTATGGATCTCGGAGAACCCCATCTTGCTGAGCATGTACCTGTCACAATACATGCCCAGCATCTTCAGGAAGTGAGTACTAGCTTTGAAATCAAGTTTTCCTTAGGTGCAAACCACTCTTAAAGTAATAGACCAGGGGTGGCCAAACTGCAGCTCTTTGCGGCTTCAGGTGCAACTTACGACACCCTGATAAGCGTACCGCCTCCCCCTGCAAGATAAAAAGGGAAAAGTTATAGAATAAATGACCGCTTGCATTTTGGCAGCTTTTCCGTCGTTCGTACTGGTGTGAGGTACTCCTTTTAACAATAAAAGCAGTAAAATCAAAACCCGCACAAACGCTGCTTGGGACAGCAACGACGTCATTTGGGTTAAGTGCTTGTTTCATGAATGGGGGTGCACAGTAGAAACATGTTGAGCAATCGTTTTACGTGTAGAATTCAGTGTGGCTACCAAACTGAATTTAGAAAGCTGCAACACCCCCTTTTTACTGTGTTCCTTCACTTAATATATTTACTATTTTTTATGGCTCTCTGCGTACCGTAATTACCCGATTCTAACGCGCCATTTTTTCAAGAAAAATACAGCTAGAAATGGCATGCGCGGTACAATCGGATACGAAACCGAAACAAAAACTGAAATCGCGCTACCGGCAGTCTCACTGTCATCGCTATTACAAGATGGCGGCGTAGCCTCTGCGCAACAGTGCAACACACATGGTCTCGTGGTCGCAATCTCGTCTTGAATTTCGGAACCTGGGGAGCTGCTTTAGTTATTTGCTTTGTTGTCAGTTGTCAGCGTCGCCAAGACTGACAACTCATACTTACGGAGCTCAAATGGCCTCTGCATCAGCTAAGGCGCGGCATTTTCATTACAAGGTTGGCCTTAAGAAGAAAGTTTGTTTATTTGCCGAGACGAATGGCAACTGAGCCGCTTCGCGTACTTTCGGTGTGCCCGAAACTTGTGTTCGTGACTGGCGAAAGCAAAGAGAAAAGATCTTCGCAAGCAAGCCGACCCGGAAAGGATTCAATGGTTCGCTTGTTCTTTGTGCACAAACACCGATTTTTCTTGCGCATGAAAACGGGGCACGCTAGAATCGGGTAATTACGGTAGGTCTGCCTGGCCACCCCTGTAATAGACCATTCCAATTCACATTGGCACAGCTTCATGCAAATGGCGGGGATGCCATTTGCTCCAAGCTGTGCCAATTCTATTCTTCTTTGCCAGTCTGCCCTCATGAGTCAACCATGTGAGAGAGCCGATTGTCCTTATAAAAACTATCAGAATTTTGCTGTTGAGGTGTAGATGTAAAAGATAAGCCCATGCTGGTTGCGCTGAGACTGTAGCTACATGACAGTTATATAAGTGGAATAGCCACTGGCATGAGAGCAAGATGGGGCTTTTAGCAACATACCATAGTGGTGATGCTTCGCAAAGGGTGTTCATTGCAGTTGGAATGTACAATTAATTTAATGATTCCAATTCAAATTATTATAGTAGCTGCATATTGCTAAAAAAAGTTTTTGTTTATTGCAGTGCTTACTTCTTTTCTGATCAATGTACCAAATACGCTTAATTGAAAACAAGCAAACCATAATGAAAGTCTATCACAATTTGTTTCCGTCGTAGTATTTCAGCGTTTTTTGTAGATTTAATACCGCTAAAATGGTGAGGAGAAAAAAAGAGACTGAAGTTCCTCCTCTCTTATTGCTACTGAACTTAAAAGTAGGTACTGCATCAATTTTTTAAACCACCCCGACTTACTATATGAATTGTCAGCATGGTATTTAATACTAAAAAAACTCTGAGTAATCATTGTAACATTGGCTAATGAAACCGATGGGAAAACCAACATTTAATATGCTCTTTGGAGGGAACAGCGCAAAAAGGACGTAGGACGAGGTCGAAGAAACACACAGACAGGGCGCTGACTTACAACTGAAAGTTTATTGCTCTGAAGAAAGAGAAATAAACACAGAAAGGAGGAAGGGGAGAGAACAAACAAATCAAACCAAACCAAATCAAATATGCTCGGCTTTTCC
The DNA here is from genome assembly GCF_016920785.2 of Ixodes scapularis. NCBI lineage: Eukaryota > Metazoa > Arthropoda > Arachnida > Ixodida > Ixodidae > Ixodes > Ixodes scapularis. The sequence goes on from NW_024609846.1 coordinate 148,600,552, forward strand.
GTCTCGTGACGTTGCTGGCAGCAGGATTGCAGGTCGAGCAGACAGTCTAGAAAACAAAACACGCCACACATTTGTTTGGTGCTGCTGCGCGGGTGCCGGAGCAAGCTTCCAAAGCATTTACCCGACGTCCTCAAACTTGTAATCTGTTGGGAACAAATTCTACTGATGAAAGAGTGAACCCCTGCCTGCCGCTGGCATCACTTTTTTATTGTTGCCAGTAGAGACTTCCAGTTTGAAAGAGACAGCGAGGACTGAAAGTGTAAATTCGATTTCTCTACGAAAATTATATCGGCCTAACATTTGGGTTTCTCGTTCAGTTATTTATTTGTGTAGTGTGTTTGGTGAATTTTGAGGCAAATTGGGGACCATGAAAGAACCACCAGAGTGTATCTCAGACAACCCGAATATTGTTTCAGGAGGTTCTAAGTGAGAGGTTTTCCTGGCAGCTCGTTTTATCAATTCCCGTAACTAAAATTGAAGAAGTCTCACAACCTTTTCTTTACTATTGTGCTGTTATTAACATGGCCCAATGAATCGGCCTCATGCTACCCTGACTCATTATGCTTAACGTTCTTCCTTTCCAATCTTTCTCATTTCTCTTTTCAGCTACATTATAAAGATTTTCTTCACAAAGGAACGGGTGATGAAGTTGAGAGAAGGCCAGTAGGAACACGGTGCTCTGCCATTTTTTGTCTTCTGGTAGACTCTATAACTGGGCATTTTTAAGCACTATGCGGACGTAAGTGCAGCGCACAACGTTCACAGCCAAACGTGTACAGTTTGCACTTCACCGAAGGGAAGTTGCAGGTTTTGTTGTGTTTGGAGTAAATAAAGTATACTTCAGTTGGGTTTTTTTAACTGGAAAGTGATAGCTTGATTGTGAGTGTTTTTTGCAGCCTTTTTCATGATGGGCTTGTCTAGTCATTCAGATTGTGCTAGCGTCCAGACCTTTCACACATGCTTTGTTGTGTGATGTGCTCCATCAGACGCCCTCATAATGAATGCCTCCTTGGTGGATGTACCCATTGAACAAAGTACACTGATTTCTGTCCTAAAAGTAAACAAAACGTCTTTCAAAGAGCAGAATATTCTGGCAACGAGGTGCTGAATGTGGATGTATCTGGTGGTCCATGGAAGGTGCAAAAGAGTGATTTTTCCCGTGAAAAATTTACTATTTGAGCCTGAAGTTTAATGATCATGTACGGTTCAGATATTAATTCTTAGATTGGAAACCAATATTTCGGTTCTGGACCACTGCAAGTGGCACTTCACATTTTCAGTGTGAGAGGGTAGGTTATGTACTAGTAGTGATGTGACAGCGAGGCGATTGTTGCCCCATTTGCGGGAAAGTGCTGACCCTGCTACATTGTGCCACATTTTGCAAAAATGTGACAACTTTTTGTCAACATTGTGCCAAGATGTTTGACTTTATTAACACTAAAAATATAATCACCGAGGCCCTGCTATATCGCCGGATTGTTGCACTAGGCTTGCCCGAATTTTCAAAACCTTAGATTATCACCTTAAATAAGACACTACTTGATTTGATCTCTGTATCAAGTCCTGACAGTACTCAGAAGTCGTGCAGTATTTCTCATTTTTGTGGTCTGTTCTGGTGGCTTAGGTAACTTTTGTTGAGTGCACTTCTCACTACGCACTGGTGCACTGTAGCGAAGCGAGAACCGCAGAGTAGGCACCGCGATTTTGTCTTGTTTCGCCACAGTGCATCTGCGTGCTAAGGGGAAAGCACCCCTCCAATGCAGAATGCTGCAATAAACACACAAACGTCGAGTAAAAAAAAAAATCTTGGTAAGTATTAATGTAACAACTCAACCTTGAATTTAAAAGTTCCGGATAAGACTGCAGCTAATGTATATGATAGACTTCAATATTCTGACGATATCATTTTCAAACGAGATTTAGCGAGGATACTTGTGTATTGTGGGAAGATTTATATGAATGACTCAACTATAAGCTTATATTTTAATGTGAAAGCATTAACTTGGTCCCATGTAGCGAGCCGGCGTTATCAGTCTGAAGCGCAAAAACGTCACCTTAAATCCTTTCTCCAAGTGAAGCCAGCTCCCAGCTATGAAACAATGCGAAAAGCCTAGACAACGGCACCTAATTTCCCCAATCCCAAAGGAGCGGAGTAAAGCTGATGTCGGCTTCAGTCCCATTGGCTGGCGCACGTCGACGAGGTTCCCATAGGCCGCTGCGCGTCAGTTTTAACGACCTCTCACCGCATGGCGCTGCGTGTCTGTCAGCATGCCGTTAACACGGAGCGTCCAAGGTCAGCACGCAAGCCCAGGAGAGCGTGCGCGTTGACCGGCGACGAAAAGTATGCAGCAGACGAAACAATTGGGAGCGGACAAGCGGCTTGCATGCTTTCGCATTCACAACTTATAAAGAGTGTTTAGGTGTACCTTAAGCCTTTTTAATGTCAACTATCGTTTAGTTGTCACCTTTACATGGGTTCTACCTGTGTGATGGCACAGTTGAACAGAGTAGATTAAAACTAGATTAGCTGGAGCGTTTAACTGGATATTTTCTGAGTTCTACATCTAAAACGTAATTGAAGTTCATAGAGTGTTTTGTGTGCTCGGTAATATTCTGTCCTAACATTATTTTTGTAGAATACAATTTAGTTTAACTTTGTCTTTGTAGCTAAAAACCATTCAGAGCATTTCATACATCTGTCCTTCATCGGTCACCACATTATTGTCGTGCCCCGTGCTTGTAGACCCAACTAAACAACCTGTTCAGTGAATGAGGCACTTGAAGGCACCAAACCTGCCGTACAATTGATGCTAACAAAGGTTGCACAGAAGTGGGAAGGCAAAGTACTCGGTGTCTGAATGGACAAGCCACACACTAACTTTAACATAATATTTGCAGTGGTGGTTATTCAAATGAAGTGTGTGCTTAGACTTCAAAGGTTGGTTTTGTATCTCCAAGATGTGCTTCGAAATAAGTTGGACCAATCGCATCACCGATGTGATTGCGGCGTCATATGCGCCAAAGTGTTCCGACATTTCGCCAAGATGGAAAAAATGTGTACGAGCATTATGGAGGTAGGAAGCTTCTGGAGGTGACATGGGGCCACCAGGGGTGAGGCTGGGGGAGACTTCCTGTTTAAAGGGACACGCCCCGAACAAAACTCGAGGAGCGTAGCCAACCATACCTCGGCAAATTCATTGATGAACTCGCTCACTCACCTTCATTCACATTCACGGCGTGAATCTGAATGGCTCTGAATGAATTCTTGAAATTGAAAAAAAATCATGATGTGATGGTGAATGACTTTGTGAATTTAAATGAATTCGTGATGTGATGGTGAATGAATTCGTGAATTTGAATGAATTCGTAATGTGATGGTGAATGAAGTCGTGAAGTCGTGATGTGATGGTGAATGACTTCGTGATTTTGAATGAATTTCTGATGTGATGGTGAATGAAGTCGTGATGTGATGGTGAATGACTTCGTGAATTTCAATGAATTCGTGATGTGATGTTGAATGAAGTCGTGATGTGATGTTGAATGAAGTCGTGATGTGATGGTGAATGACTTCGTGAATTTGAATGAACTCATGATGTGTTGTGATTGTGAATGACTTCATAAACTGAAGAGAATTCATTGTGATGTGAATAACTCAATGAATTCGTGACGTGATAGTGAATGGCTCGTGAACACGATTGATTTGTGATGTGAGTGGCTCGTGAAGTTGACAAGTTTGTGATGGGAAGTAATACCGTGAACTTAATTCTCGACGTGATAGTGAATACGGTTATTAATTCAGAATAGTTTGAAAACATGTTACGCGGGTGCTTGTTTGCTTGCTGGTTGTTTTCATCCTTCACCGCAAACGACAGGAACCGATTTTACTTTAGCGGTTTGGGCATCAGTCTCGCTGCGTAGCCGTGCGCGCCTCAGCGCAGTGGCTCTGTGTCGAGCACTTTCAAAGTACCAGCTGTTTATAAGGGAAGTGCGGTGGCAATGGCAATGACGAGACGAAGACGAAGCCGACGTCACGAGCAGGCGCACCTGATCCGGCGCCGAGACCATATCAAGTGACCTGCCGGTTCGGCGTGGCGGCGCATGGAACACATTCCGGTGACACAATCGCAGCGCGGCATTGGCTGGGTCGGCGCTCTATCAATGTGTTTTGAGTTTCGCGCACTCGAAATACCCCACTTCCCCGACGAAGTCAGGTCCTGGTTTCAAGTGGCAGACATAAAAAGTCGCCACAGTCCTATTCCGCAGGAACTGCGAACTCGTGAAGGGCTACCAGCCGTGAAGTCGGATTTAGTCAGAATGAACCTGAAAGAGTTCGTGAATTATGCGGAATTCATGATGTGATGGCGAATTCCGGTGAATTCGTGTTGACCGTGATGGTGAATAACTTCGTGAAGTGATGGTGAATTCGGATGAATCCATGATGTGATGGTGAATTCGGATGACCTCGTGAAGTGATGGTGAATTTGGATGAATTCGTGAAGTGATGGTGAATTCGGATGAATTCATGATATGATGGCGAATTCCGATATATTCACGATGGTGAATTCCGATGAATTCGTGGTGATAGTGAATGACTTCGTGAATTGGTGATGTGATGGTGAATGGCTCCGTGAATTCGGAGGCGGCGGTGATGTGATGGGGATGAATTCTTGGCGCGGTTGAACGCCGTGATGTGAAGGGGATGAATTCTCGGCGGAGTTTGAAAGCCGTGATGTGAAGGGGATGAAGTTTTGGCGCGGTTGAACGCCGGGGTGTGATGGGCCGTGACTTTGGGAGGTCGGAGTTTCTTGTGACGTGAATGCGAATGAATTTGGAGACGTGATTTTGTTTGTGATGTGATGGTGAATGAAGGGGCTCTAAAATGCCGACCTATGTAGCCAACACGTTAATGGGCAGCTAAACCTGGATGCAGTGGTTTCCCCAGGAATTGAAATTAAGGGGGGTGTCAGAATTTCTACGTATGGGGGGGAGGGGGAGGGGAGGGGAGTGGAGTGTTAAGGGAGAAGCGGTAGTCATTTTTAATTTATTTGTGTCGTTCATGTGTCACGTAGGACTAGCAACGTTTATAAACAGGCAAAACTACAGAACAAGGACTACATAAAATGTGTCAAGAAACTATTTGGCTGTTCAGACTATTAGCAATAAACTGTATAAAAAACAACAACAAAGAAACTAGCTGTTCAGCACCACTTGCGTAGCGCAGACGTGGAAGACCAGGAAGTGGAATCCATGCTCAACACTGTACACAGACGTGGAAGGTGTATATCGGAGCTTTGATATCAGCCATGACGATTTGCATGGCACTGATACATATAGATTATTATTCCGTGTCATCGCCCACCCCCCTGCCGCCTGAGATTCATAAAAAAAACTAGGGTGGGCCATGTCTCGGTGGGTAAGTACAAAAAGTTGAGAAAAAGCTAAAGAAAACGCCAATTTTCTACATATCTAGCGCGGCCACACAAGAAACACATTAAACTCAAAACTCGTATCAGTTCCGTTCTTTTATGCAAGAAATGCTCACGAACGTCTCAACCATTGAGACGTTCCCCTCTGCTGTCTTTCTTTTTTTTTTTACTTTAAAGTTGCTTTTTTTGTTTCTGCACCACAGTCTGAGCTGTTCCATTATGATTAATTATCACCAGTTCGCCTGCACTCACTCTTTTTTTCGTAAAGTAGAGGACACACCTCTGCGAGAGGATTGCTTGCGTAAGTTACGGGGCCAGTACGTTAATCCCCTTGGGTGCAACAGGCCAGTGCAAGCGGCGCCAAACTCAAAAGTCTGAGGGATTTTCTTTTTAATTTGGCGCTGGTTCTGAAAATAACTACTCTGTGGCCACTTCAAATATTCGCCAGCATTTCCGAAAATAAGTGGTGCACCCCCGATTACCCCAGGGGCAATATACACCAGTTAGAAAAACACTGTATAGGGCAGTGGTCTCAAACTCATTCAAGCGTAAAGGCCAGATAGACCGCCCCCAAAAAGTCGAGGGCCAACTGGGAAGGGGAGGGCATACTTTGTTATTTGGGGACTAAAATAAACAAACAAGCACCAGTGGTGTGTCGCGTTGCAAAACAGTCGACTGTCCCATCGACTCCCTAGTGAATTTATAGGGGAACCTTGTGGGCTTTCTGCTTTTAGTAAACTCACCGTTTTGCCATCTTTAGCTTTCATTTGCCTATATGACTACTTTGGACCCATCCCGATGTTATAAAAACATCAACGTACTGGCAGTTTTCAATAGAACGAAGCTAGCACCCCTTTCTTGCCCTGTCGCACAATAGCTCAGCAGGCATAAACAATATCTCCTCATACTGCAGTTTTTGCTTTCCTGGCGAATTTCATAGCAACATTATAAGAATATACCTGCATTCTAGAGGTATGTATTTTCTGGTCTATAGTCCACGGACTATACACTTTTGAAAGTTGAAAATTCAGCCGATGCAGACTATCTACAAGCACGGACCATACAATGATTTGTTTTTTTCTAGATCGTTCACTGTGACAAGTCATGAAGGATTTTATGAGTAACGGACTATATAAGGTGGATTTTAGTATGATAAAGCTTCTTTGTGAGCTAATACAGTAGGCATTTGTCAAGGTGTGCTGTGTTTGATACTTTTTAAGTTCGGAATAGGCACCAAGTGCGGACTATGCACGGGCTGCGGATTATGTACCGGGTGCGGACGATCTAAGCAAATACTTTATTTTTGACTTAAAATTTGTTTTTGACGGTCAGAAGCCTGAGGTCATAGCTTTATTTTTGATAATTTCCCCTGCCTAGCGTGAGTTTGTGCAGCCGAGGTGCCTTTTTCAGTGAAGGGCGATCGGGGCTCGGAAGCAAAGATTTAGATGAAAAAATACTCAGCCTCCTCCCCCCCCCCCACACACACACACACACACACGCACAAAACAAAAAAAAAGCAACAGTGCAGAGTATATGAACACGTGATGTGAGCAGAGGAGCTTTCGAGCTCGATGAGATCGAAATATAAGGGGAGCTCTTGCCCGTTTGTTGTCCCCACACTTCTGTGTTTACCCACCACAAACCCTGTGGGCATGTCCAGAGCCTTTTATACTGGGAGAGTTCGGCGGGTGGGAGGGGCTTACGGCCCGCTAGGTCTAGCGGACTCAGCTGGCGCCGCTTCCGCCATGATGTGCCTCCCGGCGAGTGGGTCCCCATTGACATGCGATGTATACCCGTGTAGGTTTTGCCGTTTGCGCTTTTGTTGGCGTTAGGAGAAAGTCGAAAAATCAAGCATTTTGTTACGTTAATCATACGTTCATCATAAACTTACCTCGCACAATCGAGAACTCGGCTTCCAGTCAGCCCTTCTTGGTTTGGTTTCCCAGATCTTGTGCCTTGCGCGGTTTTCTTTACCTTGCGGGAACCGGTACATCCTGAACCCCTTTTTCGCGTTGTTCGAGCACCCAACGGCACTGCTGCCCCCCATTTCTTTTTCATGTCTGGCAGAGCGCAGCGCAGAACGATCATTTTCATCGTCGTCTCTCGCTCCATGGACTCTAGCGAGCCGACTGCCGGCTCGAGCCAGTAGGGCAAACGGGTTTTATCTGCCGCCACCAGCCTTACACCAAACAAGGGTGAAGCTTGCAATTTAAGGTTATAATTATAATGCAATTAAATGCAAAGGTGCAATCAAGCTAGACGGCAAGGCACATCATGGCGGATGCGCATAGTTGCCAGACTGTTTGATCAGTGCTGCCAGACTGGCGGCTGGATCAAAGAACCGCCGAAGGCTCTGGGCATGTCCACATCCTTAAAAGTACTTTTAATATGTACTTTACCCAACACTGCAAAAAACTATGGTTTGCCCAATCGCAAACTTCGACTTCAGCGACTCATTTGGTCGCACGCGTCGCTAATAGCCCTCAGCCCTTCAAAATTTATTTCTATTGCTGGGTCCAAAACTGTCCGAATCCACTCAAAGTTTAACTTGTCCTGGAGATCCGTTTTGCGGTCTTGTAAATGAGCGTTTACTCAACATTTTTGTAATTTCTGATGTTGAACAAAAGATAATTTTCCAGTTTGCGCCCTCTAACATTCAGGGAGAAATATGTGCTGGCAAAATATATTAGATTTTGTAATAAAGGATGTTAAGAAGTTTGTTTTCCTGGCATACGAATTCTCATTAAAAGATTGTGCCCAGATCCACATCGGATTGGTGTTGGCTACGAAACATCGTTTGTGGTCAAGTCTGATAAAAAAAAATGATGATGTGCAAACTTCAGTGCATTGTTTGCATAAATTAATTAGGCTTCACAGCTGCTGCTATTATTCATGTAGAATATGAGTGGTGTATTTGTTTTCGTTGAAGCTTTACGTTTTGCTTTGTGTCCTGATTTCTGAAATATTCTCCCTCACTTTTCAGCTCTTCGAGTATTTCAGTTTAAATTCCTGCAAATGTTTGTGTTACCTTTGAAGAAACTAAAGCGAGAATTAAATATCAACATAAAAATACCACATTTTACCCATTGTAAGAAATGTTGGTTTATGCTTTCAGAAAGCGACTGCCAATTGTGTTTTTACTACGTACAGAAGTAATGCCAAGTTATAAACCTGTTGGGTTAGCACAGTATATATAGTGCATGTTGTTCTTGCGCCATTGAATTCTTAATAATCATCCGTCATGTACCACCTCCCCTGTCACCTTTATCGCGATTTCAAAGAGCTTATAATAATGCAGATAATCTTTAAAATTTTACTTGTTTTCATTACTTTTGTTTGCATGTGCATAAATGAATATGTTATCGTTCTATGTATGCCAATGCATGGGTTGTATTAGTATTCATTTTGTTTCATTTGCTTCTGTTTTATTTTTACTGTTGACTTTCTGCGTTTAATCTGAATGGTTGTGCAACACGCGGCTTACTGACATGGCTGTTTGCGGGCCTAGCGAAATAAGACATTACCTTAATCCTTATTGTCAATGCATAGTAAGGACAAACAGGCCCCTCACCAATTATTGAAAAAAAAAGCCTAAATTGAAATGTCCCGATTCCCACCTAGCTATATACGCTTAATAGCCGTACAGCAAAATAGTATAATATTGACCGCTGGGGCAGGGAATATCTCGGAAGCTAATCCCAAATTCATAAACATATATTTACAAAAAAAAAAAGGAACGAAATTCGTTACTCGTTGGTTACTAATAAAGGAACGCGCTCCTACGTACGTTACCTCAGAATAAAAGGAATGTGTTATCGTTACCAATAAAAAGTAACGCACATTAATCTTTCGTCACTGTTATTTATAAATTAACAACAGCGTGTTTATTTTTGTTGTTTTTGTTTTTTGTTCTTTTTTTTTTGCGACGGGGTTTTTGGACACTGGGACGAAGGGGGCGTTGGGGTTTTTCTGAAGTGAGACTTTAATGTGTGGATAAAAGACAGGCGAAAGTTGGAGGGTATGCGGAATTAGCGCAATAATTAATGATCATGGCGCATATCCATACGCAGCCTACGCTAATGGGACTAATCGAGCAGCGTGAAAAGCGCAAGTCACTGGGCCTTTTTTTTATCTTGATTGGTTCAGCGATGATAGAACAGAAACATGAGGAAAGCCATGATGGTGGCCTTTTGAGGTCGTCTCATTGGTCCCATCAGCTTGTAGCGTCGGCTGCGTCTGTACTTTAGGCCAAAACGAAGTACCGAAACACAAAAAGAAATTTAAGTGTACTTTTCCAGGTTTCAGGGAGATGAAACTAGTAGTGTTACTCGTGAGTTTTAAAAACGTGAGTACTTTACTATACGTTACCGCTAACGCCGTTACTTGCTTCGCGTTACCGCCAACACCGGGTAGGACGCTGCTTATCGACATTCTCGATGGCGTATAGAAATGTAAACGTAGTTTTAAAAGTATCCCGAGTGGCCGCGTAATATGTCGCGTATATAGTGTTGCATAATAAGAGACGGAACGTACACAAAATCAATATTCTGATCGCAGTATTATAATGTCGCTTTTTATTGTTCTTGTTCACTATGCCCTTTAGCCTTGTCCTGTATATGTGCGCAGGTGTTGCAATTTTGTTTTAATATTCTCTTTCGTTCGGTGAGAGTATACGTAGGAAAGGCGTTGGGAAACCGAGCAGCCTTCATAGTTTGCCCTGAAAGAGAAATGGAACATGTCAGTCGTGAAACACTCGACGTAAAGAGAGATACTATGGCGAAGCAAGCTAGACATGTCTTTGCAGGCATAGCACGGAGCTCGTGAGGTTTTCAGACAACAGTACCTGCAACTTAGATGAAAAAAAAAAAAAAAGAAGGTTTACAGATTGATATAGCGGGACTTAGCCGACGACATTTTGGTAGTTCTTGCTTCTTCCTGAAATATCACTGGGCAGACAGAGAGATAGAGAAAATAAATGGTGGTTTTGAAAATACTGGCAGCACTGGGCAATTTACATTTTGGATCGTGCCGTTACAATGTGATTATGGAAATCCTGGTTACCCTTTTTTTTAAGATAATATTTTTATTTATTTTTTATTGTGGAGTCAAAAAATTGAGAATATAAGCAAAAAAACTATAGAAAACTGGAGTAAAAGCCTAACTCTTGGAGAACATTTGAGACGATCTTATCTCCTTTCCGCTGTCCATACTCTACAGCTCTGCGCACATTTCGAGCTTCTTTTTCGAGGAATCGAGTAACTCACTTCTCTGCGAAAGCTGTAGATCGTTCCATTCAGACAGGCTTCCACGATGTAGATCGACTTTGGTTTCATGTCCTCCTAGTAATGCACATCGCCAGATTTATATATTGTAAACAGCCGTCGAAGCTTGCTTACATTCTTTGTTATTTGAGGGCATCGCATCATTGCTCTCACGTAAAACATAATTAATGTAACAAACACTTCGTTTTCTAGTCCAGTTTCTGCGGATTCCAGGCCTTCTCGAGATTAGCTTTTCTCAACTCGCGCATCTTATAGAGTAATTCTCAAGATTTAAGAAATGTTGAGGCACATTGTAACACACACACACGAAAAAAAGTAAGGACACAGAGAAACTATCGGTCATCAACAACATCGTGCGTATGAATATCTACGACCAGTCAGATTAATAAAATGCCCATATTATACATGTGCACTTGTCTGTCGAGGAACGATTGGCGTAAACCCTTGGACTGAGCAGCAGCACACACTGCTAGATCTTTCGGCCTTCCGGGTGTGTAGGTTAAAACGCGAATGGGGCAGGCTTTCAGAGACGTAAAGGCTCCGCAAACTCGTCTGTATCTTCTCTGTTACCTGCTTTATTTCAGCCAAGTGACGTTCGAGTCTTGATTCACTTAATTTGGAATATAAAAAAAAGTGAAAGCCGTTTACAACTCCCTGTATTGCCGAATTGGAGCGCAGCTCTTGAGGAGGAGGAGGGAAGGGTACTGAGGGGAGGGTAGACCCCTCCTCCTCCTCCTTCTCCTCCTCCTCCCCTCAAATTAATATGCTCCGGGGGGGGGGGGGGGTCACCTGACCTCGGGGGAGGGGGTCACGTGACCTCGGTGAGGGGGCCACGTGACCTCGGGGGGTCACGAGACCTTGGGGGTCACGTGACCTTGGGAGGGATCACGTGACCGGGGGGGGGGGGTCACGTGACCAGGGTTACCTTGGGAGGGGTCACGTGACCTCGGGGGTCACGTGACCTTGGGGTGACCTTGAGAGGGGTCACGTGACCTTGAGGTGACCTTGGTTACGCCGACGGCGACGCCGACGCCGCTCAAGCCGGAAACGGGCGCCTAAGAGCTGCGCTCTAAAAAAAATAACTTCTCCATTCTAACGCCGCTTTTCTTTCTTCTTTTGACGAGCTAATGTTAAACCGTGCGTCACACGGCTGCAGTCACTGAGAGCTTAAATGTATAGGGCGTAGCGATTCTTCGGCATCTCATCGGGGAGTTTTAGTAGACCGTTTCCACAGCCCGCTAAGCACCCGCATAGCGCTCCGTAATCCGACACAAGACCTTGAACACTGCAGACAAGGCTGGCGGCGCGCATGCGCAGCTGCGGCGTTTTCTTCACGGATACCGTAGCGGAGGAGAAAAACGATCTACTACAACTCCCTATTATCGCTTCGCAACTGACAAGATTGCAGTACTTGCCGATCAGAAGGCAAAGTAACAAATCACGAGGTATCCGAAACGAGTACTTGAAGGGATAAAACGTCGAGGACGGCAAAGAAGTCCTGTTTCCGTCCCCGTCCTCGATATTTTATCCTTTCAAGTATTTGTATCTATTCACCAACGCGCTCATTTTCAATTATCACGAGGCATTAAGTGTGCTTAGCATGAAGCAAGCTGTAAGCACAGACGCAAACCAGACAAGCCATAGGTAGTACGCTGACCGGGCGAAAATCTCGATTATTTTGATCTTTTTTTTTTTTTTTCTCCAAACAAGGCGGGGGAGGGAGGTTGGAAAAAAAAGCTGTCATTTCAGCTTGACGAGGCCTCTACCTCCCTTTACAGTACAGCGCAAAACAGGATATCTGCAAATGCACATGCAGAACAAAACAAATTCGTAATGAACACTTGTACCAGATTTAACGCGATTGAGAAAAGAATACTAGTTATATCAATAAGGATTTTTTTTCATGTTTTGTTACTCATTCATAAGCGACAACACTTTCCACAAGGAGTTTTTTTAATATTTCTCTTAAATTCTAAAAGGAACACTGAAAGTTTGCCTTTTCAATTTTGTTTAACAAGGAGAAAACGTGATAATCCAATTGTTGCATGACATAGTTGGTTCTTACTTTAGGTCTTTTCCAGATATTTTTTCTCGGTGCATGTTCTGAGCTAACATTCGTTGGGATTAGGTATAGCTTCTCTTTTTTGATTAGCTGAAGCATTTTAAAGTAATATATTTTATTAGCCTTTAGCATAGTGTATTTTTCAAACAGTGGGTCCGTACGTAAGTCTCGTAAGTTACTCTGAAAATTGTCGAGCATGCGAAGTATTCGTTTTTGAAAGACTATTATTTTATTATAGTTCGTCATAGTTGTAGCACCCCATACCAATGCACCGTATGATATGTTTGAGTAACATAAAGAATAATATATTTCATTTTTAACCATGAAGGTAGTAGCTTAAGAATTCTCTATATACATCCCATTGATTTCGTAGTTCAGAAGAAAATTTCTGTATATGCGTCCTGAGAGTACAGTTTTGAATCGAGAGGAAATAATGAATCATGTGTGTACTCACATTTTGGGTTGGAACCAAAAGGCGGCGCTGGAATGACCAAGACAAAATGTATGAAATGCCAATAACCCGGTTATCGTCACCATGCCCATTGGAGAAAAAAGTACTCCAAAGTGCCTTTAGAACTAAGGCTCGAACCTGAATTTTTAGTTTTGTTTCCTGACCGAATACGATTCAGAATAAGATGTAAACAATCTGGCCTGCGAGCGTGCATTTTCATGGCAGATTAGAAGTGCAATTAAATGACTGCCAACCAATCAACAGCCGACATGAGACACACCAGGCGAGGAAACGAAAGGGTGCTTCCCACCCTGTCACTTGTGTAACTGCGCGTCAGAAGTGTCGCCTTGCAACGCTTGGACTGGACGATAGGTCACGTTTGCGTATTTATAACCAGAGTGTTTCAATGGGTAAGAAGAGGGAAAATGAATGTTTGTAACCGAGGAAACGGTACAAATGACGTGACTATAAGTTTAGTTTCCACTGTATTAATATAGTTGAAATGTCAGGCTTCCGAGTAAAATGCGTCTGATTAATATAAGCATTTTTTGGGGAATAAAGTCTAGTGTGATGTTTAAAGGGCCCATGAAACAATTTTGGGCTGGGATAAATCAATTTAGATTGGAATTTTACTAATAGCATATCGTTCAGTGGACCAAAAGAAAAAATGTAGGATGTCAAAAGCCTGACTTTCGGTACGAAAATTCGAAAACACAGCGGACTATTTCGTACCTCCTTCCCTTCGTAAGCTTCTGCCTTTTCACTGTGATACATCCGCGGCCCCCGCAGCGCGTCACCGGGCCCAAACGCACGTCACACGACACCGGACCTCACTTATTCCTTCACCCCTAAGCTGACATTGTGGTGGAAGCTACGCGCTTTCCGGACCAATCAGCCGCCTCCCTTTCATCCCCTACCTGATTCTCTGCGCGTGGGTATGCGTGAGAGAGTGTGATCACGTAGCAAAAGTGCGGCCGGGCCCAACGAGCACGTAGCTTCCACAGCACTGTCAGCTTCGGGGTGAACGGGGTGGGGAAAGCAACTTTTGTCTGAATTTTGAGCAACGGGCTAATCTTCAGGGGGAGAATGGCTGTGTCCGGGACCGGGTTCACAAACGAGAGTCCGAACAAGAGGGGACTCGCACCTTTCCGTCTTCTTGAACTGTTTTGTACAATGTGCGATTTATGAGTTGAGGAGGAAAGCTAAACAGGAAAAAGTTGGAAAATCGTTTCAAAACTCCGTCCTACTTGAGAAACTGAGGCAGGTGATCCGCTACAAGCACGACAAGCGTTCAGCTCGAATTATATATGGTCACCCTAGTGAAAAAGCCATGTGTATGCGAAATTTCTTGTGTCCAATAAACGCATATGAATCATGCAAGGTATATAAGAACATATAAGAACCATATAAGAAATATATAAAATCTACATAAGATATGAAAAAAAAAACATATAAGAACCATATGAGAAACTTATTAGAATCTTATTAGAAACTTCACTTAAGTTTTTATATGGTTCCTATATGTTCTTATATAATTCTTATATGGTTCGTATATATTCTTATATGTATTGTATGATTCATATGTGTTTATTGGACACAACAATTTCTCATACAAATGAGATTTTTTAAGGCACCGACATTTTAAGAAGCGCAAGGCGCGGCGTGCTCTAAGTATCTGATTATCTCACCTCAGCCAATGAGGTTTTGGTTGATAAGAAGGCCGAAGCACCAATGACGAAACAATAATCGTGAAGATGGCCGACAACACACACTAAAAGACCCAATCCGGCTTCTTCTCTCTTTCTTTCTTTCTTTTTTTTTCTTTTCCCGTTTGCGATTCTCAAAATATGTATTATATCTCAATTGGTGAAATGATCTCAAGTCTTCATCTTTGTATTCAATACGTAGTTCAAACCACAATATCTCTGAGAAATTCTCAGATACGCTAAAGGAGCACGAAGGACTGTTTCAGCTCGTATGCGCGGAAGCAAGTCGTCTGCTTCTTGTGCAGCAGTTGCGGTGATGTCAGAATGATGCCGAGCTCTGATTGGCTTTGATTGGAAACATAGTTTGTAGACCCCAATGCTAGATGCCTCGAGGTCAACCCACTATTTCTTTTTTTCTCAGTCAGCCAATGAGAGCTCGGCGTTCTGACATCATCGTGACCCCTGTGCTAGAAGCAGACGAACTCGCTCTCTGCATTGTCCGCGATAGTGAGGTAGGGAACTAGCCCTGCCTTTCTTAAGTTGTCAGCAATGGCTGTCAGCGACTATGTCAAGTCCCTGTTTCAGAAAAAAAGAAGAATCTTCTCGGGTTCGCCTGACATAGAAAAATTAACATCGGTTGGCCAAATTACGACATGACCAAAGTGCAATACATTTTAGTCGAAAGCTCCTCTCTGGGTGGTGCGCTCTCACAAGTGACTGCTCGCAGTTCGCGCCGTGCGGCACCAACCTGTTGACTGTACTCGGAAAACCGATCATTGATCAGCCTTTCATCGGCTTCACCAATGAGGAAGGCCGGTTCTACCCCACTGCGGTCACCCTGCTGGTTCACGCAGCGCCGTTTTTTTACGATGCGTTAAGGCCGACGACCAGACTCCAGATTCTGCAAGGCAGAAGATCCTCATGGAAATGGTAGAATGGGAGAGAGGTAGAATGAGGGAGAGGAGGAAGCGGGAGAAAAGTGGAAAGCGCAAACTGGCCTTCGGTTTTGTTACGAAAGCCTACGTCGGCTTACGTCGAGAGTCGCCGAGATATCTGTGCTTTGCATGAAGCGTGGAAACCAGCTCAAGGAGTATACGTAACGTAAGAAAACGTATGGAAACGCTTTTGTGTAAATGGGCCTTTTAGTGGCACATGCGGTCCGAATGACACAAGAGGTGGATACCTCTCTGCCTCCGGGGCTGCATGGTCATTGTAGCGCGACACCGCTCGCCTTCGTAAGTGGTACAGCCGATGCCGGGGAGTAAAGGGGAGGGGGGGCTGGTGTTTCGTGTGCACTGCGAGGTGGCATACGTGAAGGCAGTTCTGAGACTACGCAACGTTATCAGGTATCTGTTGGGTTCCGGCTGCCGGCCCGGGCGCCAGCCCCCTAGAGACCAGACATGGCTCCCTGCGACTTCTAGCTTTTTTCAAAGTTGAAATCGCAGTTGATAGGCCGAAGATTTGAGATAGCTAACGAGATTACAAAGAAATCGACGATGCAGCTGATGGCGATCACGAAAGAGAGCTTCGCCGAAGGTTTTGGAAAGTGTAAACGGGACGCTGGAATATGTGTGTAGCCTTTAAGGTGACTTTTAAAGATGTTTAGGCGCTATCGTGTTAGGGTGCCTACATTTTAGAAATTAGTAAATGGCTGGATACCTTCCAGACAGACCTTGTACCTGTCGCCGGTTTACCGACAGCGGAATATTTTGGAGTCAAATCCTCTCTCGGTGAAAGACAAGCTTCAAATAGGGAATTTTAATGAAAATTACCGAAAAATAGCCGGGGCCAAAATAAGACAAAAGACAGCAACGCTCGCTGTTTTTTTTTTTTTTTTTTTTTTTTCTTATTTGGTAGCATTTGTTAAATTCTGGTCGTTACAACGCAACGCTTGCACATGCAGGGAGAGCGAGGTACACGTGGCGTCCTCCTATTCTTATCGCGCTCATGCGCTGTCAGATTGGAGAAGAGTCAAGCGCGAGTCGCGGGATGAGGCGCTCACTGGATATGCCGCAGTCTTCACAATGCCTCGCAAGATGAGGGAGTGAATTGAGGAGCAAATAGCTAAACATAAGCGGCAACGGGCTGAGCACGACCGTGCTCGATTAACACCTGATGTTGGCTCGACGCGCCAAAGAGAACACCGGAGGAGGGGGAGCTACGTCTCGGGCGAGGGATAGAGAAGCAAGGCGGGTTCGTTATGATATGACGGAAAGTCCTGTGAAGAAAAGAAAAGCCGCCAAAAGACCGTACCTATAATTATGAATGAAGAAAGAATAAACGATTAACACTGGGACAACATAACCACATCTTTCAACTAGCAACAGACGATTAAAAATTCCCACAGCGAGCAGCCGACTAAACCCAGGAGGAAAGGGGGGAGAAGGGGAGATAAGAAACGCGAAGAGCGAGTCAGAGAGGTGCGTTTATCTCGGATTTTAGAAATTCAACCTCAGTTTTCGTCAGCATGGAGGAAAGGGTTTGACCACGTTGTTTGCTGTGGTCATGGCGAATGACTCTATGATCTCCCTGCTCTATTTTACTTCATTCCCTTGAGTTGCGGCCATCAATACATGGGTCAGACCGGCAGATGTACCAATCACAGACTCCGGGAACATCACAACAAAGTTTCTAAGGCCTCTCCAGATTCCTATCATCCCATAGTCATACATGCCCGTTCGTGTTTGCTTTGTCATGCCCTCTTTGATGAAACAAAAATCCTGGGGGGGGGGGGGGGGGGGGGGTGCATAACAGCAGATTCGGCAGGGAGATCATAGAGTCATTCGCCATGACCACAGCAAACAACAACGTGTCAAACCCTTCCCTCCTGCTGACGAAAACTGAGGTTGAATTTCTAATATCTTGCTCTTCGCGTTTTTTATCTCCCCTTCTGTCCCCTTCTCCCCCCTTTCCCTCCTGGGTTTAGTCGGCTGCTTGCTGTGGGTATTTTTAATTCTCTGTTGCTAGTTGAAAAATGTGGTTGTGTTGTCCCAGTGTTACTTGTTTATTCTTTCTTCATCCATCACTTGAGTCAACACACTCTTCTCCCAAGAATCCCGTACCCATAGTTACACACTGTAAGAATTATCGCAACTATAATCAGCGAAATATGTAGTCTTCATTGAAGACGAGCTATGCTGCCGCATTTTGACGTTGTCTGCAACTAAGCACCACAGAAACACAGCCCCGGTTTTTAACTTACGCAATTTCCAACGACTGAATGAATTTTCGGTCCATATACCATTTACGTTACAAGTATAAGCTTGTCTTTGTTACGGTAAGCCCAGGAGGCACAGAACGTGTCCTGCGTGCATTATGCCTGCGTTCAGTTATGCTTGGTTATGGGGAGGTAAAGGTGGTTTCTGATGCACCGAACACACGACAAACTGTTGTGTTCTCCTGGTGTATTATAATGATCGGGACAGGTCTAAATTTGTTCAGAAGTGTATAGTGTCCCCAGCATACTTTAATGCGGCTTCTTTTGTGGGTGCGTGTGAGGCCTTGAGTTCTTAGTGCTCTTGGATTGGGAATAACCCCTTGTGGTAACTAAAGTAATCTGCAAGGGGAGCATCTTTATCGCGCCCTTTACTGTATCTATTGATTTCCGTCTGAAATTAGGACGTCATGCGCCCGCTGCGCTAACCCTTCGTACATCGTGATTCGTCCCATGAAGTAAGTCCACGTAAGAAGTTATATGCTTTGTCATTCGGGAGCCAGCCGCGCGCGCCGAAGGTTGCCTGTGGGCTAAGACACTAACTTAGTTTATGAGGAGCTCACCCCAGCGGTTTTGGCGCCATCTTGCTTTATCGCACGAAAGCTTTCAGCATGTCGTCGCTGATGAAAAAAATTATTACCGACTATTCAGAAGCTGTTGAGAGGTATAACGAGTACTTCCATTCTGTGTTTGTTCCCTTGGGGTCTTCTCTCCCAACTGAGGCGGGCAGTGCGGAGCCAACAGTCATGGAAAATATTATTCATGAGAACAAGGAATTTTGTTTTACATCTATTTACCACTGATACAAAAAAGTCAACCGGCCCCGATGGTCTTACTAATGAATTTCTGAAGCGATACGCGCAATGAATATCAAAATATTTGCTGGTAATTTTCAACGCGTCACTAGTGCAGCACAGTTTGACCTCCGATTGGCTCATGGCAAGAGTCGTACCTATCCAGAGGTACGGGAATAGGTGCAGTGTGAAAAATTACGGACCCATTTTGATTACCTGCACGTGCTGGAAGATACTAGAACACGTAAAATCTAAAAGCTTGTATAGCTTTTCTTTGGATTTAAATATTTTAATCCTAAATAGCATGGTTTTAGGCGACAGCTTGTTGAATCCGTCCATGGCTTAGCAAAAATCCTCAATGAAAAACGGCCGGTAGATGCAATATGCCTCGACCTATCGAAAGTGTTCGACCGTTTCTAGCCCGCTGAACATCTTACAAAACTACTTAATCTTGGCGCTAATTTGAATATTCTAACGTAAATCCAGTCTTACATTAACCAGAGAACACAGTTTGTAGATGTAATTGGCGTAAAATCTGGAATTCTAAACGGATCATCGGTTTCCCTCAAGGATCAGTGCTGGGTCCTGTTTTGTTCCTAAGCTACATAAATGATATGGCAGATAAATATGACACAAACCTGACAGTTCACCTGTTTGCCGGCGATTTATTTAATTTATTCAAGAATCTCAAGTCAAGGGGACCGGGCAAGGTTGAACGCAGCATTAAAAGTTATTAGCAACTGGTGCGTGCAATGGGAAATAAAAATCAACTTATAAAAACGTGTTTGCAAGGATAACAAACAAAACTAAAAACACCTTACCATTTGATTATGCATTTCATGGTGTATCGTTGACGCGCGTGAGTTAGATTAAATATTTAAAACTTACTGTAACTGAGGATCTAAGCTGGAAAATGCATATAAACAATCTCTGCAATTCAGCTGAAAAAAAGACTATGGTCACTAAAATGGAAACTGAAACTCGCTCCCTCAGAAGTTAAATTAACTGCCTATTTAACGCTAGTACGTCACACATAGGAGTATGCAAGTGTAGTATGGGACCCATTTAGACAGCATAAAACTGACAGGATTGAACGGGTTCAAAAAAGAGCAACAAGGTTTATAATGTCAAAGTACAGAACAACAAACTATGTTAGTGAAATGCTAAAAATACCTAACTTGCTGCATCTTGAAGATTGACGAAAATAGCTAGGTTAAAATTCCTTTATTCATTGCATCAACATTTTTTCAACTTCGACGATGAACGTTACATAAAGCCACTGACGTCTCGTCTAGTGAGAAACAGCCATCCAGATCAAATCACACTCTTAAGTCGGGGTCACACTGCTCATACATCATACAAAAGACAGTCTGCAAACACGAGTTACCGCCATATCCGTGATTAGAATGCCGCGGTCAAAGTTTCTCTTTGAACTCATTGCCATGCGGCATTCGAAGCACGGATCTCGCGGTGACTCACGTTCGAATCTGTATTCAGACTCCCTTTTTTTTTTTTTTTATGAATAAGCAGTGTGAACCCCACTTTAAAGGATTGGAACTCTTTTCCCTGTGATATAGTGAAAATTAACTCTCTAAAGCAATTTGAAAATAATGTGCTCGCCTGCCCCCCCCACCCTATAGCGCCCTATACACCATTCCAATATTCACAACTTACAAGTCCTCAGCCCAGCACGTGCATGTTCACCTCTTCGGAAAGCGAGCAAATCACGCGTCATACGTCCGAACACTAAAAATGACACATGCCACGACCTCTTTCTTGGAATGGTCTATGATGCACCGTGCAGGCCAGACTTTATTCTGAATTTATTTTTTTGCTTTTTTACATGTTTGAGCAAATTAACTTTTTGTGATCAATTTTGAGTTGTGAGCAGTGTGGTCGTGCTTGGCTTGATTTGGTGTTCAACATTTTTTAGGCATTATTGTGGGTCGTGTGTCTAAATTCGAGTGCATGCGGCCAAAATATTGGCCCAATATGTACATTTGTTTTCTATCGTATTAAGTGCTAAAACTCGACCCTGTATCAGCCCCTCTGGACTAACAGTATCAACAAACAAATGTATGCCGAGCTAAGTATGACTCTCCGCCGACAGTCACCTGCGGACTAAATATGCTGGACTAAGTATGACTCGCCGCCAGAGTGTCGAACCGATAATTTTATCGGTTCGGTTCGGGTTCGGGTTCACGGCTTTCGGTTCAGTTCCGGTTCAGTTCCGGGCGCAAAAAATAACGGTTCAAACCGGTTCGAACCGGTTTGAACCGCTAAATTGAGAATTTATTTTCCGCGTTGTTCTGTCAATAGGCACTATTTAGGCCGTGAAACTAACTGCTGTAAACGATCTGATTTTTGCGAGGACCTCTTCTTGAGAATTTCGCGAATCGCCTGCAATTCGCGAAAAATGGGTCCCGCGAAAAATTTCGGTAAAATGTAAACACATTGAAATTTATATTGAGATTCCACCGCGGTCGAGAAAATTACAACCCGCGAATTATTCCAAAACTTCAGCTTTGACCTAAATCGCGAAATATTGAGCCCACGAAAAATAAGTCTTTACAGTATATAGTTTTCTTCTTTTTTTTATCGTTTGTTCAATCCAGTTTTATTTTCAGGTACAAACATTATAAAATTCTGTTATTTATTCCTACACAACAAGAAAAGAAAATTTACATTAACATACAAAACGACGAGTTTATACGACTCAACATCTTTTCGTTTACCAGAGTCACATACATTGTACCTGAATCGAAATGTTTTCGCGAAGTGAAGTAGGTTGCCTAAAATACCCGTGATTGGTACAACTTTGTATCGCAGTATCAGATGTTGAATCGTGGTTTTGCCCTTGAACTAAGGAATTAATTACAGTGAATAAAATCATGAAATGGGCACCTCGTCGCCATATATACCATAAAATGTGTTTTACGGAATACCTTTCACAATATATATATATATATGATGACGAGACGACTGAGCTTAAGGCAATATAATTTTCAAAATGTCACGAAAGTCACGGGACAAGTCCTTCCAGTCTATATTTTATAGAAACACTAAGCGACAGTTGCAATGCTTGTTTTTCTAACTAGCATTGTTTGCTCTCAGCACCATGATGCGGGCGACGAGTCATGCGAAAAGGAGTGGCTGAAATAGTTCACTCTAATCTATGGGGACCTTCGTACTCAGATCGAATCTGACCTAAAACAGTGCTTACCCATGTGTACATTATCTTATATTGGATAAACTGGCATAGCCTGGATGTTGTGGTTTGCTCTTGACAAAATGCCGGTCAATTTAATTTGCAAATGAGCATCACCCTCGCTAATTGATGATTTTTGTTAAATAGAACAGAGTGGTATTTCGTGCTCTACTCAATTCGGAAGCTACTTAATCGGACACTTTCTGAGAGTTTAAGTGTGCAATCGTCATAGTTCCACCATTCGTTCCAGTAAAAAAACGCGATAATAAAAACACATAAAAAAGGCGATAATAAACTTCTATATATTTGAGAAGTTATATATGCGTGAGGAACATATAGGTATTTAAATTAGCTTCAAAATAAAAAAAAAATATTTAAACCTTTTCCAAATCACCTATAACGTGTCTATAGAGGATAAAAGCGCCGAAAAAGATTTGCAGAACATCTTTCAGATAATTTAAAGGTGCATTTACTTATATATCTTTGAGGTGAGGATCTTCTATTTATGCTGCCAAATATTCAGACAGGAATTAAGTATATTTTTATTATCATCGATAAATTTGACTTTATGAAGTTCACATAACCGCCTGAGACCGACACGGAAGGACGATACTCGAAAATACGCCAGCTGTTGAGTCTTCGGCAACGTGCTTTTGTTAGCTGTTTTGCAGTGTAAAATACTGGGTTGCAGGGTATGCCAAAAAACACTGTGGTCACATGATATATCGGATGGCAAATACACGAAATGGGCCGAAATAAGGAGATGACACGCAATTTTTTCTAAATAATCCCTTACACAACGCTTTACTGCAAAAAGAGATGCATAGAAATGCATAAAATGATATTCCTAATTAAACATAGATTCCGCGCAGGGCAAACGAAGATTTTATAAATCCTAATATAAATCACTTTTGGGCATCAGCTTACCTCAGCTCGAAACGCCGCGAGATACTACTTCGGGAGGCTAATGTTATCTTAGATTCTACGTGCACTTGTTTAGGAACCTTACTTCACGACTCTGTTCTTTATCAGTCATGTGCTCCAACATCTCATTAGGCTGCCGTATATCATCGCGAGACTGCTATAAATACTACACAACTTTACACCTTGGACGTCTACTGCTGGTGTTGCGAACGTCGCACTTCACCAGAAAGCTGAAGTATTTAACATGGTTTGCGCGTGACGTAATCGCACTAGATACTGGTTGTCATTGCGAGTTGTTCTTGCTGAGAATATCAAATTCGGTGGGGCAAAATGCACGCTGCAAAAGTTTCGCGCTCAGTGCAAGCTGTGTATTCGAGAGGCACACATTTTTCTTGTTGGTGCATCGGCGTTAGGCACGGCGCGAGTAACTCGCACGACGAAAACGTGCTTTCTGGCAAGAGTGTTTTTACAAATAAAAGTTTTACCAACTGCCCATCTGTCACTACCGTTTCCAGGCCACGCTTTGTAGTCTGCGCCGAAAATGCGGGGCAGAGGAATCCTTACGACACAGTATGCTTTAAAACTACTCCCCTCCCCACTCCCTTTTTTTTTTTTTTTTAGTTGCTCCTCAAGATACTTTTTGTTCCTCAGGGATTGCCTGCTCCGTATTGAGTGGTGTTCACTCGACAATTGTATTTGTGTCACTTGTTAACAGTAATTCTTCCTTGCTTTTACTTTGCACCACACTGTGAAGTTTAAACAAAATACAGGGCGGTCGAAACTTGGAAAACTTGAGAACGACACTCCTGTGAGACTTAGAGCGGCTGCTATCCCCCTGAGGCCACTAGGATCTTTCTTTTCAGGTATCCCTCCCGTACACACTAATAGTTTCATGTAACGTCGGACTAATACGTCACATTTAGACCCTTTAACACTTCTACTCTCGGGACAACTTTTTGAGGCAGTTCAGCAATAACGAAAACATGTTTGGGAGCCTCAAGGGTGTGCATACATGTAAAATGGGTCGTGCAGCATTTTTTTTTACCTTAAGTTCAATAAATACCGCTAAAATGTAATCCCTGACGTTGATAACTTACAAAAGCATCCATTAGTTTGCCCCTCCGCGAAATGGAAGACAGTCGAAAGAAAGAAATGAAATTGCTTTCCCCTCCTCAACTCGCAATTAGAACTATCAGCCACGCGATCTGATCCTAATATACACACCGTCAGTGTTTATCATAGTCATACGCAGGGTTGGCAAAGCAGAGAGCATGGGCTGATCTTCAGATATAGTTTTAGTTGGGCTACAATGCCCGAGCCCCACTAAAGCGACAAACAGAAACAAACGACAGCGGCTAGCCTTAAACCAGAGTATTTCGCGATTTGACAGGCTTCGTAGAATAAAGAAGGCTATGCTCAAACATGAGTATCATGCACACGATGGTACCATTTGCAGGCTTGTAAACGCTTGTGCTAACTTCTCGAGCACCGAACAACTCAAAGCCGGATAAAGGTACCATCGCGAACATGCTGCATGTGTCTGAGGCTTGTCGCTGTCGTTTGTTTCTGTTTCTAGTTCTAGTGGGACTCGGGCCCATCATAATCTTTGAGTTGAACACGAGCCGTCACCCGAATGTTTGGCGATGCTGGTTGT
This sequence comes from Ixodes scapularis, assembly GCF_016920785.2. Taxonomy (NCBI): domain Eukaryota; kingdom Metazoa; phylum Arthropoda; class Arachnida; order Ixodida; family Ixodidae; genus Ixodes; species Ixodes scapularis. The sequence goes on from NW_024609846.1 coordinate 148,625,273, forward strand.
CATGAACCAGAGCATTCGACTCGGGATCATGACAATCGGGTACATCATTGTGTCACGCGACTCTCAGTGCGAAGTTGTGATGTCATGTGACGTCACGGTATCAACAACGTTAATAGATCTAGCGACGTCCTTAATTTGAATCTACGCGGTGAGTCACGTGACGTCACGTGATGTGACATTACTTGACAGCATGTCCTGACATCATGACGTCACGTGACGATGTGACACATGGCTAATCACAGTGCCAATAAGAAAGCGCCGCAGAAAACCAGGATTTATTATACATTGCAATTCTGTATATGACGATTTGATCAATATAGGAACACAGCTGCCAGTTTTTTTATTCCCAAATAATAAATTTGTAATACTAACAAAAAAAAAATACCACGAACCGTTTTGAACCGGTTACCGTTATATTTTTTTCCGGTTCAGTTCCGGTTCAGTTCCAAGATGGCGGCGAAGATTTCGGTTCGGTTCAGTTCCGGTTCGGCTAAAAATAACGGTTCTGTTCCGGTTTTCGGTTCGGTTCGGTTCCGGTTCGACACCCTGCTCGCCGCCAACGGTCGCCAGCGCAGAAATTATGATGGACAAAGTATCACTCGCATTTGATGGCCGCCTGCGTAATAAGTATGCTGGACTAAGGATCACTCGCTGCGGACAGTCGAGCTCTACCGCAGGCAACCGTCGGTAGAAAGTCGTACTTAGTCCGGGTGATTGTGCTCCGTTTCGTCACCCTCTTGTGGCGCCGAGCAGATTGTACCTGGTCCGGGTTTCGGCTCCCGCTGAGCCCCTAAGTGAATCTCGCTCGTTTCGAATAATTGTGCGTGATTATGGTCATCTGCGAATGGTTAGGACTAAGTATACTTTGGTTGCTTTTGCATCCTCTGCTTTGGGCTATGTGCATGATTTTTGTTGCCTTGGCGTGTGTGTAACGTTTTTTGTCACACTCGAGTGTTACTCTTGTCGCACACAATTCAGCCCGAATTCTGTGCTAAAAATGTAAAACGGTTCATATATTGGCACGAGGAATCTCTGCTTGGTTTGTTGCAACAACCCAACTGTGCGTACATGATATACAACGCACATGGTGAGGAAATACGACAAATAAAGGGTGTCCGTACGATGCTGTTGTCTTCAGATGTGCAGGGCTTCTCCCACTCCTTCTTGACGTACTCGAGGTCTGTCATTCCGGAGCCCTTGGAAGCCTTGCTCTTCTCGAACTCTTCTGTCATCTGCACGGAAGTATACGTCATCAGATTTCCGACTTCAACTTATAGCGAGAGAAACATCTACAGATACTCACATTGGGTTCCAAGATCTTGTGGACACAGTGCAAAGCTTGCTCCAGAACGGCGTCAGTCACCTCTGCAAATCCATGAGTCTCGCTTCTGTTTTGTGCTTTGCACAATTTTAAACTTGCCTTCATCACATAAAGTAGATCGTACTTTTATTTGACAAGGTTCGATACGGAACACTTACAAATTTACGAAACGGAGTTTCGTACGGTATGTGCAGCGGCTTGGAAGGTACAGACGGGGAAGTGTAGCCCGGTCCGGCCAACTATACGTTTGCGCGAACACTCCTGCAAGGGACGCACTTTCCAAACCCAGGCGCCGGCACCTTCCACAAAACTGCCAAGAACTTCTGAGCTGAAAACGACATCTTTGTTCTTGGACCCACTCTAGACAGCGTATAACATGATCCCGCAAACCCATCTTTTTGGGAAGCTGTTTGCTTTCTTTTTTTACATGGTTTGTTCGGCCCTGATATTTATTCAACAAGGATCGGTGCTGGGCCCACTGCTCTTTCTTGTTTTTCTAAACGATTTCACGGTTGATGAGCATATGCACTGCCGGTTTTTTGCAGATGACTGTGTGCTTCTTATACTGAAATAGCTTCAAGCAATGACCAACTTAATTTAAACAAGTGCCTGTGATCAATTTCTCAATGGTGTAACGAATGGCAAAAGGTGATAAACAGCTCGAAAAATGTACAAATGAGAGTAACGCGCAAAAGGTCACCCTTGGTATTTAACTACTGTGTACAAAATTCCCCTTTACAAGTTGCGCACGAATTCAAATACTTAGGTGTCATTATCTCTTCGAACTTCAGCTGGAATAGCCACATATCCTGGACTGCTCAGAAGACATCAGCAAAGCTATAGGGTCACTGAAGAGGCGGCTGAAGCACTGTACCCCTGCAACAAAGCTTGCAATCTACACGACTCTAATACGACCTGTTTTAGAATACGCGGATGTTGTTTGGGACCCTGCGACTAAACTTAATATTGATCGACTCGAGGGGGTATAGAAGAAAGCACTGCGTTTCATTTACAACGAATGCAGAAGAATGAGCTCTATCACTGATTTGTACAACAGGTCGAAAATTGAGCTTTTTTCAACCTGGCGCAAACTTATCGTCTAACGCTTTTGTATACCATTGTATATGACTCATCTCGCCTTTCATTCGACAGATTTATGCAATTTGACAAATCCCGTCACACACGACATAAGCACTCCAACACAATTGTGGTACCTTACAGCAGAACCCAATGTTTAAAAAACTACTTTTTTGCAGGAACCATTAACGAATGGAATAGTCTCCCTGCCAACATTACCAATGTCTCGTCCGTTCAGGAATTTGCTTTATCATTACAGCGTTATTTCTTAGATGTGCAGTCCTAGATGTTTTTTCTTTCACTAGCGTGTAATATAGTTTTCTTCTTGTGTGTTGCCCTGTGTGCCATCTCCTGCCTTGGCTTTATACATACTACTGCCTTGGCAGTAGTATGTGTAAATAAATAAATAAAATTAGGTAAGTCTTGTCTAGATACAAGAAAAAACAAAATGCGAAAACACTCAGCTCCACAAATGTCCTCTTCTTGCCAGTTTGTGCCTCAGGCTCAAGGTGTTTATTCCACCATTACAAAAACATAGTAAAGAAATATTGCTTGCCAAGGTTATAAAATCGGCTTTTTTGTGACCTAAACCATAAACAGCAGAACCGGGCTAGCTTAAAAAAATGTATTTATTCATTTCATGATGAAGGATGGGCTGGACAAAAAAGTTACGTGCAAGCGCATCAAGAATGACAAAGCAGTACCACAATGTCACGTCTTGTTTTGACGATATTAGTCTTAGCTGGACGTCGGCTCATAGAGAAACCTCGTCTTTCTATTTTCACTTTTGAGCCAGGTAGCGCCATGTACTACAACTTTCGCATTCTATCACCCCCGCTAGCGTCACATTCTCACGGAGTTTCAACTTTCTGCAAAGTATAGCTTATTTATCTGGGTCGAAAAGTCGGACTTCATTTTCTCAATTGTACCAGGTACATTCAGATCAACTCCGTACTCTCTTTCGATAAACGCCAAAAACCTGTTAAAATGGAGGTTTTAACCTTGTCAGCCAAAAACCTGATTTCATTTCAGGCGGATAATTTCTTTCTCGTCGCTTTGTCAAAAAAATACGGTTTTCTATGCTTTTCGGTGAATACGAAAATCCGGAATACCCACCACTACACTGATACGCTCTTGCGGTAGAGTCCAATATCCAGGCGAACATAAGACCGAGAAACACACAGCAGCTCTTCATTTCGTTCAGACCAAGATAATGGGACCACGATGGAAATCCAGCTCCGGGTACTCGCGGCTGAAGTATCAATTACGCGGCACCGTCCAATATTTGCACAGGCCGCCGCTTGCGACATTTCAAGCTGTGCAATCAAACATATAGCTTTAAAATGCGGCAAAATGCAAAAAAGAAAACAAATGGGGACGAGGAAGGATACTGTGACTGCGGACCCGGTTAATGCTAATTCAGAAAACAGCGAATATGCGCTGAATAAAGCTTAGGATCGCGCAGGGTGTCTTAATGAAGATTTGAGGTACAGCGATATTTGGAGATTGCATTTTTATTTGATATCGGCGTTGATACCTAGCCGTGCGGATTTTCACGGTAAATATTCTAGGGGACTTTTTTTTTTAATTCGCAAAAAGATTTACTATTATACAAGAGCACCCTTCAGCTAGAGCTTTTGGTGAGCCTGCATTTTCCTGAGAGTGCGGAATCTTTGCAGGACATTTAGATCCCATTAGAACTGCCTAACTCAACGAAAGGGTTTTGTCGAAATTGTCCTGATGCCAGCCAAAACGTTTTAATTTTATCAGACTTAGAATAGTTTAGAATAAAAGGAAACTCAATGACGCTGCATGCACGTGGGGTTTGTCAATCGGCAGCCCCTCCTTGTGCTTTTTTTTAAACTTAGATATTAAAGGTTTATGAAGTTCGTGAAATGCAGTGCCTGGGGGGGGGCAGGGGGGGTTCTGCCAATTTTCATTGCGTTAACTGATAAGAATATTTGCATTTTAATATATGCATTGAGAGAGAGAGAGAGAGAGAGATAGTAAATTATGTTTTGAAGATATTGGCCATATGCATTGAAAGATTGGCGTGACGAGCGAGATTATATGAACTTAAGGACTCCAGAAAATTTAACTTTATAAAACATTCGGCCTATATACAGTTCAGAACGTTAACATAGCAACCACTCGTACGCTATCCTCGCCAATGATTTCAATGAAACGTTTCAATTTCAGTTGACAGTTTGACTCATATTGTATGGCTCAAGCCAACCAAACCTTGGTTTATTTCTTATTCTCATACACGCAGACGTTTTACCTGAAGTCACTGGATCCTAGGTTTTACCGAGATTCCAGTGGCCGAGTGTGTTAGTTCGCCGGAGCTCGGAGCACGGGGAGCTCAAGCTCGCGTTCCATACCAAGGGTAGACTATTTCGCGACTCCGGCGACCTATAGGGGTCGCTAGTGTCGCTGAATACTGTTACCAGAGCACGGTGGAAGAAACATTTAGGTGATGACTCTCTGTCCAACGCGGCGACCACATTATTTTCGGCGCACCGAGCGCTTCACTCGCACGGGGATAGATGACGCCGAAGTATGGGATCCCTCCCAAACCGACCGCTCCGGTTGTTTCTCCCAGCGGTGTTCCCGCACTCCCTCGCCCACCGCTTCTTGTTGTACCCGCGGTGGAAGAAACAGATTTATCTGATGACTCTCTGTCCGACGCGGTGGCCACACTATGTTCGGCGCACCGAGTGCTTCACTCGCACGGGTATAAATGACGCCGAACTATGGGGTCCCTCCCAAACCGACCGCTCCGGTTTCTCCCAGCGGTGTTCCCGCACTCCCTCGCTCACCGCTTCTTGTTGTACCCGCGGTGGAAGAAACAGATTTAGGTGATGACTTTCTATCCGACGCGGTGACCACATTATGTTCGGCGCACCGAGCGCTTCACTCGCACGGGGATAGATGACGCCGAAGTATGGGATCCCTCCCAAACCGACCGCTCCGGTTGCTTCAAAAACCGGTGTTCCCGCACTCTTTCGCTCACCGCTTCTTGTTGTACCCGCGGTGGAAGAAACAGATTTAGGTGATGACTCTCTGTCCGACGCGGTGGCCACATTATGTTCGGCGCACCGAGCGCTTCACTCGCACGGGGATGGCTGACGCCGAACTATGGGATCCCTCCCAAACCGACCGCTCCGGTTGTTTCTCCCAACGGTGTTCCCGCACTCCCTTGCTCACCGCTTCTTGTTGTACCCGCGGTGGAAGAAACAGATTTAGGTGATGACTCTGTGTCCGACGCGGTGGCCACACTATGTTCGGCGCACCGAGCGCTTCACTCGCACGGGGATAGATGACGCCGAACTATGGGGTCCCTCCCAAACCGACCGCTCCGGTTTCTCCCAGCGGTGTTCCCGCACTCCCTCGCTCACCGCTTCTTGTTGTACCCGCGGTGGAAGAACCAGATTTAGGTGATGACTTTCTGTCCGACGCGGTGACCACATTATGTCGGCGCACCGAGCGCTTCACTCGCACGGGGATAGATGACGCCGAAGTATGGGATCCCTCCCAAACCGACCGCTCCGGTTGCTTCAAAAACCGGTGTTCCCGCACTCCCTCGCTCACCGCTTCTTGTTGTACCCGCGGTGGAAGAAACAGATTTAGATGATGACTCTCAGTCCGACGCGGTGGCCACATTATGTTCGGCGCACCGAGCGCTTCACTCGCACGGGGATAGCTGACGCCGAACTATGGGATCCCTCCCAAACCGACCGTTCCGGTTGTTTCTCCCAGCGGTGTTCCCGCACTCCCTTGCTCACCGCTTCTTGTTGTACCCGCGGTGGAAGAAACAGATTTAGATGATGACTGTCTGTCCGACGCGGTGGCCACATTTCCCAAACCGACCGCTCCGGTTGTTTCTCCTAGCGGTGTTCCCGCACTCCCTCGCTCACCGCTTCCTGTTGTACCCGCGGTGGAAGAAATAGATTTAGGTGATGACTCTCTGTCCGACGCGGTGGCCACATTATGTTCGGCACACCGAGCGCTTCACTCGCACGGGGATAGATGACGCCGAAGTATGGGATCCCTCCCAAACCGACCGCTCCGGTTGTTTCTCCCAGCGGTGTTCCCGCACTCCCTCGCTCACCGCTTCTTGTTGTACCCGCTGTGGAAGAAACATAATTCGGGTGATGACTCTCTGTCCGACGCGGTGGCCACATTATGTTCGGCGCACCCAGCGCTTCACTCGCACCGGGATGGCTGACGCCGAACTATGGGATCCCTCCCAAACCGACCGCTCCGGTTGTTTCTCCCAGCGGTGTTCCCGCACTTCCTCGCTCACCGCTTCCTGTTGTACCCGCGGTGGAAGAAATAGATTTAGGTGATGACTCTCTGTCCGACGCGGTGGCCACATTATGTTCGGCGCACCGAGCGCTTCACTCGCACGGGGATAGATGACGCCGAAGTATGGGATCCCACCCAAACCGACCGCTCGGGTTGTTTCTCCCAGCGGTGTTCCTGCACTCCCTCGCTCACCGCTTCTTGTTGTACCCGCCGTGGAAGAAACAGATTTAGGCGATGACTCTCTGTCCGACGCGGTGGCCACATTATGTTCGGCGCACCGAGCGCTTCACTCGCATGGGGATAGATGGCGCCCAAGTAGGGGATCCATCCCAAACCGATCGCTCCGGTTGTTTCTCCCAGCGGTGGTCCCACATCTCCTTGCTCACCGCTTCCTGTTGTAGACCTTTTCCGCTTACTCTCGCCCCCGACCGCCAAGTAGTCATTTCCGGTATGGGCGACGAAAAAATATCAGAACGTTTCAACCTGCAAATAGTAAAAAAATAGAGAGGAGGCGAAACGAGAATGGTTTGACGGTTACGTTTATGTCCTAAATGCCTTCTATTGGCGTGGCGACAACAAAGCAATGTTTTCGCCCATACTGGAAGTGACCACAATTCAAGATGGCGGCGCCCTTGCGAAAAAGGTCTATACCTCACCGCCTCCACGCCGCCACCAAGTCGCCAGAGTCCGTAAATCTGTGTCCTCTTCCTTCTTCTTCGGGTTAAGGCTCACCTTCGTGCAAGATGGTGGCCAGGGGCGCCGGAACAGGGGGTGCAGGGGAAGCGACGGCTCCCCCTTATTTACAAATGAGGTAGCACGGCTCCCCCAATCTACCTCGGTCAAAGTTTTTTTTTTTTTTTGCGCTTTTTGATTTGGGTTTTTACAAAGCATTTGGCGCCTGCTGTTTTGCGGCTGCCTCTCCGTTTTCGTTCAGTCAGATTTTCGAACTATCGCCTAGCCCGAAGGATAAGCCCCCAGCGTAAACCTGGCCGTGGAGAAAAAGACCCTGGAAAAATGGCGATTTTGACGTTCGCCGTAGGGAGCCTTCATGTGCGCTTTGCTAGGGTGATGCCATCCTTTGTAATACCACTCGCCGACAAACCGGCAGCCATTTTGTTCCTCGGCGATAATCCGTGGGGCTTATAACCCTCCCGGAAACAAGCACCTTATCTCAGAAGTTCAAAGCAGCGTTGTGGAACCCACGGAGGGAGGATTAGCATTTTCCCCCTCGGATGGGATTACCTAGGGTGCCTACATGTTTCCGCTCCGCTTTAGGGTGGCGCCAACTTCTTGTTACCCTTTCCCAGATCCTCTCCCACCGCCATTTTGACCCACTTCTTATTTGGCTAAACGTACACAACGTTGAGTTTTCGTAGTTTCGACACACCGGCAACACTGTGAGGCCACTTCCGTTTCCGTTCAGAGGTGTCGGACGCTCAGCGGGATGGCGGTCTTCGTGGCTGTCGCTCTCTTTATTCGGGTGTTTCATACTTTGAAGTTGCAAGCCTTAAGTATGCGTTGCGTTTATCGAAACGTGAGTCCCCTCGACAAAATGGAACGCAACAGACCGGCATCGCACGCCGAAACCTCGCCGTCGGAACGAGAGCGGTGGGCGCTCCCTAGCCCTAACGAGGATTAGCGGAGTAGCGCCAGCGCACGACTGGCGAGTGTGACAAAATGGTCGACGAAACAGCGGAGGCTGCCATGGTAACGAGGTAGGCAACACTGATTTGTCGGCAACAGGTATCACAAACGTTGTCGCCACCCTAAACAGCGGAGCGGCGGAAACATGTAGGCACCCTAGGATTACCGATGGACACAAAGGCCACTTTCCGGCGCACGGGGAAACAATGAGAGGAACAAAATGGCGGTGGACGAGGGTGTGGGAAAAAGAAACAGGCAGTTGGCATCACCCTATGCGAAGCGCACATGAAGGCACCCTAGTTCGCCGTCTTCAGCAGATAAATTGTTGTAAATGACCCTCGTAGGAAGAATTCGTCAAGCTGGCCTCCCGTCGCAAGTACGCGGCCTTCGGGGTCTTCAAAAAGCTGGAAGCCGTTTCACTGTCAAAAGAAGTCTTCGGGAGCTTGGATTAACTTAAAATGCCCTTCCGATTCGCTGAGTGGGGAGGGAGGGGGGGGGGGGGGGGGGGGGCAGTTGGGTCCCTGGAGAGCTTGCGATTGTCGGTGAATGACCTCACCGTTTTAAACTAACTATTCCCGTGAATGACCTTCAGACTGTATATAAATAAAAAAAAATAGACACCACTCGACCTGGCCGCCTGCCACAACTTGCGCGACCTTCAGAAGCTTCAAAAATCTCAATGCCTGGGGGAAGCCCCAATATAATTTGTGAAGACCGCGTCTTCTGTTTGTTTCGCCTCCAAAGAGTTTTCGGAAGCCAGTCTAGGGCCCTTGGCGGCTTCTAGCGTTAGCCGCACTATTCCTGTGAGTGACTTTCTGAACTAGCCGGAAGCATCTCTCGACCTGCCAACCCCCTCTCTCCTGGAAGTGGGGACATTTAACTACTTCAAAAAGGTCCAGTGCCGCGGTGTCGGCGAATGGAAGATCTGAGACTATAGGAAGCAGGAAGAAGGCGACTCGCTTTCCTTTGGCCGGTAGATGATTCTTCGGAAGCTTGGGGATAAGCGGAAAGGTCTGTGCGACGGGGGATTACTTTTAAGGACCCTGACAAGGTCAGGCAGCCTTGTTTGGCTTAGACGGGGCCGATGTCTGCGTATACCGCCAGTAGCGACGTCCTTTTGTTGGCTAGTGCGGTGGAGGGAGATGGGGCGGAGTAGAGGAAAAATTAAAATGCTACTGCCACAATCCTTTATAAACAGCATACTGCTGCTGTAGAGTCTGTCCTCTCTGTACATGATGCGACTGTGGAGAAGTAAACATATAGAGCTTCGCTTGTCTCCAATATTTCTGGAGTCTTTTTCAACTGTTCAATCCCCTGCCCCAGCTGAACTCTCGCCTTCATATGGCCTCAATTTTTCAAAGTTTTCGAGCAAAGCCCTCGTGGTCAACAGGCTCCTCGTTTTGCAACGATCCACGAGCAGTAGTCTCAGCGTTCTCGACACCCCTACTGGTAAGCCCTCAGTTTTATTTTTTGATATAAGTATTTATATTATTAGCGATTTTCTTGATTTTCCCGACAATTTCTGGATGCAAAACAGTAGTACTGGTCACAACGTCAGCTTTTTACACCACAATAGCAATCATTACTGTAATTTTATAAGAACTAGAGTCCCCAAGCACAAGATAATAATAATAATAATAATAATAATACTTTATTTTCCATTTCCAAAAATGGCGGAGGCCGAGAAAAAAAGCCGTGTTTAAACGGCTTGACGAGCCCTCGGCCTCCTCGAAAGTTCGCCACGATGCTCTGAGAAAGGTTTTTTTTTTTTTTTTTTTTAGCTGGTCGATACTCTGACGGCGGAAATTCAAGGGAGATTCACGCAGCCTGGACTCGACGAGCTTGTTCGTCTAGAAGGAATTGTGACTGATGCCGCCAAAAGGAAGCCTCCCTCTGCCGCAGTCTTGGAAGAGGAACTGGGGCTCCACACTTCTGATTTCGACGTCTCCCGGCTTGCTGCGCAATTGATAATGCTGCCGTCACTTGGAAGCAGCAAGTGCGACACCATCCAAGATGTTCATGCATTGTTGAAAGATCAAGCTCCAAACGTGAAACTAATTTTTTAGGAAGTTTTCGAACTTGTGCTTCTCGTTCTCACGGTCCCCGTGTCGTCGGCATCATCCGAACGATCCTTCAGTGCCCTGCGACGTATGAAAACTTGCTTTCGAAGCACAATGTCACAGGAAAGGTTGACTCATCTACTCTTATTGCACGTGCACGGCGCGCTGACGGCCACTTTGAGCTTAGATTCCGTAACTCAAACCTTTGTCGCACGAACCGCGGAAAGGAAGTCCACGTTTGGCACAGCATGACTGTGAAATGTAAAAATACCTAAGTGTGTTTGTGCGACTTTTGACCAGTTCTAAAATCACTCACGAGGGTATATTTAAACTCTATATTTATTACAAGTTATTGTAATTACAAGTTTCAGTGGCTCCTTTTAGCGGCCTGCCAGAGTGAGTCGAGACAATATTTCAGCCGAGTCAACTTGCCAACAGTTGGGTATCGGCTGCTGATAACTCGGAAGATCCTTTTTGCTTTATTTTTCGATAGCGTGATTGTATTTTGATTCGTGCGATCATAATCCCACGAGAAAAATCTCTGTTCTCCCCATGACGTCACGGTGGAAACTGTAGCGACGCTTCTGTTCGTTCTTACGGCCAATATTTTTCGTTTATTTTTCTTTGTTTATAAAGTATGCACAAGATATGTAAATTATGTTTATACACCAACTCATGTTTACAAACAAACCGGAGCGCCCCTAGCGGACGCCACCGGCGCCGCGCATGCGCGGTGGATGGTGGGCAAGAAGCCCGCTGTCGCCCATAAACAAACCATTGAATTGCGTTGTTGTCGGCGTCGGTGGGAGTCCCCGTGCTCTTTTTCGCGTTGGAATTGTTGATTCTACGTCCTCCTAACAATGTCTGACTACTTGAGCGGCTACAGCAAAACTAACGAGGCAAAACTTTGCCTGAATAATGTGACGTGCGGCGATTCATTTCACGTGGACGCCGCAGAATGGGCGCTAAAGCCTGACTCCCACGATTAGATTCTGCTCGCTATTTTCAGTCGCGACGTCGCTCGGACTGCAAAAGCGTGGACCGTAGCTGAGATGGTGGACGTCGATATTGAAAACCGCAAGTAGAATTGGGCATTACAAGTCGGTGATGGCCACTGGTAACAATGATCAACATCTTCTTGTATTTGTTTACACTTAGCGTACTTACCCCAACCAACCTTCAAAAGTGTTTTGAGGCCTGCACTTAGTTCTTATTGCAATTACCGGGTCAACGTTTGATTTACGGGCCGCTGTCGTTTGAACGAGCTGACGATAAAAAGCAGCCAAATTTGAAAGAGCAGACGACAGTTCGAACGCATGCGCAATGGAGTACAGGAAGAAGCACCGCGTCCCGCGTCAACAAACCATTCGAATGTCACGTTGTCGGCGTCTGTGTGAGTCTGCCTACTATTTTTCGCGTTGGAATTGTCGATTCTACGTCCTCATCGCAATGCCTTACCACTTTAATCGCCTGAGCGAAATTATCAAGGCTCGTTACGCCGCTAAACTTTCAGTAAATAATTTGACGTGCGGCGATTCATTCGCATGAACGCCGCAGAATGGACGCCAAAACCATGACAAGATTCTTCTAGCTATTTTCGGTCGCGACGTCACTCGCGCTGCAAAAGTGTAGAAGGTAGCGGCGATGATCGACGCCGATACTGAAAATCGGAAGCGGGAACAGACCAAGCGTAACAAGTCGGTGATGGCCACCGGTACCAATGATCAACATCTTGTATCTACTGTTTACACCGAGCCTACTTAAGTCTTTTGAGGCCTGCAATTACTTCTTATTGCAATCACCGGGTCAAAGTTTAATCTAAGGGCCGCTTTTGTTTGAACGAGCAGACGACAAAAAGCAGACAAGTTTGAAAGAGCAGACTAAAGTTTGACCGATCAGGAGGCCGTGTGAATTTGAAGAGGCACTGAACCCGTGGGTGATCCGGACAACTTGGGGGTTTTCTCTCGTTCATGTTGGAACAAAGCAAATACATCTGGCGACCACAAAGTGTTGCCCGCACACGCAATCGTAGTTCGACAGCGTCTGGTGTGCCCTTGTCACGGCTACTATCCACGTTCGTCCAGAAACATATGAAAACTGATCTTCAAACCTTTCCAGACTCTCTTGGTACAGCCCCCATCGCAGCATTTTGACGAGAAGGCAGGTTTTTTGTTTCGTTTCTTCCAAAGGAACACAGGAATGCATGTCTGGCACGGCGACTTCTGCCCACCGCCCCAGACCGGAAGTGCATCCGGAGCGCCACCACCGCGGCGTGACGTAGGAGAGTTGAGTTCGTGACATCATTTTCTCGCTGACAATGTAAAGGCACATAACTATTGCAATGTTACTTTAGGTCTACGATACAAATATGCGCATGTTGTAATTTTTCCTGGAGCACGTTTACAACATTTGCTTGTTCGTTCCTTCCAGCTGACGGTATCTCACGCGGAATCTTGTTTTTTATGTTTCATGATATCCTATTGTATGTCTGGAGTTCATATTACGTGATTAGTGAAAATCTGTGGTACTGCTGACCAACCTTCCTTTTTTCTATCTACATATATACCGGGACCCGTAGGCTGGCTTGTGTGTACGTGTGTAGCTTTTATAACTTTGGTGTCGCTTCCAAGGCTGCCTCAGCGACAGGGCTGCCGTGTCATCGATTTATAGATTTCTCAATGTTACCTCTGTTACGTTTAACTCGACCAATAGTTCTTCCTGAAATTCCTTCCTAGGTTTTCTAAGCAACTGGGACTGCTTTGATTTAGAGTTAATTTGCGCCATCAATACGCATGTATTTTTCATATATCGCATTTATTGCCCTATTCTTTCTAATTACAGACTCCTCTCTGGTATTTGGTTTCTCCATAATTACGTTAATCACTTATGAACACAGGAGAAACGTCATCGTGCCAAAAAATGCATGTACATAAACAGTCAGTGTGGTCAAATAGAATATCGGTAACAAAAACTTGAGAAAACGTCACACAAAGGATACATTTTTGGTTCTACTTATTATCTGTCACAGTTAGTGCGCTCACTTGTAGCGTGTTTATATCATGGTCTTATGACGGTGTGTTAACTGTGTTTATTTATTCATGTAATCATATGCACGACCCCTGTATGGTGCCTGCATGAGCCCTCAAAGAAAGTAAATGATGATAATGATGATGTTTATGGTAGTTTTTTTTTTTTTTTTTTGCTCCCCCAGGGGAAAAATAGTTCCGACGCCACTGATGGTGGCACCTGTGATCGACACAGCACCAAAGCAAAACACGAGGCCAGTCACTGGCCGCACACCACCACCACACCACTACACCGCAAAAAAGGTGAGCACGCTGCGCCGCCGACACCACGGCCGCCGAGGAGGGATCGAACTTTAAAGGGGCGGTGCAACGATTTTATGATTAAAAGAATTTGCATCTCGTCACTTTTACGTTGTTTATCGTGTCCCAGAGGATAGAGAAAACACTTCCTTCATTAAAAATGTCGCGATTCCTCTGCATAATCGCAAAGCAAACGTCGAGCTTTTTCCCCCACCTGCAGTCCCACGTGGCCGCCGAAGGAACTACGGTGGAAAGATTATGTGACCTGGCTCGGCTCTAAGCTGCAGCATAGCGCCCGCTAATGTACGCAGAGAGAGGGAGGGGAAACGTCCTCCGAGATAGCACACGAGAAGCTACACGGCACTCCGAATGACGTCACTGAGAGTGCGACCAGGTGTGACCCTGAAGACTGGGAGTGAGTTGAGGGGTGCCCGAAATGCCAATCTTTATCTTTTTTTTACGCAACAACTAGGACACGCAGGCAAAATCGGTTTTCTGTTCTTTACTTCAGAAATGTCAGGGGGCAACTTCCGGAAATCTTTGACCGAAGTCCGAAAATCGTTGCACCGCCCCTTTAACATCAAATTATCGTCCTATATCTCCAACCAGTGCCCCGTGCAAGCTACTTGAGCACATAATATATTCAAATGTCATAAAGCATTTAGAAGATAACCTCATCCTTTTTTCAAACCAGCACGGGTTCAGACAATCATATTCTTGCGAAACACAACTAGTACAACTTGTTTATGAAATACACAGTAACATTGATAATAACATACACACAGACGCCATATATATTAGTTTTTCTAAAGCATTCAATAAGATATCCCATAGTTTCCTCATGCTCAAGCTAAATCAACTTCACATTCATCCACTCGTGGCATCATTGATAGGACAATTTTTAACCAATCGTACTCAGCATACTGTGGTTAACAACCAGTCGTCATCTTGTTCTCCTGTATCGTCCGGAGTCCCCCAGGGCAGTGCTCTCGGACCTCTGCATTTTTTAACATTTGTAAATGACCTACCTGATATAACATCCTGTATTCGACTTTTTGCTGATGACTGCGTAATTTACCTATCTGTATCTAACCTGAATGATAACATAACCCTACAAGCTTACCTCAACCAAATAGCCGACTGGTGTAAACAGTGGAAAATGGCAATTAACTTTTCTAAAACAAATCTCGATTTCTTCAAGCGTGCTAGTAGTCCTCTTTCTTTTACTGTCACAATGTGCAGCCAGGTAATTACAAAGTGTCCATCTTACAAATATCTTGGCGTTCACTTATCTGACGATCTCTCATAGAACACGAAAATAACACACGTCCTGTCTAATGCTAACCGCTCTCTTGGCTATCTTCGACGGAGTCTAAAACTAGCACCATCATCAGTGAAACAACTAGACTACACTACACTCGTAAGATCGCAACTTGAGTACGCGTCATCAATCTGGTCCCCTTGGAAATATTCATTGATAGCAAACATAGAGGCACTTCAGAATTGCGCAATCGATTCATTTTTTCAGATTACTCACGAGACACCAGCATCACTCCTTTACGAATGAAAGCTACCCAATTGATCTGCTCTCATCTAGAAGAAAATGATCACGCCTGTCTCTTTTTCATAAGATTTACTATCATAACCCTGACATCAAAACTTCACTATTGTTCCCAGCCACTCGCATAATTATTTGCATTGATAACGTCTGTAAAGTTCGTCCAATTTTCGCCTCGTCAGTTTCGTTTCTTAACTCCACCTTGCCGTTAACAATAAAAGACTGGAATAGCCTGCCTAACAGTATCGTGACGCCCAGGCAGGTCATAACACATTCATATCCCAACTGACCATCTGCATTTGCACTAATAGCAAAGTCAATCCGTGTTTATCGAAATGTTTTATTTGTGTGTTTTTCTGTTTAATCAGCTGTTTTTTCTTAAGGATGTATTGAGTGTTAATTTTTTCCTGTTATTGTTGCTTTATATAACAATGTTCTCCAGCATGTAACGCACTTTTTGTTTGCTCCTTTATATAATGTTTTTTTCAGCAGGTACCCCCACCTTTTGTAATGTTCATAAGGGCCTTCAAGGTTTAAGAAATGATGATGATGAAATCTCAGCGCCCTCCGCGGCGGCGCGGAACTATAGTCGGTTACAAGTCAAGAAGGTAGGAGAAGCTCCACCCACAAGCGTGATGCGCCCGTTTCAAATCTCTCCGCAGTCGAAAGAAGAGTTCACTGGAAACACTCCTTGTTCCGCTTCAATGGATTCCAACTTGTCTCCGATCCCACTTTTTAAGAAAGCGACCTTTGTATTTATCAGAGAGGGAACCGAGCCCCTGAAAGCAGCCTTTGTATCCATCGGGGGGGAAGCTAATCCCCGAAAGTCGTATTTGTTTCCGTCGGTGGGGGAGAACTCTAATCTCCCTCTCGTGCCTTCCACAATGCTAAGTAAAAGTCGAAAGATAAAGCAAATATGTACAGAAAGGCAAGCCCTTCCTCGCGCGTTGGCCGCGACGTCACGGAAACGGTGGGACGCTATTAGCCCCGAGAGCGAACACAAGCGTCGCTGCGGTCGCAGCGCCCTGATTGGGTGAGGTGTACCGTGACGTCAGGGGGAGTACTCCGCTCCGCGACCTCGCATCGGCTCGCTTCCCAGCACCGGTTTCCCGGTTTGGCGTTGTGTCCCGGAAGCTCTTCGAGGAGCTGGACTTCGTGTACCCGGTGTACAAGACGTTGAGTTAGGCCGATATTGACGTGCTTTCGTACATTTAATAAGCCTGCTTGCCCTTTTTACCTTTAAAATTGGGTTACAAATCCCGAAACTATCGGAGGAGGCAATTCCGCCGATGAACCTCCCCGTCCGTCCACACGACACAAGGCAATCTTGCGAAAGGTCGGTGAAGCGGTGGCGCAAGTGTTTCAGACGCTGCAATTCTGTTCCTTGCCTGTTCATGATTTAAGACGATATTACATCCCGCTTCAAGGCATTTGGAGTGGCATTTATATCAAGAGCCTTTGGGTGGTCGGCAAATTAGCTCGCGACCCCGACTCTGCGCTTCCACCCTGCATGCGCTGGTTCGCAGACGTTTTAAAGACCCTGCGTCTGATGATCTTTGAAGTGCTTGTGGAACAGGGCTGTTTTACGTAAATGTAGCTTCTTCGTGAATTAATTATATAGTTTATACATGTATGCAGGCATATTTCTTAGAAGACGCAACATTACTGAAAATTAGTTTTTTTATGGTAGCAGCAAAAACGGCCGAATTGCCCCTAGTTGCCTGTATGATATGTATTGAACTGCCCAAAATATGCACAGCAATGGTGCCGTAATTTGGAATGTTTATATTTTTTCCTCGTTCTTTATTCCAGCCTTGGGTATTAAAAAAAATACACCGTTTAGTCTGAATTGTCATTTCCAATTAAAAGAGACTGCTGCAGGTCCCCAAAAGCTTCCTCAGCCTCCAAACTCCCTACAGCTGGACTCTCTGACAAAAGAGGAAAACAGAATTAAAAGCAAGCATTCGAACGTCTCTTTAGCGGTAGATGCAGCACTAGTAGCAGAAAATGTGGAACCTGTGAAGGCCGACAGTCTGCGTGAGAAAAGCTTCTGGTATTTTAGCTTCAGGGCAGTTCGATTTAAGTAAAGTCTCAATTTTAGGGCTTAAGGGACTAATAACGAGCTAGACATCTTGGCTTACGTTTGTTATACATTTCTTGAGGGTTGATATAAACAAGTCCACAAATACCACCCGTGTAGTCCATTGAAATACTATCCGAATCCAGCAAAGGTTAAATACGAGCAATTTATATAATAAATGTTCCTTGTTTGTTTTACTTTGCTCCTGCACTTGGGCTGTCTTACTTGTAATTCTCTCCCCATGGCCCAGACTGTATTTAGCATGTTGCTCGAGCAGCATGCAGCTTTTCTGCTTCGGCGATCTGGTTTAGAAGCAGAGATACAAAAAAAAAAAAAAAAATAGTATACATAACCTGCCAATTCATTCAGACCATCAACAGCATTTATTGTGCGAGATGTACATCTATAATGATGCTCCTGCAATTGTGACCATATTTCTTTATTTTCATATACCAGCTGCGATTCATGCGTTGCCTGCCCTGTCAAGCATGCTTAAAATGTTGGTTGAAGTTTCACCTGTAGCTACAGGCCATACCTCAACAAAGGCACATATAAAAATTTACACTTCCTACGAAAAACACGCCAAAAAAAAAATTAAATAGAAACGAGCGCGCCGACAGCTAGCGTCGTCACAGCCTCCACAGGCCGAGCGGGGCGAGTCGGGGAAAAATTCTCTCCTCGCCGTGACGTCACCCCGGTTCGCCGTAAGGGGGCGCCACGCGAACTTCTCGGGGCTAATTGGATGCGGAGGTGGCGGAGGGATATCTGATTCCCTTTGAGGGGCATTTGCCGCTACCTTCTTAACCTGTAACTGACTATAGCTACTCCTTGTTCGAGGTTAGCTCCGAACACGATGTGGTGTTCCCTAAGCATTGATCTGCATCACTGCCTGAAAAAAAATACACCTTTTTTTTGCATATACAATATAATTTACGTTATAATCAATATTTACAATGCCGATTATATAGAAGTTAAAAAGTAGTGGCCCCAGTATACTACCTTGCGGTAAACCAGATGTGAGTGGCCTGAGATCTGATAGCTTATTATTAAGTTCTACCCACTGATAACAGTTAGGGTAACTTTTTTTTCAAATTTAGTGCTAAACCACGAACCCCCAAAATGTATAGCTTGTGAATTAACGTGCCGTGATTAAAGCGGTCAAAAGCTTTAGAAAAATTTATATTCTAAGTGTTATCAATTGATCTGCAATATTATTTAAAGTGATGTAGAAGTTAAAAAGTAGTGGCCGCAGTACACTACCTTGCGGTAAACCAGATGTGAGTGGCCTGAGATCTGATAGTTTATTATTAATTTCTACCCACTGATAACAGTTTTTAGGATAACTTTTCTTCATATTTAGGGCTAAACCGCGAACAACCAAAAATGTATAGCTTGTGAATTAACGTATCGTGATTAAGGCGGGCAAAAGCCTTGGAAAAATCTATAAATATTCTAAATGTTATCAATTGATCTGCAATATTATTTAAAGCGATGTAAGTTCCGCCGAACGACCTTTTTCTAAATGCGTACAAAGTAACCGTAATAATTAAAAAAAAAAAACAATTACAGAAACTGTAAAATCTTTTTTTGTATGATTATCTCTACACATTTATAAAATATTGGTAAAACGGACATAGGTGCGATACAGCCGGGCTAGCGGCTGTGTCGCACTGACTAAATTGCTCATCTACAGCTGAGCCACCGCGACATTTTTTTATGTTTAGAACTTTCCTCACAATGTATACTTTGTACAAGTTCAACAAAATATTGATTAAATTTATTTGCTAATATCACTCCACTTAGGTCAATACCACCTATTTGAAATCCATCCTTCTATTCAATTCCTTCAAGACAACATCCGATGGTTTACTGTGCACCCTCCTTCTGTTCTTCTACCGCGCTGTCTATTGTCCTTCTGTCCTTCTACCGCGCTGATGAACGTTGATGAACGCATAATGTCAGGTTCATGCGGTTCGTATAGGTTACGTTCCGAGCGACCTAAGCAACACTCTGATATGACAGTAACGACAAAGTTACCGGGGAAGTTCTTCGCCCTACACAAAATGAGAAGCAGTGCAAAGTGCGCCTGATTCCTTAGGCCATTATCATTCCCGGATTTGTTTTTTTTTTTTTTTTTTTTTTCTTTCTGCGGCTCTGTTATTGCTTCCGTTTTCGTTGACATGGACACAACCAACGCAACTTCCCTCGCTTTACTTCGGTGTCTATCGCACCAGCCGCCGACGAGCTGCAATCACGAAAGCCAGAAGAGACGAGCGGAAATCACGAAAGGACCTCTTCCGGTAATTTCTGTGTTGTCCCGCTAGGTGTCGTTCGTTTTGCTGGGGTCGCGAACACCGAGTGAAAATTTTGAGCTGGACCCCCGCCCTTGCCCGTTTCAGTCTGGAGAGGTATCGTACAGGCGTGCGTTCGTGCGTGGTGCACGCATTATTTATTTATTTATTCATTTACCCTAAGGGCCCTTTTGGGCATTACATAGGGGGGAATTCATACAAAAAGAACACGTTGACAGTGGTGATACACAGAAAACAGGAAAAAAAAAAAGAAAGCCGCGGCACACAAAAAAGCAGTGCATATGATCACAGAGTTCAATTGCTGCACTTCAATCGTAACATTATGCAAATACAAAAAGAGGACCAACGACACACTGCAGAACTATGGCTTATCTGCGACGAGGGGCAAACATGATTATGTTTTTTTTTTTTCTTGAAATGAATAGGAATCAGGAAATTTAAAAAAAGCCTGATAGTCCTGTGTCACTGCGATATCATACGGTAAGGCATTCCATTCAGAAACGGCAAGGTTAAAAGTCCGGAGAATATTTGTATAGGTTATTGCGTGCCAAAATGGGGGGTTACTTTGTTGGGGTGGTCTAGCCGTGGAAAGATACGGTTAGCTGGAACAATGTGTGTTTGACAGAAAGGTGTAGAATAGTGATATATTTTATGAAATAAAGAAAAACGGGCGATTCGCCTTTTGTTCTCGAGAAATGCTAAATTTAAGGACTCTTTTATACGTGTTATACTACAGGTGGTTGAATAATTGCATGTTATAAACCGGGCTGCTTTATTTTGGAGAGACTCTAATTCATTAACTAGATAGGCTTGGTGGCGATTCTAAATAACTGACGCATATTCTATTTTGCTTCTTACAAGGGATGTATATGCCATTAATCTTGTTTTTGTGTCAGATAAAAACAAGTTTCTTCTCAGGAATCCCAGGGTTTGATTAGCCTTTCGTAATATTGTCTCAATATGTAATTTCCAAGATAACTCTACTGTGAGGTGAACACCTAAGTACTCCATAGTCGAAATCTGTCTTTGATCGGCTAAATTTATCATCTATACATGCGTAAACTGGTGTCGCCATACCTCAGAGGTAGGTCCGACCTCGTGCCTTTTCTTACGGGCTCTCTTTACTCTATCTGTCCTACTGCCTTTCTTTTTTTCGTATCGCGGCGGAGGGTACTGTGCGTAAGAATTTCTGCATTCAAGTTATCGACCTTCACTCTTCTTCTGACTGCAAGCTTATGCCATATTTAGGCCACTTAGCACTTAGCGTAATTATGAGCTTTGCACTTGGTGGCGTTGTCATACAACCGAGCCGTTCGAAGTACCCGTGGGGTGACGAGCGTGTGGCTGGCCCAAGGAGCACGTAGCTTAAACAACACTGCTGAACGGGGTGGGGAAAGCAACTTTTGTTCGAGTTTTGAGCGACGGGCTAATCTTCTAGGGGGAGAGTGGTGTGTCCGGTTGCACGAACGAGGGTCCGAGAAAGAGGGGAGTCCTTCCTTTCCGTCTTCTTGGACCGTTTGGTACAATGCGCGACTTGTGAGTTGAGGAGGAAAGCTAAAAGGGAAAATGTTGAAAATTGAAATGCCAAAGAGCGGCGCTGCTCCGAAGGAATCTGCTACGTCACGACTACGTAGCAGATTCCACAACGTTGTTACACTACCTCCCAAATAGGCTCCGCTTGCATCCACCAGGTGCACACTGAAAGATCGTTTATTTAGCTTTAAAATTAGTTTTCTTGTGCCTTTCAACGGAAGACTGGTATTTTTGGGGTTAGGGTGCAACACGGAACACATTCAAGCTAGAAAATGAGCTCTGGAATTTCGTTTCCCTACCCCTTTAAAGGGCAACTCCGCTTAATTTCAAAAATTTTGAGATAGTGGCCGATTTTGCTTTTTGAAGCACTCAAAAACAATCCCCAATCCTTCGTTTCGCGAAAAATAAAATATTTTTCGTGTAATTTTACTCTAGCCATGATTACAAACCGACACCGAAACGGTGGCAAAGCCGGACAACATTGTATATTCGGCATCACTAAGCATGTACACCCACGTGATATACAAGGGGAAAAAGGAGCTCCCCTCTTATCAGGATCCTCCTTTGTGCCTCCTGGATTAGCACAGGCGTCGCTATTCTCCTCCCAGAAGATTATAGAAGATTAACCTGTCACTCGAAATTCTTACAAAAGCAGCTTCCCTCTCCTCCTTTTACTTGGTGTTCAAAAGTATGGGATGTAACACAAGCCGGCGCTCAACGAGGCGATCGGCTTATCAGTAGTATCAATAGTCGGGCGCCGGGCCGGCCGAGCGCGTCACTCACGTCTTTCACGGCGCTGGCGCCACCCGTGCTCTCCCCGGAAAAAAAAAAAAAAAAAAGAAGCTGTACATGTTTGATGACGTCGCGGACGTGCCGGGAGAAGGAATTTGGAGAGAGCGGAAATGCAACCGGGCAGTGTTGTCTGGCCCGCACGTTTCATCCAAAACCAGCGGATTCGTGCTTGTCAAACTTTGACAGCAATTTTAATGAACTTCTAGGCGGAATTCCGTCGTAATATTTGCCATGGGGGTTTTGTAGATGATAACAAAGAGAACTGTATAGTTTTGTACTACTGGAAAAGAAGCGGAGTTGCCCTTTAAAGGGGTAGGGAAACGAAATTTCAGCGCTCATTTTCTGGCTTTAATGTGTTGCATGTTGCACCCTAACCTCAAAAACACCAGTCTTCCGTTGAAAAGCACAAGAAAACTAATTTTAAAGCTAAATAAACGGTCTTCAATGTGCACCTGGTGGATGCATGCGGAGCCTATTTGGGAGGTAGTCTAGCAACGTTGTGGAAACTGCTACGTAGTCGTGACGTAGCAGTTTCCTTCGGAGCAGCGCGGCCCTTTGGTATTTCAACATTTTCCTTCTTAGCTTTCCTCCTCAACTCACAAGTCGCGCATTGTACCAAACGGTTCAAGAAGACGGAAAGGAAGGACTCCCCTCTTTCTCGGACCCTCGTTCGTGCAACCGGACATAGCCATTCTCCCCCTAGAAGATTAGCACGTCGCTCAAAACTCGAACAAAAGTTGCTTTCCCCACCTCGTTCAGCCCTAAGCTGGCAGTGTTGTGGAAGCTACCTGCTCCTTGGGCCAGCCACACGCTCGTCACCCCACGGGCACTTCGAGCGGCTCGGTTGTAACGCGCTGACGCTATTAGAGAGTTTTGGCTCTCCCGCTACGCTATACGCTAGAGCGACGGACGCTACTGCGCATGCGCGCTGCTAGCGGAAACATTGCGGAGCTGCGGAGGCTAGCGGAGGCGCGCTAGCGGGCCAAAATAGCGAGGGGCGTAGCGCGGCGTGCTAGCGTGGCTCTCGCGAGAACGAGTCTTGGCGAGATAAGGGAGACCCAGCGAGGGACGCTGTTCAAGATGGCCACCACGCCGCGTCTACTCGGTCTGTGCGTTTCACAATCGTCGTTCTAAGGGGTGGATTATACCTTGCTGCTGCGAGAAGTACCCGCGACAAAGCCGTTCCACGACTGCAACAGGTAGTGATTCATGGCGGATATACTAAACACGGCCACGGAAAGGAGAAAAAAAAAAAGAAAAAGCTTCGCAGTTTTTGGTGCTGTGAGCGAAAGGTGCAGCCCCCTGCTCGACCGCTTTGTCGTGAAGACAAAACCTACTAAGGAAGCGGAGCGAGCGGGCGGATATGAGGGATTTCTGTGGCGCTTCATTTTCGGTGAACAACGACGCAACAGATGAGCTACAGTGGTTGTCCTTTATTTTTGAAGATTTTTCTCGGTGGCTTTGGCACTTGACTCATATCGGATTGGCTTGGACAGCTTGGCTGACAGTTGTATTCAATTACAAAAACATAATAGTCACCTACTTACAAAAGAAGCAACGATTAGCACGTTATTCAATAAAAAACAATAGGGAGTTTTCGTAGACCGCGCTGCCCCCTCCGCTAAGCGTTCCGCAACGAAGATGTTGCTACTGCGCCTGCGCGCCGATAGCCTTGACTGTGGAGTTCCCGCTATGGTAGCGGGTTGCGGTGGGCCCTGCGGGACGGCGAAAACGATCTACGAAAACTCCCTAATATTTTATTAAGATAACGACGTTATTAAAAACAATTGCGAAGGATTGCTTTACAAATCTGTTTTACGCGAGCCCTAGTGTCCGAAAGAGCCGCTAGAGGCGTTGCGTTAGCTCTCGTAACGTTGTAATCCGTAGCGGGTTGCGAACGTTCTACTAAAACTTAAAATGGTAGTTCCGCTACGCTACATATAGCGGAGGTCATAGCGGCTAGCGGATAGCACAGCGGGAGTGACTGAACGATCTACTAAAACACTCTAATGACACCATCACAACGCTGACAACGCCACCAAGGGCAAAGCTCATAACCACGCCTGCCTTGCTACTCCACGAACGCGGGAAATCTTTTCTTTCTGTTTTTGTTTGCGCCGGATATCCCATGACGCATCGCGCTCTCCGTTCGCTTCTCTTCGAGCGCTTGCTCGAGTGCACCGTTTGGAACGAAAAATATGGTCAATCGTTCAAAATACAAACGCGCGATTATCATTTACGGTTGTTATCCGCCATGCTTGACTCATTTCCGAACGAAATTTGAATATTTCAATTTTTGTTTCCGTACCCCTTTAAGATTGCCGCGGATGCGCCTGTACCTAAAGGCCCGTTCACACTCTTGCGACCTTTTAAACCTAGGTTCCTTACAACTTCTTAAACCAGAAAACACACTGGCGCCATCTATTGGGAAGTAGTGTAAACTTGACGGTCCGGCATATTTTTTTATTTTTATTTCTCGAGCATTATCCTTTCTTTCTTGGCTCGAAAAACTTTTGTCAATGTTATAAACGAGCCTTTCTATGGGTATTACGCACATTTGACCTCGGAAATCCCGCAAAACCTTTGCTCTTGTGAAATGCAGTTCCAGGGTCACCGCATAGATGGCGCCACAATGCCAGTGTCTTCCCTCATTTTAAAAACATTTAACAAGTTTTAAGAGAACTCGCCTCTCTCAGTCGTACTCGGTCGCACTCGGTCGCAAGAGTGTGAACGGGCCTTAACGCCTGACCTGCGAGAGACCGCGGGGAAGAAAGCGGAAGTTCCCTGCCTACCCCGACCCAACCCCCCTCCCCCCTTTCCCCCTCCTCCTTCAGTCACGCATGTGCGCGCGCCCGAGACCCTACTGGAACCACTGGGAACGGATCGGATCCACCCACCACCGTGCGGTCACAGTGCGTTGCGTCTCACTGGATCCGACTGGTTACACTCAAGACCGCGCGGTACCAGATCGGATCCGCCGGGTCTAAGCGTGGTCTAAACTGTCCACAAGTTTGGAACCGCGCGGCTCCGAACTGGAACCGCTCCGATCTGACATTTTTGTACGGGATCCGAAACTCCTACACAGCGTCTTGATGACCTCACTTGTACTGCGCGGCGCGGTGAATCCTGGGGCCATTCCGACATACACTCGGGCCATCTCGAATGTTTCGTAGGTCCTGGAAGCGGCGCGATCGCTTCACCATTGTGAGTTCAGAACACGATCGAAGTAAACAGAACGAACACAAAACAAAGCCGACGCACCCTGTTTTGTTATCGACGTGCTTCGTTTGCGTTCTAAAATTCCAAAACGCTAAACCAACACGAACAGCTTCTATTCATGGGGTTCGACGAAAGTCGTACATCGGTCGTAATGCGTCGAGAAGACGGTGGGGGGCGCTGCGTGTTTTCGGTGTGGTCTACATTCTGAGAAAACGGGCCTGCGCGAAGCAACGTTACAGTGCAGCGGTGAAGCGCTCATTTCAAGAAGAATGGCAACACATTAATTGCGGAACAGGCGGGAGAGGAAGAAGGCAGAGCATCTTTCCATGGAACTCCCATCACTCCTGCTTCAACTCACCGATCGTAATTCAGGCTCTCGCCGCCGGTTGAGAAGGGCTCGCGCATGCGCAGAACTCTTCCTAAGAACGAAGAGCATTTCAAACAATCTTCAGTATCTGATGACGCACAAACAGCGTGTGGAATTTGAAGAGGCGTTTTCACGCGGCTGCTCGCGCGCCACATCTTAAAAACCGCAAATCTGCAAACTAAAAACAAATGACCGCATCTCCACGTGCTAAATGATGTGGGGCTAAGCTCTGGTGATGCTGATGATACTGATTTTTTTAGCATTTGACCGCAGCGCCCTCTCCTGTATAGACGTTGAGCGATGCAACGTTTCATCCATGACATCCCCAGCTCTTGAGTTACTACCACATCTCAGAGCCCCCTAGTCGTCCCGCGGTTAAGGCGATGGACTAGAAATCCATTGGGGTCTCCCCGCACAGGTTCGAATCCTGTCGACTGCGCAAACATATATATATATTTTTTTAAGAAGGCAGATGGGATGGCAATCGATGTGAGCACAGACGCCGGACGGACAAGGCTAGATCCTAAGGAGCTTCACCCCCTAAAAAAAACTTATCACGTGGATGGTAGACGACATTTTGTTTCAGTAGATCGGTGGCTCGGCATTCCGTGAGAGAACGGCCGATTCATCGATGCAATATGTGCACACCTAGGGCGAATGCGATTGTTCAGGGATGGGGAAAGAGAAACCTGCAAGAGGGCAAAACCTTACACTCACATGAGCTTCACACCAGTCGGGTGTCCGGAATCAAAAAGTTAACCATAGAAAAAAAAGAAGAAAAGAAGAAACATTACCGAGTTAACAAGACCTGATTTAACAACGATCTTTCTCCCGTTCGGCGTTTCTTTTACATTGTCTATTAATTTATAGTTTTGTTTTTATTTTCAACATTTGATGAGGCAAGTTTTACCTTCAACATTTTCGCAAAACAAACGCACCGCACCTTCGTGTCAAATTACCTTTGTCGTACGTAGCACGCAAAAGTGATTTTTGCGATCTAATTAAGGTGGGCAAGATCCATTTAACCACGCCTTCTTATTGCAAAATCTCAGCGAGTATCACTGCATGAAGAAATCTCAGGGCTGCGCTGGAGAATCTTTAGACTTTTGTTGCCCAACATTAATTGTCATGGTATGAACTGACCCTTGTCTGGAACTTCCTTGTCGCTCCTCCTTGAAATAAGTTGACACGGGGCTGCCCCTTCGCCCCTGTAATTATTTATTCTGGCCAAGGCTAACTGGTAGATGGTCTGGCAATCATGTTTGTACGCCAGACATTTACACTGTGGTCTTTTGGTAGAGCCGCCTTTAGCTCCGGGAACTTAAAGCTCCTCCTGTACTTTAAGGAAAACAACCAGTAAAATCACCACCAGACCATACAAATAACCTGACGACCCGGCACTCTGGTTAGAATGACACACACACATATATGCAAGTAACAATGGAATATTATACAATCAACTGCTGTATCGGAACATAGTTGTAATATCCCAGTAGTGGTGCGCCATACGGCCAATAAGATACATGAAGGCGCTGCCTTCAAAATATTGACCTTTTCCCTTGCTGCTCCTCCTTCTTTTTTAAGGTAACCTGGCGGCAGTGGCATCACTAGATCACTAGGGGCAGCGGCACACAAGGCTGCCCGGAACCCCCCCCCCCCCCCCCCCCCCCCTTTTTCATTTCCCAACTGCGCCCGGAACGTTCCCCCTGCACCCGAAACATTCCCCCGGGTGACGCCTCTACCTGGCGGTCTGTTGTGCTGGCACGAAAAGTGCAGGCTTTTCCTCGTACTCGATTGTCCCAGTTCCGCTAGCTTAATTTTGCTAGAGTTCAAAGTTCATAATTGTGCACCGCGCGCGTCAAACTTCACCGTTGGCGCACTTCGAGCTTCTCCTCTTTGCAGCGACGCACTGAGAGAAGCAGCTGATGCCGAGGAGCTTTCGGGTTAGCTTGATGGTCTTCGATATTTTGCTCTTCTTTTGGTGGGAATGCTTTGGGCACAATTATAGAACCTTAATTTTAAATAACGGTTAAGGTCCCCTCTATTTAGACAAATAGGGTACTTTTCTATCGCCATGAAAGTCTATGCGAAAAAAACATGAGCCATTCCACTCTGTGAAGGTGGATGACCAGCGAAGCTGCTTAGCACATACGACACAGGCGTGACAGAATTCAGCGCATTCTCCATTAAAGTTGTCCACTATAGCAGCATGGTACCCGCGTCTTTTTGATGCGTTCTCTGACCCGCGACGTTCTTCGTCTTGTCTGGTTTGACTCGTGCGCTCGGCGTTTTGTGCACGATCTTCATCGGTGGTGTTTGCCGCCCGCCGCCATTCTCGGTGCCGTTCCCGCCGTTGCTCTTCGTAGGCGCGTTGCTCGTCGAGGGCAGCCTTCCCATTACGACGAGAGAAGTGAAACAGACATATCGCTAAATTACCCAAGCATCAAGAATCCAGGGAATGGTGTTCCACTCACCGCACGTGCCGGCGTCTGCAGCGGTAACTGTTCTCAAGCAAAAAGCCTAAAACCATGGCCTCCTCTATAGTACTGAAAAGCCTGGCAGATCGCCACAAGAAGCGGCCGCCGAAATTGAAAAGGTAGAGCGGCAGACAACGGATGAGAGAAGCCATGTAACGGGCGCCCCACTGCGGCGAGACGCCTAAACACCTCTCCCGAGCAACGTAATGTCCGCCCGTGCTCCTCGTGCTACCGCTTCTTTTCTCGTCGGGTTTGAAAACCGTTTCGGGTGCTCGCCGCTGCAAAAGCTGTGTGCCGAATGCCAGCTTCCCCGAGAAGTGCTGTATGCTGTATGTTATTTTGCATGCGCGTTTGCCAACGCTTTATTTTGGTTATTTACTTTGATTTGAATCTTTTATACGGGGAAGAGTGTGCGTGCGGCGGTGCAAGCGTAGAGTTTTTGGTCACACACACGAAAAATAGCTATAAGCAGCTTCACTGCAGTGGCGTACCAACTTGTTTTTGAGTGGGGGGGGCAAACCCGACCCTCTTCCCCCCCCCCCCCTTAATCGAAAATTCGGCGCAACTTTTGTCGAAGTTTTCTAAAGATGTGGCAATGATTCGGCAAAATTACAACGTTACCAGACTTAACATTGATATTTTGTTTTTTCTCACGAAAAAAATTTTGCTTCTTCTTCTTAATATAAATACAACTTGTAGTGCCTATTGAAACAGTTATGATTAAATAAGGTGCTATTCTACAAGATAATTGTATCGATGTCGCTTTTGTGTGTTTACTGCATGGCAATTTTAGTGTTTGCTTGCAGAAAGTGGCGTGACAACGAGGTTGGGTAGTAGCCGGAGCAGTCACGAATCACACTACGAGAGTTTTGATTTTGAGGCTTCATCAGCGCACGCCTGCAAGTGTGTTTACATTGTTAAAATAAAGACAATCACTGCGTTCTTACTTTCTCTGGGAGTCACCGTTTCGTGCGCGAAAACGGATGCAACGGTTGTTTAGCCTTCACCAGAAGAGATAACAATACTGTAAATATGCATGTTTTTCGATTTGAGTCACTTGACGTCAGCTTTGCATGAAAGTGCGCGTTCCATATTCGCAACGTGCCGTTTTTAACCTTTAAAATTCCGGTTTCTGGTGTTAGGACACACACGGACGTTTAGGAAGATGGGGAGAGTTAGGAATGTCGGATGTGCAACGTCGAGCATGATAGTTCTGTGTTTAACGAATACTTTTCATCAGTGTTTTCTAACGAGTGCTTGGACTTCGTCCCCACTCTCCCTGAAGAGCTTTACGAGCGCATGCATCCTATTAACGTTAACTCCGCTGGTATTAAAACATTGATTGATAAACTAAAACTTACTTCGTCCGCTGGAACCGATAACATCAACCCTAAAATTTAAAAGAAACACCCGTGTTATTTCTAGTGAGTATTCGAAACTCATCTTCATTCAGTCCTCATCTCAAAGCTGCCTTCCATCTGACCAAAAGGTGGGAAGGGTAATTCCCAGTCTTTAAACAGGGCAGCCGCTCTTCCGCATCTAATTATCGCCCTAATTCATTGACTTCAATTTCTTGCAAACTACTTGAGCATATCCTCTACTCCAATATCATGAGGCACCTATCATCCCATTTCTTTTCTTTAAACAGCAGCACGGTTTTCAAAAGGTACTTTCCTGCGAAACGCAACTCTGCGACTTCATCCATGACACTCACACTAACCTTGAATGTCACGTCCAAACTGACGCAGTTTTTTTTTTTTTTTCTTTTTTTTCCAAAGCGTTTGGCCGTGTCCTCCATCAACGCCTTCTTTCTAAGCTATCATCTTTTTGCCTCGACCAATAACCGTTTGCATGGATTCGTGACTTTCTTTTTTTCCGTGTACAGGTCACGTCCATGATGATCATGAATCTTCCTTAATAAATGTATCTCCTGGTGTTCCCCTGGGGTTCGTACTTGGGCCCTTACTCTTTTTAATATTTATTAATGACATTCCCATTGGGGTTTCTTCAAAAAAACGCTTTTTCGCCGACGACTGCGTCATCCATAACAAAGTAACTTGTGTGCAAAATAATAACCAGCTTCAGGAAGATCTAGATAAAATTAACAATTGGTGCAAAGAGTGGATTATGTCACCAAACAAGTATAAACGCAAACTAATCCACTTCACCAAGAAAAAAACCACTCTGTCATTTAATTACTTCTTGGACTCCGATCTGATTGAGACCGCTACTGTGTATAAATACCTTGGTGTAAGACTAACATCTGACCTTCCCTGGAATAACCACATTGAAGTCATTACCGCCGATTCATCTGGAACTCTTGGACTAAGCAGACGTAACTTAAAAAATCGCTCCACCCTTTGTCCCTAAGCTAACCTTTAACACGTACGTCAGACCAAAAATAGAATATGCTTCAACTATCTGGAATACCCATCGACTGTACCTCATCAATACGCTGTAGAGGCAGTTCAGAACAGAGCTGCTCGCTTCATTTCATCCACTTATGACTTCTCTTTCAGTGTCTCGGCGCTAAAAACTGAACTAACCATGTCCTCTTTGCAGCTTCGCAGGAAAGTCTCTCAGCTGTGCCTTATTTACAAAATCTACTACCACATTCCCGACCTCAAAACCACTTTGTTATTACCCCTCGACCGAACATCTTCTCGCCTCAACAACGTCTGCACCATCAAACACACTTCTGGCTCTACGAACTTTTCTTGAGGTATGGTATAACAATTGTTAGGTGAATCAAAATTGAGGTATGGTATAACAATCTACGCATTCTGTTCGAACACCAAAAAGCAAAAAATTGATAACATGATAAAAAGAATGGTAAAGAACGTCACTTATGGAACCCGGCTCGAGCGCATCCCATTCGAAGAACAGCTTATCGAACTTAATCTTCTGGCGATAGGTTATCTGAGGAACTATACAATCATCACGTCAAACTACTTCACGACCGATTACAAGACAAAGTCAACCAGACAAAAACAGCTTAGGAGGACCGAGAAATATGATATTCCTAGAGTATATACGAATTATGGAACACGATCAAGAAATTATTATGGCCCGAATCTCTTTAACCACCCTAGTAGCACCGAATGTTGCCACAATGTTACTGGAATGTGGTCCGCCAACGTTGTGTATACGTGGCTAATGTCCGCAAAATGTCATGTCGCTGGAACGTTATCTGAAAACATTCCCGTAACATCACAGTAAACATTTGTGCTATGTTATGCCCTCAACATTTGTGCTATGTTATGCCCTCAACATTTGTGCTATGTTATGCCCTCAACATTTGTGCTATGTTATGCCCTCAACATTTGTGGTATGTTATGCCCTCAACATTAGTGGAACATAATTTATTAACATTGTTTATATATTTCCAATGACCACACAGCAAACATTTGTGGTATGTTTTGTCCTCAACATTCGTGTAACATTAACTTGGTGTCTCAAGTAGCAGCCAGGCTCTTTAAATCAACCGCGAAATTTGGTTTCTTAACCTATTGCGCTAGGAGTTTTTGCAGCGTTGCCCACAGGCGGTGCATTTTTTTATTATAAAAATTGCAAAGAGCGAACTTACCTGAGGAAAAAGTAAAGAAAGAAAAAGGGTTAACTCCTTTGGAAATTCAGCGAAGGCACCAGTCTTCAAACAATAGGGCGCCCTATTTTTGAAGACCGTTGGCTTCGCTGCATTTCCATAGCAGTTAAGCCTTTTTCTTTCTTTATTTTTTCCTCAGTTAGTTCGCTCTTTGCAATTTTTATAGAAAAAAATACACCACCTGTGGGCAACGGTGCACAAAATCCTAGCGCGACAGGTTAAGAAACCGAATTTTGTGGTCGATTTAAAGAGACTGGCCACTATTTGAAACACCCAATATATTGCCAATTGACCACTACTTTTCTACATGAGCTACATTATAAAAAAATCAATTTACCCACAACAAGGACAGCTAAAAACGGACAAGCACATATACGTAGCCGCAGTGTGCTAGCTTCGTTTCTATCTTTCCTCGTCTCGGGCAAATTAGTCGCAGACTAGCTCTCTCAGCGATTTCACCCCACCTTTGCCTGTGTGAAAGTCATTCATCAAATAGCACTGCTGCTGAACCGCTCTAAGAAGTTATTCACTTCACTTGAGAAAACGTGAATACTCTTTTCTGTAATCTGCTTTCAATCATGTCGATCTATCCCAGTTTTATTTCGAGGTAATAGCTTTTATAAAAAGCTCCACTTTTTTTTAAACTTTTTTCAGCCAATCAAAATGTTTAACTTTCAGATGTTTGTCACTCCAATGTTCTTGCACAAGAATTTTCTGAGCAGAGAAGTCACTAAAAAAGACATTTAGCCTAATTGTGAAGTAAACTTTGTGAGGGAAAAAAAAAAATCTTTCTTACGTGACAGAGAAATAAAGAACTTCTGATGATCTTAAAGGACAAACATTGATTTTAATTCCCAAAATAATTAGCACTCATAACCAACAAAGGCTAGACACATTTAGCTAATGAATGGGTATATTGAAGATAAAATGTTTGTTCCAAGTTGCCTTAATACCCAAGTTGACATCTTAGTAACTGTTGAGCACAGCACTTGTTGACAACATGTCGGTTACCAGAAATGTAGCCTGTAATATATATGCCTCACGGAACTCCAAAGCCAAATTTAGCAGCTATACTCCGTTTCACCTTCAGTTGAAGCGCAGCATACACTACGAGCCATCCCAGTCAATTTAGCGTCAAGTCTGATGTGACTTTGAGCTCTGCCTCCCGTTCCACACAACTGGAAAGTCATGTGATACTCTTCCGGCGCTGGATCAGCTGGGATGGCCCATACCGTTCACTATGCTTTAACTTAAAGTGAAACGGAGCATAGTGGAGACAGCACTGTAACTATTCAGACTCAATATTTCGAAATTAATTAGTGTTGATTTTCATTTCTTTTATATTAAACTTTCACTACCCACAAAAGTAAAAGGTTTCATGGATTACCAGTATCCCCAACCATTGGGCAATTGATTTGCATGATAACTTCTACAATTGTTTCTCCAATTGCAAGATTTTGAATTATTTTGGAGTGGATTATGTACTCTCTACAGTCTGTTAGTCAGTCTCTACTGACTAATAGAACATGCATATCACAAGATGCATTCCCCCCCCCCCCCCCCAGACAGTATAATTTCAGCAATATTTTCACTTTGTGACACAATTTAAAGCAGTCCTCCACTCTACCTTTCTCTCTCGCACCTGCTCGTGGCAAGCAGAGAAGGAAGCAGGGGTTGCTGGGAAAAGTATGCACATCCGTCTCCATCACTTCCTTCCAGCCAATAGGAAGTTACAAAAAGAAAGCTATCTCCTTGAAATAGCAACCACTTTTCAGGCAAACATGTAAAATCAGTCTTGCCAAAATGAGTCTTGCACCCTAAATAGTTATACTTTATTTTTTTTTTTTCAAGGAAAATGCATTTTATGACATGGGTGTCCTATCCATGTCATTCTAACTTGTTCTAACTTTTTTAGTGGCCCTCTAAGAGGCACCTGTCACTGACCATAAAGTAGGACGCTTAGAGGAATCCAAAAGATTTGTTGAGATAGGGTTTATTTTCATAAATCTTCCAAGTTTTACATTGCACTCAGTAGAAGCTGTAAGCTCAGCCAACTTGATTAAAATAAACTGAGAAAACATCACGAAAAAGATTGCAGCAACAGGACCAGACATATACTGCGGAAACATTTGCAGATTCACTAAGAAACATACTCAACTTCTCAAAAAGTATAATGAGTGGTAACAACCAAGCTTAAGTTAGCAGAAGAAACATGTAGTTTGAAAGTAACTTTGAGTTAAATAAAATTGACTAGATATATAAGCAAAGGTGTGTTACAAACGGATCATTCTTGCATCCGTAGGGCAACTGCAAGAGGAAAAAAAAAGTAATTACACAGACGAAAATTATAACAAAAATGTTTACATCCTATTCATAGGCAGTATTGACGTTTACCAGGAATAGGTGTGACAGCTACTCGCTTAGTTCTATATGCACAGATATTAGATTGTGAAAATAGTGGTAAATAAGTTCAATAAAAAAAACCACTAGAGTAACCTGCCACTGATGTTACCATATCTGTTGCTGCTCAAAGTTATCATAAAACAAACATATGTCATATTAATGAACAGAGAAGGAAGAGGAACAGTTACATAAAACTAGAGGGCACACAGTCCCTTATCGCCATCTTGAGCGCAGTGTCACCCTTTCTCTACACCAAGTGTCATTATTAGCTGTAGATTACTCCCCGAAGTCAAAAACTTATTTTCGGAAACCTCAATGAGACAGGCAAATGTCCTGCTTGTCCTCTGTCAATAACATAAACGTCATAATTATTGTGATCAATAAATTGCATGGGTCCCCACCCCCTAACCTAAAAAAAGCTGTGCACATGGCAGGCTTCATGTTGCTTGGTAATGACATTAACGAAATAAACACTCACTTTTCTCAGTACTGTTTCTAAAGTGCAGTCAAAGTCAGCAAAACAAACTGACATATTAAGGAACATAATTTCCACATCAAAGGTCACTCAATGCCTGGAAAGTAGTTATAAAAGGGAAAGTCAGAGTGAAAGAAGCTGACTATAAACATAATAAGAGTAAAAAAAGTGCTTGCCTCTTTCTACAAAGTCACCTCTAGGCAAAAGCAGTGCCCTCCTGCAAAAAGCATATTAAAGAGTGAAGCTATACAGGGCGTTTCTTTAATTCTTTACGGAATTGAAAAAAAAAAAAAAAAGCTGATAGCTACGTGGATTCGCCTTCAGTATATGTTTGTGGGGCTTGGAGGGCATTCTATGAGGGGATAAATGTCACAGTATGTCGGCTAACAAAATTCTGTTAATTAAATTTTTCATAAACGGTTTAATGGGCCACGTTGCAATTGCAGTTTTAAAGGGAGCCATTAGTAAAGGCTAACCCAATTTATACAGTTTGCAAAAAAAAAAAACATTAAGATATTTATTGTTGAAATTTTGCCTTTCTTCGCTGGATTAAAAACCGCGTGCTGAATGGCGCGCCTGGTTAGGATTGGTAGAATAGTGAAGGATTTGTTTCTGGTTCATCGTCACTATCTCTACAGCGTGCCTTTCATAGACGCGCCGGCGTCACTCTTCTGAGATTGTGACAGATGGACAGAAGTGGCTATGTCACTCTTCTACCAAGCATAATCAGGTGCGCGTTTTGAATCAAGCGAAGAACGGCAAAATTTTAACGACGAGTATCACAAAGCTCATTGTCTTTTCGCAAATTACCTCCATTGGGATGGGCTTTATTGATTGCTTCCTTTAAAACTGTAATTGCAACATGGCCAATTAAGCCATCAAATAAAAAGTTAATTATCAGTTTTTGTTAATTAGTGAACATACTTTGACATTTATCTCCTCACCTAATGTACGCCGAGCCCCAGAAACATACAGTGAAGCGGCATTCACGTAGCTATCAGCTCTTATTTTTAAAAGATTTTGTAAAAAAATAAGAAAAAACATTCTGTATGCTCAAATCTTAAAAGCTTGCAAAAAAAAAAAAAAATGGGTTGTGGATATTTAGACAGCGTGATGTTGATCAGCCATTCAAATGATACGCATACGTCTACGCTATAGATGAGATATTTAGCCAGTGCAGTACAACTGGTAGTCTAGGTCATTCAAGGAAATATCATCGTCTCCTTCGGAAGTAAATTCGGAGCCTCGTTGACTTTGGACTTCAATCAAACTTTCTGTTGCCTCGGCTTCTGCCGCCACCGGAAGAGCGCAAACATCTTCATCTGTGCTAGAGTCCACAGGATCTATCAGGGAAACGTCATCGTCTTCGTTTGAAGTAACTTCGGAGCCTTGTTGACTTCTGACCTCAATCAAGCTTTCGGTTGCCTCACCTTCTGTCGTCACCGGAGGAGCGCAAACGTCTTCATCGGTGCTGGAGTCCACGGGATCTTCTTTGCGGTACCTTTCTAGTTCCCTCTGAGCGTTTTGCGCGATTTTTCTTTTCTGGCGATCGGACAACTCCGACAGCGAACGCTTAACGCGCTCCATTCTCCACAATAACAAGTAACAAAATACCACGTACCTTGTTTTGTGTTATTTGCAGGGAGAACGGCGATTGAACGATAGGGCGATGGTGACGATGGTGCGGATAGCGCTTTCAAAAGCCTCGGCCTTGCGCGGGAACACTAACGGCTGCGCAAACAAAAGAAAAGTGCTCTTCTGGCTATGGCTAGAGACGAAAGGCCTAGAGCCCGATAGAGTCCAGAATGGCCCCGCTTTCGATCATTTTATTAATGAACAAAATAAATAATTTTATTGTATATAGTACCAAATAACACGTATAATTTTTTTAATTATAAAATTGTTTTTAATCACTTTAGCACTTTAGTCGATAATAAAGTTTGGTTGTGTTGGTGAACATTGGTCGACGTCGCTAGGTGACGCAAGCTACCGCTCGTTACTACTCGTTACAATGGGTATTTATCTATCCATCCAGGCAGCGTAGTCAAAATGGCAGCCGTGTTTTCCCGTTCTTCCTAAGCGTTTTTCCGATGACACCGATTGAGAGCAGACGAAGTGATCCGCGTACAAGCTTTTCATCATCAGAAGTTTAAAAACTCAGGTTTACGAGTGCTACATCTGTGCATACTCTTTGATAGGCGCTTCAGATGTGTGAGTTCATATCGCGGGTGACGAAACTGTAGAACGGAAGCTCTGCGAGCGCTCTACACGGCCCTCGTACTTCTCATTTTGGACTGGAGTATTGCTCGGCGACCTGGTCCGCGCCCCAGCAGCACCTCTGGGAACGGCTCGAAAGTGTGCAGCGCCGTGCGACACGGATCATCTGTGGCACAGCGGACGGCTCGTACGATGCACGCCTGGTGTGGGTGCCCTTGGTCGGCGACCCCCCACGAGAGGCGACGGGCCTCACGGATGCGCGCACTGTGCCGGATGCTCGATGGACCGCTTTCCGGGATCTCGTTGTACTCCGCAGTGCGGACAAGCAAAAGAACTGGGCAGCCTGAGCCTCTCCGTGGGAGGACCACCCGCCACTGCTAGCTCTTCTCTCGCCAACTGGCTTTGAGCTCGTGACGACCAGTGACTTGCACCATTATTTTTCTTGTTGCTGTGTGTGCTTGTTTTGTTTTACCCTACTGAGTCCCCTTTCTCCTGTCTCCTGCACTGTAGGGGGCGGCCTGCTAGTAGGCGCATATGCATAAGGGTTATCACCTTCTTGTCTAGCCTTGCACGTCGTCGCATACACGTCAAATCCGTGTGCAAATAAATTACAATCGCAGTTACAATTACAGAAACAAAAACAATGGTGAAAAATATTCCTGCACAACTATACACTCCATTGACCCTTAAATAAGGTGCAGCGAAGGCTACAGCCACTAGACCGCAGCTTTGCAGCGTGAGACGGCCCTTTGGACATGAGTGAGCGAAAGGGCACGTGGTGCATGCATCCTGCTTCGTGGGCGCTTGCTCACTGGGGCCATTTGAAAGCTTTTGAGCTTGCTCGTGCTGCATGCAGGTGTAGCTCTACCAAAACTGAAGTGGCAATTGGGGAGACTGTGCATTCCGTTTACTATTTCTGATTACTGGGAGGCCATACTCCGTCCATTTTAATTAAATATTCATTAGTTAATTCAGAAATTACTTCAGTAAAACCAAACTGCTACATCCATTCAATGGAGCCCTTTACACACAAAACTACAATAGTTTCCAGACCATAGTCTGCAGACTATACATGCCTAAAAGTTAATATTTCACTCTGCAGACTATCTGCAGGTGCAGAGGATACAATACATTTTGTGTCTTTCGTTCTAGATATTTTACAATACAATATTTACAATATGTTTTGCTTTGCTGAAGTGAGAAACAGGTCATACTGTCAGTGTGTCGTCCAGGCCTTTGATGTCTTGGGGTTGACAGGCTGTTAGCTTAAGTGCCTCCAGGCAATCTTTGTTTATCAAGCTTAATCCTCATGAGCTCTGTGATTCACCACGACAAGCGGGCTCAAAAGGACCTCTCCCCATAATGTGGACCGTCTAAGGAAACAGATATTCAGTTTGAATTTGCCCCTGTGGACTATACACCGAGTTGGGACTGTATAAGAAAAACACTTTTTTCGAGCCAAAATTAACCCTTGTGGGCTTCACGCCGGGTGCGGACGAAGAAATATTGTAGCGGTTTATTTCCTCAGGGCATTGAGACATTAAAGAGTGGAGTGGACAGAAATATCTAATTGCAAACAAACACATTAAAAACTAAATCAAAATATTGTTAACAAGACCCCGAATTCATTATCACACTGCATCTTTAAATTCGGTGCAATCAGCTATGCCAGCGATAAGTAGGGGGGATGATTCTTGCCTAGTGATGACATAGGCGGGAATGACTGACAATAGGTGGAGGTGTGACAAAGGGGGATGTCATTGTGGTGGTGGATCTTATGAAATAAATACAGGCGAGATATGTTTCTGCAGACAGAAAGGCGTGTTGTCCTCTCAAGTTGCGGGATGTTTTTGTAACATTTTATAAGTTATCACAGATGCATCTCCTTAATGTTACCTTTGAAACATAGGCTCTTTGTTTCTGGATTATATTGCCCTAACATTTCTGCAGCAACATTTCAGTAACATACGTAAAAGTAGTGTAACGTTGCATCTCACTTGTGTAACATTGTGTTGATGTTTCGAAATAATGTTTTTGCAATATGGTTTTAGTAATATTGTCGTTACATTGTTACACGTTGCATAACGTTGCACAACATTAGCCACGTTGCAGTAACGTTCCTGCAACATCTCGTGCTACTAGGGCAACTTCCTGGCAATTTGCAGGAATAGCAATCGTTAAGTACTGTGAAAAAAGAAATATTGAAATGGTGTCAAAGCTGTTCGATTTGATTTTGGAAGTGGGCCCTTGGATTTTATTCACAATCTCGCCTTGTCACTCATGTCAAACAATTTTGTCGCTTCTTTTTCTTTTTTTATTGCTGATTCATGGCCGCTGCTTGTGTTGGTTTTTGTGTAGTGACTTTGCTGTTGAACATTTAGTTTCGAATATTTTCTTGTTGCTTTTGCGTTTCATTATCGGAATTCACGAGCAACGTCTACGGTATCTTTTTTACATATGTATATATTTTTCATTATTTTTTGTTTTTCGCTCGGATAGACATTTTCCGTGTTGAGCGTTACTTGTCGTTTTTGGTTACTGCTGCATGCGGTGTTTCTTCTTTTTACGCGGGATGAATGTAACGGATATGATTGCACGACGCAAAGTTCAATCCGCGAAGTGTTCATGATTATTGAGCCACAGTACGACACCCCACGGGTTCTTGAAATTTAGTTTTTGTTTTATTCTTGTTGTTTCTCTTTTTTTTTTTCCTGCAGTAATGCGTTTGAAGGGGGGGGGGGGGGGGAGAGGGGAGGGAGATTTGTAGAGTTGGACTGCCCGTTCTCACACACAAGCACACATGTGCTTAAGTGAGACGATTCTGGAAAATGTATTTTTGAAAGAAACCTGGAATAAACTAAAAAACTAAAAAAAAAAAAAGCCATCAGCCACTGGAACAGTCCCCCATTCTCCATTGTCACCATCTTGGACCCTGCTGATTTCTCCTCTGCAGTAAAACTACACCTTTCTTGGCCCATGTGATGGTGTGCGGGGCTAGGCAAATCAGTGAAAACACTTACGCAGAGCGCTTGCCAGGCCAGACTTGTACGTAGTTCAACTACTTTACTCAAGTTACTGTAGTTTAACTACTTTTCTGGGTAGTTTAGTAACTTTTAATTACATTTCTATTCTAGTAATCAGTAGTTTACTTTAACTACTTTTCCGAGTGACTTCCACTCAAATTACAAATTACTTTCTAATTTTAGTGGTTGTTTTGCCAATCAACAGAGAACAGAGGTCGGAAGGTCAGCTGATATTTGCAGAGGGGGAAGCATGCGGAGTAGAAAAGGGGGGGGGGGGGATGGGAAGGAAGAAAGTGATTTAGATAGCCCAAAAAACCCCAAAATTTTAACGAGCCCCCCCCACTGCAACAACACTGCTACGAGGCGCGGGGAGCGAACAGACACGACGCAAGAGAGGTCAAGTAACTGTGGGATTAGCTCCGAATAGTGGCGTTTCTTTGTATTCCGAAGCTCAAGGAGACTTAACGCATTTGAAGAAAGGGCTTGTCCCCGCTTCTCTCCAATGTAGGAATTCTTGCCCACTACAGGAGGTGCACACACTGCTCCTTTTACAGTGCAGGCGATAGAACCCCTAACAACGACGCTCACGCCGGATGGGCTGCTCGTGTATCACTCGAAGCGCGTTAACCCACCCCCGCGCCTGCGTTCACGCCGCTTCGCGGTGACGGTGTGCGGCTGCTAATTACAAATCTAGCCCCCCCACCCCACCTAGCCCCCCCACCCCCCGTACACGCCGCTTTGCGGCGTCCGGTCGGCAACCCAAGCCCCGCTGCCCCCCATGCACTTCCGTAAATAGAGTCGATACGATTTAGTTTAGCGATGTTTCGTCAACAACATTAGTTTTTTTAGTGTTAATGGTAAAAAAGAAATGTAAATATCGCCAAATGCCTCGACAAAACAAAATGTTCGAGAAAAAAAATAAAAAGAAGTAAGCCGGCCCACACCATAAATAGAACCCGGGTCTGACACGTATGAGGCAGACATCTCACCACTAAGTTACGCTACCTCTTCGGAAACTCGCATTGCATCCGCTGTCTATGTTGACGGCGGCAGCGCCTATCTCCAAGCAAGCAAGCAAAACTTTATTTTGTGTAAGGGCCTACGTCCTGGTCTGGACGGCCCGTCCGGCCCATGTCTCGCGGATGGATTCCGTAAGGTTACCGTGTAGCCTTGTTCGTGGAGCAAGGCTTTACGAACCAGCCAATCCGGCGTGCGTGAGCACCGTTGCTAGGGTTTGTATCGCCTGCACGTTAAAAATATGCCCGCGCGGGTCGGGGGGCAGTGCCCTTGGTATTCCTTGGGCGCCGCCGGCCTGTGTCTGCTCTGCCCAGTGGCGGCCGTTTCAGGGGGGGCAAAACGCATGCCTTGCCCCCCCCACTCTGAGAACTGGGGGGGCAAGTGCCCCCCTTGCCCCCCCGGTTGGTACGCCCATGCTTCACTGTAATAGTTTCTTACGTGCAAGCTTGCTCAATTCACAGCTTTGTCATTCTACTCCACCAAACTTACAAACACTACCTGAACGCCGGCTGCAGTGTGCTAACCACATGCACGCGTCAAGCGAACGTTCAGGCTCTCCAGGAGCACTTCTGCATCGAAGTTCCCGAAGCGGAAGAGCTGATCGCTACCAGCATGAGCCTACCCCAGAAGACTGCGCAAGAGAAGCGCGCGGACAACGTCTACTGCAACCGAGCCACCGATCGATGCAGCCGACATCCGCATTTGCAGGCTCCGTGGGCTCTTACGGCGCATACCCGTACGACAGCTCTGAGTACACCGGTAGCTACGCAGATTACGATGTCCGTCAAAGAGCTGTGCGACTGGCATCGCCTCAAAGTTCAACATCTTGTTCGGTTGGGCTGTGATCTGCTCGCCTTTGAGACCATCTCGGCGCTCCAGGAAGCGCTGGCTCTACTGCAGCTTCTGAGGGAGCATCCAGGCACCAAGGGTTGGCTTAGCTTCGGCTGTCAAGACGAGAAACTGACCGCTAAAGGGGAGTGCTTGCAGAAGGCCATCCAGGCTGTCCTCGGTAAGGACAGTGGATCCCAGATCTGTGCCATCAGGGTCAACTGCTGTCGGCCCGATATGGTGGGCTTGCTTCTGAAGGATGCTCGGAAGGAGGGACAATCGCCCCTTGTAGCTTACGCTGATGCCGAGGTTGCGTCTTGGACGCTGGTTCCGAAAGACTCCGACCAACTGGGGAACTATGTTGCAGAGTGGTACAGAGCGGGGGTGAGGTATTTTGGTGGGTGTTGCTTTACGGGGACAGCCCATATTACTGCAATCGTGCAGGCCCTCACAGGCCATGAACATCTAAATTTGTTTGTGTCATCAACCAACAATCTGCAAGCTTTGCTGGGTGTTATCCAACAGCATGTTTTATATAGTTATCTGTACATGTGCG
Organism: Ixodes scapularis; assembly: GCF_016920785.2. NCBI lineage: Eukaryota > Metazoa > Arthropoda > Arachnida > Ixodida > Ixodidae > Ixodes > Ixodes scapularis. The sequence goes on from NW_024609846.1 coordinate 148,667,470, forward strand.
CCTACATTGTGTCTTTGACAGCCAGGACACGAACCATATGGGAACAGTTCTGTATGTATTTATTTAAGAGCATGCATCTCATGCAGATGAAATAACTATTTTGCAGCATGTCTTTCTTTTAGGGATTGCCACACTCAGGTTGATGCTGTTCTTAACTCCTGCCAATCAAAGTGTAGATTCATGGGTGTTATAAAAAGGGTAACAGGATTATGTGAGACACTATCATGAGTAATAATCTTGACATTACTGAACAAGAACTCGGGTCAGCATGTGCACTTATTTTCTGCTAACACTTAAAAACATGTTCATTGGTAATCTTCAAGGTTAAGATATTGAATTCCTTTTATGTCTAATAAAATTTAACAAGATAGTTTAACAACACATTCTCAAGCCATCTTATATTTTTGTCTTAAGTAATCATATAAAGTTCCTTTAAGGTTAAGCCATTGGCATTTTGAAGCCAAGTAGCAGGTGGTATAACAAGGGAAGCATCTGCCAATGTTCCTCCTAAGCCATCCCCCTCCCATACCTATATCCTATTTACCATTAGACTATGCTGTCATTCCTGTAATAATGCCCAACATCATGGTTAATGCCTCTTTCCACCTCAGCATTAGCTACGGTGAATGTCACAAGCATATGTTACCTTTTTCATGGAATGGCCTGTGTCCCCGTTCTAAGACAACGATTGAGGATAAAGATCCGATAGAAACAGACACAAATGGCACACCACATGACAAGTGCCACTGAATTTAGCTATAACTTGCAGCTTTCAACGTAACCAACAACAACGCTACAAGGTGCCAGGAGTACTTATCCCACGAGAAACACAGAAATTAAAATTCGTTCCGAGACAGAGAACTGGCAGGAGCTGTCTTCTCGCAAACGAACACATCAGACGTAAAGGTCGAAGTCGATGCGTCTGGAGCTATAAAAAGGCGCATCCCGTTCGTGCGCCTTGCGCACCCACACGCCATCCTGGAAGTAGCCTTCCTGCACCCACTGCAGCATCTGAGACGAAGTGTGCAGGCCGTAGATCGGAGCGTCCTCAGCATCTTCCCACTTGAACTCCCACATCAGCTCGTCCTCTCCCTCAGTTGTTGCGGCACCGGTGCTGGTGGACTCTGAGTGGCATAAGAAATGAAGGTACATCAACCTACCAAAATGATGTTTTCAAATTCCCAGACTTTCCCAGGTTTTCCCCTACTATTCAGTAAAAATTTCCTGACCAACCCCTAAAAGAACACAACATGTTTCAAGTGCAGTTTTTATGTGGGAAACACAGGTATATCTGGCGGCCAACAGGGCATTGGCCAAGCACCGGATCTTATGCCTCCTCACTTTTTTTTTACATATATCTTTGCGAATAAAGGTCCTGTTTTCAATATATCACCAGGCAAATGCATTGGTGCAAATGCAAGAGAAGAAGGAGAGAAGTTTGTCTGGGTGCTGCAAGCGTTTCAAGAGGATGTGATTTGGGTTTTACAAAGATTCTAGCTTCCGAGCAGAAATTCGTGTTGGCATGCCAGCTGAGTTGCAGGCGACGTGTGTCACACCCCACGCACACCATCTGTAGTTTCTCGGAGAAAGGAAAGCTCAATTTCCCTGACCAATGTTGATTGGGGTGGAAATTCTCTGACCTTTCCAGACTCCCGAGAATGCTTGACAATTCACTGTTTTCCAGGTTGGTGAACAACCTGGTAATGTTGTTTCAATTTGTTTTGAAAAGGAGAGCATCTAAGCATGAAGGTATAGAGAAGGCTAAAGGGCACCTAGAACAAAATACTACTGTATGACTAGATGTAACAAAGGTTGAAAAAGACCAAAGTCTCAGCAAGTGCACACATCATACCTAGTGCTACTCTGCCACATGAACATGACAACATGAAGAGCGATCACTGGTACTGCGAGTGCTACCTAATGAATCCTTCGCAAAGTTGGTGTGCACCGGATAAAAGATACACAAAATGAGTGCTCTTTGTGCCATTCTCTGCCTTTTTGTTATCTGCTAATAAAAGGCAGGCAGGCGAATAACTAGGAGGGCCTCCACTGCACATATGGATTTACATGGGTTTAGCAAGAACAATTAGAGACTGTAAAATGCATTGCTACACTCCGTACGAAATGCAGGGCCACTCAGATGGCTCAGAAGAGCGCTTTACACAAAGGCATATCATGCTTTACTGATGTGAAACACTTTACAATGCAAACAGCAGCGTGACAGGCCTTCTGTAGTACAAGTGTGCCACGCCATTAAAAACTGCATTTCAGGCATCTTACTGTCGCCTTACCAAAACCTTACATTTAAATGTTCACGTATAATGAGAACAGAGCAGTCCCAGCCTTTTGTCCTGAAGAGTTAGCCAACATAAACCAGTTGGACAGCATTTCAGTTTACACTGCCTAGGAGAACATGAACTGAAATGATCGAGAGACAATCGTGAGATACCAGTCGTCAAGCCCTGAGACGAGCAGTGTGAGTAGCTCGAGAAAGAGCTTGCGGATAAGAGTGCGACACCTCTACGGCTCAACATGTTCCCCTTTCGCAATTGAGAAAGCGCTTCAACGCGCCTCACATCCACATTTTGTTTATATCGCCTATCTGCGCTTGGCGCTGTCTTCCTCATATCTGGGAGTGCGTAATCGATGCCGGCTAAAGCGTCCTAGGCACAATCGGCTAAAGTGAAAGTACTGGCGAGACACTCTTGGTGCGAGATGAGAAGTTTGAACCGGCGCCAGTTCAAGTTAGTTCAAGCTTCTCATCTCGCGGCGGAGTCATTGGCGTCTCCTGGTTGCCGCTCGGTCATTTCAGCTTACCCTGGTGCAAAGGAACCAACAAATCTGGCTTCGCGCCGACAAGTGAACTTCAGCCGGCACGCTCGCCTTGCTGGTAAGAGACAACATGGAGGCGGTTGACAATGCAGCGAACAAACATCTGGTTTCTCCTCATTCTCGACGCACACTAAGCTTTGTGGGATATTTGGTAGGTAGGCTGCACCAGAAATACCGCAATTTATGGTTTGTGCTGTTGACTGTTGAAGGGGCACTGAAGTCATCTTTGAAAAAGGTAATTTTTGATCTTGTATGGTTTAAAATGTGTTAGTTCACACATATACTAAGTCCTATATTACAAAACTGCCTATTCATCTCAGGGCAATAGAAAAACGTGGACTATTTTCTCTCGTTGGCTACATTGTGAGGACCAATGAAGGCCCTACAATACGTGCAGATTCCATACGATTTTATTATAACTTGTTTGGAAGAGAATCTGATAGGTACACATTCGGATAAGACTCCTTGTTTTCACAGGGGGCGAAGCCATTGCTTGCAATTCACCAACAAGCGCCCTTCCTCGACCACTTCACTCGGAAGAAAATTCTTCCCAGAAAGGCTGTGTCACAATCTTTCAACACGTTTTTAACGAGGAAATAAGCTATGCACGGTTGTGGTTTCGGGTTTGTTGGGATGCTTAGAGCGTCTAGATTGAGTTGTCACCACAAAAGGACGATCTCAGAATCGACTCCAGCGCCCCTTGAATACTCACTGAGGCTTGCTTCCAAACCAAATTCGACTTTTCCATAAAGACAGCACAAGTTGGGTCTGCCTTTGAGGTGTGGGGATTCTGGTTTATGCTGTAGATGAGAAATTTAGCTGGTGTAGTACAACCGCTGGCCCGTGGTCTTTAATGTGCATTACGCAGCAGCGATACATGCCGGTACAACGCTCATCCAGATCGAAACGGGCAGGGCCGTGGATCGAACGCAGGACTGCTGTGTTCTGCAGCACGACCTTTTGCTCCAAGCCTTCCGAGCTGTGGTGTGCCAACACGCTCGGCCACCGATCCCCCCTTGGGCTCGCCTCGATGAACGAACAGTGCCTAAACCTTCTTCCCAATATCTGAGTCGACAAACAAAGTACTGCAACAAGCACCTAAGACTACTCCGTGTTCCAACATAATGGAAGCTCGAAGCATTTATTGTGATCCATTAGCATGAAAAAGCAATTAGTAGCAGTGCGATAAGTTGGTCCCATATTCTCTTGTATGCAATAGTCCCGTGAGACACCCATGTTATCAAAAGAAATTGAACAAAGACATCTCTTGGTTTCAGCTTGCACATTGAACTCCAAAACTGTGCTGTCTCCACACGACTCCGTAACGTAACCTTGTGGGTGCCCCAAAGGTGGAGCAAGCTACCGCCCGTTACGAAGGGCGCAACCGGTAGCATCCATCCAGAACTAGAATGGAAAAGAATCGCAAAAGCTGACCACGAGCCTCAGCATGCCCGAGTAGGGATGTGTGAATAGCAGATTTTGAGTTAGAAGTGAAATCGAAGTGAATAGTGACTTTGGCTGAATATTTTCTAATCAAATATTGAATAGTTTCTCCCAGTTTTTCACTACTGCTCCATGTTTAAACAAAAACTCAGCTAAACTTGTGAAGGTTGTTCCCCATCTTTCACTTTTTCCACTTCTAAGATAAATTTATTTCAATCTAACTGTGCCTTCAGAAAGTTCAATGCCTACATTGGCATGGCAAGTAAATAAAACATACAATATACAATTAAACTTGTAGAGAAATCCAGCTTTACCTAGTTGAGGGGATTTATAGCTTTTCTTGTTACAGTTGAACCTCGATGTAACGAAGTCGGTAAAATTCGCAATTTACTTCGTTACATTGAAATTTCGCTAAATCGAAATTTGGCTTTAGCATGCGAAAAAAAAAAAAAAATTCCGAAACATTTTACGGGTATGAAAACTCACCGAAAATTACATTTATTTAGGGGCAAAGTAGTCCGCGAGTTTTGCTTGCGCCTTGTCCGACAGTAGCAGCGGCGTCATACTGGTCATACGGCGTTCGAGCGCCCAGAGCGCTTGCAAGGCATCTTGCTGCCCATGCAACGCCGTGTACCTCCTCAGTACGTCCATTGCGTCGAGCACTTCCCGAGTGCTCGTGATCTCGGCAGTTTCTTCAGGATGGTGTACAAAACGTTTGCTTTCTCATCCAAAGAAAGAACTTTACGTTTCCTAATGGCAGCAAGCACGTAAGTGAACCGCCCGGTTAAAAATAAAGCTGTTTAATTTAGGCGGTGCCAATGTTTCCAACCTACACAGCACTCTTGACCGCACAGTTTACTTGCCCCCTTGCGCCCACAGTGTGCTTGCGCCTTTGCTTTACATCACGCTCGCAAGACGATAATCGGTCTTTTAGGTCTTCTCCTAGATGGAGAAAACCTCCCGTGCGGTCGCGCGGTCGCGCCATCACGTCGCTCCCCCGCTGAAGTTGGCTCCCGCGCTACCCGCGGTACAGTGGACTATGATGATCAGTGAATGTCAGTGGTGATGCTGTCATGCCGTGTTAACTTTTTGCTCGGCATTTTCTGGCCAGCCTCGCGAAATCTGCTTTGCCGCATGCCTCGCCGGCGCTACCGGCGCCGCATCCTCGGGCAGCCTAGGAACGTTGGAAGGCCTGTCCCCGTGAAGTAACCTATCCAGCGCTCGCGTTTGCGCATAATTTTTTTTTTTAACCACAATTTTTTTGCGAAGTTGTTTTTTAGAGTTGATTTATTTATTGCCTTCTATGGCAATGGCGCTTCGTTATATTGAAATAGCAGTAAATAGACTTCGTTATATAGGGACTAAAAATACATGGGGTCTATGGGCAAGAAATTATGAAAAATAAAATACTTCGTTAAATCGAGGATTTCGTTACATTGAAGTTCGTTATGTCGAGGTTCGACTGTATATGCAAATATCCTTCCAGTCCCTCCTTTCCGTCTTCTTTAACTATTGGGTACAATGCGCGATGTGTGAGTTGAGGAGGAAAGCTAAAGAAAAAGTTGAAAAATCGTTTCACGACCCCTTTAAACCTGGCGGTGTCTTTCGTTTGTCAGCTACAGGGAGAAAGGGAGAAGGAGGGGAAGAGGGTGACGCATACGACACTCTCATTGGTTCGAAGCGTTAAAGGAGCGGTGCAACGATATTCAATTGGAATGTTTTACCCTTTACACGAGCTTACTGGCACTAGTGAGGCTCAAGGATACTCGCACGCAACGCCACTGGCCAAGGAACTCCTTTGCTGCAGTGTAATTTCAAGGACAAAAGCGATCATTTTCATTCAATCTCTCCTTTGCAAAATTTGATGACGTAACGTGGGAGCGCAGTACACCCCGATGACGATATTTGAATGTGGTTTATAGATTGGACCCGAGCATTGCGTGGGCACTCGATTTGGGCTCGTGATAATTACTAGCTCGAGAAGCATTCGGGTAGTGGCCCGTGTCCAATCGCTGCCACGACGACAATAGCCGAGCCATAAAAATGTCTGGAACTCAGTGCGTGTCCTGTGCTTTGCCAACCCCAGCGCGTGGCTATGATCAACATTGGCATCATATAATCGGCTCCAGATCACGTGGCCGTTTGTTCTGGCTTTGAGTTGAGGGGGTGAACGCTGCTTGTTTTTCTTCAATTTTTTTCTGGAACTTCTATTGCGTGGGGTGAAAAACGAACGCGTGTTTCATAAGTCATCAACGTCAGGGGTCCGTTCTAAGCGGTATCTGCGCAAAGTACAAAAATCGTTGCATCGCACCTTTAAATATGAAATTTGAAAAAAACAAAAACAAAAAAAATAAAGAAAACAAAAAACAATTACACACAATGAGTGCAGGTTGTCAGGACGTTCCTGCGTGACATATGCTCTCGCATAATAGCCAGTTTAATTTTGAAAGTTTTACTGTAGTGTAGATAACAACATGCACAAAATTTCTGTCAGGAGGAAAGTCTGCTTTCCTCCTAAACACGTGACTGCGATACTTGTACCATATTTTCTGGACTGTAGTTCGAGAAGTTAAATTTGGGGTCAAAAAAAAAAAGGTTTTGCTTGGATAGTGCCAGTGCATAGTCCGCGCCTGGTCGACCTGAAAATCTTCTCATACACAGCACACCTAGACAAATGTCTGCTTTCTTAGCTCACAAAGAAGCTTGTATGATATATAAGTCATACTTAACATACTCTTTTATTCACAAAATTTATGTTTCGTCATAAGGAACAATCTTGAAAAACAAATTCCCGCACAGTCTGCACCTAGCAAAACTTCAACTTCCAAGCACATATAATCCGTGAGCTATAGTCAAGAAAATACTAGTCTTCAGCGTTGATAGCGGCGGGCTAGCCCCGTTAAGATTGCTTCTTACTGAGCACCGATGCAATGCGGATAAACAACACCCGTGGAAGCGAGCTCCGCATATGTTGCTTCTCCGCAGTGAACCGGTGCTCAGTAAGAAGTGAGCCCAACAAGGCTCACCCGCCACTATCAACACTTCGAAAAATGTGAATGTCGCAGTTTATATCAAGGTGAATATAGACTAGCATATTCAGTATACTACTACTCGAATATTTGCAAAATCCTATGCCCAAGTTCATTCATGGAGAAAAAAAAAACCAAAGCGAAGGTGAAGTAAAATTAAGGACACCTAAGCACTTCTTAGGAGTTGTGAATGCGAAAGCATTCTCGGCACCGAGAGGAGCAGAAGCGGCCCAGCACCGGCAGAGAGTGTGGCGGTGCGCCGCGCAGACCACCCAGACTCGCTGGTGATCGCTGCGCCGCTGGGTGAGGTAGCGGCGGGAGTGCGAAGCTCGGCGCAACGTGTGCTGAAATCTCGTGTCCACTCATCATCATCATCGCCCTCATTGCGAGTACCAGTTGACGACGTTAGACCCCAAAGCGTAACGATAAGCCTAACGTAAGGCCTACCTTCAGGCAAATGCATACCTGCATCCCCCCCCCCCCCCCCCTCTTCCGCCACGCCACCAGCAGTTTGGCCGGCTCCTTAGTAACGATATGACGTTGTTGCTATAAAGCCATATGACGCGTCACAGCCAATGGGAATTTAGGTGCTCTTTTGCCGCTACAGACAACAACAGTTTCTCTCCATGGGACAGTTAATGCTTTTGCATTGAAAAGGAGACCCACCCTTTTTCTCCTCCTTGGCCGAGGAGGGCTCCTGCACCTTGGCGGGGTCCACCTCCTCCGCAAACATGTCGAAAGAGGGAGACTCTGCGGCGGCAGGGGCCGCCCCCCGCCCCTCCCCCTTGGGCTGCCTGAGGAAGGAGAGCCGCTCGAAGCTCTGCTGGTACACGTCCATGTCCCCCGTGGAGATGACCCGGTCCGCCAGCTCCGTCATCCTCAGCAGCTGTTCCTTGTTCCGGGCAGTCTCCTCCGTGCTGTCTGCAACGTCCACAATTGGGGGAGGTCAGACGAGAGGAGCTGACACACCCATGCTTCTACGCCAAAGACAAAATGTGCGGTGGTCTGCGTTGCACCGGCACATTTGGAAATGTTCAACAAGAACTACTGAAGCAATTCTCGTGATGGACCCTTTCTAAGAATCCTAGAAAACTCTATATGACAATTGTGTGTGGCGACGCGACCATACGTTGTGACACGCCCCCTTTTTCTAGAAAAAGGACATGTAACAATGTTTGGTTTTCTTGTTAATAGGAAAAAAGGTTAAGCATGATCTTTACTTTAGATTTTTTTTTTAGGATGCTTGGGACTCGCAGGTTGAATTATTGCCATAGAAAGAACTTGAAATCTACTTTAGTGACCGTTAACGACCAATCAGAAGGCTTGCAGCCCCTTTTTACGGTGCATCACATTGTCAAAGCGACTAGTAGGCTTTTATAGGATCACTTAAAACAGAAGGGGAGAGAAGACCAAACGAAAGTGAAATGAGAAAGGGTTTGTCCTTGTAAGATGGCTCCGAAGTGTTTTGGTTACACCTTCTCCACACACAAATCCAGCCCCTTCCAACTTTAACCTCCTTGACACCAGATGCAGATGATGAACTCATAAGTTAACTTTCAGATGCCTCCTTCCCTTTTCTCTTTGCATGCAGATTTTCCTGCAGTTACCTGCACCACTTTCTAGCTAATTAAAGCTGCACATCTCATAGCAAGGTGCCTTGATCACTTTTAAATTAAAACAAAGCCTTAGCTATGCACAGCTCTGCATAGTGGAGTTGACCTAAGTGCTGCAACGGCTAATCCTAGCTTCACTTCGGTAGGATGGAACAGCACAAAGTAGATTTAAGGAAATATTGGGAGCACAGAAAGACTGGTTTGAGGCAGAAGAACTAGTTTGGCTCAGAGAAACTTGAGTCTTGCAGTAAGCTGTGTTTAGGGCAGATAGGTCTTGGCATGTCCAGGCAAAACGCAGTAAGCGTTTTGCTTGGCATGTCCAAAAAGCCCGCATACTGTACTGAGAAAAGGACAACCGCCAAAACAAAAAAGAGGACTGAGCTTCGGCTTTGGATAGTCTGCAGCAGAGGAATATCAAGCCAAGAGTTGGAGTGCAACCAACATTGGTGCAATAGTGGAAGAAGGCCGGAACGGCCAGCCTCATCGCCGTCGCCATCGAGTAATGGCGGCCTGCACCCCCGGTCAACGTTTCGCTCAGGTTCCGGTTATTAGTGGCAGTTTGTGGTTGTTCAACACGCGATTTAAACTTTATAGTAGACCTTTTATCTGCCAGCATGCACCACAGTGCTCGAAAGTTTGTTTCTCGTACAGAAAATTAAACTTTCAAACTTCGAATTCTTCTGTAAAATTTTGTTAAAGTGAATGGCGCAAGAAACAGTGTACGTTGTAGTGAGAATTTTTATGCATTGACTCCTATGGACCGCCGACAGGGAACCGAAACATATTCGTTGAACCGGAAATTTCGTTGAAGCGACGTTCGTTGAAGCGGGTTCGACTGTAGTATGCAGTGCAAGCATTTCTCTTTTGCAGTGTCTTTTAGTTTTTTATGTCCCTAAATTGATTCTGCGTGCTGGAATTATGCGTAATTAAAAAAATTAGGATAAATGTGATGTTTATTGTAACAAAATAAATGCCAATTCATTGCACCAAATTGTGCAACAAATATGAAAAAAGCCAGAAATGTCAGTTGTGACCTATAGCACCAGAGGTAAAAAAAATATGTACCTATGGAGTCCATAACATAAAAAAAAATGAAAGCCGTTTACAACTCCCTGTAACGCCGAATTAGAGCGCAGCTCTTGAGGAGGAGTAGAGAAGGGTACTGGGGGGTGGGTCAAGTGACCTTGGGGGAGGGGGGGGGGGGCACGTGACCTTGTGGCAATCACATGACCTTGGGGTGTCACGTGACGCCGGGGGGTCACGTGACCTGGGGGTCACGTGACGATGCCGATGACGTCATCAGTGATGATGACAATGACGATGCGGATGCCGATGACGTCATCAGTGACGTTGCTGATGACGTCATCAGTGATGATGCCGATGACGATCCGGATGCCAGTGACGTCATCAGTGGCGATGACGTCAACGGGGCGTCACGTGACCTCGGGGGGAGGGTATCCCCAGGTCACGTGACCCCGGGAGGGGTCACGTGACCTGGGTAACTATCGTGACCCTCGTGAGGATAACCCTAGTACCCCTTGTGAGGGCAACTCTCATGACCCTCGTGAGGGTAACTCTCGTGACCCTCATGAGGGTAACTGTCATAACCCTCGTGATTCTCGTGAGGGTAACTCTCATAACCCTCGTGACCCTCGTAAGGGTAACTCTCATAACCCTCGTAAGGGTTACGAGGGTTAGTAACCCTCGTAACCCTCGTGAGGGTTGCGAGGGTTAGTAACCCTCGAGGTTCTCGTGAGGGTAACACTTATGAGATTAACCCACGTAACCCTCGTGTAACCCTCACGAGGGTTACGAGGGTTACTCGCAATTACGCCGACGGCGACGCCGACGACGCTCAAGCCGGGAATGGGCGCCTAAGAGCTGCGCTCTAAAAATACTGATAAATGGCATGTTTCTGTCGATAAAATAAAGGCCGAATTGGTGTACTGAATTGTGGCACGAATAAATGTTGAAAACCAAGAATACTAGTTTTCACTTGTAAACGCAGAGGGAACAGAATACATCCGTGGAGCCCTGCATAAGTACCAAATGCAATGTCTACATTACAGCTACCCCGTATCTGCATCTCAACTGTACCTGCAAGCTTTGTCCATAGTACCGTAAAGTTCCGAGAGAACGCCCGTCCCCGAGAGATCGCTCATCCCGTTTTTCTGGTTAAATATCTGTAACATAAAAATTCCGAAACCATTGCCAACCCCTCGGATCCCCGTCAGATGTCAAGCAACGTCCGATGGGAATCGTATCAGCTGCGCAACTTGCTGTACTGGCACGTCTGACAAGCGAGTTCATAGGAAGTTCCCGTGTTTTTGTCTGCGATCTGTGTGCGCGATATTGGCTCCCGTAACGTGCGAATGGTTTCTGCATGTATATTGCACCGTGAAATGTGAATTCGCTGCGACCGCAATCTGCGGTATTCGTTAACGTGACATAAAGTTTGTAGCGGATTCCCGCGTTTTCGGCCGTGATCTGTGTGCGCGATCTTGATTTTACGCAAGTTGGTCCCGCGTGTATATTGCATTGTGAAATATGATTCTGCTGCGTTTGCGATCTTGTATTTGTACAACTTGTATTTGCTCCCGCAACATACAAGTTTCTAGCGGATTCTAGGATTTCTGTCCACGATCAGCGTGCGCAACATCGGTTCCCATGACAGGCAAGTACATAGCGGGTTCCTGTGTGTTTATTGCACCAAAAAACTTGAACCTGCTACGTCTGCAATTTGCGGTATTCGTTCCCTTAAAATGAGAGATCTTGGCGGGTTTCCACGGGTCCTTCGCACCGTGAAACGCAAATCTGCTGCGTCCGCAACCTGCGGTATCCTTTCCCATGACACAAAAGTTCATAGCAAATTCCTGCGTGTTTATCACACCGTGAAATGCAAATTTGCGGTGTCCGTGATCTGCGGTATCAGTCCCCCTATCACGTGGTTCGAAGCCAGTGTTAGGGTGTTTATCATCAATTCTTGATAAAGTTTTGCTGTGGCATTCTCAAAGATAGCCCACCCCATATTTTTCACATTTATCTCTTCATTTTGAGTGGGCGTTCTTTCGGAACTTCACAGTAGTTGTATAGCTGCATCCGGCTTGCAAACCGTTCGGAAAGTTTTGCATGTTGCACAATTTTCGCGCAACGATGGGCCGCTTGCTACAGAGGCATGCGCTGGTGGCCACTGCTGAGTCCGTTATTGCTCAGCTTGTGCACATGGCAAGCTTCCACGGCACTTTTGCAGCGTGCATTTCACACACTTAAAACTGACATTCTCAGTAGACAGCATGTACAGACTGGTGCTGAGCCCGCACCGTGAAGAGCGAACTGGAACAAGGCGGAGAGTGAAAAAAAGTTAACTGTGTTGAGAGTATGTTTAGACATCGGTACGACACGACTGTTAGCCTGGGATCTTTAACGTGCACCACGCAGTAGCGATACATGACCACATGCCGACACGATGCTCGTCCGGATCAAAATGGGCAGGGGTGGGGTTCGGGCCCAGGATCCCTGGGTTCTGCGGCCCGAGCTTTCGCTCCCCGTGCTTTCAACCGCGGAGCGTCAACGCACTCGGCGACCGATCGCCCCTCCGGCGAATGCCACCCACAAATGAAAGTGGGGGAATGAGACGAACCTGGCTCGTCCTCCTGCTTCTTCTTCTTCCATCGGTTGATGGTGGAGTCCCGCTTGCCCCCTCCGAGTCTCTTGATGCAGGCCAGCACCGTCTCCCCCGGTCGCATCACCTCCAACATCTCGCCGTAGATGGAGAGCACGTCCACCTTGTCCGCGTCCCCGGACGCCTCGGAGTCTCGGCTGTTTTCCTGAGATGGCTTGCTGGGCCTCACCTGGGCAATACGAGGGGGAGGGTTGACGAACGGGGGCGTTTGCTCTATAAGGCAAATCGCGTACTTTCCTTTCCTCCTCTAATGTCATCGCTACACTCCGTTTCACCTTAGGTTTGGCCGCGAAGGATGCTGCGAGCCGTCAAAACCAGCACGGCACCGTACAAGTGTCACACGCACACTTTGGGAGAGGTCCAGCAACGCGTGGGGAGTGCAGTCACGTGACGTGCTGACGGCGCTGGATTTGCTTGGGTAATTCATAAAATACGCCGCGATCCGTCGTAAGGCAAAACGGAGTACGCTAAGTCCATGCAGCGCCACCTAGCTCGTGTCGGCGTCGCCACTGGGGCGTCTGGCAGCGTCTCGCAATGCTAGCGGATGGTGATGCCGAGACGAGCATGTCTGCTGCCTTGCCGCTTGCTTTTGTCCGGTTACAGCGTGCTTACTGCTTTGGGGCAGGTCAGGAATTCACGAACGATGACATAATGTGCACACCTTGTCTTTTAAGTGGTACTGGCTTGCTGCACTACCGGTTCAACGGAATACTGCAACAGCTTTACCTGCCTTTTAAGATATACCTCATCTAAAAATGAAGGCCACCAGGCACAAAAGTCTGGGAAATTCTACCGACTCTGGCCAACTTCATCTCTTTTATACTGTTTCTATGAGAGAGGTCAATAGTAGGAGAACTTGGCAATCAATATCTAATGTCCTAAAAGTAGCTACAAGGACGTGCAGCTAGGTACATACTCTCTAGATAGAAACAAAATGACCCTGTTGATGGTGTGTTAAGACAACTTAACTCGGTGATCCTTCCGATTAATGTAGGCACGTCGGACTAGAGCATGTATTCATGATGTATTGTGGTCTTTTGAATGCTGTCACGAATGACTGGCAGAGAGACGGGTTAGTGCTGTAGGAAACTAAACGTTTAATAGGGGCAAATTTGTGCCCAAAACAAAAATACAAAGAGGTAGTGCGGCAGGTGTCGAAGGTCTGCGGAGTAGCACGATTGAGCGCAAGAGCGAGACTGACCTCGGACCACCACACAAAGTGCCTTTTGTACCCCCCGCGGGTTTCTGGAACATTCAGCATAGAACGTTCCGCGCATAGAGCGTTCGAACCTCGATCAGACAACAAGGTTCTCGAACTTTGGAGAACGCTCAATTGAAAGAGTAAATAAAAGCAGTGCCTGCTTCCAGAAATCGAATCTGGGGCCTCCTTGCGAAAGCCAAGCACGGTAACTAATCGGCCACACACACACTCGCTCGGCGACATGCGTGGCTATGTTCGTCATTTCCTGCACTTGAAACCTCGGTTAATCCACCTAAGACTTATCTTTTCTAAAACCACTCAAAACTTCTAGAAAGATGGCAAAAATAACAGATGAATGGAATCCCAGGCCGCACTGATGATGTCTCCCGTATAGGAGACGAAACGTCTGATAAATGTTGGTATTGTTATGCAAGTCGGAGGTATTTGTTTTTAATCATGAATCCCGGCTTTTGGAACATTTTTGCATGAATGGAACCTTCACCACCAAAAGAATGTGAGTCACACATCCCAGTAGTGCTCCTCAGCAGCTCGCAGAGCTTATAGTGAAATCTGTTGTTAGTTTTTGCTTTGTCATTTTAATAAGCTTCGAATGAAACTGCAGGCAAAGCTTTTATTGTAGGGTATTATTTTAGAAACATATGCATTTGTTCCCGTTATTAATATATAGATTAAAAATGGTAGTACATTTGACATTACATTTCTAATGTGGCTGATATTTGTACATATTTTTCATCACACTGTTTGAACCCTAAGAAGAAAAAAATACCACTTGAAAATAAATAAAAAATATCAAACATCTACCTTGTCGTGAGCAACGGAGGGCTCTTGAAATATATATGATTCATTAAAAATTGTTATCTATGAATTTCGCTCTCCCAGTTATCTATGACCTGCACGCATCTGCTCAGCGGTTCCTACCCACTTAATGAATGGCATATACAGGGTGTTTCACGAAAAGTGGACGAATTCGATATTGCGAAAACTACTCGTCGCAACGAAAAAAAGGCTTGTATCGTTTTAGTCCTGGGCCAGGAGCCTATTTAGGAAAATTACTAAAATCCGGAATAATGAGATTGTTAATTATTTCCGTGTAATTAACTTTTTTTAATGTTGTGTTTAAGGGCATGGTTTCAATTCGGAAATTGTTCAGCATCATCGAAAAACACTAAATCAACAAATTGCAGAACAATAGAAGGCACTCGCAGCATTTTACGGCTTTCTGAAAAATCACACAAATTTGACGGGCTTTTAAGTTCTATCGCTCTGCAATTTGCTGATTTAGTGTTTTTCAACGATGCTGAGCAATTTTCGAATTAAAACCATGCCCTTAAACACAACATTAAAAAGTTAATTATGCAAAAATAATTAACGATCTAATTATCCCGGGCTTTATAATTTTTCTAAATGGGCCCCTGATCCAGGACCCAAACGACACAAGCCTTTTTTTACTGCAATGCATAGTTTTCGCAGTATCGAATTTGTCCACCTTTCGTGAAACACCCGGTATAACACTTATACAGAAAACATTCATGAGTTAACTTCAGGTGACAAGGAAGCACTTCAACCACGGCATAACTTGAGCTAAGCAGCATGTGCCCGAAAGCTGGGGGAGGGCAGTTTTCAAACAAGACTGCATTTGAGCCACTGCAGTAGAAGTGCGGCAGATAAACCTAGATAAACCATTGTTGTAAAGTCCTTAAAAGACATAAATTATGCAGACAGAACAAGAATCTGACATACTGATGCAATATTGTGGACAGATGCATCATCTCTTGCAAAGGGACACCTACCGGAAATATTATGTTTGCACGTTAAACCAACGTCCTATCCTGGAAACATGTTCCCATGTGCTTCATGCCACAGCCACCTTCTTATCCTGGCAGGTCTATATGAGCTATTCATATATGGTCATCAGCTCAAGCTGTGGGTAGATCCACTTATCATCTGCTAAGATTTAGAGCTTTGACAGTGCGAAACAAATTTGATGAAAGCTCACTGTCAACACATGCTCAACAGAAACACGTGTAGTAGCATGGTGGCCAGTGAATAACCCCTATAGACCTTTTGCAAAGCATGCAGTACTGACCGCAGTGCCAAAAGAAATGCTGGAAATGTCTTGTACGAAACTGGCCGTAGTATATGACGGAGGATGTGCAGGCAAGTGGGCAAGGAAAGGCAAGCAACTGCAGTGGCGCACCCACGTGGGGGGGGGTTTGGGGGATCATAACCCCCCCCCAGAGCTCCGTGAGAAAATTTTTTTTTTTGTGGGCATATTTTGACGATTTTTTTAATGTAATGTCTGCAACAAGGACCTTTAAAGGGGCCCTGCAATCATATTTAAGCGTCTGCCTTTTTTGCTGTTTCCAGGTCTCTTGAGGTTCGGGCAAGTCAGCGGGCACGGAGAGAGTAACTAAATATCAGTGCGTCATATTTTAACCGGACGATGCGGAAACCTCCTCCGCCTACGAGGGCGACCCGCGTTGGCGAAAGCGCGCGATATGTGACGTCTTTGGTCCTGTGCTTACTACTGGTCAGAGCCGCTAAAAGCTTCTTTTTAGCCGAAACACAAAATATAAGAGGTGTGAACCGTTTCAATCATTTCTAAAAGTAGTTTTTGTTCACTATTTTAGGTCAGGAAAGAAACAAATGCAGTTTAAAAAGTATGGAAGCAAGAAATGACCCGTCGACATACCTGCCACCAAGCAGTGGAAAAGACGGCGCATGCTAGAAAGGCGTAGTGGGATCAGGCACCAACGAGCGGCGAGCGTAGAAAGGTCCCGGATGTACGCGGCGGCGCTGCGGTCGTATGGATTGGAGGATCCGACCGGTGTTGAGCATTCCCAAGACCTTCGGCGAGCAGCTTTGGCTTGCGGTTTGACCTTTTGGCTGCATGGCAGCCCAAAGTGGCTCCTGTTCTGAACTGATCTTTACCCCGTGTTTGCTGTCGTTTGTGGCCAATGAAGTGTCATGCCGAATCAGAGTTTAATCGTGCAGCAAATGCAATGCGAGCCGCCCTGGCTGCCCGCTTCATACAGCCTAGCCAAAAAATGCTTTAGTGGCACCCTCTCGAGCTGTCGACACGGAGTGCGGCAGCCGTGACCGCTCGCCGAGCTCATCACCCCTCCTCTAGTTCACGGCCACTCAAGCGACCAAGGATGTCATGAAGAAGGTTATTTTTTGTTTGTTTCTGCAATTTTAATTTGCCTATAACTTTTAAAATAAAGCAAAATTTGAGAAAAGAAAAGTTGCATTAAGTTACTACGTTCAGTGCGCTCAGGTTCGGTGCAAATTAAAATCCAGTAAAAAAAGTCCTTGCAGGATCGCTTTAACGGCACGCTCATCTTTTATGCAAGGAAAAAGAGAAGTTGGCATACCTTGACCCAGTCAATGTTGTCCAGCCAATTGTCCCGTATATCAGCCTTGTCTCTGCTGAAGATGAACATGCCGTCCTTGTCGAAGTGGCCCTCCTCCATTTCATCTTCCATGTTGAATGGTGTGATTTTGATGTCCCCATCATATTCGATTGTCTTGTCTTCTTGGCCTGCAAATGTTATCATGCAATGTTGCTATTTGTTTTCAAAGCACCTGTACAAGATTTACACGACAGTGGGGAAAAAAGACCACACGAAAGCAAGGCTCTTACGTACGCATGTCAAACAGCTGCGGTCCCCTTCGGTAGTAAAATACTTTTTAGAGCACAGCTCTTAGGTGCCCGTTTTCGGCTTGAGCGGCATCGGCATAACCACGCGGTGCATTATAAAAAACGTCCCATAATGCACTGCACGGGACCGTCGTGACGTCATTCGTCAGCCTCGTGACGTCACTCCTGATGTCACGACGGTCACCGTTGACAACACCGCGGTGCATTATGGGAGGTTTCCCATATTGCACCACGCAGGAGGGAGGAGGAGGGGGAGGAGGAAGGAGGAGGAGGAAGAGGGGGCAGGGAGCACGGGAGGAGTGGATGAAGAGGGGGGAGGACAGGGCACGGATGAGGAGGGGGGGGGCTTACCGTCCCCTCTGTACCCTCCTTTCCTCCTCAAGAGCTGCGCTCTAACTCGGCGTTACAGAGAGTTGTAAAAGTCTTTCATTTTCTTTTTTTTTTCACTGAAATTTGTGGTTTACTTATTTATTCTACCCTTGGGGGTTAGAGGCAGTACAGTGGAGAGTGAGGAATTTACATTTACAATAGAAACAGCCTATACAATAAATAAACAGTGAACTACACCTACTTTGACCTCAAGAACTGCTGTAAAACAAAAGCCTGGCTCATCACGGCTGTCCCTATTCGCACCCCGAGTGCGGATAGTGGTGGATTCTTATCCGCACTCCGAGTGCGAATAATTTTGGATTCTTATCCGCACTCCGAGTGCGGATTATGTTGGCTTCTTATCCGCACTCCGAGCCTCCGAGTGCGTGAGTGCGGATTGCGTGCGGAGGCGCGGACTGGCGCGGACGCTGTACCGGGAGCACCGGGCAGCCGCAGCACCGGGGCGGGGGTGGCGGGGGTACGAAGACGTTGGCACGAAGCCGTTGGATTTTCTTTATCTGCACTCCGCGTGTGGCGCGATTATGTCGCGGGAAACTATGAACACAGTGGTTTAGAAGTTCTCAACTTTGTGTTGATTCATTGGCGTGTTGGCAGCCTCGACGAGCGTATGAAAATATTGGCGGTTCCGGTTTCAGAATTAAAATAATTTCAAGGAAATGTTTTTTGTTTTATAAAAAAAACAAAAAAAAAAACAAAAAAAAAACATTGGGTGGTGCGCTTCAGATTAAACGGTACTCACGCCTCGAAGATCGGATAGAGGCGATCAAGTGCGTGTGCGTGTGCGTGCGCGTGTGTGCGTGCGTGCGTGTGTTTGTGTTCCCAAACACATCAGCTTTACAATCCCCCCCCCCAAAAAAAAAGAGTTCTGGCTATACTTTTTTTTTTGGACGGTTAAATATTTTTATTGACGAAAGAAAAAAGAAACTAGAGCAGTGTGCAATTTGTGACGTGTATTGTCTTGTGCTTAGATGATGGGGGCAGTGGCTTAGGAAAAAGGGGGAGGGGAGGGGGTAAAGAAAATCAATCATTTCCAGTAAACAATATTATTAAAAAATGAAGCCCTCCCCCCCCCCCCCCGGCTCAATCTTCTGAACACTTTCAACCTTACTAGATGAGGGAATGCCTGATAAGTCCCCGGCCCTTTGTTACTGTAATTTTTTTTAATAGAAAGATTTGCGCTTTAGCAAGTAGACGACGATAGATGTGATGGCCGTTAAAAGATGTTTTTGTGTGGTTGTGTGATCGCAGATGTTAAACATATATGCCGAGGGTGCCGAACACTGAGCTTGCGGGTTTTGGGCGTGGCGGCAGCTGAAGTTTGGAACATCTCTGCGTGTGTGTGTGTGTGTGTGGTCTGGGGCGGGGGGGGGGGGGGGGGGGGTAATTGTGTATTGAAAATTGTTTGCTAGCCGCCCACCGTTCCCACATTACTGCCCCTATCCACCACACAATGTTAATGTGCTGAATGTGGCAAATCTTAAACCAGCTTCCGTTTTTTTTTGTTTTTTTTTTGCAAATAATGATATTTTGTTTAACAAAAAAAAAAAAAAAAGGATACTGAAGGAACAATAGGATTGCTTAAGTCCTGTGTTCATGCTTTTTTTTCAAGCCCCCGAGGCGCGAGTACAGTTCAGTCTCTAGCCAAATACACCATCTAACGCTAATCAATTTCGAAAAAAAAAAAAAAGCGATTATGCATTTGCAGTGATGTTTAGAAATGAGCTAGTCGGTGGTGCATAGTGAACATATAATCAAAACAGCGAAAACGAACACAAGGACAAGTAGAAGAAGGGACACAAACACAGCGCTGACTCGCGTCTTCAGAGTAAATCGCGAGTCAGCGCTGTGGCTGTGTCTCTTTTTCTACTTGTCCTTGTGTTCGTTCGCGCTGTTTTAATTATATGTTTACGATTATGCATTTGTTTGAGATTGAATTCATTCTGAAACACAGGTCTCCTCCCAATCAAACACCGCACAACCACTAATATTTCTATGAAATCGGTGCTGCCAACATGCCAATGTCACACCACGAACATCGTAAGTCACTATGTTCAAAGTTTCCCGCGTCCAAGTCGCGCCACGCCACACGCCAAGTTCTTCGCCCCACGCACTCGGAGTGCGGATAAGAATCCAACGCAGTCCGCACTCGGAGTGCGGATAAGAATCCAAAATTATCCGCACTCGGAGTGCGGATAAGAATCTACCACTATCCGCACTCGGAGTGCGAATAGGGACGGCCGCTCATCACACAGAATTACTAATTTATTTTTTTTATGTGGTAGTTAAGATGCATGTCAAGTCATACGTGCTTCCAAAGCAAAAGGCACCATTTGTTTCTCTGACAACCGAATCTTGTAAGAACTACTTTGTGTCATTTTAACTCTGCACAAGACTTGCTTTTTTTCTTGAGGTGACTGCGATTGTGCAAAAGGTGATGCAGTCAGCAATATGGGCCAAGCAGGTAACTGATTCCAGCCATTTGACTGGAATCGGTTTAAGGGTAAGTAAACCCCCTCGAGACACCAAACATGAGCGAGTTGTCCTGAAAAATACTCCAGGCTGCAAGAGCAGACGTCCGAGGTGAAGCTTAAGTTTCATCCACAAACACTGTCTCAAAAAAGTAAAGCTATATGTACTACGTCATGCACCTCAACCGGAAATGGCTATATGCACGACGCAGAGAGCTCCTGCCATGTGGGTCACCCTTTTCAGATGGCGCGGGAGCGTGTTAACCCACCCCCCACCTGCATTCACGCCGCTTTGCGGCGACAGTGTGCGGCTGCTAATTACAAAACTATTAACCTAATTGGCCCCCTTGTACACGCCGCTTTGCAACAACCAGCCAGCAACCCAAGCACCGCTGTCTCCGCTGCACCTCCGGAAAGGGAGTCCCATACCATTTAGTTCAGTGAAGGTTTGTTGACAACATTCGTTTTTTTTCAGTGTTAATATAAAAAAAAAAAGAAAGCAATGTCATAAATATCGCCAAATGCTCTAAAAAAAAAAAAAAAATGTTCTAGAAAAAAAATTGAAAAAGTAAGCCCACACTGTGGATCGAACCAGGGTCCGCTGCATTCATATGAAGCAGACACCTTACCACTAAGCTACGCCACCGCTTCGGAAACTCATTGTAACCATTCGTTTTATACGAGTTTCAAGTGGTGCGTATAGCCATTTCTGGTCGAGGTGCACGAACGTAGTTCGTATAGCTTTACTCGTCTCAAAATGTAAATATGACCATCCATCCAGAGGCAGACAGCTTTCATGAGGCTGTCTGCAAAAGGATGCTTGACTGTCACACAATAGTGAATAGCTAGGTGCGACAAAACCTAAATAGAGTTTCTGCAAACGTTTGGCACCATCTGTCAGTAAACCGGGAAGTGTTCATGATGGTCTCAGTTTGCAACTCAACTTTAGACTTCTGCATGCAGATGAACGTAGGAGGTTTTAAGATAAAATTAATGTTGGGGGTCTGCTTGTCCTGGCAGAAGAAATTTTCCCATCTCTGCTTCAAGCAGAAGAGTTTCCAGCCTGCAGTCTACAAAGGAAGCGTCGAGATACTGTGTAGCTGTCAAATTACGTTTCGAACATGAGAACCACCTTCCACATCATCTGGGTTGAGAAGGTTGTACTTCTTGTCTTCCACCTCGTCGTCCTCCTCATCACTGTCCAAGGAGTTCTTGAATTTCTTTTTCACCTCGTCGCCTTCTCCTGCATTACTGAGTATCTCGTCCTCTGCCTCATCAAACTGAACTCTCTTCTTCGATGCCATCCTGCAAGAACACATCAAACCAAGTGTGCATCATCTCTTTATAGAACCTTGGTGGCTGCCGAAACTTTTACCGGCTTTGCAACATTTGCAATAAAGTGCAAGACATTCCCTTGACAGTTTGATCTATACATACGATTACTTTGAGTAGGAACATCACTACAGTCACCGACAGGATAAGAACGACGCTCGATGCTCACGAGACACTTACGTGGAAATGAAGGTAGGATATTCGATCTTAGCGCTGGAGGCGGGATAACTGAAGGACCTCCCTACCGTTCTTTCAGTCAGTGGCCGCAGTCCTGTTAGTCTCTCAAGATATGCTCTCGCTTTTTCCTTTTCCGTCCCTATTCTTGCTAACGATTAATGATCGATGAATCAATATTGCCAATTTGCCACCCGTCCGTAGTACGGCGAAACGGGCGCGCAAAGCGCAGTTGGCAAGAGCATACCGCGTCGTTTCCCGCTCATCTTGAGGTACGCAGATTTTACCGTGAAGGCCCTTGGTCTATAATCACTTTTCCTACAGCTCGGTTTTATATCAGTGCCACAAAAGTGAAAGAAAGTCATCTCATTGCGGTTGGTGATGCTTGGAAAACATGTGCAACTGCGAACTCGTTTGAAGAAAGACCGTGCACAATGAAACGTCGCCAGGTTGTTTCAGCAATCGCGTCAAAAAACTGTAACTGGTGTCAGCAAAACATTACCGGTTGAGTTTTCCGATTACGTCGAAAAACTCACGTTCACGTCGATGCAGTAACTTCCAAAAGAAGCATTTTGTGCGTACTCGCCGGAGATAAACAAACTTCTGCCAGAAAATCCCTACATTGTAAAACATTGTGCCCGATTGTCCCTAGACAAAAATCTAGGGAAGTGTTTTCCTCGTGTCTCGCCAGTGGCACCAGGGTCTCCGAGGGGACGATGGGTTCGACACTGCTGACACTTCGGGGTCGAAGTGAAAGCTGCTGGTAAACTTCCCAAGGATGGACACGAATCGGACACTTTTTCGACTGTGCAGTTTTCCGGGGTGTAGATAGTCTGCTTACAATACCTCAATCACTTTTAAGCAGCACGTCACGATGAAGCAAATGAAGCTACTTCACCATCCAAAGAGCGTCACCGGTGAGTTGTTGGCAGCAGCGTTATCTCGGACGTTTGTTGACGCTTGCTTGCTGTGGTTTGAGGAATTACCGCGTTGACAACTCTAATGTCGCAAGTGTTTGGTTAATGCATTTAAACAAAGCTTTACGAGTAGTGCTTTTTGATTGATTGTGTGCGTTGTTAAATATTTTTTTCTTCCCACAGATGATCTTATCATCAATTCGAAAGATTTTCCGGGATTGAAGAGCGGAGACATTGTGGAAATCTACCTGCCTGACGACACTTACAGGTTGGCACCTCAGTATACCTGTTGCTATTCTGCGAAAACAACATCAGCAGAATTTGAACATTGCTTACAGAGCTCGAGATGATATCCGCGATGTCGTGGTTTTTCTGCAGTGTTGGGTAAAGTACATCTAAAAGGCACTTGTAAAGTGCAAAGTAAATGAGTACACTGGGTGCAATGTACTTGAAGTAAAGTACTATAAATACAATGTACTTTAAAGGTACAAGTATTTTAATACAATCTTTCATGATGTCCTTTAATTCCCCTATACAGTGATTTTTTAACTTGTATACATTGCCGAGGGGTAATCAGGGGTGCAAGACCTATTTTCAAAAAAAAACAGCGGGGAGTATTTGATAAACTCAAGTGGCCACAGAGTTTGTTATTCTCTGGAAGGGAGCCGAATACAGAAGTCCGTCTTTTGAGTTTGACGCCCCTTGCACTGGATTGTTGCACTTAAGGGGGTTAAATGTACAAGAAGAGAGCATGCCGTCAGCCCCGTAGCTTCCTCAAGCAATCCTCCCGTAGAAAAGTATCCCTAGTTTAACGAAAAAAAACAGTGAGTGTGCAAGCGAGCTGGTGATAATTAATCATAATGTGACACCTGAGATTGGGGAATGCGACAGAAGAGCACACGACAAAACAGCGTGTGACACAACAGCACGGTCAAAACAGCACGCGTCAGAACAGTACAGCGTCAAAACAGCACGGCGACAAAATAGCACGCGACAAAACAGCACAGCGTCAAAACGGCACAGCGACAGAAGAGCACGTGCCAAAACAGCACGGCATCAAAACAGCACAGGGGGGGAAGTTGCAGCGGACCACGCGAAAGCGGCGAAAGGGGAGGAGGGAGTCGCGGCAGGTCACGGGAGAGCAGGGGGGTGGGGTCCACTGGCTAAGCACACCGTTGCAGCACAAGCTTTCGTTATTTTTTTTCTTTTAACGACTAACGACGACTAACAAGCAAACTAGCTTGTTAGTCGTCCCTAGAAATAGCCAGAATATGCACCAGCAGGGGCATCGGTACTCCCCAGGGAGCCTTCATGTATGCATTGAGTATACTCCCCACTCCGAACTTGCTCCCAAGAGAACGGATTCGACAAATTGGCCGTCGACGAGTTGGCTTTTGACGAAATGGCCTAGACCCTTCATTCCTTTACAGTGCCTACTTTGAGACATCCTTTTTTTAACTCCATGCGATGTATTTAGGGTTTAGCCTTTCTGGCTTAAACCGGTAAAAGTATCAAATCTTTTTTTCCAAATTCGGTTTTAACTGGAAAAGGTCAGTAGTTTCTAGGGCGTTTGGAGGCGTGGGTGGGGTAACGTGGCTCATTACTGACCATATGACCACTTCCTTTCGCACTTTTCACCTTGTCTCCGAGATCGGTTCAACTTTCAACAAAAGTTGAACCAGCGCAGTGGTCTTCAGGACGAAATCTGGGTTTTTCACCTGATAGGAATTTGTGTGCCGAATTCTTTGTTCAAAGAAGAGAGTTTAATCGTGAACTCAAGAATGAAAATTAAGGGCATCCGTAAATGCCGCACATTTCTTAACACCTCTAGCTTCCATCTACTAGAGGAGGGCATAAATACGATTGCTTTATTGTTGTTTCTTAGTCTGAGCAAATAGACCCTTTGCAAAAATCCCAAAAGGCCCGCGCGCGCTGCGCGACGAATGATGGGAGTCCTCGGTACGCCCCTCCTCCCGCTACCACGTGGCATACGCGAGCAGGCACAGGTTACCACGGCAACGATTTTTGAGCAGCCTAGTCGGGCGAGCGACGAGCCAACGGCGGCTGCCCCTTTCTCATCCCTCTCCTTTGTACCGGCTCTGTTGTCTGCTGCACCAACGCTTTGTCGAACATGGTCGAAACCTGCCACGGTTGCGGTGCAAACTAAATGGATTCGGTGACACTTTAATACGTGAAGGTAAGTTACGACGAATAACGTATTCAAATAAGTTCACCTGTCACGATCTACTGATACGGTACGCCGCCAACAACGTATGACTGAAACGGCTGCTAATGGTAGCTGCCAAGATGCGCGCGCAGTCGCGGAGGCGCAACGAGAAAGCGCGTGATCTGTAACGAGGGTTCCCAAAATTCTCTGCCGTCGTGGCGCTGTACGTTTTGCAAAGGGTCTATTAACCACCTCTCGCAGCCACGAAAATGGGAGCAGGTGATTGCAAATTTTTGGATTTTGATTTTTCCCTCTTCAACGGAAGTGATCGTAAAGCTTGTGTTTGTCCTGTGTACATATATGAGCCCACGACGATAATGTCAGATCACGATAGGCCCCCAGTGCGTCTTGCAGAACAGGTCGCGTCGGCTGCCACAGACAGCAACCAATAAGAAATCCAGTACCTGGTTTACTCGCTACTCATCTTAAACAAATGCCTTTAAATATTGCCTTTTTGTCAGTGTACTGGTTTTCGTCCATAAACCGAAAAGAACTGAAAAGTTTATGAGTCTACAAACATTCTCCGCAATAAACCGAAAACTTCTGCTTGGAATAAAAACCGAAAAAAGTGTGCCGAATTTCAAACCAATAAAAACCGAAAACGCCAAACCCTGGCTATATTGTCAATGTCCTGTTTTGACGCTGTGCTGTTTCGACACTGTGCTGTATTGACGCCGTGCTGTTTTGGAATGTGCTCTTCTGTCGCAGTGCCGTTTTGACGCTGTGCTGTTTTGTCACGTGCTATTTTGACGTTGTGCTGTTTTGTCACGTGCTGTTTTGTCGTGTGCTGTTCTGTCATGATGCCCTGAGATTGGGGTGTGAAAAAATAAAAGTATCTTTCTACTAGAAGGAAAAGACAAAAGAGAATGTCTCAAAACTTTGTGACGCGTTCTCTTCTGTTGTCTTTTACTTCGACTTGAAAATTAAATTTTTCCATACTACAGTCTCAGGTGCTACATTATGATTAATTTTACTCTCCTGATATTTTAAACCTCCTTGCTTGCGCTGACCGACCGAGAAGTAGCAAGAGTTCACAAAGCTATGGGGAAAGCCGCCTCCAGAACAAACAGAGCAATGCGTCGTCTGCTCAAGTTTCTTGTGAGAGTAGAATATCCCTCTCATTATTTCTTCGGAGCTGACAAAGCATAATTTTGGCATACAAATTTAACAAAATCAAATTTGGGGAATGTACTTTGAAGTTGGGAATTGTACTTTCCTCAGAAAGTACCAGAAAAAAATACTTAAGTAAAGTACAAGTACATACTCGGAGAATGTACTTCAAGTAAAGTACAAGTTTCCTAAACCTACTTGAAGTAGTACTTTAATTAAGTACAATGTACTTAAAGCACTTCCCAACACTGGGTTTTTCAGATCTCTGAGCCCTTATCAATGCCCGTCATTAATTCTACTTGGTTTCTCTTTCAGTCGCTTATTGCTCCAAGTTACAACACTGAAAGAAGACCTCCAGAAAGGTGCTTTCCTTTCCCTTTTTTTTAAAATGTTTTAATGTGTGAAGCAGAAAAAGAAGAACTTTTGGGAGTAGCTATGCCTGTTTCTGGACACAAGTAAATATGTGCCGTAAAATACCGTGCCGGCCACTCCACAATCCACCATTAAATTTTGTAACATTCGGAACATTCGGAAAATACACAAATGACGTATCTTTACATATTGTTGACCTAAGGAGTGCCTATCTTCCAGTTTCAAATGATTATCTCCAAATTTTGTGTGGGTGTGCTTGCTCGGGATTTTGCGGTAATAAATAATGGCGCGTCTCATTTTTACCTCTAGAAAAATAGGAAGTTTCGCGCATTGTTCGTACGTCGTGCGAAGTAGTTCTATTGAGATTTGGTTGTCGGAGGAAGAAACAACGCTTTTGGCATTTGAAACATGAATGTCTTGGTAAGATAACGTATATCTAATCTAGAATGCAACTACTAATTTCTTCATCCTCTACATAAAGGGGAAAATTAGTAATGCCCCGCGAGGACCCGGACTTTCTTTTACTCCGGTTCTCGAGGTGAAAGCGACTATAGACGGAACGATAACAGGTGCAGCAGAGTTCCGTCTGGACGGAACGATAGCAGGCCCAGTAGAGTTATGTCTAGATGGAATGACAGGAAGCTTGTGAGTCCTGTCGGTTCTGTCCCAAGGGTCCAATAAAAAATATTTTCCCTTGACTTGTGCTCAAGCAGCCGGTGCACGGTAGAACACTAGAAGCTCGCACTTGTGTCCACCATTTTGCAAGGATTCTGCAGCTTCCAACAGAGAGCACACTTTCGAAAGGGGTCTATAACAAGTTCTCGGACAACTTTTTGGGATGGCAAGGATGTCTTTTTTTATGGTTATTTACAAGGTGATACCGGGTTCTTACTATGCGGACCTAACTACAAAATGATGCGCCACAATAAAGGAGAAATGCTGTGGAAAGTTGAGACAGGGACTGCCCCTTCATTATGACAATGCATCCAGCCCCAGGTCTTGCGTTGCAGTGGTTGCCATTCCTGAGTAAAGCTTTGGAAATTATATCTACCATATCCACCGTATCTGGCTCGCGGTGACTAGAGACTCTTAAAAACGTTCAGCCTTTCCACTCTCGTGAAGAAGGAAGACCAGCGGACCTGGACTCGATGCACTGCCGCAACGCGCATGTGCCCGTTTCTTGCTTCTTCTCGTACGACACACCGCCGATCGTGGATACGTCTTTGGCAAACGGTGCACGTGACGCCAAACGGGTAATCCACGAACTCCCTCCGGAACCTTACCGTCGCGCCCGGGAACTGTTCAGCCGGCGTGGAGTGCAGTCGTCGCCGGGCCTCGCGCTTGCGCTTGGCCTCCGTGGCGTTGGCTCGCCGGCGCCTTTTACATCGCTGGTTCTGTTCTCAGCGGAGGCTTTCCAGGCGAGCGATGTGCTCTTCTATGGCAAGGGAATCTGAGGCGCTCGACGCAGTGGAAGTCAAGGCGACAGCGGCTTTGCGGCGGTTGCAGACCCATTCGCGCTGCTGCGTACGTCGCCGCTCCTTCCGCAGCCAGCCTTCTTTCCCAGAAAGAGCGCGCGGCCGACCCATCCTAAGTCCAAACCGAAACTGATAAGAGCGCAGGAAACAGCGAGCAAAACAGACGAGGACGAAGTAACACACGTGACGAGCGTTGCGCTCGTTACGTGTGCTTCTTCTTTGTCGTCTGTTTTTCGCGCTGTTTCCTACGATGAATTCCCGCCAACACGCCCAACTATCCATTCCTCTATGATAGCTGAAAAAGTTGCCGCCATCTACGAGCGACGGTGGAAACCAGACTGGTTGTGTGCTTGCCGCCGTCGCTTATAGAAGGCGGTGGCTGTCCAGGTCGGTTTGTGTCGACAGGCGTTTGATACCGGACACAATCCTGGGGAACCTAGCCCTTAACAGCTCCACTGTAAAAAAAATGAAGGAAACATGTGCATGAGAGGAGATTTTTAATGCATATATGAGCTAATAGAGGCTGGGGGATGTGTTGTTTGCAGAGATTGGACAAACCTTTTTTCAGGAAGCTGTAGAAATGTTATAGGATTGTTGGGACAAATGCATTTGACACAAAGAAGACTACATTGAAAATAACATAGGAACATTGCCAGTTGTTAATCCGGAAATGGGTCAGGGGTGGAGCATAGGGATCAACCCTGGTGTATGCTGGACGGAGCTTCAGTGGCGCGTTTCTCTTCCGTCTGGACAGAACTTTAGCGGCGACTATAGTTCCACCTGGATGGAACTCTACAGGGTTCGCTAACTTTCCGTTTGGATAGAACTCTAGTGGTGACTATTGGTTCTGTCTCAACGGAACTAGAGTTACATCTGGACGGAACTCTACTGGTGAATATTGATCAGTCTCGCCAAAACCCTAACCACAGCCAATAAATGATAAAAAAAAAAAAAATTTTTTTTTAAAGGACCTTTACATTATAGCAATCAGAAGTTGGTTGATTGACAACTGTTTATTGATACACTCGTTCAGCAGCTGGTTGAACTGGGATACACTCATTTATCAGTGGTCAGTTGATTGACACACTCGTCTGTCAACCCCTCTCAACTAGGCGTGGAAGGTTTCCTTACTGGTCTCTTGCAGGTGTCTTTGTCTCTTACTGTGACACACATGTCCACCCGCTCTAACATATCCTTTGCATTCAGTAGTATGCTTTCATATTTTGGAATTTGAGGACATAAACTATATATACCTCATTTTAAATCGAAATGCAAAGGTTCTTGCTTTTTGCATAATTACAAATAAATAGCGAAAAGATCTCCCCTGCTGTTTTCATGCTGTGCCAGGAGACATACATTCTCAGATTCCTTGTGGCACTTTATATACTGCTTTTTTTCTTCTCCACAGGATGATGAAGATATTTCATAAAATCGGAGATAAGGTCCCCTTGCAATTCTAAAGCTCTTAGTCAAAACACTTGAAGGTTTTTTCCAAGCATCCTCCTTCTCGAAAAGGTGGAGGTGACTTAAAGGGGGACTTTGGCGTTTTTTTCATAGTCCCCGACTTGCCTGAAAAATCTCTGAACACACCAACAAACATCGCTGATATATTCAGCCATATATTGTGCGAAAATACATTTTTTGCAAAGTTTTTGAATTTACTATTTTCGTCCTCAGCATGTTTTTTTAAAGTGAAAGTCTCTTCTGGCAACAATGAAAAAGTGATGTCACTGTAGACCTTGCTCCCAACTGATTACAAGCAGTTTCACAATGTCAAATGAATGCTTTGAAAGCTCGCTCCACCAGCACGAAACAAATGCTCGGAATAGTCCATTTTTGGACTGCCCGCTCGACCTGCAAGTCTGCCTTCCACTGACGCCACAGCACTGAAGAGCGCGGGTATATTTGAAGTTTGATTTTGCAGTACAAAATAGCATACTGGAAGGAGTAAAGACCGGGAATTCAGAAAATATAGTTAGTTGGGGTAGGTTAAAACAATTGCCGGAGTACCCCATTACTTGGATTAAGTATTTAAGTTGGAGTGCTAAATAGCATATTCCGTGACAAGCTAAAAAAATTGTTTTAGAAAAGCATATATAAACATATATTTCTTAAAAAAAAATTTGTGCAATATTTACGTTTTTAGATGCACTAAAGCTGGGAGCACATGGTCCGTCTAGGCCCCACTCCTAAATCAGTGGCCCCACCCGTTGCAACTGGATTGGCTTGGCTGCTCGTCTGAACACGCTCGCATGCCTAGTGTCTCCCTATCGCGACGCTCTGTGCCTCTACGGTGACCACCCGTCCACCCGTCCTGCGACTCGCAGGACTGTCCCGCATTGAGGGCTCGTGTCTCGCATCCCGCAAGGAATACCAAGATCTTCAAAATGTCCCGCATTTCACACTGTCGTAAAATTCACTATGCAACTTATGGCGCTGCCGAACAACGGGGCACGGGGAAGTGCGGATGTCGCTGGTAATCATGTAAATCGCGGTGGTACGCCATTTTTTATCCAGACACTGCTGGAAGCGATTGTCGTTCTTGCAGGAGAACCGACACTCATGCGCTGTTGCACCTCTCCCCTTGGTGGCAAAATTTTGGAAGTGAAAATGGCTCGCCAAAAGTTGAAAAATAAGTAATTGTAATTATTTTCAAATCATGTTGGTCAGGGCAAAAGGTTTGTTGTAGAAAGCTTTTTTTTAGTGAAGGCAGCCACACGAGGCAAAAAGCCTACAACTCACAGTGGTAAAAAAAAAACAAAAAAAACATGATGTCCTAAATTTGTGTAGGAGCACGTTGGTAAAATTAAGCATCAGCAGGAAACAGTAAGCCAACATAAAATTTACTGTTCTTTCCTTTGGATGCGATAGGGTCTGCTGCAATTGATTTTTATGTTTTCAACATAGACACTTTTAATAAAATGTTTGGCATTAAAATTAAAAAAAAAAAAAAAATATCACAGGCAGCAAAAATTATTCTAGCTTAATTGCCGCTACTCAATTTGAAGGTGTATTAATAGGCTTTTGAACTGCACAGGATACTAAATACGTTAGCAAGACCACATTTCGTGGTGTGCATGTTGATAAATTTCCTTTTCTTTTTGTTGCCGCAGTCGTGGTACCGTCCTTCCCTTCTTCGGAAAAGGCTATCTCGGGATATTTTTGGAAATTATAATCACTCTATCTAGATTATTTGTTTCTAAAAGATATGTATATTGTGAATAAAAGTATTGCCCTTTTAGGGCACGGAGAAACAATTTTACCATGAACATTTCACGCATCAATCCTCTCTCCAACCGACGAGAGCTGAGAAACGGTGCTTAGCTAGCTAAGAAACCTTTCATTATGGGCGGGGGCCTAGAGCAGGGCTAACCTCCCCCTAAATTGTGTCCAACAGCGTAAAAATTGCAAAAGAAAAATGTTTCTTTCTTCTATAGAAAAATTTGCAAGTATTTTTCAGAACTCAGTAGATGCTTTGCCTCCTGCACGTGCTCGTTGCCTTGAGCCGGGCTTTATCTGCACGTGCGACGAGTTTTATTGAAGTCAGAAAGGTCGCGCTGAAGCTGGAGCACCTACAAAGTTCTTATACTGTCACCGACTTTAAATAACGACTGGTGAAAGGATGCCTAAGATGATAAGTTACTCCCAAAAATTGGCAGCCACCTTTATCTCCAAAGTTCTACAATGCATGAAATACAACATCTAAGGTGCAGTCGTTTAAAACTGTTCAGAAGACTTTACACCGTCAGTGCAGGGAGTGAAGAAGGACCTTTATTTTTATGAATTTCTCTGGTAATACCTACATGGAGCGGGAAAACTGTGTGCATAGGTCACGTGGCATTAAATTTCTCTCCAAATTTAGCGGGGAAAGTGAATAGGTGTACAGGTAGTACAGGTCACGTTAAGTCAATTTTCCCGCTACATTTAGCAGGGGAGCTGAATTGCTGTATACATTACGTGATGTCGGGTCACGTGACATCAGTTGACGTTGCGTGACCTGAGCACCAATTTAGTTTCCCTGCTAAATTTAGCGGGAAATACGTGGACGGGCTGATTGAGGGCCAAAATTTCATGACCGGGGTTCTTTTCAAAAGCATTTCGTTCTATAAAAGTGTTTGAGATGCAGAAAATTCAGGGGAGTATTCACCTGTATAACATTAACCCGGATTCTAGATTAACACATCGCGCATCGAGAGAACTCAGATACGTTAGCGCTAATCAGTTTGAAGTGCCCAAATGTAATATTGACGCTTATAGGTTTTCTTTTTCCCCTAAAACTGTAAAAAACTGGAATGATCTCCCACAAAATATATTGTCATTGGACTGTTTAGATGGTTTTGAGAGCGCCCTTTTGAATATGACTGGTTTGGAATGATAAATAGTAGTTAAATATTTTTTTAGAAATTTTGTTAAAGATTTCGAGTGCTGAGAATTCATTTTGTTGAGTGCTATATAATATATTGAATGTTTGTGCTATTTCAGCCCCTTTATTTTAAGTGAATGTCGCTGAATGTGTACTGTATTGTAGTCCTGATGTTGTATGTTTCAGTGCTCTTCTATACCCCACACCTGTTAAAGCCCCATACTTGGGGTGAACAGTATTCATAAATAAATAAATAAATAAAACTATGTGACAAGTCTGCTATCATGGCAGTTACAGCAGGATTGACCAGTGAAAACTCACAAATGCTGCATTGCTGTTTCAGACTCTATCAGTGTAGAGCAAAGCCTTGCTACTACCTTCCAACTGAAGCCCTATTCTGATGTCATTGTCAATGTGGTTAATCCAAAGGTTGGTTCATTATCCCTAGTCTTCTGCCTGGCACTTTTACTGTTCCACTATTTGAAAGAGTCACTTGTTGCGTATGTGGTTTGCAATGTTGTATACACTTTTGTTTCTTTTCCCTAAAAGAGAACTTATTGATACAGTCTGGAACCACGTGTATGTGCTTCTTATCAAGGCCGCTTGGACTTGTTCTAGCTTCCACTATTTCAACACATTTTCTAACATGTCAGAACATACGTGGAGAATTTCCTATTTTCCCAAGGGTGGGGGAGGGGGTGGAGGAAGATGAAAGGAAGGAAGTTTGAGGAAAGGAAGAAGCATCATTGGGTCTTTTTCTTTGGAGGAGGCGAAAAACATGTAAACAAAAACTACACACTCCTCTGCTCTCTGGCAGTCCGTCTGCTTCCTCCCCTCTTACCCTCGTTTTCCGTGCCCTTTGCCCTTTGTTTCTGGACTGTCGTGTTTTCTCGTGAAAGCATGTAGAGACGTTTCTTGCGAGCAGGGGGCCCTTTGTCGCAGCGCTTGCTCGGGCGGCGCTTGCAGGAATGAAAAACAAAAACGGCGCCGCGGAAAGACTCGCTCAATGTCCGAGCGTTGGCGGAAGTTTGAGACGATACATGCAAGACATGTTTTGATACAAGAGAGATGCAGTCCGACGCAAATGCCAACTCCCAGCGTTTGCATAGATCTAGAAAACAGGTTGCGCTGTGCTAGCAAAACAGAACCTTCCATACCATTCTGCTTCTGAAGTGGCATCTGGGTCTCCACGTCGGCACATCGCGAATGCCAATGCCACAGGTGGTCCCTGCGGAGGTGACGCTGGCAGATTAAATGCAAATGGAAAATGGCGTGACATCTCGCGCTGAAAATCTTGAAACATTTGCTAGTCATTATATGGCTGTGACGAGCTTGATGAATTGTAGTTCATTATTTCCGGCGGGCAATCGCGACGGCATCCTGGCCACTTCTGACGCCGAGCAAAGCAGGCTCGAGTAGGGCTTGAATGACGTCAGACGTTCTATAAACACCAGCACACGGTTACTGTAACCCTTTGCTGATGTTTATGTAACGTCTCACGTCGCGACAAGATGGTGGACCAGTAAAGTTGCAAGTTAGTTTCGGTTTAGTTTTTTTTCATGTTCCTATACAATTAAAAACGATTTATGGACTTTCGAAGAAATGTATTTGCTGCTCTAGGCTCATTTTTCTGTGCTCTTTCAGGAAATATGTTTACTAGTTAAAAACATTGAAATTGATGCCGGAGCTCTCCCCTTTATGGTGCCAGTGACTACAGTGGAATCTCAATAATTCAAACCCTCTTAATTCAAACTCGCGCGTAATTCGAACGAACATGCAGGTCCCGTCCTATGTGTTACTAGGAAGGAAACTCCTGGTTATTCAAACTTTGCATTATTCAAACAAAGTGCTGGTCCCCCTCGGGTCCAAGTTAACGAGATTCCACTGTATAATGGCCTACTTTTCCTCTTTGGATATTGGTGTCCCAGACAACAATTTTGGATCTCCGCCTTGTCTGCATACCATGTCTCCACCTGCAGGTTGTGGCTTTGGACTCGGTGGAGCTCATTTTCAAGGACCACTATCTGGCACGAAGCGACATGTGGCGCTGGAAGCAGGCAATGGTTAGTGACGCATGCCCCTGATCCTGCTCGATCATCGCATATTATTTGTTCGAGCCTGGGTTTAGAACAAGCGATGTCATTTCAGGTCAACACATGCGTGTACCCAAAGAAACCCATCGTCATTCACTCGGCCAGCCGGTGAGGCACTCCTTATTTTTGTCGGTTGACTGGCGGAAAGCTCAGCGGTGCGAGGCTGGCATAAATTTCCAAGTTTTGAACAAGGTCAAAACTTTGAAAACATCTTGTGTTTTATGGGATTTCTACAGTATTGGTTTTGTCGTAATGTTTTTGTACTTCTTGTGTTTTTCTGTTTATTGCTCGAACCTTTTAGCTTTAACTAAAGCACACAATAAGAGATAGTTGGCAGCTAGACACAATAGACTTGTTCTAAAATTCGAAGTGCCCCATTGCGGTGAAATGCCACACGGTGCACTTTGGGAACTGTAGTTGGCTGCTCAGTTTCGGTTTCGATTAAGCAGCTTCGGTTCGTGCTATTGCGCCTTTACCGAATGCGCTGCTTGCATTTTCGATTATTTGACTGCGCACGAATGTGCAATACCGAGGCACTTTTCTTGGTTCCCAACATGCCGGATATTGTGCGTGATTATGCAAACGTAGTAAGACATGGCTTAGTCACCTCACCCCACGGTTGTATCTTTGAGCTCAATTTTAATAATCCTGTCTAAAAAACCGGTGAACCACAATAGAATTTTGATCACTCTGAGCCCTACAGATATTTTGTTTGCCAGACGTCCGCTTCTTGTTACTTCATTGGGCAAGAAACGGGCCGCATCCTCACTAAGAGCCTCAAAGTGGAGCCAATGTGGGCGCATGAACTTTTAAGCAATAAATTCGACCTTACTAGGGCACAAAAGTTACTATGAAGTCTTCCTCGTGTCATCGTATATCTCCCACTCAAATTTTATGCTGATTGGAGATTAAGTTTTCGCAAACGATGAAATTGGCTAGCTACAGCAAAGGCCCCAACAAGCGTCCCCTACTCCTCGCTAAGCCTTTTTGGACAATCTTTTACGACGTCCAAGATCTGTGTCTGATATTATCTCGGCATACTCAGTCAGGAAGAAAACAGACACATAATAAATCTTATGGCCATTAGTAACGGCCAAATACACTTTGAATCTTTTAGCTCGTTTGGCGCACCACATAGGGTTTCATGCCCGTATACATGCCGTCCAGCAAAAGGTGCTACATTCTTCACGCAAGTGCTTGACGGTGGCTTTCTTAAAAACTTTTTGTATGTGCGAATGTGCCCATATGATTCCAGGATAACTTGATGCACATACGTGATATTGAATTAGTAAAATGCAAGCGGGTGGGGACTTCACTTCGTGCAGTGTCGCGGGCCAGTACAGGTAAGAGAATAAGAAGTGTGTTCAATTTTAGCTTTTCACTGGCGTCTCAGAGTTTCAGCTCGCATGCTCAGGCGTATTAAGAAAAACAGTAATTGCAAAAAGGTAATTTCGTCATGGACGCGCAAGATAAGTAACAAACTTGCTGACCATCAACACCAATGTGAAGGTGCGAGCTCGGTGTACGCATACTTATTGATTGTTACTCAAGATCCCCGAGCTTAGCAGCGTCGAGATTCCCAGCACTGGCTCGTCCACATACCTTAAAAGGCTAACAGAAAGGCTCGAGCACAAAAATATAACAAGCATGTGTCAAGACATATTTTATGTATGGTTCGGGCTTGTTCTAAAGCTTCGAGGTCTAGCCATTTAGGTCAGTTTAGAGACCAAAAACGATGCGCTTGGGACTAGGAAACACGAGACAATGGCTTTTAATAGTCCACGCTTTGTGTGTGATCTTTTGTTGACGTGTCGATCGAAACCGAAACAATGCCACTTTCTTGCCTGGCCAGTTAGTTCCCAGAGTGCAACGTGCACAGTGTTGCATGCAGGGATTTATGGAAACAGTCTATTGAAACCATGGGTGTTTGCAAAACGTTTTTGAGAGGCGGTGCAACCCTATTTGTAATAGAATTTCTTATAGGGAAGGACCAGGTGCTGTCCAGTGTTGCGAAAAAGCGTCCTCTATCCTTTAAACTTAGCAGACAGTGGTCATGTCACCACCTCTGGTGGTGTAATCACGCTGACGTCGTAGCGCGACCGCCGTCATGCTGATAACATAGCACCATTCGCTACGTTCGGCGGGCAGTGTCTCGCCTGCCAAATTTAGCCAAATTTCGTTGATTCGGTGCATCTCAAACCCTGGTGGCCATTGCAATAGGGTCACCGATGCGGTAGGGGTACTTCACGGGTGACAGCTTGCTCATTAGCTGGCATAAGGAATCGCGGGATCATAATGGCAACTAATGGCTTCGTCGTTCGAAGTCGCAGTAGATGAGCCTCAACACACAGTGATGGAAGTGCTGCACCATTTGCGCCCAATTGCTTCAAGGAGACTCGGCTACATCTCGCTCCAAAGTGCCATTTTTGCTAAGCATTTTGCCAAGGTTGAACGGAAGATGGTACAAGTATGTATTTCACAGTGTCTCTATTTCACCGTATACTTTGATGCATCTTAGGTCGGATCAGCATGGTTGAAGGCTTGAACACACATAGCGACACACTGAAGGCGCCCGTCATGGTGAACCCGCTGCGCTTGGTTGGTCTAGTTGACGAAACAACACGTACAGGAAGATGACGAATGCCACGATGTCACACTTTTGACTCTGTTTGATCGGTCCCATCGGCTTGTAGCATCGGCCGTGCTCTGTCTTGCGCTGGTGACGTCGTCGTCTAAACTTCCAAACATGTCGGCAATGTCAGAAGCCAAAAGTCGCGAGAAAATTTGCAAAACAGTGGGATAACGACAACCGTGATAGGACAAAACTGGAATGGTTTACTCCTGATTTGAGTATCATGTCTGCCACGTGACTCCACGCCGTGGCTACAGTGCACAGTGGCACTTGTGCCATTCACATCAACTTTCACCGCCCTACACATGCCCATCAAGCTTCACCGCTTTGCACTGGTGTGCTACGAGGAGTGGCTGGGTTAGTTTGGGGGACTTGGAGATGGTGCTTTGTATTACTACAGGTCAGCCTTTCTTTGTCTCCGTTATAGGTTAATCTTTGACTTTAAGGAGGTGTGCTGAGAAACTTAAAAAAAATGCAGATATATATTTGAATAAATACGGTGGTCGATGTAGTTCTCTTGCAGCAGTCAATCGAAAGGGCAGCAAACTCTGGCTGTGGCTCTGGCGCTCCGTCACAGGCACCCCAGCGACTCTCCGCTAAAGCGCAGTGTCACTTTTAAAGCGCAGCTGTAGGTTTTCATAATAGTTGGGGGTAGCTGTTTTTTTCGCAGTTTATGATATTAAAATCTTGAGATTGGTAGATTCCTAAATTGATGTTTTTGGCAGATGTGCTGCTTTCTGCCGGCTTTTTGCAGAAGCTATAATTATCGACGAAATAAACTACAGAGTGTAAAATGGGAAGGGGAGAGAAGATTTATGTCAACTGAAATGTAGCAATATTATTTATTTTTCAAACATTTTTTTAATACCCACTGTAAATGCAAACTACTCTGACCTGAGCTTTTTTCTAAAAAGAAGTCCTGTGTGTTCAGTTTGCCTCGTATGTGTCTTTTTTACAAATGGTAATAAGTAATAGGTATACCTCAGTCATTTTCAGATATAAACTAAATTAACAATGCAGTCTTTTTTTTTTTTTTTGCCTGCAAACTTGTTGGAACTTTGCCCGAAATTCAAATCAGCATCAGTGCTGTGTTCAGAGGTTGGCATCTGCTCCAAAGCGTTGGTGGCTGCTCCAAATCAATATTTTGCCTGCCGCAAGACCTGTTGCCAAAGGTCAAATGCCGCTTCCATCACCGAGTACACAAACAAGTACGGCAAGATTTACCAGCCAACGAAATTACTCTACGTATGATGATTTCCTCAGACGTGACCAAAGTATTGTATTTTCTGGACTATAGTTCGCACCCGGGGTATAGTCAGTCTGCTGGGGCCGATTTCGGCTTTAAGAAAAAGGTTTTTCCTTAGATAGTCTTCACCTGGAAAACACAAAATTCTCATACACAGCACACCTTGAAAGATGACTGCTTTATTAGCACACAAAGAAGCTTGTATCATGCAGAAATTATCCTTAATGTAAGCTGTCATTCACAAAGTCTTTGAAACCTCGCCGTAATAAACAGCCGTAAAAAGCAAGTCCTCATATAGCTCGCACCAGTAGATAGTCCGCACCGCAGAAGATTTTAACTTTTAAACATGCATAGTTTGTGGACTATGCAGAGCGCAAGTTCGTCTGCTTCTTGCATGCAAGTTGCAATAATGTCACAGTGCCAAGCTCTTATTGGCTGATTAAAAGAAATAGTGGTTACACCTCAAAGCATCTAGCATTGAGGTCTACCCCCTATCTTTCCAGTCAAAGCCAATCGGAACTCGGCGTCATTCTGACGGCACTGCAACTCCTGCGCAAGAAGCAGGCTACTTGCCCTCCGTATAGTTCGCAGAAATACAGTACTAGGAGTGGTTGTTCTTTTCAGCTGGGGAAAATCTTGCAATTGCGGGGCATAGGGCTGGCTGCCATGCGCCTGGAATCCCAAGGGGTCTGGAGAGGGGCAGATCCGCTCCGTCTAATTAAGACGACTCTCCCGCTTGGTGACCTGACGGCGTGCCCTCTCCGTCGCAGCCTCCAGGTGTGCGAGATGTGGGCCCACGGGGAGCAGGTGGCCTCGGGGGTGATCACTGAGGACACCAAGATCGTGTACCGGTCGGCCAGCAGCATGGTCTACCTCTTCCTCCAGATGAGCTCAGAGATGTGGGACTTCGACATCAACGGAGACCTCTACTTTGAGAAGGCGGTCAACGGGTTTCTCTGCGACCTCATCGCCAGGTGGAAGGCACGTGGTGTCTCTTCTAGTGCAGAGTGCGTTCCAACAAAAGCTAGCTCAGATTTCGTGTCGTGGGAAGCGTGGTCTCGGACGAACGCAAAGGGTGGCAGAATTGGACGCCTGCCAAACAAACTGCCCATGTTCGCACGCATCTCGTGGGAACACGTTTGGAATTGTCTCACTTGATGCTCTCTCGCCTCGGCTTGCTTGTTGTCCCTGTCAAAGCAAACAAAAGAGGGTTGGGAGAGGATCAAGAGGCTACGCTTGGAAAAAACGCGGCGGCGTGTGCCGGAAAGACTAATTAGTGAATGTGAGAGTCGGCCAGGTTCCTTGTAAAGTGCAATTCTGCATACGATGGTTTGATGGAGATGAAAATACCGCCACATATCTTCTATCTATTGTCTGCAGTGCTTCATTTTATTTAAAATGCAGTGCAACTAGGACAAGGACTGAGAGACAGGAATAGACAAGACAAGCTCTGAGTAGCAACTGATTTGAATGGAACAAAAACATATAAGTGATGCTGCTGTCAGTCAAATAAGTTTTTGATTAAATGCCATTTAATTAAGCAATTCTCCCCCATTTGCCATTCTTGCAATAAAACTGTTTAAACCTTACAAACTTTGATGGC
This sequence comes from Ixodes scapularis, assembly GCF_016920785.2. Classification (NCBI taxonomy): domain Eukaryota; kingdom Metazoa; phylum Arthropoda; class Arachnida; order Ixodida; family Ixodidae; genus Ixodes; species Ixodes scapularis. The sequence continues at coordinate 148,707,354 of NW_024609846.1, forward strand.
AATAACACTACACACACTAGGTTGGAGTGACTGTTGTACCTCTGAGCTATGCCTAAGTTATGCTCTAACTGGATAAACAGTAGGTGTATGGATGACTGAAGGGATTTTTGTGATGGAGGGACTTTTTGCGGCAGTCTAGCAAAACCCCAGCACTCCCAGCAATCAAGTTTGGGAACCCTCTGTGTTTCATTATTTGGAAATATAGGACACGCTTTTACAAATGACTAGCGTAAAATACCGGGCTAGCGCCCACTCAAAATATAGAGATAATAACGAAAAAATGGGGGATGGGTGCTTGTCCGGTCATCATTTTTACATATAAATGTACTGTTCATATTTTCTCAGATCTTAGAAATTTGGATATGGGCGCTTAATGTGGAATGGGCGGATGGGCGGTATTCTACGGTATGGCAGCAAGTGATTTTTACAATAATGTAATATTTTAATAAAAAAAATAAAAAAAACTACCGTAGGTGAAACATGTGCTGTTTCAGGAAAGTGCATGAGATCATCCTTTAAAAAAAGAACAAGATTGTTTGGTTTTTACTTGCATAGCGTGTAAGACAAACATAACTTCTATGGAGACATTGCAGATATCATTTGAATTTGTGCTCTTACAATACTGATTTAGGCACAATATTACGTAGCCGATTTGTGATTGGGACTGTCGTAAAAGGGTGCTTTTTTATGACCGCTTCTGCAGGACATGAAATGCAACCACGACGTGAACATTGTGCTGTTCTCCCGCGTGTTCTACGAGGCTAAAAGTATGGACCAGTTTCCTCCGCACATGGCCGGCTGCGTTCAGGTGGACTACAAGGGACGCTTTTACGAGGACTTTTACAGGTATGCCCAGACTAAAGGTTTTGCAGTGTTTCCAAGATTAGATTTGCGCACTGTCGACGAGAAGTGGTCCCTTACAACATTATCAGACTTATTTCGAGCCAGTGGAGACAAAGTTGGACTTATGGACAATGTTGCCCGACTTGTATGCAAACGTTCGGAATTTTAGGGAAAAAAATGCTAACTTGTATAGCGTTCTAAAAATATAATTCGAGATAGCTTTCGAAATAGTGCTTTACTGGATCCACCATTTGTAGAATCCTCCTCTTCTTCTTTTGCTATCCCTGCTGTACTCCTGTCTCATCGATGATGTTGTCAATTCTGAGCATTGGAAAGTTTGAAACGGAAAAAGTTTGGTGTGACGATTAATCATGCGATAATCGGTACATAGCCGTAGTGATCCATCTTCCTTCGGCATGATGGTTATTGGTGATGCAAAAGTGGAGACCAAGGGTCGAATGATTTCGGCATCAAGCATGTTTTCTAGTTCCCTCTTTTGCCATCGTTTCTTTTCTAAAGACATGTTGTATGGCTTCCTTCTGACTATGGTGGTATCCGCCAACTCGAAAGGTACTTCGAAACAAGTTGTTGCAGGTGAGTATTTGCCCACAGGTATTATTTCTGGGTAGTTGATGAGTATATCATCAACCGATCCCACATATTCTACCTTTTTCTTTGCACTGGCAAGGTTTGTGTCAGATACTTGGACCGTATCATCCCAGTATGTGTTGATGTGCATTCTCTTCATATCTGGCCGAGACAGTAGCGAGTCATAATTTAGTCCATTACTTACTAGAGCTTCAGTCTGGTCTTGTTGGGATTCATATTGAATGGTCAGATGAATCCATTTGGTGTGCATTTTCTTTCTTCCATCGTAGCCTTGAACCCCGATTGCACGACCCTCAAAAGCTCTTCGACAACCCCTTTGTTAACTGTACGCTCCGCTGTTGACGAGAGCTTTTAAAGTTCGTCCATTCACATTTACATTTATAGAGTGTTGATTGGGACAAACAGAGAGTCTCCATTGTTGTCGAGGGGTGGGACTGTACACCATCATTTATCAGTTTTTTGTAGTTGTCTGGACTTCAGCCGTGTCCTCAAATGTTGCTAGATGAGTCGCTGACTGCCCCTGCGGCACAGCTTGTGAATGCCAGTGCAAAGGCTTTTGTCCAAGACTTCCATATCCGTGCAAATGAAGGGTTGCTTCAGTATGTGTTTGCGCTGCTTGGGGCCACGCATCTAAGCAGAGATGTTGAAAACTGTCTAGAAGGATTCCACAGTTTTGGGTGCTTCCCCTTGGACCTGTTTTTGCTGCTCTTTCGGAAGTCCGTGAATAACCAGCGGGACTACGGATGAGTCTGGTAGGGGGTAGTCCTCCACTTGGAGCAAATGTTGTTCTTCATAGAAATATTCCATGACACTTCCTGCTTTGTACTTGTAGAATATAGCTTTATCCCACTTCTCCACAGAATTCTCTTGAAATGCCAAGTGAAAACTCCTTTTGCCCTGTTCCCAGGGGTCGTTGAGATGGTCCGTTAAGTGGAACTCATACCACTTCTTCGCCATTCCGGTGAGAAAAAGTCGCATATTTTTTACTTTGTTGTCGTCGGAATAGCAGTCATTCTTCTCACTAGCATATTCATAAAATAACAACCAAGCTTCCGAGTTTGTTGAGGGACCCTCAAACGGGTCCGGCTTTACCATTCAAAAGCGTGGAGCTTCCTGGTTTCGTGAAAATCCGACGATGGCTTGAAGCAGTTGTTGGTTTTGCATTATTTGTTGTTGTTGTTCTGCAAGGAGGATCTGGCGAACAACGTAATTCGGGTCCTCAGGGTTAGTTGCGACAGCACGCTGAAGGCTTTCGAGATCAACGAAGTTGTTTGGGGATAGGCCTGGTGATTGTCTTGGGAACAGTGACTGAGTTCTGAATTGGAAATCGCTTTGGGAGTTAGATTGGAACTCGTCTTGGGTTCCGGTTTGGGAGCCGCCTTAAGGACCGGAATGGAAGCTGAAGCCATCTTGAGAATTCACCGGGCCCTCCTCTATGGGCTCTATGATAAAGGTTCGAAAATCTGCTAGTTTTAGGTTGACCTTGACAGTCGTCTTCTGTAGGAGGGCATTGACGTCCATTCCTGACTTGTCAGAAACGAGTTGAATCAGTAGTGATCCGAGGTGGTAGTGGAAATTCCTCCTCGCCTTGCGGCTGCCAAGATAAGAAGGCAAGCTCTTCTCCGGAGTTATCTTTTATAGTGAGGGTGATCCACACGATAGGATCCTGTCGACTGTGCCAAAATGTAGCGTTCTAAAAATATATTTTGAGATAGCTTATGAAATAGTGCTTTATTCGATCCGCCATTTGTAGAATCCTCTTCTTTTGCTATCCCTGCTCTGCCTCGTTTCCTCTTCAATGTCCATCATCTAGCTGTCACAACCCGTAAAGTTATCTTATAATTTTGCAGTATGATTAGCGTTGTTTATGCAATATAAAAGCAAACATATGTAGTTTAAATGCCCGAGTTGTTTTATTAACGCGAAATATGAGGACGACATACCCAACAAGTGTCACACTTTTCCTCTGCCACGTGGTGTCGGCTCGATTGCACTTCTCTCGTGCATGCGCCCAAAAGTCAAACTCCATTTTAACTTTGTCAAACTTTGCGATAGAATTGTGAAAAATGTTGAACCTGGTGTCGGCAAACTTTGGGAGGTTCGTGACACCTCTAACTCATTTTTACCTCGAGAAAAAAGGGGTTTTTGCACACTGTTCACACGTTGCGTGAATTAGTTCTTACAAGATTTGGTTGTCAGAGGAAGAAATGACGCTTTTGGCGTTTGAAGCGTGTACGTCTGGATAAGATAACATATATCTTTCACTAGCCATCATTCGAAAACAGTAAAATCTGGCATCGTCAAATCTCATTCTCTCCTCTTCCTGTCCCCATCTTATCAAGGAGAGTTTTTTGCCCCAAACGGCTAGGCTTCAGCGGGCAGGCTACCCCGCGGATCCGATTGAAAACAACATCAAAAAGTTGATCGTGCAGTCCGGGAGCCGCCCCCGCAATTCCCCACCCAGATCTTTCTCCTCCCGCCCTGCATGCATTCCCTACGTGCACAACACATCTCATCGTTTGAGTGCGCTTGCACACAAATTCGACACCAGGGTTCTTTTCACCTGCAAATTCCAATTGGGTGGAATGTGCAAGCGTGTCAACAATCCGGAACCTCCGCCCTCCTGCACTAAAAAACATGCCCAGTGCTTCCGCCCCTGCGCGTGAGAGAAAGTTTACACAATCTCTCTTTCGTGCGGAGCCGAGTACATCGGTCAAACGGGCCGATGTATCAACGACCGTCTCCGTGAACACGCGAGGGAGATCACGAGCCCGCCCGAAGATCCCGTGCATCCGGTTGTTGTCCACGCAAAAAACTGCTCCTCTTGCACACCCCATTTCACCCAAACAAAAATCATAGGGGGACACCAATCTCGATTCGCAAGAGAAATAATAGAATCTGTAAGCATCAAGTCGGCGAAAACAAACCTTTCCAGCCGTTCCCTTTCCCTCTCAGGGAGAGAGATTAGCTTTCTGCGAGGGTGGGGAGCCCCCCAGCCCGCGCGGCACTAGAGCTTAAAGGTTTGGAAAAACAGTGGCAAACAAAAACAACCCCGGAAAGCCGCCCTCTGTTCTTACTTCTCGCCTTCTGTTCTCGTTCGACCCTCTGGTGCTCTGGTCCATCTTGCGCCTTCCCCAAGAAATTCCGATGACGCCCCCCCCCCTCCCCCCCCCCCTCCCCCCCCCCCCCTCCCCCCCCTTCCCCCGCTCTCTCCGCCGCGCCGACGACGACACGAAGCGACGCGAGGTGCCATCCACGAGAGAGGCGACAAAGACCAGACTTGCGACCGCCCGCTGTGTTTGCCCCTGCAATGGTCTCCCTGTGTTTCTTACACCTCCCCTCATTCCCCTCTCCCCTTTCCCCATCGCCTCCCCAAGACGAGCTGTGAGCGGCTAACTGCCCCAGTAAATCTGTAGTTGCAAGTCGAAAGCTCTGTTGTCTGTTTCGTCCTCTTGTGTGTTTCTTTCGTTTTAAGTCAATGTAGATCACCAACACGCTCAAGTCTTTAATTAAGTATAGTTGCAACGCAGTTGATCGCACTAAAGGCTTGTTCACACTCTTGCGACCGAGTACGACTGGGCGAGACGAGATCTCTTACAACTTCTTAAATGTTTCTAGCATGAGAAAACACACTGACATTGTGGCGCCATCTATGCGGTGACCCTAGAACTGCATTTCACAAAAGCGAAGGTTTTGCGGGATTTCCGAGGTCAAATGTGCGTAATACCCATAGAAAGGCTCGTTTATAACATTGACAAAAGCTTTTCGAGCCAAAACAGAAAGGATAGTGCGCGAGAAATAAAAAAAAATATGCCGGACCGCCGAGTTTACACTGCTTCCCAATAGATGGCGCCAGTGTGTTCTCTGGTTTAAGAAGTTTTAAGGAACCCAGGTTTAAGAGGTCGCAAGCAGTCGCAAGAGTGTGAACGGGCCTTAAAGCGTAATTGCGTGAACAAGCCTCTACGGGCTTCAGCATAAACGTAACGTGACGCACCGGGGACCACTGCAGACTCATAACGACCTCTTCTCCGCGTTCTGCTCTAGGGTAGCGGTGCAGAACGAGCGCATTGACGACTGGACCCAAACACTGCGGCTGCTAAAGACCTACTTCAGCAAGTACCCCAAGCAGATCCTGGAGTACCACAACAGGCCGGACATCAAGGTGCCCACGGCAGTCATCTCAACGGCATCTCAGGGCAACTTCCTACAAGTCCTCAACATGTCCCTTAATGGTCTGTCAACTTGAGTTACGGATTTGTTTGCGCTGGGGGGGGGGGGGGGAGAGGGGCGGGCGGGGCGGGGGCGGGGCCGGGGGGCGGGGCGGCGGCGGCGGCGGCGGCGGGGCTTGCGGCTTTGCTTCAAAGGGGAGCTCCGGCGTCAGTTTGAACGTTTTCATTTAAATATGTTTTCTGAAGAGTGCAAGAAACTGAGCCCAGAGCAGCTAGTAAATTTCCCCAAAACTTTCTGAATCATTTTTAATCATAGAAATACGATGAAAGCAAAACTAACCTGCAACTTCACTGGTTTGCCGTCTTGTTGCGTCGTCAGACGTTGTATGGACATCAGTACATGGGCAGTTTGAGCCTGTTTTGCCCAGCGTTTGAAATCATCAAAAGGCTGTCGCGATCATCCGGTGGAAATGATGGACATACGTGGATACAACATTTGACGTCACGAGCACCCTTGCTCGTTGTCAGTTGGGTGGCAGCCAGGGATTCGGTGGAGGTGTATGCCTAAACTTCACAAATTCGTTTTTTGAAAGAAAATTCTTATTATAAGGAGATATTTTGTAGACATACTCGGAGTAAATATTTAGTGCACGTTCAAAATTTTCTAAAAATCGATGACTGTTATGTTGGGGCGTCTCGGCCCATATATAGAGGGAGACCACTTCAGTCGCTGGCTGAGTATGAACTGCTTTATTCCCACGATCTTCGTACGGCCCAGCCTGCTCGCGTTGCGGGCGGCTCGGGTAACCCAATCTCTGGATGCCGCGGCGGCGGGATGGCGGCACTACGTGATCGCCCGAGTGGCGCTGTAGAGAGTTCCACAAAGCGGTGGAATGTTGCTCGTATTATACATGACATCCCTTCCTCCTCAGATTGAGTCACCGTAGCGGTCCGGGGGACGCGGTTCGCGCTGGGGTCTTGGCATCGCAGTGGAAACTGGCGCTGACTCGTTCTTCCGCTGGTCGGCAGGTACCGTGTCGCACGGGTCAGATTGCGCGGCAGCTCCATCTTGGGACTCGGGCACTGGAGGTCGATTGGATTCGGACGATGCTGGGAAGTCCGGCTGTAGAACATATGGAGCCGGAACATGGCTTGTCACCGGTTCCTTGATGGAATTGTGCGATGTCGGGTTCGTTGTCTGATTCTTCTGTGCACCGGGTTTAATGTGATCCAGGTGTCGACGAACCGTTCCATTCTCGCACTTAACCAGCCAAGAGCGGTGTCCCAGTCTCTTCATAACGGTTCCTTTCCTTTAATCCAAGTAGGGTTTCCAACGAAGTTGCGGACGAAGACGGGTTGTCCTACTGTAACTTCTCTAGGTGAATTTTCTCTGCGGCATTCCGATGCCGGCTCTTCCGGCACGCGGGGCTGTAGGCGTGTGAGCGCTGTAGAAAGTTTGCGGCCGAACTTGAGCGCCGCTGGTGTTTTTCCAGTTGACGTACAGATGATTGTGTGCTGTTTTAGCAAGGACCTTGCCAGTCTGCACGCGAATTTTGCTGTTTCGTTTTGACTTTTTGCCAACGCCTGCTTCGTCTCGAGGACCATTCTTTCCGCCTGTCTGTTTGTGGCGGGATGGTAAGGCGCACTTGTTATATGCGTCACACCATTTTTCTTTAGGAAGTCTTCCACCTCGGACGAAACAAAAGATGGTCCATTGTCCGTTACCATCTTTTCGGGGACTCCAAACGTTGCGAAGAGTTCCCGCAATTCCTTAATCAGTGCGATTGACTGTATGTTACGCATGCAGCATACTTCTAGCCACTTGCTGTACGCGTCGACAACAATCAGCAGCATCTTCCCCTCCTCGGGACCAGCGAAGTCCGCATGAATGGTCTGCCAAGGCATCGTCGCGCACGTCCATTCGGGGATTGGTGCCTTGGGTGGGGCCTTCTGGTGTCGCCGACAAATTTCGCAGCTTCTTGCCAGTCTTTCAATGTCGCTGTCAAGACCTGGCCACCAAAAGTAACCTCGTGCGCATGCCTTCATAGCTACTACGCCTCTATGACCTGCATGCGCCAAGTCAAGCACATCCTTCCTCGCCTTTGTGGGAATGACCACTCTGGAACCTCTCAGGAGGCAACCTTGTTGTGCTGAAAGTTCTGTGCCGAGTCTCCAGTACGGTGAAAACTGTTTCTTTGACAGTGTATGCAGTTCTCCACTTGAAATAGCTGTGAGCACTTGAGACAAGAGTGGATCCTGTTGGGTCATTTGAGTGAGTTTACGTGGCGATAGCTCGACACTTGGAGGTGACGCCAACATAAGTATGTCCGCCGGGGGACAGGGCTCATCGACTTGTGCCGGAAGCGGCAACCTGCTGAGTGCATCAGCGTTTTGATGGAGTCTCCCCGGTCTGTAGACTAAATTGTAGTCATAAGTGGCAAGCTTGAGGCACCATCGTATCATCCTAGGTGACAGGACTTGGGGCACTTGCTTTTTTTCTCCCAAGATGCCAAGCAGAGGTTGGTGATCTGTTAAAGCTGTCACGTGTCTGCCTGCAATGTACTGGTGAAAATGCCTGACACCGTAAACTTCTGCCAAGCCTTCCTTGTCGAGCTTGGAGTAATTCTTTTCCGCGGCTCCCAGTGTTCGCGATGCGAAAGCTATAGGGGCCTCTCTGCCGAGTTCATCTTTCTCGGCAAGCACGGTACCGACTCCAAACGGTGATGCGTCGACGGACAAGAGAAGAGGCTTCGTCTCATCGTAACGAGCAAGCACAGTGGAAGATTGAATCAAGCTCTTAAGTGCATCAAAAGCCGTCTGGTGCTTCCTTTCCCACTTCCAGGGCGTATTTTTCTCCAGGAGCTTATACAACTCGGCGGCAACTGTCGCGCGGTTTTCCAAAAAGCGGTCGTAGAATGCGAGAAGCCCAAGAAAAGCTTGCAGCGATGTCTTATCGGTTGGCTGGGGCGCTTGAAGGATAGCATGCACTTTTTCCTCGGTAGTGTGCACTCCTTTAGCGTCAATTCTGTATCCCAGAAACTCAACCGACTCGATGCCAAATCGGCACTTCTCTTGCTTGAGGCGTAGTCCTGCCTTGCTTAGCCTCAATAAAACCTGGTCCAGGCGTTCCGCATGCTCGAGAGTGCCCTTCCCACTGACAATGATGTCGTCAAGGTAAACGCTCACCCCCGGAATTCCGGCCAGTGTGGTCTCCATCATGCGTTGGAAGATGGCTGGTGCTGCAGAAATTCCGAACGGGAGCCGTTTGACTTGGAACAGTCCCTTGGTGGTGTTGATGGGGAGCACAGCAGCAGTTTCGTCGTCGACCTTCATTTGCTGGTATGCCTGGTACAGATCCAGAGTCGAGAAGACAGTTCCACCGCGCAGATTTGCGAACACTTCAGTCGTTGTTGGCAAGCGGTACGATGCCTTCTTTGCGGCTGCGTTAACAGTGTTCCTGTAATTGCCGCAAACACGACATGTGCCGTCGCCTTTGCGTACGAACACCACTGGTGTGGCCCACTCAGCATGTTGTATTGGTTCCAGGATGCCTTGTTGTTGCAAACGATCAAGTCCTTCTTCCATTGGTCCTTGCAGGGCCAAGGGCACAGAACGAGCCTTGCAAAACTTGGGTGCTGCTCCGTCTTCCAGTTCCAGGTGAACCAAAGGGCCCGTGTAACCGTCGATGTCTTCTTTAAAGACATACGGGTGGCGTGCGAGGACCTCCTGTATTGTCATGACGGCTGCTGGAGTTGGCTGCACTTGGTTTATGCCACAGACGCGAATCCGAAGCGCTTGAAACCAGTCTCCGCCAAGAAGGTTGCATCCAGTCCCTTTCGTGACGAGTAGTGGCAACAAGAAGTCTTTAGACTTGAAGCGGACGGACACTTGCGCTGCACCGAGAAGTTGCAGGCCTTCTCCAGTCCAGGTGCGCAAATGCAGGTTGTCCTCGTGGAGCTGAGGAGGGTTATGGGGTCACACCTTGCGGTACGTCTCCTCACTGATCAGGGTACATGAGGCACCGGAATCCACTTCAAATTCTAGTGATTTGCCTTCAATCTTCAATGTCACAAGGAATTTTGGACACGGTCCGTGCGGTGTCACCTTGTTGAGCTCATGGTAAAAATCTCCATGTTCCTCTCGCTGCCGGTCGACTGCTGTGGGCGTGAAGTCCACGTTGTGCTGACTGCTTTTGTGGCTTGCACTTTTACCTTGCTTTCTCCTCGTGATGCAGGCTTTTTCGATGTCTCCACGCTTGTGACAGTAACGGCACTCCTCGTTACGGAATCTGCAAGTCGAAGGACTGTGTCGGCCTTCACATTGAAAACAAGGTCGAGTGGACGATCGCCCGGGGTTTTCAGCTTTTCCGTTCTATGTCTTGTGAACGAGGGGGAGGTCCGTCTTATGCTTGATACTCTGTTGCTGTTGTGAAGCGCTTTCGACTCTGGTTGCGAGCTCGAAAGCCTTCTCGAAAGTGAGATCCCTTTCCGCAAACAGGCGCTGCTGCAGGAACTCGTCCTTTACACCACAAACAAACCTGTCACGTAGCATGACGTCTAGTGGCAGTTTGGTGGTATGTACGGGCGTCGTCGTGGCTGCTTGACCCGACGAACCCATTGTCGATACGGCAGTCGTGGTCGCTGTTGTCACTATTCCAAAATTGCAGTCGGCTGCAAGTTTCTTTAGTATAGCGACGTAGCTGCTAATCGACTCGCCTTGCTGTTGATCTCGACGCTGGAATTTGTAGCGACTGTAGAGTTCAGACGGTTGAGGATCGAAGTGCGTTCTCAGGGTTGAGACCAGTTCTTCAAAACTGACATCTCCTGGTGTTCTTGGTGCAACTAGAGCACGAACAGTCTCGAACGTCTCCGCGCCACACAAGGTTATTAAAAGTGCACGTTTCCTCATCGGATCGGTGATCGAGTTGGCCACGAAGTAGAAGCTCAGCCGCTCGCTCCAGGAAGACCAGCACTTGCCCGTGAAAACCTCGATTGTCCGCTCCGTCGTCTTGACTTGTGGCCCGGTGTCCCACCGTAGAAGTCAGGCTCCGTAGGTTCGGATCCAGCTCCTCGTCGCCAATGTTATGTTGGGGCGTCTCGGCTCGTATATAAAGGGAGACCACTTCAGTAGCTGGCTGAGTATGAACTGCTTTATTCCCACGATCTTCGTACGGCCCAGCCTGCTCGCGTTGCGGGCGGCTCGGGTAACCCGATCTCCAGATGCTGCGGCGGCGGGATGGCGGCACTACGTGATCGCCCGAGTGGCGCCGTAGAGAGTTCCACAAAGCGGTGGAATGTTGCTCGTATTATACGTGACATTGACCATCAGTATTTTGCCAGAGCTCCTTCCCTTTAACTGTTTGCACAGGCAAGGAGACAGACTTAGCATAACGGATATGGTGCCACAGGTTTCTTTTTAAACACCAGTGCACAGAGCACATAGTAAAACTTTATTCCAGCAGCACTGACATTTTAAGTAGTTGTGCATTCTCCCTTGAAGGAAATTTTGTTTCTACAGCTTCTATATTGAAATGAAGGGAAAGAAATGAGCTTTGTTCTGAGTCTATTGAAGCTTGAAGGAAAAGGTAACTATAGTACCTATTGGCGAAAAGTACAGTAGAACCTCATTAATACGTTTTTCAGGGGACCGCGGAAAAAAAAAGCGTATCATCCGGGAAAACGTAAAAACCGATAACGCACTAAGGCGGGCTCTACGTGAGATAGAAAGCAGCTCTTATACAATGGTTTATTTTATGTGTACTTACAGAACTGTTGAGGACTCAGATATGTTTACAAAAGCACGTAATATCCGCCTGCCGCTTCGAATTAATGTTAAGCAGTAAAAACCGTTTCTCCAGGAGCCGCAGTCCTCTCACTCTCCGCACAGTCGTGAACATTTACGTAGCGGCGCAAGGTGTCCAACGCAACGATTGCGTTTGCAAACGTGGGCGCAGCGTAATCGTTCGTTGCTTGCTCGACATCTTCATCACTTTCTTTGTGTCCGGCAATAGTGAGGTCGGCCACGATGCCCGTTATGCTGTGTGGTTCATAGGTAAGGACATTGTCGTCAAGTGACGCATTGAAGGAGCTTTCGTATCAGTCTCCTTTCGTTTGGTGATGATGCTGTTTAAAGTTGTTGGCGCGAGTCCGAGGTCTCTTGCGATGTCAGATCTCTTCCGGCTGGGATTGCGATCCACCGTCTGAAGTATATCAAACTTCTTTTTAAAAGAGAGTGCCTTCCTTTTTCGCAATGCCATGGCCGTCGTCAGTGGGCTTAAAGCGCACATACTTCGAAACACCACGGTTCACGCAATCGAGCGGAACAGAAACTAGAATAGCAGCGTGCATGCGGGTGCACCTCATGCCAGAGAAAGAGAAGGACAGATGAGAGAGTGAATGAGCGTTTGCCGCCTCGCCAGCCTCGCTCCCTGTCCGAGCAGTGCTCCAAGGTCACAACCCGGGCAAGCTGTGGCAGAGCTCAGCAGAGCCCAGCGAGGAGGCAGAGAGATGGAAAAGAGGAAAAAAAAAGAGTAAAGGGAAGGCGGGCGTCTGCATGCCCAAGCGTACCGTGCGACTCCCATTGCATGGTTCCGCTTTGCTTCGCTAGCTTTGCTTCGAAGCCAGCGTGGCAGCCTGGTGCCCAGCGCACCGAGGCACTGCAGTGACGACACTTTTGGACGTAACTACCGGGAAAGCAAATGTTACAAGCAGGAAACTAGTACATGTATCTCTATCGAAGTAAAACGGGACCGGCATTTTTTAACGTAACAGCCGGGAACATATCAACAAGGTTCTACACTTCACTAATACTTGCATTGATCACAAGAGTGAAAGCTCTCTTTAAAATTTTGGTTTTGTTATTTTTTTGTGGAAATGGTGATAAGAATCGGCATCTTTAAATCATTCTTGAGAAACGAAGGCAACAATTGGTTTGTACTACAAAATCGACCTGTGGAAAAACTGCCTTTTTTTGCTAGTGCCCAGGAAGTGCCACTAGTAACAAGTACATACTGAGGAACAAACAAAAAAGTGAACTTTATATTTTGTTGGAACTGGGACTTTTTGTAAGTAAACCTGGCACAAGCTAGCAAACAAAGAATTTTAGGAGATGCATAACTATGCAATCCTTTTGTACAGTTTGCACCTGCACAATTTTTTTAAACACTGTTACACTTTTACCACCTGCAGTTTTTGAGAAGCACTTCATGGACAGAAGTTTCGACCGTACCGGCCAGATCAGCGTGGTCATCACTCCAGGTGTTGGCGTCTTTGAGGTGGATCGTGACCTCACCAACATCACCAAGCAGCGTATCATTGACAATGGTGAGAGTGTGCTGCAATAGTAGCCAAAACTGTGCTGAACTCTGAATTCTTAATCATGTCGCAAGCTCGAAATTTGTTGTTGTGACGATTCAAAGTCTGTTTTTGTGCCTCTCGCAGGTATAGGAAGTGACCTTGTGTGCCTTGGAGAGCAGCCCCTTCATGCTGTTCCTCTTTTCAAGGTAACTAAATGTTAACCAAGGAAAGAGTGGATATTAAAAGAATAAAAAATTGCACAAAGACTTTAAATTTACTATTTGTCTAAAAGGGCACATCTCAAAAGTGTGAAGGATCATAACATCAAGAGGCATTAGACAACCAGAATGCATCATGGAACATTTTACACTCCCACATGAATTGAACTTGGCGGCGCAGCCGAGCACAGCTCTTAGGTGCCTGTTCCCTCATATGGCGGCGTCGCAGTTGCCGTCAGCATAATCGCTATATGCGGGAACGGGCGACCAAGAGTTCCATAATGCAACACTGTGCACGTTGCATTATGGGGCCCCCCACCGTACCCTCTTCGTCCTCTCTGGCCTACCTTCAAACAAAAAAGTATTAATATATACCATAGAATACCGCGCATCCGCCCATTCCAAATTAAGCGCCCATATCCAAATTTCTAAGATCTGAGAAAATATGCACAGTACATTTATACGTAAAATTGATGACCGTACAAGCGCCCATTCCCCATTTTTTTCGCAATTATCTCTAAGTTTTGAGTGGGCGCTTGCCCGGTATTTTATGGTAGGTGAAAAAACGGTTAAAGTGCAGGCGAGCTGGTGTAAGTTATACATGATGATTGAAAAACTGAGACAGGTTTGAAAAACGGAAACTCGTGAAGTAGGAAGTAGTTTCTGTTTTTCAAACCACAGCCTCAGGTTTTCAGTCATCATGAATATATAGGTATATTTTTCTTTTCTTTTAACTTCTTTACCATGGTACATCGCAAAATAAAAATACCCCAAGAGCTGCGCTCTAATTTCGCATTACACAGAAGCGTAAACATCCATAATTTTTTAACTCGGTTCTTTCGGCCCAATGGCTCAAAATAAAGAGCTCATAAAGATTGAGTCACTGTCAGTGCCCACTTTGTTTGAATTGTAGCCTGGGTGCCCATAGTTTGAATGCTTCTAGTTTCAGTCAAAAAACCCTGCTGGCCTAGACATGAAGGATGACTACAACATGCCTCACTGGATTAACTTAAGGTGAGCATGGGATTTTATTGGAGTTCTGTTAGGTAAGCTCATTTGCCTAGCACCAGTGCAGGTCTGCATACTCTGCATTGACTTCTCTTGTTTCAGTTTTTACTCAACCACTAGTGCACAGTCATACTCCAAGTTCGTGCCTCGCATCAAGCTTCCAACACCGCAGGTGATTGTTTACGCTTGGATTTTACCACTTTCTTAGTTTACGTCTTGTTGTTCAAGCTAGTTGAGGTGCAGTCGTAAGCTGCAGTACAATCGCGTCATTTTTCCAGAGCAGGCTTACCTTCTGTTCCAGCTGAGTGTCGTTAGAGCTGTTTCTTGTGTGTAGTTGATAGTAAATGCACTGTGTAACTGTATTGTTTCAATCTCTGTGTACGCCAGCCAAAGCCCAGTCAAGTGAAAGCTCTCGGCACTGGTATGTTTGAGCACTTTTTGGATTTCAACTTTTTTTAGGAAGAGCTGTTTTTTTTAATGCTTTTTATGCATAAGGTAACAGGCTTTTTAATGTACAGTACAGGCCTGCACGGACCAATATTTAAGGACCCGGCCCACTATCTATTTCTGACGGCCGGCCTGGCCCGGCTTGGCCCGACACTAATTTTCATGGCCCTGCTGAGGCCCGCCCTATTTACACCCATTATGAAGCTGAGCTCACAAGTTGCATGGTATGGCAAGCTTGCTTTCCACTGCTACACAGGTTGACCACAGTATATGATAGTCAATGCAGTAGGAATTCTATTTATTTTTTTTATTGCTGCTATTACGAGTCAAACCATTCTGCGAGCCTAGACAGCATGTTCCAAGAAAAAGGTCAACCGGATTGTCTTTTCTTTTGATGAAACGACAGCAAAATAATAATGTCAAGCAACAGTAAACAAGACCACATGTCACAGCTGAAAAGGAAGGGAAGTGTTGTGACAGGTCCATACAAGAAAAGAAATAAAGTTCTAAATTGCCCACTCCTACCACGCACCACCGAAAAAAAAGTGGTCAAAAGAATACCACTGGCCTTTGCTGGCAGAGGCAGATTCTCTTCACCCACATTATGGGTGCAGGCCCTCGTGCGTACAGATGGCTTATGCCTGTGAGGGTGTGCATTGTGTAGGTGCATATGTATGCATACCTGATGAGGAAAAGCGTTTGTGCGACGGCAGTGCTGCCAACGACGGAAATGACCGCTGCACCGGAGGGACAGTCGATGCACACTCCAAACGGTAAAAAAATAAAACAAAAAACACACATGCTTTTAGCATTTGGGTCTCCCCCACTGTGGTGTCTCCCCTAACCCCTCGGACAAACCTAAAAAAAACATTTGTGCTAAAAAAAAAAAGTTGCAGTTGGTTTTGTTTGTTTTGGTACGCCTTGTAGACTTGAATGCAAGGCCTGAGTCCAGACCCCGGGCTGGCCGACACCCGTGCAGACCCCTAGTGTACAGTCGGAATTCTCGATCTGGCAGCGCTTGGTCATGTAATTCAATAAATATTTTTTACTGAAAAATTACTAGCGTAAAATCCCGAGAGATTCCCTGCCCCCGAAAGGTAACTTGCCCCCTATTTTTGGTTTGATTTGCTATTTTCTTTTAAACACCGAAAGACTCCTAGTAATCATAGTGTTCGGATCAGTGATGACCTTGGTGCAAATGCATCTAGTTAGCTATGGCGGGATATAAGCAATCATTGCTGACTGAGAAGTACAATCCTCTTTGCTTCATTACCCCTTGCCGCGATGACAAGTTTGATAGAGACCCATGATCTACAAATAACATTTTTTTCAACTTTTCTTGATTGCTCGCTGAAAGTTAGTCCATTCCTTATCTTCACCCAATTTTTTCTCGATTTTAGGAGGGCTATATCTCAAGATGCTATGGTAGTAACGCGTTTGTATTATGGGAGATCACAGTGTGAGTGGCTTGTATTTCATGCAATCTATGATAGAGAGGAGGTATTTTCTTCATAGTGTAGACCAGAGTTCTGCAAACCAAGCCCCCCCAACACTGGGAAACTTATAGAAATGGTGCTGTGACAACTGTTGCACGCTTTTTTCACGAGTTCTACCATTCTTGGTAGCCTTCTGCCCTCTTTGAATGGGGCGAAATTTCTATTCGTCTTGATTGATACTCTGGCGTCTGTTTTCAGTCAAAGGGTATTGTTTAAAGTCATATTCAGCTGATTGTAGTACCACAATATGGTATGTGTGTACTCATTCACCTTATATATATTTTGTATTTTTGGTATAATTTGAGTTTATGTATTTCAAGGGTTATCGACTTATTTATTTTTTCGTCGTTTATGTTCACTTGTTTATTTTCTGGCCCTCGACACTGCGACAAATCACCAATCCGTCCCCTTAGCCAAAACGTTTGGAGACACCCGATATAGACCAGTGTCCGAAATCGTAGCCCCCAGCGATAAAAATGGAAAATAATGATCTCTAACGCAGGTTCTTGTGAAGAGAGGGGCTGCGCATAAAAACAAGATTTTTACTTTTTACTGCACTCTTGGCATCGGTGTTGTTCTTGGAGCTTCGTGGCTGTGCATTTCTTACGTTCTTGCACTATGATATGTGCAAAAGTTTCTAAAAAAACGGAGCCTTGCAAAAAGCGCAGCCCTTCTACTGCGTCACATGGCATCCATGGAACACAGCAGACGCAGGTCTATATTAACTCTTCCCCAACTGCACCCATATAGTGTCGATCATCCGTGATCGATGGGCACATAGACTCGCCTAAGAACCCCCGCAGAACTCTCCTGCTCACTACACCATCTTGTATTAGGTAGTTT
Organism: Ixodes scapularis; assembly: GCF_016920785.2. NCBI lineage: Eukaryota > Metazoa > Arthropoda > Arachnida > Ixodida > Ixodidae > Ixodes > Ixodes scapularis. The sequence goes on from NW_024609846.1 coordinate 148,724,282, forward strand.
GAAGACCACAGTTTTGGTTTTTGTGTTTCTCTCCCTCTTTCCACGTGGCGGCAATTCCTAAGCAGAGTGTTAAGCGGACGGCACGTTGTTTCTGACAGCTATGGCCGCTTCCACGGGTCCGTCACGCACTCTACGGCAGTCCTCAGGAATCCTTCGTCAATTTTTCGGACTCTTGAGAGCAGAAATAATTGTGATGATTAAGCCAGATTTTCATATTTTAGTTTGACTGCTTGCGCATCACCATATTGAGAAGCTGCTTGGTCCAATGGCATGTCGGTCATGAGAGTTGACTTGATTTTTGGTAGATGAAGATCTTTTATAGTGGAGCTGTTAAGGGCTAGGTTCCCGAGGATCGTGTCCGGTACAAAACACTTGTTGACAAAAACGCCTCTGGACAGCTACCGCCATCTATAAGCAACAGCGGCAAGCACACAACCAGTATGGTTACCGCTGTCGCTCGTAGATGGCGCCAACCTTTCTAGCTATCATAGAAGAATGGATAGTTGGGTGGCGCGTTGGTGGGAATTCATCGTAGGAAACAGTGCGAAAAACAGACGACAAAGAAGAAGCACACGTAATGAGCGCAGCGTTCGTCACGTGTGTTTTTTCGTCCTCGTTTGTTTTGCGCGCTGTTTCCTACGCTCGTATCAGTTTCGGTTTGGACTTAAGATGGGTCAACCGCGCTCCCTTTCGGGGAAAGAAGACTGGCTCGGAAGGAGCGGCGATGTACGCAGCAGCGCAAATGGGTCCGTAAACGCCGCAAAGCCGCTGTCGCCTCGACTTCCACTGGGTCGAGCGCTTCAAATTCCCTTGCCAAAAAAGAGCACATCGCTTGCCTGGAAAGGCGCCGCCGAGAACAGAACCAGCAATGTAAAGGGCGCCAGCGGGCCAATGCCATAGACGACGATCGTGCTACGGAGGCCAAGCGCAAGCGCGAGGCTCGGCGACAACTGCACTCCACGCCGGCTAAACAGTTCCCGGGCGCGACGGCGATGTTCCGGAGCGTGTTCGTGGATTACCTGTTTGGCGTCACGTGCGCCGTGTGTGACCAACTCTGGGTTGCCGGAGACGTATCCACGATCGGCGGCATGTCGGACAAGAAGAAGCGGGAAACGGGCGCGTGCGCGTTGCAGTAGTGTATCAAGTACAGCTCCGCTGGTCTTCCTTCTTTACGAGAGTGGAAAGGTGGAACGTTTTTTTTTGAGTTGGAGCTCTGTAGTCGGAGACAGGTCAAGAACGAAGTGGAAGCTCCTCCCACCTCTTTACTCTTTAGTAGTGCGAACGATGAAGAGGAGGCGACCTCCTCTCTATCGTTCACTCCACTGAAGTGGAAAGGGGTGGGAAGAGCTTCCACTTTGTTCTTGACCTGTCACCGACTATAGTTTTGGCTTAGTTTTTTGTTGTGAAAGTGAAAAACATATTTTGTAAATTCCCCTTTGTTTTGCACTTTTTTTTCGTTAGCTATAGCTATATCTGTACTTGTGGTTTGGACCAATCTTTGGAAAACAATTGTGTATGATGAATTAAATAGTGAATTCAAATTCAAGTTTCTGTTTTAATGTTTGCATCACTCAAAAGCCCATTTATTTTGTTCAATTTCTATGCATGGCATAATATTGTAAATTTAATAGTTTCCTCGGGAGAAAAAAAGTAACAAAAAGTCACACAAAACATGCATTTTCTGCATGGTCAGGAAGGAGTTGATGAGTGCTGTATGCTGGTAGTAAAGCCAAGTCATATGCCTTGTTCATCTTGTGTCGCTCAGTATTTGTCTCGTACGAACAGGAATGTATGCCTGCAGAAGCCAGCCAACCATCAGGGCAACTGACTGTATCTCCGTTGTTTACGATTATGATGAATATGATGCCAACATCTTCAAGGGATGCTCTCCTAGTCAACTGGGCCCCAAGTAAGCTTGCAGGTTGAATTTATTCTATGTAGATACAGAGTGCTTGGCCTTTTCCTCATGTTATCATGTACAATTATGATGGCCTGGTCGTGTTAGTGTTCACAGAAACTGCAGAGACTTTTTCCCTGTCCCATCTTAATTATACCTGAACGACTTTGGGAATAGAACTATCAAGGCACAGACACACATGGCATGCAGAGGTGAAGTACTACAGCAGAACCTCGATCATGCGTCCCTGGTTTATGCAACATCCAGCATTTTATGATGAATTTGCCTGGTTTCGACGAACTCCCCATAGAAATATTATATTAGAAGTTCGGTTTACACGACTTGTGATTCTACGCGTCCCACATCATACAACGTTCCGGCGCATCATACGACGTTTCGGAAATGCACTACGAGTTCGACGGTTGCATGAGGGGGGGCCGGCGTGGCAATGCAGAAGAGTTCTGCGCGCCGTTTTAGAGGGTCCAAAAAACAGGCCGCCGGCAACCCAAGACAGCCTTAGCACCGGGAGGCAGAGCTGTATATTAGGAGAGTCTGGCCAGTAGGCGTGGTGACAAAGGCACCGGAGAGGAGAAAAGTGAAGGAAAGGGGAGAGATTGTCGAAGGAACGAGAGAGGAAGGGGGGAGCAAAGGAGGAACCGACTGCCATTTTGACGCAACACGCTCGGCGCAGAGCACTATTGAGGCTCTCCGTCGTCTGCTGCGGGGCAACTTTTTTTTCGCCTGAATAAAAGTTTGCAGTCAAACGTCCAGAAAACTTCCATTTGTTAGCTTTTTAACCTACCAAGAAATAACACTACAGTTGAACCCGGATACATTGAATTCAAAGGGGATTGTAAAGTAGTTAGATATATCGATAATTTGATATACAAAATTATGTTGACTTAGGCTCCAGTTGAAATTTCCGCATGTCTCTGCTAATACCGAAGGCCGCGACAAACGGGACCTTACCAAATAGAGTCTCTAAGAGCCGCTAAATACAGTAGAGCTTAGTCGGTGAAGATCACAAACACCATCGCATTTACGCGATGCGGTCATTTACGCTTGGCCACGACCACACAGCGCCAACAAGAAAACGCGAAAATTATTTTAAAAAAAATGGAAAAACGGAAAAAGTGAGCTGCATAAAAAAAAACTCGATCCATAGAATAAAGGTAAGCAAGGAAAAAAATTAAAAAAGAAACCTCGCTAAATTCAAACAACAAAAAAAACAAAAGCAGAAAAAAAAAGGGGCAAAGCAATAACGGCAGAAGAAAAAGGAAAGAAAAAGGTAAACAACGATAAGGCGGTCAAAGTGTGATTGCTCAACTGTTGTCAACATGTTCGACTTTACGAAGACTTTTTTTTTTTGCTTATTTTATTTTGGGGTTGAGGAGTCGCGCAGCGACAGCAGTGTTCGGTTAAAGAGCGCACGCTACCGTTGCAACAGCAAGCACCCCCTGCCCTCTCTATGCACGCACGTGCCGTTCCCCTTGTTTTTGCCATCCTCCACTTGTTTTTTTTAGTACGGTTGCATTTGTCTTTTTTACAACTGATCTTTGGTTGCGTATCCCCTTGCGCGTATGCTGGCTTGGCGGTCTGCCAGCCCCGCAACGTGAGTTATGTGCTCACCGCGGGTGCAGTCCGACCGCCCGTGGGAGAAGCGAGGGGCATCCGTTTTAGTTCGCTATATCGAATGTCCCCACCACAGGAGTTTGATACAAAAAAAACAACGCTCCTATAGTATTACATGTGAGTTTCAAGGGGATGTTTGGACTGTTTGATATAAACAATAATTCGAAATACCTGGGTGTGATATAACTGGGCTTGACCGTATATCATTTCCTTTCCAGAGCCAGTGAAATAAAAGGAAAAAAGCTAAATTTTGACGTCTATCCCGTGCATTCCACCGGGCGAATGAGTGAAAATGGCAGCCCTCCCTGCACAGTTAGGAGCAGCCGGAAGTTCACGCACATGCGCTCGTGCCACTCACTCTCCGCCGCGGGCTGATTGGCTCACTCAAGAGGGGAGCGTTACAGTGGCGTGATCATAAACTGGCCACACTCTCCCAATATGCAGCTCTGCCGGGAGGGAGCAGGAGGCGGTGCCTTCTCTCCTCCTCCCCAGGTTGTTAAATGCCTCGGCGTTTTCGCGGCGCATCCTTGCCCACCTTGCTCCGCTCATCCCATCATTCTCTCGCCTCTCATTTATTTTCGCTCTCCCTCTGGATGCCACTTTCTTCAACTCTTCTCCCAGAATTGAGCATCTTTCTGCTGGTTCCCGCTGTTCCCGCTTTCGGAAAGTCTGAAAAGCGACAAGGATCCGATCGTTGCAGTTGTGCATGCCGACAAACGCTTTACATAGTATCGACAAAATTCAACATTTCGTTTTGCACCCACGACGGCATCGCCGATCCGCTTTTAGAGCTTGCGGCCTTCAAAAAGAAGCTGATTTTGCGCGACTGAAAGAAAGTCCAGCAGGCGATTACCGATTTCTTTACCACACAATTGTATGGTTTCATTTCAATTTGTTTCAACAATTCTTGCTTTGTCAAAGTACAGCAGGGTATTAGCTTAGACATCATTTAAAACCTCCGCTTGTCTTTTTTCGCAAGGCCGATCACTGTATCCGTAATATTGTTTTTTTTCGGATGATACGACTTGCGGATTATACAACGATTTTGCGTGGTCCCACAAAAGTGATATAATCAGCGTTCCACTGTAGCATACTTTTGGTTGCCAGGGCCCCGAATAATTGACAACTATGCCAATAACTTTCATACTGTTAATGAACAAGGCCCACATATGTGTAACCCTTTATAACGAAGCATGGAACGAACATGGTGAAGGACGGGGCCGAGAAAATATTTGTTCCCGAAAGTTTAATTTGCCCTTGATTCTGGGCATGTGAAACATTGTCCTCAATGTTGCAGTGTTGATGGCACTTTTACATTAAGACATTATCTTCCCCTTATGATTCTTGAAGCCGTCTCTATAGATTGCACCGGCTCCTCATACCTGGGCTCTGTAGGAAAGTAAATGCATTGGATTAATTCTTAAATAACATCACTTATTGAAGTAAACGTTGTAGTTTTAAACTAGCTTCCTAGACGTAGCACATCTCCCTATGTCTGCTTGTGCTGCACCGCAAGAAAGTCACTGTCTGGGTAACAAATAAAAAGACTTTCTTTCCTGTCAAAGGTAATTCAAACTCTGCTTCATTCAAACAAATTTTCGGTCCCCCTCGAGTTCAAATTAACGAGACTCAACTGTACATTTTTTATACTTTCGTGCCACCAACTTAATTTGTTACAATTTCTTTCGTGCTATGCTGTGGGGAAGCCTTGCTTTCTGAAACCACTAATGTAGAAATGATGGCAGTTCTTTTTCTCCCTTTACTGACCCCCCTCTCTTCAACGCCAGGATGAGCACCCTGCAGAGAGCAAACGTTCGGCGACGCTCGCACCTCGTCACGCCTCCGCGGCCCCTGAACCAAGACGACGTGTTTGGCGCGGACACGGCCACCTCGTCTCCCACCTACTCCAACGGGTCATCGCACTCTCGTTCGGGAGCCATCTCCATCCCTCGGAGGAGCGCGTCTTCCTACGGCAGCTCGCTGTCGTCCACCCACGGAAACGACGGTGAGGTCCCCTTTTGTCCATCGTGACGTGTTGGCGTGGAGCCAGTCCCCTTTCTGGCTGTTGTTGCAGGTCATTAACGGAGAACGCATTCGAAGTTGCGATTTGTTTGCCGTCACTGTCGCCATGGCCGTGGGCCGTCATCGGCTGAATTTAACGGGCTGACTTCCCGCTCAGTCTGGCGGGACGCTCCTACGAGTCGTGTGGTCATGCGACCACGTTGCTTGCGTCGGGTTATGCCGGGTCACGTGGCATCGCAGTGACACGACACTACGTTGTGTCACGCGACATTTCACGTCGAGTTGCACCCCGGCGTGACACCCGACACTACTAGATCGAATAATGTTGACACTGTGATGTCGTGCGACGCCTCCACTTTGCACCTTAAGCCACGTCCCGCTGTTACGTGAGTGACCCGACGTCACACTATCGCGCCGCCCAGATATTGCCGCGTGCTTGGCCGAGAGGGAATGCGACTCTATACGTCTAAAATATTCGTGCTTACTCTTACCCCAAATGTTCGTTGCTCGGACATTCTAGGCTGATTGTTTGAGACACCAAGCGTGGTAGATAAGGAGCCCAGCATGGCCTTGCCGACTCTCTCGTGCCGTCTGGTTGTCGTGTCGACACTTCAATGCTCGCTGCTGCTTTCTCTTCGCTCATTCTTTCTGTTCTGTCTGGCGCAAGTTCGCCGATTAAACCTTTAATTTCAGTTTTACACCTTTCGAATTTTTTTTTTTATCCATGACAATATGCGTAGGGCCATTTGGGCGGTAGATCAAAGGAGTGCCTTAATTCTACAATCACAGCTGTTTGTGAAAACCTCCCTAGGGAATTGCGTTGTCGTCCTTTGCGGAAACTTTGGTGCCCCGAGCGTGCCTGCACAGCCAGGGCGTGCATCAAAAGGCAAGGAACGCGTGCTGGAGGCCAGGCGTTCAGAAGAGACGCCATTCTCGCTTTGACAGTGGCTGTAGCTGCCACTTCGTTGTGTCGGCGCACGCGCACGACCGTTAGAGCATTTGAACTTGCACACCGTACGGCTAGACTTCAGAAAGTTCCTAGCGGGTCCGAAGAATGTGATTTTCGGTTATGGCACACCGAGGAGTCTCGTTGTAGACAGATAATGGATCGGGTACAGGGGTGGAATTGGGAGTGGAAGTGAAAATGGCGTGAAGTCCTCAGAATTTTGCTCGGGAGGATGTACATAAACGATAACGGTGCCACAATGATAGCGAATTACGCGAGGGCCAAGCTGCTGTTGCTGTGACACACGTCACGCGATAGCGTAAATGCACTTGGACTTTTTTTACACCAGTGCTCTCAACAATGATTGCCTTCAATCCACTCCTTTAAATATTTGAGGGAGAAAAATTCAAAATAAATACAGCAGAATATTGTGCATTCACTCATTCCACACCAAGTGCCCATTCCCAAATTCGTAAGATCTGAGAAAATATGAGCAGTACATCTATATGTAAAATTGAGGACCGGACAAGTGCCCATCCCCCATTTTTTCACGATTATCTCTAAATTTTGAGTGGGAGCTTGCCCGGTATTTTACGTTAAGTAATCACACCTGTAAGCAGGGAGTTGAACTGGTCATTACTGTAAAATACCAGGGGTGAGCCCACTCCACTTTCACTGAAAACTGAATCAATCTAGAAATGGGTGCTTGTCCGGTCAAATTGGGCGCTTAACGTATAATTTGAAAATTTCCAAGTTTGGAACATGTTAATAGTAGGCGCTTGAATGAGGTGGGCACTTCTGGGTATTTTACGGTAATTCGGTTTGGTTCACGTTCGAGTTCAGTAGCTTTTCTTTTTTGTTCTGGTTTAGTTCCAGTCCAGTGATAAATTTGAAATAACGGTTTGGTGACTGGTTCTACCACGTGCACACTGGTCCAAACTGGTTCTTAAAACGGAAAGTCCACAGTTCCAAGTAACTAAGAAAAAAAGTGTGTTCGACACTGCACTATGCTGCATTAAATATAAGGTCATCAAAAGCCGTGCTGCAGAAACTGTGATAGCAAAACGAATATATGCTTAATTTTGTTTTCTGATCTTGACTTTTTATCGCAAGTGCCGTTCTACTCAAATTAAGTGATCATACAGGCGCTTAGAAATACAAGGTGTGATCAAAAAGTTCCGGAACTGATTTTCTAGCGTAAGAAGAGAGGGCAGCACAATGATGCGTGCGCAGCAGTCGGAGGAAGGGACCTTTGTGCCTTGTTATACCAAAGGGCGTTGCTTTGTGAACGTTTGGAGCTGCACTACACGAGTTTGTTTGACCACATGCACGAGCGTAATGGTGATCTCTCCATAAACTGCAAACCAAAGTGAGAGCGAACATCAATTTTACGTCAAACTCGGCAAACCCAAAGCAGAGACCTCTGAAATGATTTAAAAGGCTTAAGTAAAAAAACAGTGAGATGTGCGAGGTGTTTTGAGTGACACTCGCGTGTCGAGAATGGCAGTACGTCACTGAAGTCAAGTAGAGGTCGGATAAGGTCGCCCTACTGCTCTTCATCTACCACCGATGTTCTGCCGTTCCTGATGCGTGAGTGCCACATAAAACACTTCACAAAATTCACTGCTTTCTGACACAAACCTGCTGAATCATTTCAAAGGCCTCTGTTTTATATTTGCGAAGTTTAACGCAGAACTGATGTTCGCTCTCGCTTTGGTTTGCAGTTTATGGTGAAATCGCCATTGTGCTCGTGCACGTGGTCACAAACACTCATGAAGCGCAGCTCCAAATGTTCACAGAGCGCCACCCTTTGGTACAGCGGGACACGATGGTCCCTTCCCTCGACCACTGCACGCGCATCACTGTGCTGCCCTCTCTGTTTACGCTACCAAATCAGTCCCGGAACTTTTTGATCACACCTTGTAATAGCAAAGTGCAGTACTCATATGTGAAGTCAATCAGCCGGCATGCACAGTGACACCGTGACGGCAGTCTTGGGTAGTAACGCGTTACTAGTAACGCGTTACTGTAACTTCGTTACTTTTTTGGTAACTTGTAACTGTAACGAGCAACTTTTTAAAAATGTGACTTGTAACTGTAGTTCTATTACTTTTTCTGAGGTAACGATGAAAGTAACTGTGATGTATCTGCTTATGCTATAGCAGATGGCGGGACATGTTGGGAAGCGCGCGGTCCCCGCGTGCTGAGAGCGCGCGGTTTGAAAGAGCACGGGTCTCGGTCAGTCGGGAGCCATGATTAAAACGAACGAGTCGAGCGACTAACGGCTGCAGCTTGGTCTTACTCGCGATACACCACATTTTTGGCGACGAGGTCGGTGAACGGACACCACAAGGGCGAGTGAACGATGGCTACCCAGGGCAAGCTGGAAGAATTTGATGGAACAGCGTGGCCGTCTTGGGCAGAGCGACTTGGATTCTACTGCGAAGCAAACGGAGTGCTGGAGCCTACAAAGAAGAGGGCTTTACTGCTGACCCTTTGCGGAGCAAAAACTTACGAAGTGGTACGAGCGCTCGTGGCACCAAAGACTCCTGGTGAGGTCAGTTTCGACGAGCTCATGGCGACATTGAAGAAACACTACGACCCGCGGCCGTCGGAGCTTTTCAGCAGGACGAAATTTCAGCGAAGAGACCAGCAGGTGGGCGAGTCGATATCGAGCTATGTCGCAGCTTTAAAGAAGCTTTCTGCCGACTGCAATTTCGGAGTTCTGACGGCAACCCCAGCGGCGGTCACAGCTAGCACCAGCAACGCAGGTTCCGCAGGCGAAGCACAATCTCCTGCTCGACAGCCAGAGCTGAACCCAACGTTGCTGCCTCTCGAGGTAATGTTGAGGGATCGTTTTGTGTGCGGCCTGCGCGACGAACATTTACAACAGCGACTGTTTGCAGAAGTAAGCCTGACCTTTCAGAAGGCGCACGACATGGCGCTGCGGACAGAGAGCGCCGCACAGCATCAAAAGGATCTGAAAGCAGAGAAGTCCGAAATTCACGAAATCCGGAAAGAGAAGACACCACTTAAAAAAAGAGACATCAAGGAAAAGAGAACATCCGAATCGACCAGATGTTACAGGTGCCAGGAACAACATTCAGCTGCTTCCTGCCGATTCCGTAACGCGCGATGTAACTTCTGTCACAAAACGGGCCACATTGAAAAGGCTTGCTTCGCGAGGACAGGACTCAAGAAATACCCGCGCTCCACACATATCATCGAAAAAGAAGATTATGCATTTGAAACCGAGGATGATTCCCCTGGAACTTCGGCAGATCTATACGAGCTTAATGCTGTGCGAGCATCAAGTGCATCACCCAAGTTCATGATCAAGCTCAAGATTGAAAATCGAGTCATGGATTTTGAGGTGGACTCGGGAGCGGCCTGCACCATCATCAGCGAGGAAACATATCGTCAGATATGGCCAAAACACCCTCCGAGGCTAGACCAAGAAGATGTGACCCTACACACCTGGTCAGGCGAAGGAGTGGAAGTGCTCGGCACAGCCGATGTCCAGGTACGACACAAGTCCAAGGACTACGTACTACCTCTGTTAGTGACGCAAGGAAGGGGCTGCAACCTGCTAGGAAGGAACTGGTTCAGCGCACTAAGAATCCGAGTGAGCGGAATACACAACGTGGGTGCCAACGGCAACGTTGCAAGGGTTCTAAGCACACACGACAACGTTTTCGACTGCAAGATCACCGGACACAATGGCCCACCTGTGCACCTGGAGTTGAAAGAAGATGCCAAGCCACATTTTCTCAAGGCACGACCGGTGCCGTTCGCGATGCGGACAGCAGTGGAAGCCGAAATTCAGATGCTCCAAAATCAGGGCATCCTCGAACCAACTCAACACTCGGAGTGGGCCACGCCAGTCGTAGTCGTACGGAAGAAAGATGGCACTATCAGGTTGTGTGGAGATTACCGTAGCACGGTAAATAAAGAAGCAAGGACAGCGGTGTACCCAATGCCTACGATTTCCGAGATACTAGCGAATCTCCAGGGCGGATCAGTGTTTTCAACTCTGGATCTCACTCAGGCCTATCAACAACTGAGCCTGACTGCTGAGACTGCAAACGTGTTGACCATCAACACCACAAAGGGACTTTTTAGGGTCAAGAGGATGCCTTTCGGTATTTCAGCAGCTCCGGCGATTTTTCAACGATTTATGGAGACAGTGCTAGCAGGAATTCCTGGAATCGGAATATACTTAGACGACGTAATTATCAGCGGATCAACACCATCGCAACATCTGGAAAGGCTCAGTACGGTACTATCACGACTTTCCCAAGCAGGCCTTCGTCTCAAAAGGGAAAAGTGTCGTTTCGCAGTTGATCGAGTGCGGTACCTCGGACACATCATTGATGCGGCAGGTATTGATGCTACCGACGATAAGCTCAAAGCCATCAAGGAGATGCCTGAGCCAACTAATCGCACAACTTTGCAGTCGTTTCTCGGCCTGTTGGCATTCTATGACCGATTTATAGCAAATCGGGCAACCATTGCAAAGGAGCTCTACGCTCTCCTCGAAAAAGACGCTCCCTGGAAATGGGACAAAAAGCACCGGGAAGCCTTTCAACAATTGAAAGAAGCCATTACCCAGGAAACGGTTTTAGCACATTATGACGAGAAGAAAGGCTTGGTGGTATCATGCGACGCGTCACCGTATGGCGTTGGAGCGGTTTTAGCGCAGCTAGACAAAGACGGAAACGAAGCTCCCATCATGTTTACCTCGAGAACCTTGGGAGAAGTGGAAAAGAACTATTCGCAATTGGATCGAGAAGGACTTGCGATTGTGTTTGCCATGCAACGTTTCCACCGATATCTTGCCGGACGTCACGTGACAGTAACCACCGACCATCAGCCTTTGCTTGGGATTATGGGTCCGAAAGCTCCAGTGCCAGCTGTTCTGTCACCGCGCATGACACGATGGTGTGTGAAATTAGCTGCATACGACTACGAACTCGTCTACAGAGCAGGAAAACACAACCAAAACGCAGACGCGTTGAGCAGACTGCCATTGAGAGAAAGTGAAGATGAACCGCGACCACCAGGGGACGTTCTTATGCTGGAAGCATTGACTAAGCCTCCCATGACAGCTAAAGACCTTTCAGACCAGACTGCTGTGGACCCCACGCTTGCTGAAGTTCTACAAGCAGTCAAGAGTGGAGAGGTCAAGAAGCTAGCTGGCGAGCGTTTCACAGCCTACAAGATGAAGTCCACGGAACTATCGATACACCGAGGTTGCCTAATCTGGGGATCGCGCATCGTAATTCCCACCTCTATGAGACCAGAGGCGTTAGCCTTGGTACATGCAGGACACAGGGGAGTGGTCGCCATGAAGGCGTGCGCCCGAAGTTACCTCTGGTGGCCGGGGATCGACAAGGAGATTGAGTCCTGTGTGGCCCAGTGCGACACGTGTCAGCGACACCAGAAGGCAATACCCAAAGGAAGCAGCCCAACATGGGAAAGACCTTCGACTCCGTGGGACACGCTTCATGTGGACCTTGTGGGACCGGTGGACGGAAAAGTGTTCCTGGTCATTGTGGATGCGTTCACTAAGTGGCTTGAAGTACGTGCTATTTCGAGTATGACCTCAGCATCCGTTATCTGCGAGTTACGCAACGTTTTTGCGACGTTTGGTGTACCACGAAAAGTGGTATCGGATAATGGATCGGCTTTTGTTTCCAATGAGATAAAGACATTTTACCGCCTAAATGGAGTTTTGCCGGTCACAAGTGCGCCGTACCACCCCGCAACAAACGGTCAAGCGGAACGGATGGTGCAGCAGCTAAAGCAGGCACTTGCTAAAAGAGGAAGGGAGGAATTCAAGTGTTTTCTACCACGGTTCCTTTACAAGCAACATACCACAGTGCACACGGCGACAGGCAAGACACCAGCTTGGATGATGTTTGGACGAGAGTTGCCATCTCCACTTGAGAGACTGATACGCGTACCCAAGGACGAGGTACAAGCGACAACCGAAAATCCACGCCAGTTTATGGTGGGACAATCCGTATGGGTGCTAAAGTTCCCAAGTGGACGAACTTGGATGTCGGGGGTCATTACAGAGCGCCTGGGTTCGCGGTCATGGATAATCCAGACAGAAGACGGACTAGTTCGACGGCACATGGACCACATACGACCAAGGCTATTAGCTGCACGTCGGTCGAGTGATACACCATCAGCAGCCTGGGGCTTGGACGTTCAGGCCGAAGAGGCACCAGCTGACGCGATAAGTGCGGAAGGCAACGAACTGTCCGAACCTGTGGCTATGCCCATCCGGGCAGGAACGTGGGAGCGAAGACCGCCCACAAGATACGGGATCACAGCCAAGTGAGGGGAAGATGTGATGTATCTGCTTATGCTATAGCAGATGGCGGGACATGTTGGGAAGCGCGCGGTCCCCGCGTGCTGAGAGCACGTGGTTTGAAAGAGCACGGGTCTCGGTCAGTCGGGAGCCATGATTAAAACGAACGAGTCGAGCGACTAACGGCTGCAGCTTGGTCTTACTCGCGATACACCACAGTAACGACGTTACTTTTGTCGTTACTTTCCAGTGTTTTATAAATAATATATCGCTGAATGAGTGCAATTTAGCCCTTCCTTGCACTTTCCAAATCGTCTATTTTGACATTTCGAGTGTCAAGTTGGTCTGTTTCGGGGGGGGGGCCATTAATGGCAAAATGCTGTATGAGGGGGAGGGGGGAGAGGAGGCCCCAGCGAAATGGAAGGTTTTGGAGGGAGGGGGGGGGGCCGGGCCCCATGCCCCCCCCCCCCCCCCCCCCGGCTACGTGCCTGCCTTGCAGAAAGTTGTGAATACGTCCTTTTTCGCGAGTCACGACCCGAATATAGCCACGTGTAGATTTGATGGAAAAGAAATATAGTTATCTTTACGCACGCGCTTGTACTTTGTAACTGAACACTTACATCTTAGTATCTTGAAGCACTATCTATGTTGTGGTTTTCTTTTTTCTATGCAAACGCGTTTTAATCGGGTGAATCAACCGTGAAACAACAATACGCGTCGAGGGCACTGCGCATGTGTCATACTTTGATTAGCACCACTACTCCGCACTGCGCAGGTTTCGTATTTTGATTTGCGCCACTAGACTGGCATGGAAACTTTCAAACACTAACTTCGAGAAGCAACTGCTGCTAAGTTATAATATGAAGTAAAAAGCATACTTTTTAATTTTACGCAATAAACTATTGTGAGGGGCGTTTTCTAGTTTTCTTCTAATTTTTTTTTTGTGTATAGAAAAGTAACTGAAAAGTAACGTCGTTACTTTTTAAAAGTAACTGTAACTGTAACGAGGTACTCTTTTGTTGCAGTAACTGTAACGGTAACTTCGCTACTTTTTTCTGAATGTAACTAACAAATTACTTTTTAAAAGTAACTTACCCAAGACTGCGTGACGGTAGCACACACCATACTCGCAAACTACCTGCCTTGCACGGCCTTAAGGGGCGGTGCCACAATGTGTTATGGGACCCTTTCAGCACTTCAAACCCTTCAGTCCATCAAACCCCTCAGCCCTTCAAACTCCTTCAGTCCTTCAGACCCTTCAACCTGTCAGGCCCCATCAGCCCTTCAACTCTTTAGATGCCTAGGAACCATAGACCAAAAATGCAGTTTAAAACACTATTGGAGGTTTATTTCAGACATTTAGTTTTACATGCATTTGTATCTCTAAAAGACTATAAGAACCAACGTTTACTCGAACCCAAGCGCAGGTAGCTGTAGACACAAGCAATCAGACCAAATAGGGACAACAGAGTTCTTTGTTCCAAAAATATCTTTCGAGGTAATTATAATGCCACTGGGTAAATTCCTGAGATGTACGGTAGTTCAACTAGGAAAACCGAGCAGGTGCACCACACGCGCACATGCACACTGTCAGCAGCACGTTTAGCAAAAACCACAAACGTGCAGCCACCATTTGCTGCTGTTGAGAAATCCTGAGCACAGTCATGGTGTCGTTCCTGATGCCGTCGTGGCAGCATCTCCGAAGACTTTTTCGCTCGCTGGATGCTTGTGAAGCAGGACAGATGAAGAGGCGCAAGAAACGGGGCACTGAGAGACCTTTTTCTTGATTCGCACACGCAGCAGATGGGTTCCACGCATAGGACGGGAAGCCGGCACTGAGTGTCCGCTCGTTGTGCATTTAGTTTGCGCTCATTGACAGAGAAAAACAGGGCGGCCAGCTTCTGACGATGGCTGTATTTTGACTGAATAAAAGCAAGTCTTTTTCAAACAAACCGCAAAAAGTTCCCCTCCCATTTTCCCAATGCGCCCTCTCTCCCTCGTGAGTGAGGGAGAGGGTATGAGGACGGGGCCGTGGCCGTCCCTAGTCTAGGACGTGAAAACATACACAGAACACACAAACACAGCAATGGGGCTGTGAAGGCCACGACAGGATAGAGATGGGTGAACGTCTCCTCAATTTCCAAAACTCGTTGTGGCCGCTTGATACAAATGGCCGAGCAGTTTCCCCAACGCGTATCTCCTGAAGGATCACATGATCCCTCCCACAGACCCTTTAAAGCGATTTTGATGGGTGATGTGGTTTCATGGAAAGGATTGGGACGGACCCCACAGGCTTTTTGAAAAAACAATGATGGGTCCTTACACCCTTTAGAAATTTTTACAGAATATATCAGGCCCCTTACAAAACATCAACGAACATCTCAAACCCCTCAAAATTTTTTTAAGGGTACATCAAAACATTTCAGAAATCCTGCTTGACCCTATAGATGGATTTTCAGTAGAGTGATGCTACCATTGGGAATATTTAATTAACTTTGCGCTGCCACCTGCGAGAAGGTGCAGCTCACATATTTATTACACCCAGGTATGGGCAAAATACATGTAAATATATATCGAAATACAAATACAAAATACTTCGTCAAAAACATATTTAATTACAAATCTAGTTACATTTCCAAAAAAAGCATTTAAGTACAAGATACAAATACAACCAAATGTATTTGGTCTCCTTCAAATACTTTTCCAAATACATTCCTCAAGATTTGCGTCAGCGACTTCAGGGCACCTGCAACAGGTTTCTGGGTATCTCATTTTAATTTTGCACCGCACACTCGGGAGTTAGTGTGCAAGGCTCCAGTAACGTAATAGAAATATAATCACAAAAAAATGTTATCAGCTTGGACGTAATAGGTGAAAAAAGTACAGAGGTTCAAGCAGCTTTTTTTGTCGATTACATTTTGGTATAGACCAACAAAGAACTGAGACGACCAAAACGCGCAGCACTAGCTAGAGAATTTTTTATTGTTGCAACTCGCACCAGTTACGAAAATCTGGACGACCCGCGCATTTAGAATGTTCCAGGCAAAAATATGGATGGAAATCAGGCTGAAAAGCATCACAAGTTGTCACAGGCACTTATTTAGCCAGGCTGCCTGTGAACGTCGATTTCGTCACTATTCTTGCTTTAGACTAGCACCGTAATCAAAAAGTCACTAAACGCTTGTGCTTGATTGAGAGACACTGCAATCGGTGATGTACGTAGTTTTCTTCCTGTTCTGGACAGTGACAATAAATTTGAGGGATGTATTTTTGCCCACAAAATTGTATTTAATTACAATTGTAATTGAAATACCCAGGTTTTAGTATTTAAATACACACGTCAAATACATTACCCAATTTGTAATTAAATACAAATGCAAAATACACAAAGTATTTGAAATACGTATTTTAAATACTTGTATTTGAAATACTGCCCATCCCTGATTACACCAAACCGTTTTGCAGTGAACCGGTAACTGTCACATCAGATTACGGTTCTGTTCTGCTTCCAGTCCAATAATAAATGCTTGATTTCGGTTCCGGTTTTGTTCTGGTTTCGGTAAAAATAATGGTTCTGCTTCGATTTTTGGTTTGGGTTCGGTTTGACATTCTGCCTGCAGGGTGAGTGGTAAGCTGTATTTATTGAGGCACTTTACATTCACCTTTAGTGCCTCGGAGGCTACCACCAATCTCGTGTCTGTCGGCCCACAGGGGGCGCCTGCATTCCACCGGAGCCGGAGAGGCCCCGGGCGACGAAGGACGACATGGAGTTTGTCACCTCTCCCCCGCACCGCACGGTGGTGGGCAGCGCCGGACACGTGCCGGAGAACGTGCTGCAGGAAAAGCGGAGGAGCCAGCAGCAGCCCAGGGCCCTCATCAACCCTTTCGACCCCTCCCAGGTCACCATCAAGTTGACATCCAACAGGAGGCGCTGGACGCACGTCTTTCCCCTTGGTTCGTCCAACTTGGGCTTCTGGTAGAGCCGAAAATTTTTGTAGAACCTGGTCCACAGATATTTACTTAGCATTAGGTGAATGTTAGTGTGGCAGTGGGTTCACTGTGCTCAAGGTGTGCATCGAGAGTGGAATTATGGAATTGCCCATTAGGGAATTTGGCGCTTGTAATCCTGTAGCAATTCCAACTAAAAGTAGGGACTAGTGGGATGATATCTGAAGCTGTGACATCAGTTAGAATCTCCCTACACTTTGGTTAATGCATGTGTGGAATACTCTTGCCTTTGAGTTTTTATGTTCCGGATAGCTAGAGATGGAGAGAGAAAAAGATCTTTATTTAACCTCTCACAGCAACATCTGTGTACAGTAGCACTCTATCAATATTTCTTTTTCAATTGACCTTGATAAAATAATTCAGGGAAACGTAAAAACCAATGACACCCTTGTGAAGGTTATTGATGAGACAGAAAGCAACTCTTACACTACTAATTGCATGCATTTTTGCAACTATGGAGAACCACCAGTTACCATGTATATTAAGATTTTGAGACAAACCTCATTACAGTAAACCCTCGTTAACTAGAAGTCATAAAAGCTAGAAAATAAATTTCAGATAAGTGGAGTTTCAAGATAATTCAAGGCGCCCAATTTTCATTGCACCTATCTGGCATAATGGCAGTGGAACCCTTCTAACAATCGCTGCAATTGATTTGAAACTCGCACGGGGAGAACAAATTGACAGCAACAAAATTATCAACAAGCAACATCATAAGATGAGACAGCAGGATCGAGAAAAAAGAACTAACCCCACCCCTTCCCCTCCTTAAAGAATTCTTCCCGAAAAAAAAATAAAAAAATAAAGTATAATGAAAGAAAGAGATGAAGAGTGGAAGATAACATTGAGTGCGAAGGAGAGAGAAACAGCATCACACACCCCTAAATATCAGGGGAGAAAGAAAAGTAAAACAAGAAACGTCCTTGAGGTATCCGCTGCTCCTTGCTTTCTTGCTCTCATGACATCGGACTTTTCTCTCTTTCTTTACTTTGTGCATTGTCTCTCACGCAACATAACTCACAATTTTTTAATTTTTTTTTTTTTGTGTTTTTGTATTGTTGCGTTAGCCAATGTTTAGGCCACCAGTTCGTTGTTTGCTGTGCCCTTCCTGTTTTTATCTGGTAATGTTTGTTGTCAAGATTTCGAGACATTCGAGGTCGGTCCAGAAACTTTTTTCGAGATAAGCGATGAGCAAATGCATTGTGCTTTTGGGAGTTCATTCCATGGTAAGGAAATCTTTCGACTTGACCAATATTTGGAGATAGCCGAGTTCGGCTTAACGAGGGATTACCGTATGTCGCACGGTGCGCGAATCATGAAATGGTTTGATATAGCCGAAATTCGATATATCAAGTCACAGTAAAAACGCGTCAAAGTGCAGTGCTATTCAGTTACTAAAGAGCTCACGGCAAAGCAAATACTCACTCGAAGCGCTGATGGGATAGCATTTCCCCAAAACAGGCCTGTTTCGCAGAAGAATTTGCCAGAACAGGCTTGTTTCATTAGCGTTGAAGACTTCCTCTGGCTCATACTTTGCGAGAACGTTGAACCACTCCTCTTTAAGCCACTTGTTCATGTTGTGAATGTTACATGCTGGCTTTTTTCCAAGACAGTCCTCCCGACAATGTTTTAGCGGGCTTTAAAACGTTGTAACCACCTGCTACTTGCGGCGAAGTCTTCTTTGCCATGGTTGAATGCGAAGTCTCTCACTTTCTGTTGTAGCATTGGTCTTGACAGGAGAATGTTTTGAGCCCTCGCGTCCAAAACCACTTGTGCAGCGATTTTTTAATGTTTTCAAAGTCAGTGGTGTCCAGACACAGTGTGTCTGGACACCACTGACTGGCGCACAGTGGTGTCCAGACACACTGTGCGCCAGTCAGAGTGCCTGGTTTGTACGGCCTTCACCTTGACGTCGCTCTTTGTCTTCAACAACATGCTCAGAGCACATCATAATATATTGTAAGCGTCAGCAACGCTAGACTCTTTCCCTCCTTTTTCGATGCGCTGAATTATTTCAAGCTTTATCGCGAACAACAACGACGTATGTTTCTTCATGTTTGCCGCCATCACTATACACGACGCCTGAGCATGAAGAAGATGCAAGGTAGTGTGATTGCGTGAGTTGCAGGCAATCTTGTTGGTTGCAGGCCACACACCCACACCTACGAGAAACTTGCAAACAAGCCAGAGTGCCTCCCGTGTATGCTGCCTAGTCCAAATGGCGCTACCAGCGCCATGGTAATGTGCGTGTTAATAGTTGCATTTGCCTGCCGCGCCGCCACCACTATCTGCCAATGTGTTGCGGGAAAGCCTGCCGCCTGTCTTTGGAGCGCGCCTGGTCCGGTGCTGCGGAGTTCAATATATCCGTTTTATATAACGAACCATGTTCAATATAAAATTTAAAATGCACATAATTTTTACAATAATTCAAAAACAGTTCCATATAAGCAACAGTTCAAGATACCCATGTTCAATATAATAAGGTTCGACTGTAGGTCCATCTTTCATTGGTTGATCTTTACAATAAACTCATTAATTCAAACTTCAGGAAGCCGCAAGTTTTGTTTGAATTATCAGAAGTTTGAATTATCAGTAATTCATCTAAATATGATGAACGATAAAATTATGATTTACCATATGAACAGCTAGACATACAAAGCAGATGTTTAATGATTTCGTCTACATAGGCCTACTGATCATAAGCAGCTATGCCACTCATGAGACATATGTGAAAATGTCACAACTTTATTTATTCCTCAGAAATGTTGTTTATCATGGACTCTTTGACAGCACATGACAACTCAAAACAAAATTAAGTTTGTTCATCAGGCCAAGTAGTTGTCTAAAGTGAACTATACACATGAGCGATGAAAACGGGCTCTGCGTGGAAGTTTTCATAGCAACTTGCGCGGACGCTGTGACGTGGACCTATGCCATGCTGCCACGTCAAAGTGTCTGCGAAAGTTGCTGTGGAAGTTCTCGCGTGGCATCCATTTTTATAGCTCATGTATGCCCTGCTCGAGCCCCGTTGAGTGCGCTTTTCACCGAGCACCGGTACACTGCGGAGAAGCAACACCCGTGTGTAGACTTTTCCAAGTAAGCATCACATATATTGCTAATATCCGGCGCCGCGCACGCGTATAAGAACTTTCGTCTGAAGTCCAAGCGAGGCACCGAGCCCCGAGGCCGCTCCCATGGATCATGTTACGCGGAGCTGGCTGTTACCGGGCGGGGTCTCCGCAGAGGAGACTCTCTCAACGAACAACGCAGTATGCACCTCGCTGCGCCGTAACGCCTGTGTGGCGACAGAGGACCAGAACCTCAGCCTGTGTGGCGAAAGTGAACGTGAACTCAGCCTGTGTGGCCACCCCAATTCGCACCAAGTATTAAATCTCCCTTTTATTGTCTTTTTACCAATGTGAGTTAGTTTTCTTTTCGACCTTCCGATCCGGGCCAAGACAAAGGAAGATAACACGTGAAAGCAAGCTTTGCTTGCTTTCACGGGTGTTGCGTGAAAGCGTATGTGCTTGGAAACAAGTGCCCTCAGCAAGGCCACACTAACAAAAAGTATGAATTACTCGAAAACGCCGTTTGAATTAAGTGGCTTATGAATACATTAAAAACATAGCGGGACAACCAAGCTTTTGAAATTTGTTTGAATTAACCAGAAGTATGAAATATCCGAGTTATGAATTAGCGCGAGCCTACTGTATTAGTAACCAAATAATGTTAGCATATATGAGAGTGCGAGAAATTTCCGAGCTCACCAATCGAACTGAAATGCTCCCCCGTGTCAACCACTGCTCTTAGCACGCCGGTGTGAAGTCGGGAAGCTTGAAGTGAGTGGCACAGCACAAGTACCACAATGAGATGGCGCAGGGTTGACACATGAATTATGCAATATTATTGGGAGTAAGAAACTGGCTTTCTCTCATCACAGCAGCTGCCATCCAACCGTTTCGCCAAGCGTTGCTTCGCAACTTTTAGCTCGTCGCTCGCGATATTGCAACGATGGCGGCATCACCGTCAAAATTCAAATAGCTATTCAAGCAGACTACGAGCTTCCTTGTCGGTTAATTACCGTGAGTGAGAATGACCCTGTCAGACTTCATCCGCTCATCCGGTGTGCTGCATGTCGTTGGTTGCACCGAGTTGGGCAGCCCCGGCAGAAGAACCTGGAACCTGTCTTGCAGGTCCCACGGGCATCTTCATGCAGCAGCATCACTACCAAGCCATTCCGCAGAGCTCGAGCAGGTCCAATAACCTCTGCCAAGTGCCCACCTTGCCGGAGAGGCCTCAGGCGACCGACCTTGTCAAGAGGCACGCCAAGGATGGTAAGGGGCGACACTCTTCGCACAAAAGAGCTTCAATGTTGATATTAATTTACTTTTCTGTTACTCGGCGAGCGGTGCCTACGACTAAAGTTTTGCGTCTTTGGGGTTAATTTTTTTCGGGGTGCTTTTTTGAAAGCTTATTTCAGCTGGAGATCTTTTTTTTTTTTTTTCGGTGTCAGTTGATGCATATACATTTTTCTTTCGCGTCCACCTTTGCAGAATCAATGAGGATGGTGACATAGGCTCAAGAAGAACAATGCACTGTTGCATTGAACCTTTCTCCTAGAACGCCGCTTGGCCAACTAATGCAGAGAGCAATGTAGTAGTATGTGCACCTTGCAACAAACGTCGATACTAATGCCCTTTGAGCCTCTGTACAAAAATTCTAATTATTTCTGGTTACCCCTTCAGGATATCGAACATTATATACAATATTTGAGTAGATGTGGTAAGCCGTTTGCTAATGATGTTGGAGCTCCTATGCCAAAATGGGCAGATGTGTTTTCTGTATTGAAATGCGATCTCACCGCATGAAAAATAGATACACAGGACGCATTGTTGTATGGCGTATTTGCTGTGACACTAGTTGAAAAAGCCGACTTTAGCTTATTTTGGACGTGTGGTTGGGTGTTTGAGCCGGGTGTCGAGATTTCTTTTTTTGGAAGGGACCGTCTGGCCAGGCCCCGCTTGAATTGGAATGAACCTCTTTATTGTTCCTCCGATTGGTGTTAAGGGGGGACACTGGCTAGAGGTCAAACTTTTGAACTACTCAAGTGATCAAAGTGAAATTTTCAGGGGAGATTTAGCTTCAGATGTAGGTGTACTGTGCAAATTTTCAGCTCCCTAGGACAAATTTACATACCTGCATAAGATGTTGTGTCACTTTTCATTAAGAAATCTATGACATTCAAATGAAGCTAATAAGCATCACTTTGACTGCTTGAATATAAAGTGGGGGATATGGGACCTTGGGCTATCTAGTTTGAATAACTTAAATGAAAATATTTCAGGAAGAGTTATTACCTCAAAATATGAGATGCATATCTGTCCTGTGTCAATTTTTGAAAACTCAGTTTTTTATCACTGAGGACTTCAACTTAAAATAAAATAAAGTAGATAGCCCAATCCCCCAGTAAATTTCAGTTCAGAAACATCTTGATTGTGGTATCCAAATACTTTTAGCTTCGAACAAAAGATTTCTTCGTATGAATTTTGCAGCAAAAAGTGGAACCGAGAAAAAGGCATTTGAACATTGAACTCCTTTACTTTGTTACTGCCTCACAATGTGTTGAAAATATTTTATATCAATGTAACTATTTGGCGTATGGTTATCAAAATTGGTGTAAGGCTGTAAAATAAGTTTAGAAAACTGAAAACCTTAAAATTGAAAAATGAATTAAAAAAAAAAAAATTTAAAATATAGGCCCATGTCCCCCATTAACCCTTGCAGCTTCAGTCAGATCTAGGGCCCTGTTTGGATCATCCCTGGGCAACGAGACCCCAATCGTGGAAACGGGACACAGCTGGCTCTGGGGAACCACGGGCGAGCAGGAGTGGACGCCCGCCCTCACCACGGGTGAGATCAGGGTTCTCTTTTTGGCATGGAACCTGTCGTGTAGTGGCAGCAGACGGATTACTCTACCGAAAAAAAAACAACATAGCTAAACATATCTTTTAGCTATGTTGCACTTTCTGGTAACACACTTCTGTAACAGAAGAACATCGCACGAGTGCTGCATCAGCATGCAGCTGGAACTCGTCGTTCTCACCGATCAAACGCGAGTACGGGTTGAATGTTGATGCAATACTCGTGTCCAATCTGTGGCTCTTGCTGTCCCCTGGTGGGTGATGTGAAAATTACCATGGCCGTTTGGGAGGCATTGAGCTAGCATGCTGGCAGATGTGGTGGGTGAGCATGCAGTAGAGGAGGGGGAGAGAACGAGCACCCGCTTCGGAGGAAACGGAGTCACGATATGACGGGGTCAAAGCTTGCGTCAGCGACTGCGCAATGCTTGAAGTTTGCGTTACACTCTCACCGGAGCGCTGGCTTCGACGGGGCTTTCTTTTGGAGACGCCACGCACGACGATCTCTGTGCCGTCGAGACACAAATTGCGTACCAAGTTTGTCCGCGCGACGTCATCGTGAAACAACGTGCAGTATGTTTCATGCCACCTCCGCCTTTCCCGCGACAGTGTGCGAAAGAGGGTAATTTTTTGAAGTGATAGCTGTTGTGGACTCTTCCCACTGCTAAAAATGATATCTATTGTTAATGTTGTAGTTGTTGATCATGTTGTAGTTGGCATGGTAGGCGTAGTGGGGTGTAAGGTGTCCTGTCGTAGTAGGGCAGAAGGTGTCCGGAGGGCGTAAAGGTGTCTGCCGTCCGCAGGAATCAAACCTGGGTCCACTGTGTCCGAAGCAGAGACGTTACAACAGAGCTACACCACAGCGTTAACTCCTTGTCTAGTCATTTCTTTCTTCAAATTACTTGCAGCAAAATTTTGTTTGAAATGGGCAATTTGCATTAAATTAAGACAAAAAGATTTCTTCGACTTCCATTTGTCATATCTTGCTCCAAATCGGGACTTTTGCTCCGAGTCCCACTGACGTGCAGACGCCAAAGTCGATGAAATGCTTGAAGGATTTGCATCGCTTTCATCACATCATAATCTCACTTAAAAAGAAGGTTTTGTATCTTTTTGTCGGCTAAAGTGGACCTCCGCGCCGAAGCCACATAGTTTTGGTGTGAACACTCGCGAGCAACTGCTTTCTTTTTTTGGGTAAATGGAGCGTTCTCTCCCTGTCGAACAGCAAACCAAACGAGCAAACTCCCCAAGGTAATTGGAGCAAAAGGGGTAGTTTTGCCATCCACCAGAGAGTGCACCGAAACCAAATTTGAAGCACACTCGTGGTTGGGCTTTATGGTCCGTGAGGGGTGGTACGAGTGACATTCATTAGTAGGCGAGGGGTTAACAACCTGCTCTGTACTCGGGGTTTTCGTAGTGAGGATGTGATGGCCCACTGCCCGCACTCTCTAGAAAAATACAAAGAAATGGCCGATAACAAAATGCCACTATCGCCCTGTCCTGTCAACGCCAGGAGCTCGTGCCAGGAGCTCATGCGTGCTTTCACGCATTCCAGAAGAAAAAAGAAACGAATGCGTCGGGAACGAAACGGTCGGATGTCTATTTTGATTCAAGCGCTTTTGTTCACGCGCCCCATGGTGCACAAACGCGACGTCGAAGCCCGACAACTTCGCCGTGATGTTTTTGTAGCGATCACTGTGACTTCTGCGAATTAACGCGGGACTGCCTAATTTTTTTTTCATCTTGTCGGTTCCTCGCAGTCTGCCACAGACTGCACCAAAAAGTTGTTTCTTCTTGCCGTTTTCACCAATATGTCTGTCCTCTTCTTAAAACCTGCAGGGGTAGACTGGAAGAGCCTGGTGATTCCTGCCTGCCTGCCTGTCACCACAGACTTCTTTCCCGACAGGCATAGCCTGCAGTATGACTACGTTATGTCGGAGTATGGGCTGCTCTCCGAAGAGCGTAGCACAGAGATCACCCAGAGCAGGTGCGTCCCCTTTATCGTTCGAGGGTAGATTGGAAGTCATTTTTCTCATGCTAACAAACATCTGAACTCGTCACTATTGTGGCTCAAAAGCCTATGGAAGGGATATGGATAGTACAGCCCCTCAAAAATTCTGTCCACATAAAGTAAAACTATGCAAGCCGGCACATTGTCTTTTAGGCTTACATTATTTCAATAGTGCCAAAATGTCCAGAGTATATTGTGTTCTTAGAAGCAGTTTACTGCATACTTTCTTTTTTTAAAATTATACTTAAGTTCCTCATCTGCATCCGTAAAGTGCCAGCATGTGAAAATTCACTAAGGATTTCCACTGGCTGTTTAGGGGTCAAGCTTTAGAGTGAACTGGAATTTGAAATTTCCCATATTGTTTTTTTTTATGTCAAGCAAGCTTGGGATAGAAATCATGGGTGTTTGCAACCCTTCACTCTGTGTACTCCATATCATTTTGTGGGGCCTTTGACTTTCTTGTCAGTCACTTGCTGGTCGTCGTAACGTGCGACATCACATCTTGCAGGTGTTACAGGGGAGATGAGGACTACAAGCACCACAAACCCCTGACCACTGAGCAGGTTTACCAAGAGCTAGTTTGTCAGCGTTTGCAGCAGGTAACCAGATAGGGTCATCTTGAGATGCTGCCACTCCCTAGCGATTTTGGCAAGTGTGCCTGATCAGGGACCATTCACTCTATACTCCAGATTTCACCCACGCACAGTGAAATGAGATATGCTCATCTTAATTTTGGCATACCTGTCAGAAATGGTTGTGCAGTAGTCCCTCGTAATAATGGTATCGCTTTTATCGAAGTCTAGTGTGGTCCCAACCAGCATACCGGATCATTTAAACTATATCGACGGCCGACCGCACTTATTACGAAGGCCAGGGTGCTGAAAGCACGCATGCCTACAGAGAGGCGCACAAGAGTCCCTTTCGTTCCCTCCCCCTCCTCCGCTGAGGCAAACGGACAAATGGCAAACTGTGAAAGGCAAAGGCAAACAGAAAACAGAACAGCGTCCACGTTCCGACACTGTTCATGGTGCCCACGGCCAACATGGCGGCCTGCTTCTCGCTGGAATTGGGTCAAGGAAGCGAAGGAGCCCAGAGGAAATGATTCCTTTGAAAGCCCCCGTCGCACATGCTTGTGCGTGTGCACTTGTGGCATACGTGTGCGTCATATAAAAAGTGATTCACACACTTGCGCGAGTCCTACCGAGTGCGGCTGCAACGGCTTGCGACGTTAATCCATTTACCGGTTCCTATGGCGACAGGGTTTTGAGCCGCTTACAACTGGCCCATTGCCGTAGCAATCTATAAAAAGATTAACGTCGCAAGCCGTCGCAGTCACACTCGTACGGACTCGCGCAAGTGTGTGAACCGGCCTTGAGAGTATGGGAGTGCTTGTTGAAAGTTGCGTCAACACTGGCCTAAGTCCAAAATTGCCAATGAATTCGACATTCCAGCAATCCGTTTACGGATTTGAGAAGAGCTTCTCATGCACGAGAAAGCAAGCCCGCGATTAGAAGATGAAAAATTATCAACTGCTTTGCGCGCATCGAATTTTCTCGCGCACGTATGCTTGCCGAGTTAGCGCATGATTGCCAGAGCTGCAATGATTTCTACAGGAGTGTGTGCGAACACGTTGGTGAAGTCACCGGGGATAACTTTGATTTGTTTGTGCTTGTCAATGTGGACATTCCTGTTTGCTGCTCCTGCGACGGATGCCACAATCGTAGACCTTGTGTGTGGCCAAGGTAAACACGAAGCGTTGTTGGAAAGGCGTTTTGGAAAACACCGACGACTGATGAAACACAGAACACCTTACGGCTGCCTGGGGGCAAATTAGAATGCGGCGTTGGCGACAGTGCTCTTGCTATGCCTGAAGCAGTTCGAGGAGAACTGATGCCTGGATAAAATTATTGGCAAACTCCTCTTAATTATTTTATTATTATTATTATTTTATTATTATTATTTTGTTATTATTATTGTATTACTTTTTTAACTCCTCAGTAAAGCTGCCGCAATTTGTTCATAACCTGGGCTCCATGTTTTTGGTATTTATTATTTTTCCGAATTTGGGGTTGCTTTTTTTGAGGAGGGGAATTATTGTTTTCAAAAGATTCTGTGTTTTTTGTGTAAATTGGTTTTAAAAAATGCAGAATCAGTATAAAATAGAACCCCTCCCCCTCCCCCCCCCTCCCCCCCCAAAAAGAAAAAAAAATACCCCCGAATTTGAGAAAAAAAAAATAAACACTGAAAACGCAGAACCCTATTCATAGTCAACGTTTGTTTGATTACCGTAAATAAATGGTCTCCTGCAGTGTTCCCATCCACCTTCAATGCCGTTGTCGATGTTGGCTCTCCTAATTTTTTTGCCGTCCCGTTGACTTCGTTATAACGAGGGACTACATACTGTATGTTTATTTATACAGGGTGTTTCTTTTTAAGCGTAACAAATTTGTTGAATAAAAGAAAGCCTTGAAAGCTGCAATAATGCAGTTTGTGCTTGTGAGTTACATGGCCAGGGGACATAGTATAGGAGGTTAATCAAAACAGTCAGTTGGCTAATTGACCGTTATGTTATGTTAATATGTTAATTAACATTTTAATTATTGAAAATAAATATATGGCTCTAATTAGAAACTTGCTGAGTATCATAGAAAAATCCCAAATCAGTATTACAAAGACTGCGAGCACGGGGCAAGCACGGTAGAATGCTAAAGTTGCCATGTCTGCAGCGGGAGCAAATCTACCAGTGCAAACGCACTCATGTGGTTTTTCCGTCTCTTGTCATTTGCGCTTTCTCATCCCAGCCTTGTGCTCGTTGCACAGGTGGTAAGTTTAGCACACTACTGCACTTACCACACTCAAAGTCTTTCTGAAAATGACTGAATTAGTGGTTTTCGACGATGCTTGGCAAGTACCACAGTACTGCCGAGACCAGTTATAACGAAGTCGGTTATAACGAAATAGCGGCTACAGTGAAGCGATCGCGATTTGCCATATTCCCTTTGCACTTGGTTATAACCGAAGTCGGCTATAACGAAATAGCGGATATAGCGAAGTGATTTCCGATTCCCTCCGACTTCATTATAACCGGCCCCGACGGTACCATTTATATTGCATACCACTGTATTGCTTCTTGTTTGTACATACACCCACTTCTGTATGGGTCTTCAGTGACCTACAGTATGGATAAATAAACTAAAGTCTGATTGAAACCATAGCGTAAAGTTCCGAAAAACGCCCACCGAAAATGAAGAGATAAATGGTGAAAAACATGGCGTGGACAATCTTTAGGAATGCCACAGCAAAACTTTATCAAAAATTAATTATAAACACCTTGGCCCTAGTACAAACCACGTGACGTGGGAACTGATACCACAGATCATGGACACTGCAAATTCGCGTTTCACGATGAGGTAAACATGCGGGAATTCGCTACAAACTTTTATGTCACAGGAACGGATACTGCAGATTGCAAACGCAGCAGATTTGCATTTCACGGTGCAACATAGACGCGGGAATAACTCGCGTGTTACGGGGGCTGATATCGCATGCGCAGATCGCAGACAAAAATGCGGGAGCCAGCTTTGAACTCACTTGTCAGACGTGCCGGTACAGCAAATTGCGCGATTGATGCGATTCCCGTTTGACATTGCGTGACGTTCGACGGGAATCGGGGGTGGGCGTTGGGATTTTTATGTTACAGATATTTAACCAAAAAAACGGGATGGGCGATCTCTCGGAGGCGGGCATACTCACGGAACTTTACTGTATGTCTATTTTCACTAACACTGAAGCACCCGAGAAAGAGGCTCGGCTGACACTGGTGTTTAAACAGTGAGGAGACAAGCGCTGCATGAGCATTTGGCTGGCAGTCGCCCTGTCGACTTCCGTTACTGCCACCTGACTGGACATGGTTAGCTGCCAGCCATATAACATATCCTTGTTTAAAATATGGGGAACCTGTTTGAAGTAGCTCTTGAGAACGACAGTAACTTGTGCATAGTTTCGTTGCATATACTATAATAGATCGCAGTTTGTACTATATATACTGTGTAATAAAATGTTGAACATTGCTGGAAGATGACAAAATATGTCAGCTTACTCTCTATGGTTTGATCCTGACCATCTTTCCCCACAACATCAACAGGGGTTCCAGATAATCAAACTTCCGCCAAAACCGCATTCAGCCAACGGAGCCCAGAACGGTCCTGGTCATAGTGTGCTGCGAGGACACACTCCACACAATGAAGAAAAGGTTGGTTTGGTCCCTGCTCTCGACCAGTTAAAACTCTCGTGTCCCTGGTTTCAAGGGGCATCTGTTGTACAGTTGGGTAAAGCTCCCTGTCTTGAACGGGAGATGATCTTGCACTTTCTTTTCAGCAGGAGGAATGTCGCATGAGTATCGGCAGGATCTTTCACACCATATCGCTGAGTGGACCGGTCATCACTGTCACTCAGTACAGGCCACGGTAAGACCGGTTGAAACATTATTTGGGTGACTACTCACAACCCTGGCATCAATGTTTATTTTATTGTTGCAAATGACTGAAAATAATTTCTAGGGATAGCCCCAAATATTTTAAGCTTGGGAACTGCATTATTGCAGAGGAAGAAATATATATTCAGAAAGCTTGATTTCAAACTCGCTCCCAAATTTATGACGTAGGTGGGGAAATGGTATATTTGTTGTCTTCTTGAATGACTTCAAAAAGGATGTGTCGTTTAACTTTCTCTCTTTCCCTCTCATCGATCAACGCATCGCAGGCACTTGCGTCTGCCAGCCGGCCAATCGCGCAGTTTACTTCACTGTGCACTTTCCACATGACCTTTCTCCGTAAGAAAACAATGCGTCACCTTTAAAGATTTTTAGCCGTGTTGTTATTTTGTGGATGTTAAGCTTTTAAAAGAAGAAAATGACAAGCTGCTGACTGCTGATTTATGCAAAGGATAATCCGGAATTTTGATCTCGACTAGTGCCATCTCGAAGTTCAAAAAATAATCTAATGCTTAAAAAAAAAAAAAAAAAACTCGTCCAAGCCTTTGCTGACTTGTTCATCGTTGTCACGCTTCTCAACGCCCTCAGCACAGCCTCTTGGCACCGCCATGTAAAAATGAAAGCGATAGCTGTGGTATGGTCACGCAATGTGGGTGGAATGGTGCCATTACGTACCTGAGGATGTAGTTATGACTAGGGTGTCGAACCGGAACCGAACCGAACCGAAAACCGGAACCGAACCGGTATTTTTTACGGAACTGAACCCGAACCCGAACCGTTATATTGTTATCGCGATGAACCCGAACCGGAACTGAACCGGAAAAAAAATAACGGTTACCGGCTCATGTCAAAACGGTTCGGCCACACGCTGTTGACAATGAATGTGCTATCAATGCCATTTGTTTTTTAAGTGCCGTTAACTGACACACACCTCGCTTACATATTTTTCTTCTCCACTCAGTCTTAGGAATATAAACGCTGCATCCATGAATCTTGACAAACGCTGCATCCATGAATTCTGACATAGGAACCAGTATTGCGCTGGTCGCGGCTTGCACGGAAGAAAGAAAATTGGAAGGCTGTGAAAAAAAAAAAAAATCGTGTCACGGGATTTTATTTTTCTACAATCTCGTAAATCCTAAATGCTGCTGTGTGCTCATTTCATAACACGTTTCTAGAACGCGCGAGTTCTTGAAGCTTGCTTCCATCGGAATGAGAAAAGAAAAGGCTGTGGAGTTTGATAATAATGCATCCGGTTTCGTATAGGCACTTAGAAGCTAACATATTTGTGAGACAGCGAACTCTTCTATTTTAATATTTATCCTATTACGTCCTTCTGGCGTTGCGTTCGGTGAAGTGTTTTTCATATTCCGTATGTTGTTTAATGAAAACTTCTTTAAGGGTCTAATTTGAGTTACCGAAGGCTAGTTCAAATAAAGAAAGCTGTATTTTCTCCCCACTGTTCCTTCAATTGCTTACACGCCGAGGCGGCGGGATAGTTAGCGAGTTCTACTTGTAAGTGGGTTTGTAAGGAGGTCGCGGATTTTGCAGCTACTACGTCGGACCCAATTAGATGAAGTCCGAATGCGTAAACGTCGGTGAGGTAACCTTTGAGTGCACATAAAGAAACCATTCCTGGTAGAAATCCCTGAGCCTTACACTACGATGTATCCCGTTTCGTATGTGCTGATTTCAGATGTTTTATTTGTAATTTATTTTGATGTTGCAATTTGTCATTTATAATTTCCGAACCAGTTTGCGAACCAGTTCGCGGATCGAATTAATCGAACCGGAACTGAACCGGAACAAAATAAATTTACCTGAACCTGAACCGTAACCGAACCCGTATTTTTTTCGGTTCGACACACTGGTTATGACATAGTTAATTCTGATAGCCATCATGGTTGGTGTCGTGGATGCCATTGACGACCACCACCAGATCTCAGTGATCCGTGAAGTAAGTGCGTAAGCGCGGTGGAAGTTTCTAAAATCATCCAACATTACGCGTAGCAACACAATGCTGCCAAAGTGGGATTTCGCATAATGCGAGTAATGTTTGAAAACAAGTCTTTCAAGCAGACGATACGGAAGACTCTTTTTTTGTTGCGTCGATACTGGCAGAATGCGAGGACTCCTGATCTCTGCGCTGCACGGCCGACAGAAAAACCCGACTTTCCTGGCCTTGCGCCAAGAGCAGAGAGAAGGGCTTTTCCGTAGTGGCGACGACAAGATTGAGGTCGAAATTTCTGCAAAGTGTTACCCGTAAAGCTATCACTTTAAAAAAAGAGACATGAAACGGCCGATGCCTCATCACTAACACATCTGGGCTCTGAGATTTTTTATTTTTCAAAGTCAACGACATACAGTGTAGACCGCATATAACGTATGTCGCGGGAGTCGCGAAACTCCGCGCTATAAGCGCTACTGCGCTATAACCAAAACATCAATTTTTCAGGTTAAAATACATGCCATGAGACAACTTACCTTTGTAAAACAATTTATTTTATGTTAGATGAAAAATAAAGCTTAGTTTGAGGAAAGTCTTTATTTCACCAGACTAGTACTGCTAGTACACTTCTCTCTTAAGTGTGTCACACATTTTGAAAGAAATGAGCGACTTTTGCGTGGAGCAGCCTTCTAGCGGCGCCGCGGGTTGCGGATGGACGTTGCGAGCGTTCAGGATTGCTAACCCTAATGACTTTTCTCCGGTGATGAAAACGCGTGAAAATTCGCATCCTTTATACGGTACGCACCAGTAATACCTTCAACTTGAGCACAGGCATGAAATTCTCCAAATAAGAAATCCGGGCGATGTTCGAAAACACAAATGCTTAGAAAGCACCACTGTAGTCGAAGTAAACAAACTTGACGACACGGGCGTTTCTGCCATCTTGAGAGTGCCGCCACGACATCGTCGCACGAGTATGTGGATCTTCCCTTCTGGTACATACGTGCTGGGTTATCATAGCGACACACAATGAAAATTCACAGTCAAGGATAGCGCTTTTACGCGGAACGATGAGCTTCCACCACGCCGTCTACGTCGACGATCAGAACCGACGTCATGTTTCCAGATAGAAGAAACAAGAAGCCGCCCCGTGACCGGCATGCAACGCGCGAACACTTCTCTTCGACCTGCGATTGGTCTGCCGTTGCGGTTGTTTTCTACGCAGCGGAGGGATGCACGCACGTGAACGACACGTGCGTGCGTCCCTCCGTCACTATGGTAACTGAAGCTTCTCTATTCCACTTCTCCCCGCCTCTTCGAGCTACCTCCTTGCTCCGCAATGCCGCTTGCGGCTAGCGCCGTTATCTTGGTTATCAGTGTCACACAGGGAAGCGTGCTCGCTGCATCGGTCGGCGCGGTCGGCCCGGCGGGCTGTTTCAGAGACCGCACTATAACCGGTATTTCCCTTTGCGCGCCTGCATTTTAAGCGGTATGTAATTACATGGAGTTCTATGGGAGGCGAACCGGTGGTTTAAAAAAGCCGCGTTATACCCGGTCCTGCACTATAAGCGGTTACGTTGTAAGTGGTCTATACTGTAGTGTGTTTACAATTGTCGTAAAAAACATATTTGTTGAATGTCTTTATTAATTTTTACAGACGTGCAACTTGCAACATCTATAAATTTCTGACGCATGCTTTCGCCAACTACGTCATCCCGAAAAAAGCGAGGATTCGCATCCTTCCCCTCAGTTTGGGGGCACTGACCAGCTTTTTTGCACACTGGACATTTTTTGTTTGATAGGAAAATTCTGTTTACAGGTTTATCATATGCTCTTGAAATGTTTCAGACCATAAAAAAAAAATTACGGGAGGACGCTTAAGAAACATGTAAACCCTTGGTCGTTCCCAAACCGTGCAACCATATCTGCGTGGCCTAGTCAGTAGCTTGTCTGGCTCACAAGGTTCGAATCCCGCCTATGCCTAAAATTCTTCAATTTTTTTTCATTTAATGCAAATTAATTACTTCATAAAGTGAAATCATTTGAGACATGCGGCAACCTTTAATTTGCGTTACATGTCATGTTTTAATCACTTTCACTCCACGCCTGACGTCACGTCTCACGCTTCCCTTCAGTGCCACCGTCATACAAAGCATTCGCACTAAAGCTTCTGGGTCACCAAGAGAGGGGAAGCACACTTTCCTGCTCTTTCCTCTCGTTTCTCGCACTCTTTCTACACCACCTGTTTCTGCTTATCTCTTTCTTACACTTTCCACCCCTCTCTGCTTCGTGCGCTTTCTCACACCACCTGCTTCTGCTCTTACCGTTCCTGTGTGCTGGGTTCGTAGCTCAGTCAGCAGCGCACTCGGCTTCCATGCCGGTGGCCGGGGATCGATCCTTGTCACTGGCTGCCGTTTTTTAAATATCTTTTAGCGGTTATGGACTGACCAACCTAGACATTTTGTGCTTAAACGGCTCCTGAGGTTGGTTGGCCCTACAAAGCTACTGCTTCAAAGCAACATAGAAACCTACCTTATCTTTTAGGTGACGGACACGAAATGCATTTAGTATGTCTTACCCGTGCACTGACTTTTTTGGTGCTTTCTTTTAGGCTTTTTGGTATGTATTGGTTTTTTCTTGCTTTTTTTTTAACCAATTTGAGAGTTCTTTTATGTGCATTGGTCTCCAAATTTTTAGGACTTTTAGACTTGTTTAAAGAACCTAAGACACAAAATGCAATCTGCACCTAACTTTTTCACTAAGCCTAGCTGGAAAGCTGTGTCACACATTTTCGTCATTGTTATGCTCTAGTTGGCAGAACCAGCAATGCATTCTGCATTAAACCACAGGCAGGCTCTTTGTAGCCGGCCTCTTGTTTAGTATTCTTCTCTACATCTTCGAAGCATGACTCTGCCTTCAAGGACAGTCCCTACCCCACAAAAACATACCTTGGTTAGAGACTATCCAGCGGATGTCTCCCTTAGTCCCTACTGAGGATAGTCCTTACCCATGTCTACTAGGAAGGCATCCCTGAAGACTCTGTCTTCAACGGATGTCCCTACACCAGTAGCTCAGTGGAACTACTGGCATAGAGATATCAGTGCAGAAAATAAACTACCCTCCTAAGGTTATTAACATGTTAGTAAAAGTAATAGCACAAATTTTTGAACCCGGTGTTAAGTTGCAGAGCTTGGCAGCTCCTCAAACATTGTGTTGTTTCATGGAAGGGGGTGGATTAATTATTCTCTCAGTAGGCTTCCTTCATCGTGTGCTGATCTTCCTGCCCTGAATCCTCCCTTGTGCAGGCACGCCTCGCGTGAGGTGAAGCCCATCCTCTATGTGTACAACCTGCAGGCTCCGGGCAGCGATTCGTATGACCTTTCCAAGGTGATCTTCTCCAGCGAGAAGCTGGAGACCTTCAACTGGAGCTACCTCGACCACTACATCTGCATTCGAGGGGAGCGAGAATATGGCCTCAAGGAGGTGAGGACACGCCTTCGTTTGTGGGAGACCAGGGGTTCTAGACTTTCTTTGGAGTGCAGCTCTTGGACATCCGTTTCCGGGTTGAGTGGCGTCGGCGTTGGCGTCTATGTAACCGCGCACGTTTCATTATGGGATGGCACAGTTTCCCTGCGAAATTTAGCGGGGAAACTTGGTTGGTGTTGAGGTCATGCGACATCAATTTCCCTGCTAAATTTAGTGGGGAAACTTAACCTATTAAAATTAGCGGAGAAAGTTTCCCGCTGAATTTAGCGGGAACATTTTCGCTGAATTCCTTGCTAAATTTAGTGGAAAAACAACCCACTACATTTAGCGGGCAAATTTTTGGTAAATTTCCCGCTAAATTTAGCAAGGAAAGTTTTGCTAACATTTCTTGCTAAATGGGAGGCGAGGAAAAGGGGGAGGGTACGGAGGGGGAGGAGAGGCATGCCCTCTTCCTCCTCAAGAGCTGGGCTCTAATTTTGCATTACGGGGGATTGTAAATGTTTCATTTTTTATCTTTAAAATTGAGTTTTTGGAGATGATGGCATTGTGTGTACAGTGCGAGGATTTCCCTATCTGCCCCTTTCTGCTCCATCTCAAACTTGTCGACCTTGGGGAATACCAATTTCTCTGAACGGATGGTTGAGAAAACCCTCACGATCCCGCACGATCCTGTAAAGCTGTGCAGAATGTTTGGCACAGTGTTAGGCATTTGCAAACAGCTTATATCTCCTAGAATAAGTGCCTAAACTAGAACAATATCATAAGGGCGCAGGCGAGCTGGTGAATATTAACCATGTTGGATTAACCTGAAATGGGGGTAGAGGAGATCACATCAGGACATAGAAGAGAAAATAGACAGGACGACGTCTCAAATTCAGCTAACTCGTTTATTGGGTAATGGAGACTGTGGCGCTTGAACTGTGTAGACTTTGTCCTTTTGTGTTGGTGGAGATGACCTTGAGTTTGAGACTATATAAGGAGGTGGACTAATAAATAAACGAGTTAGCTGAGTTTGAGACGTCGTCCTGTCTATTTTCTGTCTCTTCTACGTTTTGATGTTCCTCCTCTACTCCAGTCTCAGGTTAATCCAACATGGTAAACTAGAACACTTCACTCAAGGCAGGGACCTATGAGTTCCCAAATTTTGGGATTTAGACAACCCTTTGGGTTCTCAAGAACTCACTTTGAGAACCGATACAGTGGACCATTAGGGGTTGTTGAGATTTCTCGAAGTAATTGTTGTGCAACAAAGTGCAAGTTCATGTTCATAAACTTCAAATTCGTGCACAGGTTCTCGGATCATTACAGGGTGATTCAAGGAGACGACAGGCTCTTTAAATCGACCGCAAAATTTGGTTTCTTAACCTACAGTAGACTCTCATTAATTCAAACTCCAGGAAGTCACAGATTTTAGTTTGAATTATCAGAAGTTTGAATTATCAGAAATTCATCTAAATATGATACTAGACATTATGATTTGTTACATGGATAGCTACACATACAAAGCAGATTTTCGCCAGTTTCCTTTACATAGGCATAATTATAAGCAAGTACAGGTATAACACATTGGTGAAAGAACTGAACTTAGTCTTTGTGGACGTCCAGAAAACCAGGTGTGGACTACAGTCCGAAAAACGCATTTAGTGTATGTCGGGTTTTGCGAGGATACGGGAATACAATAGACTCGTTAATTCGAACTCCAAGAAGCCACGAATTTCGTTTAAATTATCGCAAATTGGAATTATCAGAAATTCATCTAAATATGATGCAAGATAAAATTATGATATGTCAAATGAATGACTACACATACAAAGCAGATATTTAGTGATTTCCTCTCATAGGCTTACTGATCATAAGCAGGTATGCCATGCATAAAACATTTGTGAAATGTATGACATAAGTTTATAATCATCCCTTAAATATGTTTCTCGTGGACTGTTTAGACAGCAGATCACAACTCAAAACTAAATTAACTTTGTTCATTACTCGAAGAGGTTGCCTAATGTGGACTATTAAGCTGGGAACACATGAGCAATAAAAACTGGTACCGCGCGGTAGTTCTCATAGCAACTTGCGCGGACGCTGTGACGTGGACCTATGCCATACCGCCACGTCACAGCGTCCGCGCAAGTTACTATGGAAATGTTTACGTGGTCCCTGTTTTCAGAGCTCGTGTGCCTGCTTGAGCCCCGTTGAGGGCGCTTCTCACCAAGCACCGGTGCACCGCGGAGAAGCAACACCCGCGGAGGCACGCTTTTCGGGTGTTGCTCCTCTGCAGCGCACCAGTGCTCGGAAAGAAGCACACTCAACGGGGCCGCAAGAACAAAAAGTATGAATTAAGCGAAAACGCCGTTCGAATTAAGCGGCTTATAAATACATTAAAAACACAGCGGGACAACCAGAATTTTCAAACATGTTTGAATTAACCGGAAGTACGAAATATCCGAGTTTGAATTATTGCGAGCCTACTGTATCACGCTACGACTTTGTGCAGCATTGCCCATAGATGGTGCATTTTTTTTGTAAAATTTGCAAAGAGCGAACTTACCTGAGGAAAAAGTAAAGAAAGACAAAGGCTTAGCTCCTATGGAAATGCAGCGACGCCACCGATCTTCAAACAACACGGCGCCGTTTCGCACGGGAGACAAGAGATGGCACAACGAACGCCACCAACGAACAAGCATACGGCGCTGAGGGTGTTTTTAGCAGACAATCTTTTCGACTCAAAAGCGGTGCACGTTCTGCATGCAGCGACAGTCACAGAAACAAAAACTGGCGCGGTAACAACAAGGAACTACAGTTTCTTGTCTGCTAAAGACGCCGGCTCTCGGCGTCGTATGCTCGTTCGTTGGCGGCAGTTGGCGTTGCGACTGCTTGCGCCATCTCTTGTCTCCCGTGCGAAACGGTGCCGTGTTGTTTGAAAACCAATGGCGTCGCTGCGTTTCCATAGGAGCTAAGCCTTTTTCTTTCTTTACTTTTTCCTCGGGTAAGTTTGCTCTTTGCAAATTTCACAAAAAAAATGCACCATCCATGGGCAATGCTGCACAGAGTCGTAGCGTGATAGGTTAAGAAACCGAATTTTGCGGTTGATTTAAAGATCCTGGAGTCTCCTTGAATCACCTTGTAGATTAATGTCTCACTACGTAGTACTCGTGATATTAGGAATTGTGGACATCAGTGTACCCTTTGATGGATCAGACCAATTGCAGGAAAATGGCTGTACTCAAGGCAAGGGAGCCATGTTTTTAGAAACTAGGAGTTTCCTGGGGTGCTTCCAAGGGTTCCTGTTTTATCTCGATCTTACTAACCCTAAACACAGCACTTCTTGAGCCCAAATACAGTATAAGCATGCCTACCATGCTTTGATGTATAAAACATCTCACTGTTTTCACTAGTATCTGCTGTGCTCCAAACCTTTAATCAGCATGTTTTATAAGCTCATGAAGGCCTTTTATCGTAAGGAGGTGAGACTTCTCATTTCTCCCTCAGTGTGGCTAGAGGCACATACAAGAACTTGCCAGTTTCCTGCTCTGTCGTGGCAAAGGCAGGGGTATCACGCATGTTGCCTCACAGCAATAATGCATAAATGAATTTGCCGCTCATTTTATGTCTTGATGGCCCAAACATTGTCGCACGTGGCGTCTCTGAAAGAAAGCCCTGCTAGAGCTAGCAGTCCAGCAGGAGTGGAGCACGAGGTTCACATCTCCTACGGTGGCACAACCCAGCATTTACGCGGCTATTTTGCATCTCCTTGTCTTTTCCGGAGCGTGTGCGGTCGGTGCAGACACCATGAGTTCCAGCCAACGGCAACACCCGTGTGACGGCCTTCCGTTACAGGAATGCGAAACCGAAAACTGCTAGGAGCCAGCCACATAACACATTCTTTGTTAAAAGATTAAGAATTTTCTGGTTTACAGGATACCCTACACGGGTCAGCAGTGCTGGCAGCTCCGATGGCGATACCACTAATAGAGGTCACTTGATGCGTCCTTGCAACCGTGCAGACCCTCAAGTATTGGCGCCTGCGGATGCTGGTGCTGCCGGGCTCTCAGGCGGCCACCCGCAAGATCATAGAGGCCAAGGACTCGAGGTGCAGGTGCGACATCTATCCCGACTTCACCACCGACGACGAGACTGCCCAGCGGGAGGCCTTTCTCAAGTTCCTCGAGATCATGAACAGGATACGCAGGCCACTCAGCACCAAGCGCTCCAAGGTGAACTGCCCACATAGGCGTACTGCCATAATCCACTTCCAAGGTTCTTGGAGCCCTTACCGCTAAATAATTTACAACAATATCTGGTATGGTCTCTTCCCACCACTGAAAATGACGTCCATTGTAGTTGTTGTGATTGCATATGTTGACGTTGATGTTGTCTTATGTCTTAGTAGCGTGTAGGGTATCTGATAAAATCCTTTCTCTCATTAAGCGCTGTCCTTCAGGAGCAAACAGTGTACGGCAGATGCAGTGTTCAACTGTCTCGCTCGTCAGTCACGAGACGCTTCTTTGTCGTTGATGTCACTGCGCTCATGGTGAAAACAGATGGGAGCCAAATGCTATCTGAGGTACAGCATGCCTCCCTTCTTAAGATGGATAGCGGTTAACTGATTTCATGGTTCGGGTCGGCCGCCGAAGAACTGGAATGGACGTCTTGTCTTAGGCTACGTCTGATTCCTTTAGTTACCGATAACCTTTTGACCGAGTGGTTCTGGCGTCGTGCTGCCCGCTGGTGTATGAATCGTGCTTGCCATGCTTTCTTGTGGTCGAAGTAGATTTATGTGCCACCTAAGTTCTCTAGCTGACATTTCGACTGTGACCATGCGAGAATCAGTCGTTTCTTTTATCGTTTCTGGGAACCACCTTTCCCCCTCACCGAAATTGCGAGCGCAAACAAAGTTGCCCAAGCTGAACTTGCTTACAGTCTTCCAGCAAACCCAGAGGATAATAAACGGGGCGGAAGACAGGTATCCAGGCGGGAACGAATTTGGTATCCCAGAAGCCACTGGGATGGAGATCTTGTGTCATCCAGTGGTGTCCTACGGTAGTTGAACAGCAGCCATCTAAAGCGCGTAGACAAACTACTCGACTGGAGTTTCTTCAGACCCTCTTTGGTGCGTACGGCTCTCTCTGCGAGGCCGCTTGACTGTGGATTATGTGGCGCTGTACGCAAGTGCTTCAGACTGTTGCTCGACAGGAACTTGGCAAATGCTTCTGGTGTAAACCGAAGGCCACTGTCGCTTACGATACATGGCTTGCATGTGATGTCATTCAAAGAACGCTCCGATGACCACCAGAGAAGAGGGGAAGAAAGAGCTTCCCTCTTACCAGGATCCTCTTTTGTGCCTCCCGGATTTGCACAGACGTCGCTATTCTCCTCCCAGCAGATTATAAAAGATTAACCCGTCTCTCAAAATTTTTACAAAAGCAGCTTCCCTCTCCTCCTCTTACATGGTGGTCAAAAGTATGCAATGTGACGTCAGTGCAAGCCATGTTTTGTTCTGGGTATGCCAAGCCGGCCGAAAATCTCTCGTAGTGCCGTGATTGTGAACTCTGTCGTGGTGTGCTGTATAGCGATTGCCACTACCCACTTCGAGTGCGAATCAACTGCAACCAAAATCATGGCCTCATTTACTGGATTCCTGAAATCCAGATAAACACGTGATGAGTTCTCAAAAGTCACAAGCCAGTTAACGGGAATCTTTGCTGGCGGCATCTACCTTGTTTGTACACAAGTGGGACAAAGGCTATCCAGACATTCTACCTCATTGTCGAGTCCCGGCCACCACAAAATCGTACGTGCAGCTGACTTCATCACCGAGGTCCTTCAATCTGTCTCATGAAGAAGTTGCAGCATCTGGTCTCGCGCAGCCTCAGGAACGACGACTCAGTGGCCCCAGTAAATGAGACCTTGAGCCACGGTCATCTCGAGCCTCCTTGAAGAATACGCTTGCATACGTGGATCACACGCTTCACACGCTTTTTGCTCCCGTTTGCACCGTCCTCGATGTCGCTTCCCTCGAAGTAGGACTCGACTCGGATGATCTTTCAAGTCCACTTATCTTTCGTTTCGTTGGACTGTGATACTTGGTACCGAAATTCGAAGCTTAAGTTTATTCTGATCTTATTTTTTTTTCAAAATGAAAATTGAAAATGTTTGGGTGGAAAACATGCGCTAAATTTATAAAAAAAATCACCAGTGTTGAAAATTATTTCTGAAGCAGCATTTGGCATTGATGCATTGCAATTTTCAGGTAGTAACTGTCCCACGACAAATTTTGAAAACATGTGTTACTTAAATATAGGTTGGTACTTTGAAATAGCCAAACACGCATAAAACCTACACCTACCCTCCCTATCTTATGAAACCTACAGGTTCACATCTTTCACCGTTATTAAAAGACAACCCCTCGTCCCTCTAAGAAAAATTATTAAAACTGTCCAAACTGGAGACCGGACCAGTGGTTTTTGTCGTGGTCTAGAAGTACATTGTACTTCCCGTAGCCCGTTGTATACTGAACGAGCCTTGACGAGATAAATAGGGAAGTCCCTTTTCTCAATAGTTCAAGATT
The DNA here is from genome assembly GCF_016920785.2 of Ixodes scapularis. Taxonomy (NCBI): domain Eukaryota; kingdom Metazoa; phylum Arthropoda; class Arachnida; order Ixodida; family Ixodidae; genus Ixodes; species Ixodes scapularis. The sequence goes on from NW_024609846.1 coordinate 148,765,529, forward strand.
AAAAAAAAAAAAATACCGAATGGGTTTTTACTTAGAACCACTAGTCCTGTGCTCTAACAAACTTCATTCGTGAAATACCGTCTTTTTTGTACTTTTCATTTTGGCATCCTGACTTCGAAATTCTGAGTTTGTCGAATAAATCTGCATTGCCGAAAACTTCACCGGCGAGCGTTTTTCAGAGTTTGTCGAAGTTATCCGAATACACGGAACCCTAATTATAAGGAACCGCATATCAGCAGAATGATCTAGTGGGCGTGGAGGCGTCTCACGCAGGCGCTGTCGCACCTCCGTTGCATCTGGCGAAATGTATGAACCAGACGTTTCTTTTTTTCGTTTTGTTCATGCCCTCCTCCTCAGTCTGTGGGTGCCTGGGGCCGCGCTGCCAGGGGTCCGCTGCGTCTCAGCATGAGTCACCAGGGCTCCCCGCAGCTGGCGTCCCCGCAGTCGGGCTCAGCAGCGGCCTACTCGACGGGGGCCTTCCGCAACCGCGTGAGCAGCAACCGCATCCACGACCGGCCCAGGGGCCACCACCTGGAACACCTGCGGGTCGATTCTGCTCTCGCGGGAAAGGCCTCCGCGCCTGTGGATGCGGACTCCAAGGCAAGCGCGCTCCTTTTCTTTATGAGCACTCGCGGGTATCTGTATTTGTTTTGCTTACCATATGTTCCAAGGTATTACCGTAAAATCCCAGAGGTGGGCTACCTTTGAAAGATAGCCCACCTCTATTTTTGGCTTGATTTATTTTTTTAAGCACCGAAAGATAGCCCACTCCTAGTAACAAAGGTGTTGGGATTTATGATGGCCTCAGCGTAACTGCGGCCAGTTAGCTATGGCGGGATATATGCGAGTGTTGCTGACTGGGAAGTACAGTCATCTTTACTTTGTTGCCCCTCGCCACCATAACAAGCTTGGAAGAGACACGACCTAAGAATAGGAAGTTTTTAAGCTTTTCTTGATTGTACACCGAAAGTTAGCCCACTCCATATTTTCACCCGATTTGCTCTTGATGTAGGTGGGCTATCTCTCGGGATTTTACGGTAGTCGTTATTTTCCAAAATTTTTGTCAGTGCGTTTTGTACAATGGTGCCACTTGTATACATTTTGTTTATAAGTGTGAACCTTAAAGGCCAGTTCACTCATGCGTCTCAGTATTAAACCAGCACTAGGAACAGCACTGATGCAGCTCTGACTTGAACCTAGTTTAGCACTGTTGCAGCGGTATATTGGTGCTTTACCGTTGATATGGTGTAAATCCAGCTGTGCATCAGCAAAGTCAGTGCTAGTCACAGCTATTTTGAGTACTGACTAATAGCTGTGGGGTAGTGCTGCGGTGTATGTGTGAACAGGCCTTAACCATGGGAGATATAGGCTGTATCGCATTTACAACAAAGGAGCAATGGTATAGTTGGCATCGTGGAACCTCATTGTCTCTGGACGGTTGCTCCATGGCAGGATCTGAATTTGAAATTATGTTGTTACATGCCAAGTTTGGTTTTGACTTCACCAACTCAACTTGTTTGTTCTCGGAGCCACGGTGCAATAATAACGATAATAATGATTTTGTTTGACGTGAAACTACACGATCGAGGCGGACGAGTGTCTGCGGTACCTGCTCATAATTGTGGCATTCGTGTTTGTATGTTTTAGTGCAGAACTCAGTTTTTCTAGAGCACATTCAAAAACAAAGCCGCAGTTGTTCCGAAATGCGCATGAACAAACCCGTCCGTGAAAAGCGTGATGCCACGAAAACGTCGCCGGTAATGCTGCAGCCAAGGATGTTGCTTTGATGTGCGTCCATACTGAAAAAAAAACTGTGAAAGAGTCTGCCGTAACAAATTTTTAAATATATTAAAAATTTTTGTATTTGCTAGCATTTGATTTGACGGTCAAAATGAATGTGTTAATAATATCATTCGAGTTACTACTCCAGTGTTTGCACGTGCCGTTAGAAACTAATTTGTTGCTTACCAACAACTACCCAGATAATGAATGACCTGTAGGAACAGCCAAAACAAGGTATCCTTACCGGATTTCAGAGTGGTGGATCTAACTCCTCGTTGGAAGCCATGCAAGAGTCGACGGGTGCGGAGACTGCAGAGGAGAAGTGAGTTTCGCTTTTGGCTTGTGCAGATTCCTGTCTGGGTTAGGTTTTGTTGCTTGCACGTCTGCAGTGATGTGATTGCTGCACCCACTGCGCCAAACTGTGCCAAGAAGCTAACCCTGCTACACCCTGCTACATTTTGCCAAAATATGGGTAATCTTTGCCAAGCCTGTGCCAAAAAACCAATTTCTGTCATCTTTCAAGACCGAAACTAAACTGAGTACTGTAATTGAGCATGCATGTGTTATGTGGCGCAAGCGGCCGCCAGACACAAAGCACCCTGCCTCAATGTCCACCTGGTCTTTCATAGTTTTCCCGCCGTATCGTGTTTCGCGCTCTCGGCGTCTCATGTTTTTTTTTTTATTTTCTTATTTTCATATCACACGCGAAGGCCAGGAATGCCAAGCCGGATGCTTATATAATGTTGGTACTGTGGTTGTTGTTGTGATGCGGTTATATATGTTTCAGTTTCAGTGCCATTGCATACTATTATGGAGTCCATTGCCGACGGAAACAGGTGCTTTGGCGAAGGCAAACAACTTGTGAATGCCGGGCACACTATTGAGTGGAGCGTTTCGGCCCCAATGACCACGTCGACACATTTTCATCGATAGACGCGGGTGTATGCGGATGCTCCGACGCCAGCGTGCCGGGTACCAGCCATGCCATCATGCTGTGAAACTAAACCACGTTTTTGCGTGGCTGGAGTTGTTTTGTGAGCTGAAGCACTCACTCCTGAAAGCAACGGCCGTGGGAAAACTCTATTTGGTTCCTGCCCTCCAGTCACTGTGGTTGTGCGACGTCGGGTGTTTCCGTCCCCACGTCGCTGCAGATATGGCACTTTCTAAGATAAAACTAAGTACTGACGCACGTTCATCAATATTCCTGTTCTTGTTTAAATCATATTTTACTACAAAATTCCTCTTTAACTCAAAGACTGCTGTGTCAAAGTATTAATTACCTAGGTTTCTCTCGGTGGGCTTTCTCTCGAGAGGGACCCCAATATGTGAAAAATCTGCCGCGAAAGAAAGTTGGTGAAGAGAAGTGAGCTAAAGCAAAGAAGGCAATGTCTGCACGCTGAACCCGCACAGTGCGCTTGTTTGTCTCGAGGTTGCACAATGCGCTTCAAGAACTTTTTGTCCCTGGCCCGCAATGTCTTGCATCGATGCGCTCAGGCTCTTTTTTTGTGCGTGTGTTAGTGTGTGTGTGTGTAGCTTGTACCTTGTTTGCCGGACTGGCAAGCACGCGCCGCTGGACTGTTTTTTTGTCGTATGCTCGACAGTTACATTTTGCACGCATTTTTGGGGATCAGTTGGCGACGGAGCGGAGTGGCATGGTTGTGGCTTCGATCGAACAGCCGTTGTCTCCAATCGCGCGACGAAGCACGGGCAACTGCAAGCCTGCCGAAGTTGCCCTCACATGCACGCAAACATGATTGCACGACATAGGCACCAGCCGGGACGCTTGCCATCCATTGCTTTACATTTGCTTACTTTTGGCGAAAATCTGGCACATTGGGAACCAGTGAAACGGTGGCAAGCGTTTTTCCGGAATTGCTCGGCAATGCCTACATTGCTGTACACTTGTGGGATATCTCAGCAGTGGAAACACAAGCAGCGAGTTCCGTCACAACACGTTACATCAGAACACAACACAACACAAAGTGCCCTTTGTTTGTACAGCACTTAAAACGAATATCTTGATTTTTTTATGAATATCTGCTCCAAAAGCCATTTTTGCTGCTCTGAAACACTGCCTTGGTCTCCAAAAGCCACTTTTGGTGCTCCGAAACACTGCTTTGGTTGCTCCAAAGGCCACATTTGTTGCTCCAAAACACTGTTTTGGCTGCTCCGAAAGGTGCTCCAAAATGGCTTAGGCCGATCACATCACTGAGTCTGTCTCTAAGCAAACAAGGGCATGGCTAAATACCTTTAGGCAACCTCAAGTGATACTCTATGGGTTAGGCAAGACATCATATTAAAGTTACATATATTGATATTTTAAAGATAAGCCGTAAACGACTTGACTTTTGTGATGACCTAATTTTCGCAAATTTCGCGACTCGAATGTTATTGCAGAAAATAGATCACGCAGATATTTTTCCTTACGGTTTCAAATACATGGCATACCACCCTCATTAACGAAATTTTGTGCCCGCGAAATATTCCCGAAAACCGCACTTCATCAAATTCGATACACTAATAATGAAACGGCGTTATTGCATAGGTATGAACTCGTTCGTAACAGACCTTGGCAGTGATGAGGATTTTGGTCTGTTGTAAGAGGAGTACGCAGAATGGGGGGAGGGGGGGCAGATACTCTTACTACAGACCTTGAGGTGGTTTATGACTGGAGTCTGTTCTAACCAGTGAGACTGACGAAATGTGAATGGATATGAGAGAAGTACTGGTTTTTTTAAGCTCCTGAGCTTTGAACGGTAGTGACTTTTTTTATTAAACTGCACCCAGGATTGCGCGCTTTCGGTCATACGAGGCTCGTGAGGCGCCGAGCTCAATGACAGCGGTTCACGAGATGGATGTCACCACTATCGAACCAAAAGCCGCGTATTGTCTGGAATATTGACTGCTGTCGAAGAGTCCGTCAGAATGGAATGGTGAACTACTTACAAACTCCCTAATATAGTCCACTACATCCGAATGTATGTTGTAACAAAATTTATAATAAGCAAAATTGAATCAGTGGTATTCGCCTCGAGATAGAACAGAGTCGCCACCATGCAACCAATGTTGGAAACACTGCACGTTGTCTGCTCTCGGCGCACGTTGAAACATGGGTCCTCGTGACGATGAAGGCTTGTTTTCGGGTAAACTGCACTATTTACGTTGTGAATGCTTGTTTTTTTCGAAAATATTGTATCGTTCCACGAGAGCAGAAACACGTGAAGGCAAGGAATGCCAAGCCGGATGTTTATGTAATGTTAATACTGTGGTTGTTGTGATGCGGTTATATATGTTTCAGTTTCAGTGCCATTGCATACTATTATGGAGTACATTGCCGACGGAAACAGGTGCTTTGTCGAAAACGGACAACTTGTGCATGCCGGGCACAAGATTGAGTTCTACGTTGTGGCCCCAACGACCACATCGACGAGCGTACACCTCGGAATTGCGTACTGCAGTCGTCGGCTCTCAGCAAGGATCCCCACACTGTGGATCTGAAACTCACGAATGGTGTCACGATTGATGAACTTTCGTGCACTCTCCCAACGGCCGGATACGTCTTTGAGAGAATTGCATGATACAACCTTCTGATCATTTTAAATGCTGCATACGCTGCCTATGTAAAACCATTAATTTTTGTGATCCCAAATATTAGCAAATTAGGCATAGGAACCTATTCATGGCCACTAACTCTCGCGAATTCTAAAGACTTGAATTCTGGCCTCAAATCAAGAGAGGTATTCGCGTGCCTTTACTTTTTGCTAATTTTGTAATTCTGAAAAATATGGGTTTTGCAGTAGGCGGTGCAGTCACTTCAGAAAAAGAATGGCTCGGGCTTCGTACATGGCACCATGTCCTTTAGTGAGATGTTAACCTTAGATGTAATCATGCCATTTTCATGTTGCGTGATTTGCCGTTGAGAATTTGTTTTTCAAGCGAAGTGGCACGAAACCTTAGTCACGTGGAGGGTATAAGCAAATTCATGGAGTATGAACAAGTAATCGATTTGACTCGATAGTCCCTGTTGCTCCTTCGGTAGATTGACCAGTTGCCATCAGCCCTATTTACCGCATACTTCCAACCGAACTTCAAGAAAATTGATCATGTGCGTCTGACGCACATGCAGGTACTGAGCAACTGACTACCGCTGCAGTTGGTGCCTCCTTCAGTGTGGCATTGTGTAGGGGGCTCATAGGATTGACAATTCTACAATGTTTCAAAAGTCGGATTCTCATGCAGTAATAAGTTTGTGGCATTCGCATCCTCTCCAAAAACGCTGCAGCGGGAGAACCCACACTAAGAACAATCACACTGCCTAGCAGCGAGCGAGTGTCAACGCGCACGCTTTACGCATACTATACTTTGGGCCACTCAGGACACTTATGCAAACAGTTTATTTTTTCCACTTACCCTGGTTGTCATGCATCGTTGCTTTGAAGTCTTCAGCGGTGATAAGTTTGGAGCGAACCATTGCGTGAATCAGATCTCCACTTGAGAGCCTCTCTTTTCTCAGCTCGCTGGCCACTGGATATCGATGAAAACTAACCCTACTGACTTTACCTTGGTGAAATACCATAAATCCCACATATAATATGAACCCGCGTATAATACGAGATATGATTTGAGGACCGTGAAGGAAGAAAAAAGTTTTATTCGCGTATAATATGAAACAATTTAAGGGGCCGCAAAAATTTTCTGCGTAAAATGCGACCCAGGAAGTCTTAAGAAAACCGTATATTTACATCATAATTGAACCTTAATCACTGTCATCACTTCCACCAGACACCTTGTCCGACACCTCCTCCCTTCAGTGCCGTCGAGCGCATTTGAAATCCCGCACTTCTTGAAAGAGCGAGCGACGGGCGTGCGCCGACGCAGTGAAAGCCCGGCGCGGCGCATAAAGCGAGCAACCCAATGTTAGCTTGCCTTCTCTTGCAGCAGCTCGATGTTTACGGCTACGACGTGCCGTTCACGTTGCTCTTATACAAAGTCGCCGAGACTTGCCTCGACGTCGGCGAACACGCCATTCTTTGGGCCTCTAAAGCTTCTTCTCATTCCGTTGCATGCGAACAGAGCTTGCTTTTGCCGTCTCAGTGCGCGGATGCTGCATTAATTTACGGCGAATTGTCCGGCAGCACTGTTGCCGACGTCTTCCGCAACAAAAATTACTTTTTTTTTTTAAGGCGGCTGAACATTGTTTTTGCGCCGACGCCATTGCCTAGCCTGACCGTGGACGCATGGTTCCGCTGGTGGCGCCTTGGACATTGTGATTTTAATGATGATGATAGCTGTTTTTAATGCCATATTGTTTCGAAACCGAAACTACGTCAAGCTGCGTTCGATCGCGCCTCATCGAAGCTGCAAATTGTTGGGACCCGCGTTTTACTAAATTTTACATGTCAAAATTTGAAAAAAAAACTTTGTATTATATGCGGGCTCTTACGGTAGGTATTGCAGTGAGGCAATGAACAGTATGGGACCATTTTCTGTTGAAATTGCTCTGACATTGATACTCTACAAGGCAATAAACGTGATATTCTGCAGGTTCTTGGCCGCGACCTCAGATAGCCTATGGCGCAGCCATCTTCCTATTCACAGATTGATCATGATGATAGCACGACAGTAGCGCCACCTTTAGTTCGATCTCGAGGTGAATAGCTAGGAAGGCCTAGCAAACTTCATGAATTGGTGTGTTGTAACCAAATGTCTGCTGTATAATCGTAACCAACTGACCAAACTTACTTAAGTGGTTCTTGTGGATAATTACGTCATATGTACTATTGCTGCTCGCATGGCTAAGTTGGCAGCGCATGTGGCTTCCATGCGGAGGAACGGGGTTTGCACCCCGCCGGCGACCTGTTTTCTTTTATTCTTTGCTATAACCCTGCTGGAATGTTCCAGTCTGGTTTCATCTCCTGAGATTTCATTTGTTCCGTTACCCGGAAAGTTGACTGCGTGGTGTGTGGAGCCATAGGTTGCTAAAAGCAGTCAACCTGGTGCCGGCACACAATCCTGCTGCAATGCTGATATCGACGCCTGCGGCACCAGTCATTTTAGTTTGCTTTAGGCGCACGTTTGCCTTATTTAACGTTCAGTTCTCAATTCTTTTGTGCGTCGTCACTCGCCGTTCGTGACAATATATATACCATAAAATGAAGAGATAAGTGGTGAAAAACATGAGGTGGACTATCTTTAGAGATGAGACAGGAAAACTATTAAAAATTAACGATAAACACATGGGCACCTGCTGCAAACCGCGTAACATAGGAACTGATACCGCAAATCGTGGATACGGCAAATTCGCGTTTCACGACGCAGCAAGCACGCGGAAATTTGCTACCAACTCCCGTGTCATGGGAAAGGATACTGCAGACTGCGGGTGTAACAGATACGTGTTTCACAATGTGACAAACACGCGGAAACCAGCCACAAACTTGCGTGTCATAGAAACCATTATCGCACGTGCAGATTGCGGACAAACTTGCTGTGAACTCGCTTATCACACGTACCAGTACCACAGATCGCGTAATGTCCAAAGGGAAGCAGGGGGTGGCCAATGTTTTGGAATTTTTATGTTGCGAATATTTATCCAGAAAAACGGGATGGGCGATCTCTCAGGGGAGGGCGCCCTTGGTGGATTTTACTTTAGTCATCCGAAACTGCTTGCACATGTAATATTTTTATTGAAAAATATGAGCAAAGCCACTGAAGCCATTTTTCTCGACACATTGCACCGGGCATGATAAGTAACCTTTGATCATTACATCAGAAAATGTTGTAAAATATATTTTTGTTTTTGTACAGAAAGGTGTGATTGTGCACTTGATACCATGATCTTTTGATTTCTTGTGAGTTTGCTCCTTTCTGAAAACCTTATCCTTTTTGTTTAGGATCCAAAGTGACATCAAGTGCCTGACGATGTCCACTCTATCAGCTGAAATTGTGGAGGCTATGAAGCATGCAAGGTGCTTTCTTTCTACATATTTTAGTCTCTTGCTTTCTTCGGTTTAAAAAAATAAAATAATGACAATCCGCCCAGCACATGCCCACTTGTGCCAGTGTGCCCAGTTGGCGTCTGCCGTTAAATTGCAAGTGCTCTCCATGGTTGGAGTTGCTCCCTCTCTTAAATCTTGGCTCTCTACTTTGGTATGTTGTCACTAGTGCTCTGAACAGCCTTGTCGGCATGCCACAACAGTTTTTCTGTTTGCGATGCGGAAACTCCGCTTCCCAGGTAAAGAGCAGGGAGCTGATGATGATGTAGAGGCTGCCGCTGCCGGCCTTCGTGGCATTGTCTGCTACCCATTCTGGGTGGCTGCTCGGACACGGCAGCAAAGTGCCGCGCTCTACAACTTGGTAGCCTTTCTGAATTCGTTTATTTTCTTCAATTATGTCACAAAATTTCTCTTCGCTATATTCGTGGAAGCTGCACCATTTTCTTGGCTAAAAACAGATGCAAATACACTGAAAAAGGGCAAATGGGAAAGGAAATTGTGATTGCTTTGCAATATCTGCTATTTCGTTATAACTGACTTCATCATAAGTGGGCACGATAGTACACACCATGCAAAAGTTTAATCTTTGTTGGTGTTTTAGTTTATAATGTACATTTTGCTGGACCTCGCTAAATGTAGACTACCATGCAAAAGTGTGTGGCATTCCGAGTTGACAGGAAAGGCTAGATTAAGTGTTCTGTATCAATTTCACCAAAAATGTCAGTTGTCTTGAGCTTTTGTATGGCTGCCTTTTATGATCTACTTCAACATGTAACTGCAGCATATGCCACAAGCACTCTTATGCCAAATGGCCCTGTACTGTTTAAGTATAAATTGAGTAGAGGAATAATACCTTTATATTGTTCTGTTTCATTTCTGGAGAGGTTGCAGTGCATTGTTTAATTAAGGGGGGACACTACCTGGGAATGTCAACTTTTGAACCGCTCACTCAATTGGCGTGATATTTGCAGGTTGTATTTTTAGCCATATAGAAGGAGGGCATGCAAAGTTTCGGCCCTGTGAATCAACTGTATACCCCCAGAACAAACTAAAGCATAGCTTTGCATGGAATCTGCTCAGTGAATCTTTCATTAAGAAATGGTGTTGATAACCACATATTTCTCTGGTGTAATGCATACTGAAATAGCTCTTGCCAATTACTATAAAAAAAATGCATTTCTAAAAAAAAAAATGTATGATTTTTTTTTTTTTACATTTACCAAGTTTTGCAAATTACAATTTTTCATAATAAAGGAACATGAAATTGCAAAATCTAAGTTTATAGTAACCGGATCCATAAACGTTTGGCATATAAGCCGCAAATATTAAGTCTCGATAGTTTCGTGCTAAAACAATAGTTTCATTGAGGTGGGATTTATGCCAAAAGTGGATTGGAGAAAAACATATTTAAAGTGCTCTAACCTCTACCTTTCCTTTAGCATTGGTGGTCTGAACATAATATTATAAAAAAATAACTATGCACTGTAAACAGTTTACAGTGCATAAAAACAAATGAAACTTCCTGGGAATATGCTCTAGGTGTTGGCAGATGTAAATAGGGCATTTTTAAAAATCAACTTTTCTTGCAGAAATTTTTTTTTTTTCTGGGTAGTGTCCCCCTTAAACGATGATAAGCTGAGGCTGCTCTTTATGTCTATGAATATGTATGTATTCTGTTTATTAAGTACTCATGCTTTGTGTATGTATGTTTTACGGTATGATCTACTCTCATGGTCCTCATTTTTTTTAAAGCTGTTATTCCTATCATGTTAAACTATACCAACTTGCTCAGTCCCACACTCCAATCTATATGGTATTCCTACTTCTCCCAAAATGTACACATGCAAAATGTTCTCATCAAGGTATAGTTTGTATTTCTTGCTTGAACACACTTAATATGTCTCAGTCTTTTTACAGCGAAGTTGTTATGCGCTAGTATCTGGGGAAAAATGTGTCCACGGATGTTGACAGAAAACTCACCATTGGTCATGGCAAGCATGAATAAATAAAAATAAAAAAAAAGGGGCTACCAGCGTGAGTCATCCTTAATGGCATTTTTAGATAGTGAGATCCTGATCCCTTGTTATCATCTCTAGGCATCGTCCTCGAGGTCATCCTAGAAGTCGTCCTCGAGGTCGTCCTACAAGTCGTCCTTGAGGTCGTCCTAGACGTTGTCCTCTTAACATTGTCCTAGACGTCATAAAAATAACAGCTTCGCTGGTCCCCCATTTTCACGAAAAGTGGAAGGGCTCTATGATTTTTTTTTTTTCAAGCCTCGGCATAATTTGGCACTTTAATATTTTACCAAGTTTATGGATGGGACATCAGTAGTACTATCAGTAACAGTTCTGTGGTTTTGTTCCTGCCCCTGGTTCACTTAGTGAGGGCATCTGCTTCCTTCCAAAGCAAGGCGGTGTACCGCAGCACTCCTTCATCAGCGCTGAAGCGACTGCCTGGGCCAAGGATCATGTGGATGGAGCGCATACCGACATCGAGGCAACACATCTGTTTCAGGTAGAATGGCGGATAATAATCAGCAAGGGACATACTAACTCAGCTTTTTATGGCAGAGAGATTACTGTGCACATGCTGACTCAGAAGGTTTGGGGCTGGCATAAGTCTGAAGGAAGAGGCTTAGTCAAGAGGCTGAGCTTGTAAAGTGTTTGTGTCTGAAATGTTGCGGTGGGGGGGGGGGGGGGGGGGAGGGGGCGATGGGGAGGGGAGGGGAGGGGAGGGGGGGGTAGGAGGAGGGAGGGGGGAGGGATCGCTGGAAGAGTGTGTTAAAGCACAGCAGCTTGGAGCAGGTGGAGTGAAAGCTCGCGCTGCAGAACCCAGGGGTCCTGGGTTCAATTCCCCTGCCTACCCATTTGGATCTGGATGAGCATTGCACGTACCAGCGTGCGGTACAATGGTCGTCTAGGTATGCCCCTCCTGGATTTCTGGCTAAATTTCTCATCCACAGCAGAGACGCCAGGTGCCAATTGGGGTTGACTAACCTTCCACCATCTAATTGTACGCACAATTCACAGTTACTTTCAAAATGTTTATATTTTCCTGCTTTTTAGAGGCTGCTCGAAGAATCGTACATATGCCATGCATCAGGAGAGACTGCTCACCCTTTTATAAATGGGTTCTACATCTACTACCTGATGGATAAGACATTGAAAGGTATAAGTGTGCTTGTTCTTTTTTGTTTATTTGCTCAGGATGGAATCAGTCTACCAAGGGTGTCACCTTTTCTCTGCATTACATTTTTTAGTTTCATCCTGGAACAAAATCAAAAAAGCAGGCAGAGTAACGTATGAAACTTTTATGATTCTCATTATTTTGCTATACAAAAAATATTCCATGTTTTCGACTCTAGTCGTTTCGGAATGAGCGGGTAGTTTTTGGCATCTGTTTTTGTTGAAGTCTTCGGCTCTTTTCGGTCTCTAATTTTTCCCAAGGATATAAGTTTAGTTTTTCTATGCCTATTAAGAAACTTGCATCGTCTAATAAAAGAAATAGCAAAATTATTATTTTGCTCTACACTCGATGCCCACCATTTATTCTTTGGTAAGGCCGGTCCACACATTTGTGTCAGTCGCGTTCGCAGCGACCGCAACGACAGCAACGACAAAGTCACCTGGACAGGCTTTCACTGTACACAACGTGGCAGGCGATGCAAGAAGTGGCTTTGTGAAGCAATCGTGAGTCATGGTTGTTCCGGTGTGCCAGTTGTTCCTGCCATTTTGGTTGTTAATAAAAACTTCGCAGATGCAGAAACCAGCCTTAAAGGGACACTGACAGGGTATTTATGCTCGCCGAGGTTTTTAGTTGTACGTGACATATGAGAGCTCAACTACCCAGAACAGAATTTGCGGCTCGAAATTCGGTTTCTTTCCGCCCGAAAACCGCCGATCAAGAACTGGCCGGTTCGAGCCTCGCTCACTCTCTTTTTCGAGGTCACGGGCCGTTTTCTAAGGTATCGATGCGACCACCAAATTTAATCAAAGTCGTGGGTCACTGAAGGCACACACTAAATATTAAAAATAGAAAAAAATATGAAACCTATTTTTTGTGGCTTCTAAAAAGCTGTAAATACGTTGATTGAAAAAAAAAGTTCCACAGACAACCGGAAGCATTCTGTGCGTTCGTCGTTTCGCGTATCGTGGGACTCGCGGGGACGGCGATGGCAGCGGACGACGGGCGTGGGGCCTCTATTTCAGAACTGTCGTTCACGGTACCGGCGAATTCTGTCTACCTTTAAAAGAGAAATTTGGGACTGATCAAAAGAATTGGTATTCATCCCGTACGACACGCCCGGCCACCAAGCCGATTTACACGAAGACGTCGCCGAGCCGTCGCTCCCTTCTCGTGGCTGAAGACATCGCTCGCGCAAACGTCAAGCACGACGTGTCTACTTCGAGTTGAATATGCACGCGTACGATTTCTTTACTAGGTGCGAATGTCCCCAAAGCGTGGTGCTTCCCGACGTCGACTCGGGAGTGCATTTGCTAGAGAAAAATCGACAGCAAACTTTCCAACTTACAGTTTACCGGCTTAATTATTACAAAGGAAAGAGATCCACCAGAAAAGAGGTGCCTTAGTAGCTCAGTGGGAAAGACGTCCGGTTCACACGCGGTAGGACCGGGTTCGATCCCCCGTGAAACTTTATTTTTTCTTTTTTTTTTCAAACATTTCCCGATGTTTACGTATCTTTTTTCTTTTTTTACAATCATCACTGAAGAAACAAACAAAAATAACCAACAAATGTTGCGGACGATACTTCGCTGAATTAAATGGTATGTGATTTCCTTTTTGACACCTGAGAACTCAATGTAATCACTTTCCACAAAATGCAAGGAGCATATAAATCAGGTAGCGTCCGCTTTCCGAGGTGCCCGTATATGTTCTACAGGAATTGCAGCCAGCCAATGGTCCCGATCCCGTTGATCTTTCGGAAACTCTGTCGCACAATGCCACTTTTTTTTGGACGCAGGACATGTGAGCCAGCTCTTCACGCAACATCTTGGGTGTATTCTTTTCGGAGCCGATCATGGAAATTCACCACGGGCACTCGCTACTCATCTCCGACTCCTCAATGTACAAAACAACTCATCTTGGAGTACAGAACAACGAGCGTAACAAACATAACTGCAAAAGAATCGCCCAGCGAGCAGTTCTCGCACGCCGCATCGCACGCCACATGTCGTGTCGTCTGCTACGGAGAGGAGAAAAAACAAACAAAAAAAGAAAAACGCACGGTCGGGTGTAGCCACGTGACTTCCGCCACTCACTCTCTTCTCTCCACTTCTCCGACCTCCGTCGGGTTTCGGTTTCGGTTTCGAGCAGTTGCATCTTTCGGTTTTATTAAAAAAATACGCTTCTCTGTGGCAAAATATTAATTGGGTAGTCCTCCGACACCATAATGAAGCCCCTGGCAAAAAATGAAAAAAAATTTTTGGGGGGTGTCAGTGTCCCTTTAATGTTTTTTGTACTTAGTAGGGATTACCCAGGTCCACAGGGTCACAAGAAGCAATGCTGCCCGTACCGGGATGGCTTGTGATGTCTTTCGTGATGCCGCAAATGAACGAGCTATATTAGAGTTACTTGTTTTACTCTACCTTCTAAAAAAACACATTTACGGTATATTCCCTGCTTTTTATGCTAGTGCCGTTTATTCCCCATTAGGCGTCGAGCCGGACGACGTCGACTTGGATGCCTATCAGCACGAATGGATAGAAGTTGAACTCCTTCCACAGGCTCCACAGACCGAGGACAGCTTCGGTGACATGGACGTGGAGCCGGACCTGAGGAAGCGTACGATTCAGATCAATTGGTTTCCAATGCAACTAGCGTTTCTGCAACCTTCAGACATGGCGCAAAATACCGAGCAGATGCCGATTCAAGATTTGCTGATAATCTTGAGAAACTGAGGGATGGGTGCTTGTTAGGGCAAAATTGCATTAGGGTCATATGGTAGGGTGAGCATCACTGCTTTGCTCCGGGGGCTTCATCTGACTTCCGCATGTTTCGAAGGTACTGCAAGCAAGCGTGAAAGTGGTAAAACAGCAAAATGGACTTGACAGCACAAGACCCTTGCTTTACATATATTGGGGAGAATAGAGGTTAAGAATAAGGAAAGAGAGGCATTGGGGAAATGTGAACTTGATAGGAAGCAGCGATGCCAAATATTCTTCCACAGTAACAATTTCTATCCAATTGTTTTGCATATACTTCTGGAAAGAGAAGTTTGCGGGGAAGTGATTTCATGTACCGGTGATCTGCAGAGAAGTAAGAGACCGGAAAGCATGCGTGCAGTCAGATTAATGAACGAGGCTTTATGTGGATCGTTGTGCAAATCATGCCTTTCGTGCGACAGTCATTTTTTGCCCGGTTGTTTGAACATTTATTTCATTTTTATCGGGTTAATACTAGGGGAGAATTTTTCGCGGATTTAGGTAAACAAGATTGTTTCTGTACAACCGCATTGCACGTGGCCCATTTTTGTTTACGACATCTCCCCGGGTTTTTCTCATGACCTTGCAGGCTTGCTGTTTCGCAACGTGAACATCGACATTGACGCTGGAGGACGCAGCGACAGACCTGAGTGGGGTCAGGCCCAGTATCACAACATCTTTCAGCCTGGCGAGGCCTTTGAACTGATCGTCGAGTGGATGGTGGCTACGGGCTACATCATTGCAGACCTGGTGAGTGGATGAGGCTAAGGGTCCTACCCTGAGTGCCTTTGCTTAGCCTTCTTCACCGTTTCCTCGAGCAATGTCGGCCAAACACTCGTGACAGTGGTCCTGCTGGACCACTGTCACGAATGGACAATATAGCGAACATTTCAAGTGCGAGTTTATATCTCTAAGAGGTGCCCTTTGTGTGGCAGCATTTGCAAGGCAGAAGCCCGCTCAAAACCAGGTGCCTGTACTGCATTGTTAAGTCGGCAATAAACCACTAAAAAAATTAATTGCGGCAGTATTTTAATTTATTATTTCGACTCTCATATGCAGTATTGCATTTTATAAGGAACGCACCGGGAGCTGATGTCCAATCTTGGCTAACCTGGCAGGTGCAGCTGTGTCTTTTTTCAAAGCATCTTTTCTCAGCCTCTTTTTAAAGCCTACATTGTCCTCCTTTGCTATGTTTATTTTTTTATTTTTATAAAGCTTTTGGAAGGTGGCTTACTATTTTTAAAAAGAGTTGTTGAGGCATTGGTTTGCCCTCCTCACCTGCCACTTCTGTTTTCTCTCTTTGTTTTTGTTTGCCAAAAGCTTTTAGCAGCTGGCTAACTCTAGGCTCTGTTCGGATGAGATTGTGCACGCAAGTTCGGACAACTTTTGTTTTTGTTAATTTTTTTCTATGTTACTCCTTAACATGTGTAGGGAATGTAATTAAAAAAAAAAGATTTTGCAAAAGACATAATATTTAAAGAGAAAAAAAAAATGTTGAATGCGCCAGAACGGCATATTTGAATTTTGAAGATTTCGTTTATATCATGCTTTGGTGACACATACAATGCAAACTACAAATATAAAAATCTAAAATATTTTGAGCTTATAATAGATCATGAGAACTATTGAGTGATATATGTACAGTGTACTCAACTTTTAAATATAACACGGGAGCGGTGGCCGGAGAGACTGCATGTGGCTCATCAGAAAAACTGCAAGATCACCGAGATATGGAAGCCCCGCATGGTAAATGCGTAGGTGTGACTAAACAGAGTGGTAAAAACAAGAAAACGGACAAGTAAAAATTTAAAGCGTGGGTGATAAAAAAAAGAAACGAGGAGGTTATGCGATAATTGTATCGGGGAGTGGCGACAATCGCAAGAAGAGCCGCCTTATTCTCTGCCGCATCATTGATTTAATCGCTAGACAGCTCTGGTATCAGTTTCGGCCACCGCTCCCGCGTTATGTTTAAGGGTTGAGCACACTGTACAGCAGTATTTAGGTCATATATTTTGTGTCAAAAATGTGCAAACATGGCTTCTTTGACGTTTTCTCATTAGATTTCTGAGCCGTTATCTACAAAAATTCAATACCTACAACATTACAAAAATGTCATATATTTTTATTAAAACATTCTTTCGAGTGATATATAAAACATTGCTTTATCTTAAAGATTCAAATTTTTATGTCACTCCAAACTTGTTCTAAATTACAAAGTTAAAACACTTCAAGAAACAACTAAAAAAAATATCTTCGACTTTTAAAAATTTATAGTGATAGTTCTTTACTATACTCTTGTGCTTATTCATAAAAACGTGTTGCATCATTTTGTATGGTACAAAGTTACAGTGCTGCAAAATGTACCTTCCATGCCGGCATTTCCGCCCAATGTTACAGACGAGATTATCTTCTGGTTCCGTGTATTTTATGACTGCCGTGAAATACCGGGCAAGCGCCCACTTCAAATTTGGAGATTATTGCAAAAGATGGGGGGGGGGGGGGGGGGGGGGGATGGGTGCTTTTCTGGTCATCAATTTTGCATATAAATGTACCGGACATATTTTTACATATTTTACAAACTTTGGAATGGGTGTTTAGTGTGGTATGGGGCAGATGCACGGTATTTTACGGTAGATATATTTTTTGTGCTGTATTGGGGTATTGGGCTGAAGTTCCAAGTATTTTACTAATTAAAACAATGCCCACATTGCTTCTCCTTTGTATTTATTTAACCAATAAGCGTGTTTAGCCAAGTTCTTTGAGCTTTAGCCAACGTTTTTCCACTTATAAGCGCTCCTACTACAATTTTTTTACAGAAAGTAGTAGAAAAGTAAGAACGGTGGTGCAAATTATATGCAAATATTTTATATTTGCAATGAAGTGGGAATGTTTGAGCCCCCAAGCTTGTTAAACTGCTATTCATGACGGTTGTAGGTCCAGCTGACCAAGGTAAACCTGCGACTTCACTGGCAAACATTTACTAAGACGTCTGTTAAGATTTAAAAAATATTTGTGATTATTTATTCGAGTAAAGGGGAAAATATGAAATTGAAAAAGTAAAATGAAATAATATTGAGTAAAGATATCAATTGCATTAGTTTTAAAGATGCACTGCAAAGAAAACAGTAAGCTTGTTATAACAGACCTTGATTTTGACCAAGTTTTGGGTCTGTTGTAAAAGGAGTATGTTGTATGCAGATATGAAGTTGAGTCAATGGTATGTAGAGGAAAACCAACCGAACTTCACAAATCAGTATGTTATATCCAAATGTCTGTCGTAACCAGGTCTGTTGTAATGAGCTTAGACTATACCCGCGGAAGTGAGCTCTGTGGGTGTTGCTTCTCTGCATTACACTGGTGCTCGGTAAGAAGCGCACTCAACGGGGTAACCCGCTGCGATAAACACTTGGAAAAGTATGAATATTGCAATTGCATGCTTGGGAAAAAAGCATACACTTAACGTGGGATGGTGCATGTGTGCCGGCTATATTTGAAAATAAATGGAAACTTTTTGAATGTGTATATCTCCATTGAAGTGAAAGTTTAAAAATTAAACTGACTGTTATGCAAGAGTAAATGTTAGGCAGAGATGCCCTTACAACCTGTGTTCATCATGCGCGATACTTTCTTTTTTACCTCGAGATTGAAGAAAGAATATTTTGTAAAGCAAGATTTTTAAATTCACTCAATTGGGTATAGTTGGCCATCTCCATAGGATTCATTTTATGTCAAATCCATTGTTTACTTGCCATCCCAAGGCATCAGACCTTCTGAGGTCACAATTCATAAATATAGCTAAATGAAACTTAGCTTATAAATGAACAGGTTAAACAACCTTCACTATTTTAGCTGGGTTTTCGTCTAAGCATGATGCAACGGTAGTAAAAGGCGTGGAAAAACTATTCGATATTCGAATTGAAAAAATTCGGCCAAAACCACTATTCACTTCAAACTCAAAATCATGTATTCGCACAGGACTAATAAAAATTGAAAGGAGCCATGTTTGCACATTTTTGACGTGAAATATATGATTTCCACAGTGCTGCACATATTTCACTCAGTAGAGCCCATGACTTATTGTATGATAAAAATATTTGAGATTTCTGATATTTGTAGTTTGCGTAGTAGGTGTCACCAAACCTGACATAAATGAAAACTTCAAAAATAAAATATGCCATTCTGGCACACTCAAACTTTTTTTCTTTTGCAATAGTATCACGTTTTTTGCAAAATCTTTTCTGATTACGATTCTACACATGTTGAGGAGTAACATATGACAAAAAATTAACAAAAATGAAAAGTATGTCCAGACTCATGTGCACAATCTTATTTTAACAGAGCCTGTAGCACCTTTCACTGTGCCACGCCACGCCTGCCATGGATGCTTGTGAAATCTGATTTAGCTTCCCTAAGAATGCAATTCCACTTTAAAAGCTGGAAACTATGCAATTGTGCTTGCCTCATTTCCTCGGCTCCAGCTTCCACTCAGTTTGGTAGGTGTGATGCAGAATGACAAATGCTCGCTGAAATGTCGGCGAGCAAGCGAGCGAGTGAAGCCCTAAGCCAGCTGAAGGGGCTTGGCTCGTCTCGCCAGCGTCAATATTAAAAGGATGCAAGCTGTACGTGTGTAACGCGAATAGTATAGGGCTACAATATTTAGGGCTCGATTCTAACCTGTATGTGACCTAAGTGTGAGAAACCTTCTCCACAGTCTAAGCGCGTTACAACAGACCTGGTTACAACAGACATTTGGATATAACATACCGATTTGTGAAGTTTGTTTTTTTTTTTTTTTAGATACCATTGACTCAACCTCATATCTGCATACAACATACTCCTTTTACAACAGACCAAAATCTTTGTCAAAATCAAGGTCTGTTATAACTAGGGTGTATACTTTCCGGTGTTTATTTGTACCAAAAATCGGCGGATGTTTATCGGTGTTTATTTATTTCACCAATACTGGTGCTTTTCGGTGAATTCTCTCGTGCAGACGCTAAAACAATGATTATCGGGAGGAAAAATTGTGAGTGTAAACCACCACTGAAGACGAAAAACAGTCCAAATTTTATTTACATCTTTTACACAACCACTTGATTATTGTAGTATATGCATGCATACGTTCCTAGGCTCGTGTCTGTCACTGACGCCTGCTCCTTCCTGTTGGTGACGCACAATTTCAAGAATGCCCGCTCAACATTTGCACTAGACACGGGAAGTTCGAAAACGTCCCACGAGGCTTGTGACAGTACTGGCCAGCTGTGACTGGCCTCTCAGGTCACTGATAGCGATCTTCTAGCTCGGCGGCCCAGGAGGACCGCTGACCTTGGAGAATAGCGGAGCAAAGCTACTGCCCTCCAAGAGTCCAAGATCACGTAGGTCACGAAAGAAAGACAGGCAAAATGCATGATTCCGGGTAAAATAATGTGTCTGACGAAAGTTTGCACAGGACCTTTTCTGTGAAAAAAAACAACAACAACAACAAAAAACACACATTGCTAGGAAAAAATTGTTTAGGAACCGGTGTTTTTTTGTTTTGAATGATTTTTGTTTCCGTCACCGGCGAGTGTTTATTGGTGTTTTTCGGTTAAAACCAAGAAGTATGCAGGACTTTTTCGGTGAAAAAAACCAGCGCTTGCTCGAAAATATGAAAAAAACTGTGTTTTTCGGTTTTAACCCATTTTGTATTTTTGAGACCGGCAGATGTTGATCGGTGTTTTTTGGTTAAAACCGGAAAGTATACAGCCTAGTTATAACATGCTTAGACTAGTTTACATGTCTGCATTTGCTTGCGATGACTGCATTGTAACTGCCCGTAACCTGATAAATAGCACTGGGACTTTTCCTATCTGTGTATTTACTGAACCGAAGGTTTTGCAGTATTTGTGAGATCAAATTTGTGCACTACTGTAAAACCCTTAATGTTTGCGACTTCTTATTTTTCGGGAATTTCGCAAATTGAATAATTCGCAAGATTTAAGGGCACGCGAAAATTTTGCGTGCCCTTAAAGATGGGCCTAAATTTTAAATTTTTTTGAAAAAATTCATTTTTCAATTTTAAAGTTTTCAGTTTTATAAACTTATTATACACCCTTACACCGAATTTGATAACCATATGCCAAATAGTTACGTTGATATAAAATATTTTCAACACATTGTGAGGCAGTAGCAAAGAAAAGGAGTTCAATGTTTGAATGCATCTTTCTCAGTTCCACTTTTTGCTGCAAAATTCATACGAAGGAATCTTTCGTTCGAAGGTGAAAGTATTCTGATACCACAATCAACATCTTTCTGAACTGAAATTTACTGGGGAATCGGGCTATCTACTTTATTTTGTATTAAGTTGAAGTCCTCAGTGATAAAACAATAAGTTTTCAAAAATTGACATAGGACAGATATGCATCTCCTATTTTGAGGTAATAACTCTTCCTGAAATATTTACATTTAAGTTATTAAAACTAGATAGCCCGAGGTCCCATATCCCCCACTTTATATTCAAGCAGTCAAAGTGATGCTTATTAGCTTCATTTGAATATCATAGATTTTTTAATGAAAAGTGACACATCATCTCATTCAGGTATGTAAATTTGTCCTAGGGAGCTGAAAGTTTGCACAGTACACCTACATCTGAAGCTAAATCTCCCCTGAAAATTTCATTTTGATCACTTGAGTAGTTCAAAACTTTAACCTCTAGCCAGTGTCCCCCCTTAAGAGTTTCAATGCAGGCGTCTGGGATTCGCGAAATTTAGTGGCTGCGATTATGTCCTTTGTGACAAATTAGCGAGTAATAGGGGCTGCGAAAATAAAGGGTTTTAGAGTATCTATAAGAAAGGTCACTGATAACATTGTCAGAATTATTTGAAGAGCATGGGGAAGGAATGGCGCACAAGATAAACACAAATTAGAAAAGTTCAATGGGTGCCCAACAGATGGCTTCGGCGTGCTCGCTCGTGAGCAATCATTGGCGCTTGCAACTCGGTTGACCGCACTTAAGCGCAGACGTGCGAACGAGCCTTCATGCACGCTACGAACGAGCTTGATGCATGTCCATCATCTCGCTGCAATCTTCGCGCTTGCAGGTGCTGGGCTGGGCACGCAAGGCCAACAGCCAGGGCCTTCAGCTGGTTCCCATTCCCAGCGACCCCTTTGTGCTGCCGGGGACGCTCAAGTCGGACCCTCTGAGGGGAGCCATCTTCGTGCCCCTGCACGTCCACACACTGCCGGAGCCCGCCCCGCAGCTCCTCAAGGGTGAGCGGAAGGGCTTTTCCCCGGGCCGAAGCTCGAGGATCGCGCATCCTTTTCGATCGGTAGCCGAAAAACCCCTCCCAGCCTCGGCGTCGGTGCGATATAGCGGTACGGAAGCTTACAGACCTCGTAAGCAATAATGCACGTGCTAGGAACTGTCTGCTACATAGTCATGCAATGGTGGACGGCTCGGATCTACTAAAATATTGCCTGAACTAGAACAACACCTCACCTAGGGACAACCAGACTCCTACGGTACTCATTACAAGTAATCAAATTACCTGTAATGATTTACCTTTTAGGGTAATTTTGTGAATATTTTGAATACATTTATTGGGAAATAATTGCGAGGGTAATCTCATTATTTTGGAAGTACTAAAATTACTCGTAACTGTTACTATTTTTCCTTCCCCTTCCCAATGGCGCCTCTTGTTTGTACAAGTCTACTACCCAAAAATTCACAAAAAAAGGTTCCGACGGGAGGATGGTTTTGAAGATAAGTAGTCCAGAGTTCGTTGATTCTAGTCTAATAATGGACAGCACAAAAGACCGGTTTTCAATTCAGCAAGAAAAGTCTGTCGCTTTGAACATCCAAAGTAATCAGCAAAGTGAATCAGTCGCTTTTTAAAGTGACGGCCAATTACTTTTTCTCTCAAGGAATTGAGTAATCTAATGAAATATTTTTTGACAAAGAGGAATTGTAATAGTAATCAATTACTTTCTTCGAGTGACGTATGCAAGACTGGGGAGAACCGAGGAAATTCGGGAACTTGGGAAATCTCTAGGCCTCTCTGGGGAAGATACGAGCTTCAGGAAGTCCGGATTAAGAACCCATGCCCTTGACCGTCGGTTCTCAAACTGGGCTTCTGGGAACTCGAGAGTTCCCATAGAATATCCCCAGGGTTCTTTTGCGTTCCCGAAATCCGGGAGCTTCCAGGAGTTTCCGGGAGTCTGGTTTAAGAACCCAGTCCCTTGACCGTGGGTTCTCAAACTGGGCTTCTGGGAACTCAGGGGCTTCCCACGGAATATCCCCAGGGTTCCTTTGTGTTCCCGAAATTCCCCTGCCGTCCCTGCCGCCCATCGGGATTTCCCGACGACGCAAAACCAGGGGTCTTTGTTTGCGGTGACGTTGCCCGTGGCGGGCTTTTCTGGGCTATGACTTGCCATAATTTTGTCGGTTTATTTCTGCATCTGTGGGCCTGGCGATTGGAGAGAGGGCGGGGTCGTTTGCTCACTTCGTCTGTTACGGTCCGCGTTTCTTCAAGCTGTTGGCCACTCTCGACAACCTCAAAACTGATCTCTTCAGAAGAGCTAATGAAACTGCTCTCCTTCAGAGATCTTCCTGTCCGTGGAGGAGAGCATACTTTTAAAGCAGGACGGTGCACGTGCGCCTGATAAATTTCAAAAGGAACAGAAACCTTGTGAATGTTGATACCTGCATTGCGTAAAATTTTCAGAATTAAACTGTGCCCATTATGTGAGAGTATTTTAGGCAGAGATGCCCTGACAACCTGCACTCATCATTTAAGATTCTTTTTTTTTTTTTTCGAATTGGAGATTGAAGAAAGGATATTTGCATATATAGCAAGATCTATAAGTCCCCCCGGTTAGCTATAACTGGCCATCGATATAGGTTTATTTTTACATCAAATCCGTCGTCTTTTCGCCATCACAATGTAGGCATTGGACTTTTCGAGGCCACAGTCCATAAATATACCTAGTTTGATCAAAATTAGCTTAGAAATGGACAAGTGAAAGCTTGGAAACAACCTTTGTGAGTTCAACTAAGTTTTCGTGTAAGCATGGTGCAGCAGTAGTGAAAGGCTTGAAGAAACTATTCCATATTTGATTAAGAAATATTTGGCCAAAACCACTACTCGTCTTGAATTAGCTTCAAGCTCATAATCCCCTATTCGCATGTGACTACTAAGTTTTATTTTATCCAACTACAATCTCACCAACAGCATTACATCAATGAAACAAGCATTGTCTTCACCCCCTCTTGAACGACGCAGGAAAGCATTCTGTAATAGCATGTTTTATAAGGTCTACCACTGTCCCACATTAGTGCATCAGTTAATTTCTAGCTAATTTTTCTACTCATTCTGCACGCATTACCCCTATAGAATACGCTATGTCACTTGTAAAAGCAATTTTTTTTTCTATTCTTTCATTTTACGCACTTCGGGTGAATGGGACCATCTTCCACCTGTCATCACAGCAATAACAGACCTTGTTTTATTTATCACTTTATCTTAGCTTTCTCGGAGTTAGTATGAAACAAATTTTACTGTTTTCCATTATTTTTGTATTCTAGCAGTATGTCTTTTTTCTGTTTTTATTACCACAGTTTGCTTTTCCTATGCCACCAAAGCCGCGTATGCGCAATGGAGTGTGGGCAAGAAGCTCGCCGTCACCCATAAACAAACCATTGGAAGGCGATGTTCGCGTGAGTCCCCGTGCTCTTTTCCGTGTTGGAATTGTCTTCCTGGCAATGTCTGATTACTTTAGCGGCTTCTGCGAAATTAATTGATTTTGCAAAGTTCTGGGTTCAAATCCTATTTGGCTTCAAACTTTTTTATTGCCTAACTTTACGTATTATTATAATTGTAATCCACAATCAGGTTCAAGAGATGCGGCCCGTGGCGAGACGAGCAGCATAGTTACGGTGGTTACCAAACGACGGAAGACCTGGATGCGATTAAAACCGAAACCGTACCACTATCACTTGATTTAGAGGTGTACAATTAATACAAAGACGTCAATAAATAACTCATTAATGATTACCGTATTTACTCGCAGAATGAACGCACTTTTTTTTCCGAAAAATCAATTCAAAGTTAGGGGGGGCGATCATTACGCGAAGTAAAATTTTTGCGTCCGTATTTACTCGCACAATGAACGGACCTTTTATCCTGAAAAATCGAAGTAACTTCTTATCTCTTTTAGCGCGGCGCCCGACCCCGTAACGAAACTAAGCTGTGCAAAAAAAAAAGAAAACTCCTGTTTTCTTTTTCTCTTAAATCCTTGTTCTTTGTTTTTTTTTTTTGTGTTTTTTTTGCCGTCTTTCGCAAGCTGTTTTGTTTGCTTAGCGAGGGCTCTCCGCTTATCTTTCTCATCTCCTTGCGCGCGGCGCTCGACCGCACGACCCCCCCTAACCAAACTACGCTGTGCAAAAAAAAAAAAGCTCTTTTTTTTTTCTCAGTTCCGTGGGTTTTTTTCTTTTTGCCGCCTTTCGCAAGCTGTTTCGTTTCCTTGGAGGGCTTCTCCGCTCCTCTTGTTCACCTCCTTGCGCGCGGCGCGCGACCCGCCGTAACCAAACTGCGCTGTGCGAAAAAAAAAAGTTTTTCTTTGTTTTCGTTTTCTCTTAATTCCGTGGCTTTTTTTTTTTTTTTTTTTTTGCCGCCTTTCGCAAGCTGTTTTGTTCGCTTAGAGCGCTTCTCCGCTTCTCTTTCTTGCCTCCTTGCGCGCGGCGGCGCGCAAACCCAAAGTCCAGACTAATCCAGACTGCGCTGTGCAAAAAAAAAAAAAAAAGCTCCTCTCCATGTTTTTTTTTCTTGCTTCCGTTGGATCTTTTCGCATTTTCTTAACGCCTTTTGCAAGGCGTTTTGTTCGCCCATTCTGCCCATGCATTCGCGACCTCGCTGCACCAGGATAAAAAGAATGCGTTCATTTCGCGCGTGTGGGGGGAGGGGGTCAAAATTTTGACATCCGAGTTGGGGGTGCGTTTATTACGCGAGTGAAAAAAAAAGTCGAAATTTTGAGAGCCGACTTGGGGGGTGCGTTCATTACGCGAGTGCGTTCATTGTGCGAGTAAATACGGTATAAGAAAATTAAGATCCGGCAGATACATACTCCGAAAGGCTTCTTGCTTCTTGCGTTCATTTCACAAACACACCGTCACGTCAAACACAACCCTGCTGTTTTCGCAACAAACTTTTTGCGTCTCGCCTGGTTTTTACGGGTGAAGAAGGAGGGGGCCCGAGACTTAGATAAACAAACCTCAGTGAGTCTCGCTCTATCCTTTTATGGCTCTAATTTATTTATGCACCTAGCGAGAAAAAACCATTAATATAAATGTTGTCCACGAAACGCTTTCGAGTGTCGGCGAAACTATGGTGCCTTGAGCGCGTCTCTGCCTGGTGTGCCTAGCGCCTTATTCCGTCCATGCATCAAAAGTGGTCCCGAAGTGGCAACAAATGACGTCACGAAAGCCGGAGTGTCATGCTGACGGATGGCGCAATCTTGGCGGTTGGCCGTAGAAGTTCCAGCGAAAAGCACAAGCCAACGCGAATGTCGCCGTCGTAGCGGCGGCCCAACTGCTGGCTGTCGAAGCTTCCATGTACTGAGCTGGAGGGCGACTCGCAGGGAATGGGCATCTGCCACATCCAGCACCACTGCTACGAAACTGCGAGGATCGCAGTCGGTGACAGCATGACTCGTCCACGACGTCATCGGGCAGAAATCGAGGGACTGCTTTTTGGACGTGGTAAACGCAGCTGTCAAAGACACGTTCCAGGCACCATGGCGAAACGTCTTTCCACAGAATGTGTTTCCACAGAATGTGTTTCCACAGAATGTGTTTCCACGGAATGTGTTTCCACAAAATGTATTTCCACGAAATGTGTTTCCATGAATTGTGTTGCCACAAAATGTGTTTCTACGAAATGTGTTTCTACAAACTGTGTTTCCACGAAATGATTTGGAAGTGGCAACCTTGTGCTTTTTCTTTGCAGGGGAGGGTCTGGAGGACTTCCAGGAGTTCATAGTGCACAGGTTTGGGTTCATCTCCCTGAGGGACCTCCAGGCGGACGCGGAGCACAGGACTTACGTGCACACCACGGGCGGCATGTTCGTCATGATGCCTCGCACGCTTAGCCTGGCAGACGCGGCCGTCTCGCCCGACACCCTGGCGGAACCGGTAGGCGAGCGGCCCCCTTTTTTGGGGGCTAGAACGATTGGGCGGTCACGACTGGTTTGTCGAACCTTCCAACTCCCGGCAAAATTTGACGAATTAGATTGGATTGGATTATTGCGGCTGAACCCCTTGTATTGGGTGATTCCACACTAAAAAAAAGTAAATCAAGCCAAAAAAAAATGTAAGCACTATAGTTGTGGCACCCCTCCCTCTTTACAGTTCTTCCCCACTAGTCTTCCAGTCAACGTTTTGTGATTTCTGATACTTTGAAGGCACAGGCAGTGTCATAATGTCCATCTGTCGTCGGCATGGTTGGTACATTGCTGTTGCACGTCGTCTGTTCCTGTTACGCCGGTTTTAATTCCCTGAGCCCCAGTGCAATGACAGTCATTCACATGGAATGGCACGTGCAGCCTCGGGTCGCAGTACCCCATCACGATGTGGAGGGCCATTTCCTCGTGTTGGCGATCTCCCGATAGATGCAAAGAGCAGACAACAGGGTGCGTCGTCTGCTCGGTGCGCCTATCGGGAGTTGACGCCACAAGTAAATACCATCGCTAACTCGGTCGTCTGCGAAGGCACCCAACCTTAACTTTGGCAAGTTTTCTGCTCTAATTTTTTAAAGTAAGAAAACGACGCCTTGAAATTTCATACGGTAAAACTGACCTGCTCAGTGCACATTCAGTGAAAGTTCGAGCTTTCAATGTGCAGGCAACGATTTTTCTGGCTCACTTTACAGCAGATGGTTCACTTGAGACGCCCTATAGTTCTAGAGTTACTGTCAGGGCAGCACGGGGAACCATCTTGAATCCTTGCACCAGCAGAGTTTGGAACGCATTACTATTGAGGCACTTGAATAAAAGGAAGGCACATTTTTGTTCCACTCAAACATAATTTTTCATTTTAATTAATATTTTTTAACAACACAGGTGCAAAGGCAAAAAGGAAAACAAGACTAGGTCAGTTACACTTTTTGCTTAGTAATATTGTGTTTGGTGTGCAGAGGTGAAAATGGTAGTCAAGTTTATTGTGAAGTGCTGCTATGTAAGAATATAGTGCAAAGGTGCTATGTTCTTTTACAGAACACTGCAGAATGCTAAATGTTTGTTCACTGTTCTTGTGCTTCCAGCTCTGCTGTGAAGCTGGGTTGATGGGGCCACTTTTGGCACTGCAGGAAGAACCCACCCCCCATCCGGTGCCCCCAAAAGTTTGTTTGTTTCTATCGTCCTTTTCCCTGTAGTTGGAGGATTATCATGTTTATATCTTATTGAGAATTTTGAATTAGGTGCCTTTAGTTAATGGTTCATGGTTGAAACGTTCTGGTGAATTACTGTGCAAAATCATTAGTCAGTTTCCTTTGCGGCGACGAATTACTGCTGTCTGTTTTCATGTCTTCAGTATGCGTTAAAACTTACTATCCGCTTTGGTTGCAAATGCAAAAGGAGACAAGGCCACGCAAAAACGTGCTGTTCCTGTCGGACTTGTTTTTGTGTGGCCCTTGTCTCCTTTTGCGTTCGCATGACAAGCTGTTTAACTAACATGCTCTCCTAATTCTATCTATGTTCTACCATCCACATCTGAGCTGCCTGCATGTAGTCCAGATCAAGTCAGTTTGGATGCGCAGGAAGTTCAGTACTCAGTGAGAGGAACATGTGCATACTTCTCTTCGGAATCAAACGGCATAGTAACCATACGGTTACCCTGTGAGTAATTGCAAATCGAGTCAAATGGTTTCTAATATCAAACTTACGGCATTTGATTTGAGAAAAAAAATAAGGCAAACTGCCGGTGTCTTGTCACATTCTGCAGACGTAAACTTGCACATTACGGCAAACCCTTCCCAGTTGCCTCAGGTACAGCTATAGTCGGAAAAATGTTAAGAGTTGAGGGGAAGCTCCTCCTACCTCTTTCTGCCTTGGCGGAGCTGGAGAGCGCTTGCTCTGCTAAAGTGGACAGAGGCGAGAGGAGCTTCCCCTCAACTCTTAACGTGTCACTTACTATAGCCGAGAATGTAAATGCCGGTTCGTGCATCTGTGTTTTACTGTGATTGACTGCGTCGCATCTGCTTGTAGTAACTGCTTACGGCGACAGAACGTACCAGCACACTGGCATCATTTAGGGGGTAGCCCTGGAAAGCTTGCAATTTATAGCTTTTGCACAATTTGCAATATCAAATCTATCCACGAGAAATGGTCGCTTATAACTAGGGTTCTGTGTTTTCGGATAAATCCGAAAAACACTCGCCGATAAATTTTCTATGCGGAGTGCATGTTTGTCTGCTTCTTTTGGAGGGGTTAGGGTGACATCAGAACGCCGAGCTCTTATTGGCTACGATTGATAGTGGGTGGACCTCAAAGCAAGCTGCCTCGAGGTCTGCCCACTACCTCTCAATCAGAGCCAATTGGAGCTCAACGTTCTGATGTCGCCGCAACCTTTGCGAAAGAAGCAGACGAACTTCCGCTACATATTAATTTAAATTCATCCTAAAAACGCAAAAGTTCAAAATCGCGCAAAAAAAAAGACTGTGAACATTAAAAAACGAGCGTGTTGGTAAATACTTAAACACCGGAAAGAATAAACACAAATTCGGGATGCAAACAGACGATACAACTCTTTCAACTCTTTGTATCGAGTTGTATCGTCTGTTTGCGTCCCGAATTTGTGTTTATTCTTTCCGGTGCTTAAAAAGACTGTGTTTTACAAGTAAATTTTATGAGAGCACGGAGTCCCAAGGAAATGCCGCTTCAGTTTCCTTGGAAACCTCAAACTACTGACGAAAGGGGTTCGCTTTTTAGCTCGTCAAGGTTCCTTCAGGACAACGGGTGAGGGCACCCTAACTTTATTTTTTTTTATTTTTTAATTTTAGAAATTGGGAACACAGTAAAATTAACTTTGAATTTCAGAGAATTGGGAATCTAACAAAAATGAACTCCAAGGAACCCCGAAGTTTTGGCAAGAAATAAACTTGGAAAAACACCCTCCGAATTCCACGAGAAATAAACTCCGAACATGAAATCCCGCTTATAGCATTGTTGGAATTACTTCGAGCATGCGGTGAAAGAAGGATGCACAAAACACGCGAAGATTGGAAGAGTTCCAGGGCCGCCCGACAGAGGGCGTGGGTGTGTCCACTCGTCGTAAGCAGTTGCAAGTGGTTGTGACACAGTCGACGGTTGTGACGAAGCCAATCACACTTATTCGCAAATGCGTGGACTGGCCCTAATTCGCTAAAGCAGCAGACAAACATGTACGGGAGCGTAACACGATGCGAATGGTCTCCTCTGTGCCAGGTGGGGTACCTGTGGTCGTGGAACTACATGATTACCAAGCGGTGGAAGAACACGGCCACCATCGACGAGCAGTTCATGCGGACGGTGATGCACGACTTCCGCGCCCTGTGCAGCGACCAGGAAGGCCGCCTGGCCAAGACCTTCGACACCTGGCTGGCCACCTGGGCCCCGGGCCCGCCCGTCCTGGCCCAGGACCTCTTCTCCCAGATGGATCACTGAGGGCCACTCCCCATGTTCGCGTTTCTTTTGCAAGCGCTCGCGACGAGACGACGCCACACTCCATCTCGCGAGTTGCACGCGGCGCCGTAGAAGCTGCGGGTGGGAGAGAGTTGAGAGAGACGAATTCCGCTTTTGTACGAATTTCCAGCGACGGTCGCTAATCCCAGAGGGGGACAAAAGCGACGCGGGGGTTCACGATAATGCCTTGTCACGTGACAATGCAATGCACACACACTTGCGACCAACCTGAGCAGGAGGCGTCCGTCGTTAGATTTACGACTCTCTTCGTGGTTCGAGCTGCTGCTTCTCTCGAACCTAGGAACACGCGGACTCACTGGCAAATATGATACGTGGAAATTTTTTTTTAAATTTGATATGCGTCATAATTTTAGCGTGGGATCGAAATAATTTCTACATCTTTAGTGGCGACCGTTTCCCATGGATAATACATAAATTCGATCTCGCAACTGCCTTACAAACTTCGGTCTAGTTGTGCCAGGATCGGAAGTGTTTCCAGGGCCACCCGACGGTGCCAGTCTGTCTGCTCGTCGTAAGTGTTTGCAAGCGGTTGCAATGCAGTTGACCGCACTAAAACAAATGTGTGAATGAGCCTCAATTCCGGCCCAGTAAGGCTGGCCAAAGCGGTTAGAAGTCGGCGTCTCAAGGATGCGAGCCTGTGGAACCCTGCCGGTCGTCCCCATCGCCTGCTGCTGAGCAATGGCTCGCTCGTTTTCTCAACAGGGCAGATGCCCGTGTACATAGTGTGACATATGGTGCTCGTGTTTCGACAAACTGGAATTAAAATGTAATGATTTCTTTGGAGTTGTAGCAAGTTTTGTGGGACATTGGTCTGTACAGCAGCCAGGTGCTCTGTAGTAACTGCCTCTGATGTAATTACTACTACTATAAATGGATTAACTTCTCCTTTTCCTTATCTTTCCTGTAAATAAGACCAGAAGTAGAAGCAACTATGAAAGCCAGCGCATTATCGCAATCCTAAAGTGACGTGGTCTGGAAGCATGCTCCATGTTCTGCCCTAGCAAATGTTTCGACCACAGGTGTCACTGATTGGAGTCTAAGGGGGAGGATAAATGGTCGAGAAACCAAAGTCTTAACAGGTCAAACTTGTTATAAAACTTTTTTTAAGATTTGTTTTTAACGGTTTGAACACATTGTATATACTATTATTTCTGGTTTAGATAGCAAGTATTTAGACACAATCGTTACAGGTTGCTGCGATAGACAATGCTACTATTCCTCATGGTTGCGTATGCCCGGCCTGCCACAAAAGCATTGAAATTGGTTAAGTTCCGTCGCAGTCAAGTGCTGCATACCTCGTGTAACCAATTTCTAAATGTACAGTAGTTGGGTTTTAAATTGACTCATGGGCGGGCGGGGGGTGTTAGGCATAAGAGTTGGGCGTTAATGTTTCACCATGTCATACTGGTGGTCAGACGGAGTTTACCTTCATCACAACACCTTACACACTGCATAAACGCATGTTTCACTTAAAAGGAGTCCTGCAATCAGTTTCAGCCTTCTTATTTCTGGCGATATTCATCTCTCGAGGTATGCTGCTCAAAAGCAAAACACAAGCCCCAAAAATAAGCGTACACTATTGCAACAAGAAGCTGGTCCGCTACATCGTACAGGAGAGCAGCATGGTAACCAGCGTGCAAAACTACCGCAAGACCAGAAACGTCATGTGCACACAGAAAACGCAACTCAAAGCAGCAAGAAATGCAAATTCAACAAAGATGGCATTTCTAATGGTGTCTTTGCACGACATAGCTTTTCATCATCGACATAATCGAGTCGCGAGGTCATGTGCGCCACGTCATGGATGTTTACCAATCGCCTGGGTTTGCACGGCGTCATGCGGGATCTGCGACCGGCCTACAGAATAGCCGTCCATCGTCCCGTCGTCCCCCTCCCCTTTGGGGAAGGACGAAGAAGTACAATCAGCGGCATTGAGCCGTCTCTTTCCCCACCTTCTGTTCGACGAGCCTTCGAAGGTCGCAAATACATTCACGAAAAGGACTCCGCAAACTCAACTACGTGCGACTCCGTCGTGCGAATGCTTGCTCGAATTTTCTGCACTGCTGCCTCCTCCTCGTGGCCTTTCCTGTTCTCGGATCTACATGCTCGGTTTTATCGAGAAAAAAATATATTTTGTGCAAATAAACCTTAAAAAAAAAAAAAAAAAAAAAAATCCCGAAGGTATTTGTTTTAAATGCGTACTTCGGAAATTAAAAACAGCGCGGAAAGACGAGGACCAGACAAAGAAGTGACACGGACGTAGCGCTGACTTACAACTGAGTTTATTGAACGCAAACTCGCAATATTTATTTGCGGTGTCACGAACAAAAGAACATAAAAAATTCAGCCCATGTGATGTATCACCAATAAAAATAAAACAATGATAAAAAAACATTGAAAAAAATAATAATGAAATGCGCCATGACACAGCCGTACAGAGTATGTGCCAAAAATCGAGCAAGTCACGGAACTAGAAAATTCATCTCTTTGCCTGATAGGGCCACAGAAGGACTGCTTACACATGCTGCACCCAGCCTCGCTATCTCAACAGCCTCTAGAATTTCCCGAGTAAGCTGGTCCCTATGACGCTTAACAACCTCACACCGTTGGAAGTCGGGAAGGCAACCACAGTCGCGGCAATGAATGCCCAGGTGACCAGACACGGTTGTGGAGACGCTGTAAGCGTGCTCTCTCAACCTGTCGTTGAGACAGCGGCCCTCCTGGCCAACGTAGCGCACGCTTACAGCGTCTCCACAACCGTGTCTGGTCACCTGGGCATTCATTGCCGCGACTGTGGTTGCCTTCCCGACTTCCAACGGTGTGAGGTTGTTAAGCGTCATAGGGACCAGCTTACTCGGGAAATTCTAGAGGCTGTTGAGATAGCGAGGCTGGGTGCAGCATGTGTAAGCAGTCCTTCTGTGGCCCTATCAGGCAAAGAGATGAATTTTCTAGTTCCGTGACTTGCTCGATTTTTGGCACATACTCTGTACGGCTGTGTCATGGCGCATTTCATTATTATTTTTTTCAATGTTTTTTCAATGTTTTTTTATCATTGTTTTATTTTTATTGGTGATACATCACATGGGCTGAATTTTTTATGTTCTTTTGTTCGTGACACCGCAAATAAATATTGCGAGTTTGCGTTCAATAAACTCAGTTGTAAGTCAGCGCTACGTCCGTGTCACTTCTTTGTCTGGTCCTCGTCTTTCCGCGCTGTTTTTAATTTCCGAAGTATGTACCAACTCGCCCAAGCCTCAACTTTAGTAAATGCGTACAGTGGAACCCGTTTAGAACGAACCCACGTACAGCGAATTATTGTTGATATCGAAGTCGAGAAAAATTTAAATAAAAATGCATGTAAAATGTACTTTTTATAACGAACAACATATTGGCTATATCGAACTTTTCCCCCCAGGAAGGCTTCCAAAAACGTGCGAACAGTCTTCTAGCCTGTCCCTTTCCCCCAGAAAAAAGTGTGAAAGAAAGAAAATTCCAAAAGCTCAAGTTGCAAACAAAATTGAGCGAAGAGAAGCGATTCAAAAAAGGGAATAAGCTAAAAAAAAAAAAAAAAAAAACTGCAAGCATGAAAAAAAAACAAAAAACTTTCCAGCTTGTTGTTACAAGGCGGAAGTGAAGAGATGAGAAAGAAAGAAAGAATGATACCACACACCACAGCGCACTATAGCAAATAACACTCACACCTTACACACGAAAAATAAAGCAAAATTCAAACAACCCGCGCTGACTGACAACTCTTTTTATATAACTTTGTCTTCTTCAACCTCTAGCACCACCGAATTTCCCAATTCACGCGCACCGATCTCCTAGATGCCTAAAAATGTTTTCTCTTTTTCTGTCAGGTGTAAAGGTAAAAATGTTTTAGGCATCTAGGAGATCGGTGCGCGTGAATTGGGAAATTCGGTGGTGCTAGAGGTTGAAGAAGACAAAGTTATATAAAAAGAGTTGTCAGTCAGCGCGGGTTGTTTGAATTTTGCTTTATTTTTCGTGTGTAAGGTGTGAGTGTTATTTGCTATAGTGCGCTGTGGTGTGTGGTATCATGTGCAACCAACTCGCCCAAGCTGCTACGTTAGAAAGAAAGAAGCTCTCGCCTTACAACGAACGCGTCGGGGAAGTTTGTTGTAAATGTTTTTTGCTATATCGAATTACTTGGTATATCGAACTGATCGGAGCGTTTCCTGCTGTTCATTATAAATGAGTTTGACTGTAGCATTAGATCCTCGGTTTCTCTGGTGTCGCCCCACGGTGTCGCCTCAAAGGTGTTGCCTGACGCTACGTCACGTAACCATTGGTTATGATGTGGTCATGAGACCTTACCAGGGTGTCTACCAAGTTGACATTTTCAAATTCCCCGAGTTTTCCAGGTTTTCCTTGAGTTCTTGTGTGAAATTCCCTGAGTGACACAGAAATTTGTTTTACGTCAAGATGGGCTGACACCATATCACCAGATGCTGTCACTCTCTAAAAAGCATGTTATAGAATTAAAAAAACGACATAATACAGTTTTAATGATAACGAGTAACTTTTATTAGATTCAAAAATAACGGAGTGGTTAGTAAAATTTATAGCAAATAAAGTATAAAAAAAAGGTAAGCTGAGGTTTACGTGACCCCCCCCCCCCCCCCCCCCCCGTGAGGTCATGTGACCTCGGGGGGGGGGGGGTGACGTGACCTTACGCTTACGCCGACGGCGACGCCGCTCAATCCGGAAACGGGCGCCTAAGAGCTGCGCTCTAAAAGAAAAACGGGAGCAATAACGGGAAAGAAAAAGGTAAACAAAGATAAGGCGTTCAAAGTGCGATTGCTCAACCCTTGCTGTCAACACACTCCACTTGACGAAATCTTTTTTTTTTTTTTTTTTGCTCTTAATTTTTGGTGCTGCAAACACTGCTGTCATGCAGCGACAGCAGTGTTTGGGGAAAAGAGTGCACGCGACCGTTCCAACAGCGGGCACTCCCTGCCCTCCCTACGCGCACGGGTGCCCTTCTTGCTTTTGCCATTATCCACTTTTTTGTTTTTATTTTTTACACAATTGCTTTTTCGCTGCGTATCCCCGCGTGCGCGTATGCTGGCTTGGCGGCCTGCCAGCGCTGCAACCCGAGCTATGTGCTCCCCGCCGGCGCAATCCGACCCCGTGCTTCGTCTTCGTTCGCTACATCGAGTGTCCCCGCCATGGGCGTTCGATACAGAAAAACAATGATTTTCTAGAGTATGTTTGGACTTTCATATAAACAATAGTTCGAAATACACGGGTGTGGTATAACCGGGCTCGACAGTATGTTTGGCCCATTCCATTGATATCTGAAGAATTTTGGACTGTGAAAATTCATCTGCAACACTTAAAAAAAAAATAATAATAATTCCCTGATAGAAGCACAAATTCCCTGAGATTTTCCAGACTATTCAAAATCCCTGAGAATTCCTGCAGTTTTCCAGGTTCGTAAACACCCTGCTTACTACGGTGCGCGAGTTTCATGGTATACGAGGCGAGCATGCCGGCCGTGTCGCGGCGGTCGCCTATTGTTCGCCGCGACCTACCGGTAGCCGCCGCAGGAGCATCGGGGAGCAATGGCGACGAACAGCACGGCAGACAGTGTCCCCGTCGTGATTACGAAGGAATTTAAGGCAGTTACGAATTCGGAAAGTTCCTTCGGTAGCCGGTGGCGTCGGCGCAGAATCATCGGGAAGTAATAGCAACGAACACCACAGAAGACAGAGGGCGATTACGAATCCGGAAAACTTCTTCGGTAGCCGGTGCAGAATCATCGGGGGAAGCAATGGCGATGAGCAGCACAGCGAGCACAGCGGATAGTGTTTCCGGGGTGATTACGACGGGGTTTAAGGCGGTTACGAATCTAGAAAGCTTCTTCCGTGGTACCAATATGAAGAAGGGAAAACTCCTTCGTGAATCTGGCCGCGTGTACGACGTGAAGGAGGTCCGTTTCGACGGACAAGTGAATGTCACGGAGCGCCGTACTCCGCTAACAAAATTAAGCGTGCCCGCAAAAAAATGTAGTTGGCGTTGAGTGGACCGTGGTAATTATGTACGTTTATTTCTGAATCAGCTTGACAATAACTGGGCGATTTTTTTCGCGCCGTTCCGCGATTCCCACTACTATCTTCCTGTAGGCTGATGGAAACATCCAAGTGTAGGCTTAGGGGGGCGACCGCACTCCGCTTCTCGATTCCGGTGAAGTATTTGCCGCATGCTTTAGAGTTTGCCGTCGGTGTCGATGCTGTTCCATCGTCGCTAGAATAGAAAAAAGTTAATTGTATTATTCGTCAGCAGCTTAAACAAAGCGCGAACAGAAAGGTAAGAAACGCCACTAACCTGTAGTCGCACCTGCAGGTCGCGCAGTACTCCGCCTCGTACGGCCGTACGGCTTCGTAGGGACGATGTAGTACTTTGTGCCGTGTGCGATCTTCGACGTACTGTTGCAGCCGACCACGCAGCAATTGTTGCGGCTTTCTTGGTGCGGAATAGCCATCTCAGAAATTACAACGCTAACCCACTACAACGCACAACCAACGCAGCGACTGGCAGAAGCTCCCCGATGCGATGGACCCGTTTGCCGCTAGGGGCGCCCTGGTCGGGGCTTGAATTAGATGCGCACGGTTCCTATACACCAACTCTGCTCTCTAACATTGCGCCACTGCAGCGACACTGCTTGGTGGCGCTGCACGTGTGCAGATGATTCATCTCGCGCGAAACTGGTTTCTGCACGCACGCAGTGCCTACACCTGATGTAAGCAGATGCAGGCTTGTTTGCAAACACTGATCTCATTTGCAAATGCCTTGTTAATGTATAGACTGACGCGCGGGCTTGACGTCGCAGAGCTGCGGCGGCGCTGTGATCGCGCCGGAGCCGGGTGGTGTGGGCAGAAAGGAAAAATATCATACCTCGACTTGAAGGGCGCTGTGTGTATTTAATCAATTGACTCTTTCCGAAATTCAGTGCCATCTGGTGGTTCGTAAAGCAGTTCAGGTTTTGACATATCAATGGCGGAAATGAACTTGTATTGGCACCGTTACTTTAGCAAGTCAACGGCACGCAAGGAATTGTTCAGTGTGAGTTCTTTCTCGATCATTTTCAGTTCAATGGTGACCAAGAACCTGCATTCAGAACAAAGCTCCAACTCACTCAGATGCCTCGAGAAAATTCCATATACCACAGTGCTTTAACGCCGATTGTGTGCCGCCCACAGATTGAAACGCTTACATAGCTCGTGTTCCACTCCTACGTCGCATCGTACTGACTCCCCGAATGTACAGGCCTCGCATCATCCGTTTAGGAGCATCTTCAACGTCTTCCTTCATCAGTCACTAGTAGGCCGCCATTGGTGTGGCACAGATGCTAGCCACCATACAGATGCTGTTCCACAGATGATGATAGTGATCAAAGTGGCCAGACTGAATTTTGGATACGGTCTATTGACAAACACACTTTCACAGACCCACAGTCTGCTCATCCCGCCGGCAGCGTGAAAGCGGCTCGAAATAATCGTAGGCCTCGAGAGACTTGTACACCTGAGCCGTGTCGGCCGTGAACTGGCATGGGGAGAAAAATAAATAAACGACAACGTGAGCCATTGATGTCGTTGGCAGAAACTTCACGTCGGAACTCCAGCAGTCCTTGTTTACGGCGTATGGATCGTCGAAGGCAACGCCGTTCACACACAGTTTGTCTCAATACCGCTGCCGTTCAGGCTCGGGTAGCGAGCTCAAATAGTCGGGCATAACATATGACGTACGTTGGCCGGAAATACGACTCACTAATAAAGCTATAAGTGTCTCTGCAAGGTCAACAACGAGCGCACGCTACACAACGCAATGGCAGAAACATGAAAAGGCTTGCCGCTTCAGCCCACATAGCTTTTGCGCATGCACGGCCTTCCAGCCATGTTGGTAAACATAGCCGCGCCACGTGTCAGTCTATAGGTGACGAAGGGTGTCGCATTGCCGCCTTACCGAAATGGTGCACGCGCGCATGGGGACAGCGCTGGTTTCCTGCAGGTATTTGAAGAAAGATCACAATTTCTTTTTCCACGCATCTCGTGTGACTGTCTTTTGGGACGCCAAAAAGACATGCGCGTGTCTTCTTGCCCTTCACGTGTGTGTAGCCCATTTGGCAGCCAGGCACTCGGCACCGGTCTGTCGCCGTCACACTTGTACGCTGGCCCTCTGCAGAACTAGCACCAATGCACCATATTCATAAAAAATTAAGGGCAGCTCACCACAAGGGATGTTGCGACGTCCACACTCTACTGTTAACACTATCCACACTGCACTGTCAGAACATAGAACAGCAAAAAGAATGTTGCAAATACTTAGGATGACCATATTTTGAAACACAGAAAACGGGACATTGGAGCGGGGTGCGGGGCTGAAAGAAAAAGCTAGCTCTGCTACTACTGTATTTACTTGCATAATGAACGCACCCCCCACATACCAATATTTGTAATGTTCTTTCCCTCGCGTAATGAACGCACCTCCAATTTTTGGCTCTGCGAGTCTTGAACTGCGTCCAACTTAGCTAGCGACCAAGCCCACCAAGCCCACCAAGCCAATTTTCTGCTGCCAAGTGGTCAGGCCAAGTCAAGCCAAGCCAAGCCGCTCTCATAATGGCTGCAAGTGTGTAGTTGCGGAAGTGATCAACCGTGAAACTCAGTGGTGTGTGCACTTGACAAAGCCTGAGATGAGGAATTGCCCAGCCCTGGACATTTTTCACCAATCAACTGCATTGATGTCAACAGACATGCCGTTATCTGTGGTCCGCTTTCGGACAGTGAAATCGTGAAAGTGTTTAGGCCTAAGAACGGTCGCGTCAGCAATAGACACGCCAAAAGCGCCCCAAAAAGGTTTGCAATTTATAAAGCATGGTTACTGTGGCGCGCCCCCGACCAGCCGTGGGTGCGCCTCCAACAGTGGAGACTTGCCACAGTACCTTGCTGTGTCATATTGGCACCTAAAGGCTCGTTCACACTCTTGCAACCGAGTACGAGCGAGAGAAACAAGACCGGTTTTTAATCCTCTTGCGACGTCTTAGGACCGGTCGCGCTGCTGTGGAGCTGGTCCTAAGACGTCGTAAGGATTAAAAACCGGTCTTGTATCTCTCGGTCGTACTCGGTTGCAAGAGTGTGAACGAGCCTTTATACGACATTTGCACTAAGTGTGTAAATGCCAAAATTTTACCCTGCATAATGAACGCACTCCCAAATATGTGCCAATTTTTCGGAAAAAAAAGTGTGTTCATTATACGAATAAACACGGTAAATTTAGTTCACTGCAAATGCACTTTTCTAAAAAAATGTCAAATTTTTCAAAATTTTTATAACCACTGGAATTTTTTTAGAAAATTTTATAACCACCTTGATGGTCATAAAAGCTGTGACGGAATAAAATTTGTTAGCCGAGTTTGGGACGTTTGTCTGTCCCCTTATTTCTGTGTCTCACACTTTTTCTTTCATTTTTCCTTCCCAGCCTTAAGATTTTAAAATCATGACCGGCACTTTTCTTAAGTTATTTGTTTGGTTGAGTACACAAGCACCATTCTTCATTTTTAAACGAAACCGAAGCATACCAAATACTATACTGATGTAGAAAAGTGCCCCAAACAAACGTATTGACAGATGGAACCACAGAAAAGGCTTTAAATTTACTCTGTGGGAGGTAACATTTTTGTAGTATGTTTATTTTTATAAAATGCATTACACATTCCTTTAGGTTTCTCCCACTCGCTTAGCACTCATTTTGCAACTATGCACGCACATTCCCACAAAAATGGGACGCGAGGATTTACGATACATCACATGACACTAACGCGGCTATATCCCAGATGCAGACACAAAAACCCTAAGAGATGGCCCTGCAAGTGCTATGCATTAAAGACAAATTAGACATTCCTGTTTAGACGGCCGAAAGGTCTGCTGACTTTTCTAGCCAGGGCGGTACCACTGCTAGCCTGGGGTCTTTTATGTGCGTCGAGTCAAAGACCCCACGTACCGGGATGATGACGTCAGCATGGTGCCAAAGACGCCGGGGGAAATGCTTATCCAGATTGAAACGTGACAGGGATGGAACCCAACAATACGCTTTCAGCCTAGGCTAGAAGCAAAATTCCATCTCTGTGCAGTGTCTGTAAAGGCCAGCAAGAGAAACAAGATAGAGAGCATGAGCTGCATCTGGTTACTTGGCTTAGGTGCCTTGTATAAAAATATTGTACATAGTTGGCGATTAGTTTACACTTCCAACTTGTAAGTGCAACAAGTGCCATTATTTGCTGCCGATATGATTTGTGCCGTAAAG
Source organism: Ixodes scapularis (assembly GCF_016920785.2). Classification (NCBI taxonomy): domain Eukaryota; kingdom Metazoa; phylum Arthropoda; class Arachnida; order Ixodida; family Ixodidae; genus Ixodes; species Ixodes scapularis. The sequence continues at coordinate 148,806,279 of NW_024609846.1, forward strand.
TTTAATCTACTTGCTTACCATGGTGCAGTGTCAAAGGCACAAAAAAGGTCAAGCTTAACTTAACACGAGCCTAAAGGGAGCTTGTTTATTACTAGTTTAGATTGTATGACACGACTCAAAATGTTCACAATTTCTGTAGCATACAACGAATCGAAGGCACGACTAATAAATAAAGGAGCAAGAATAAAGGCGAACAAAAACTAATTTATAGTCTAGTGAAATGCTGAAGTATTTGTCAAGGCAGTTGGGGGTATACTAAATTGTGGAGGAAGTGGTACCTTTACTATACTTCGTTTGCAGGTTCATAGGTACCAGCTGTTGTAGTCTTTAGAGCCACAAGAAAAACTATTTAAGGCTTTTTCTTTATTTTCTAAAAGATGTGCAGTAGCACATAATGCACACCTTGGATGGCTACCAAATGATTGGGGGGCTGTACAAATCTTTGCTCGTGAAAAATGACAAAACAGAAAATGTGAATGAAAACCGCTATGCAAAGGCATTTCGACTGCTACTACTCTCACGCACTAGACCACATCAGTGAGTTACGTGCGTCCCAGGTCTCGGCTTCCCTGAAGTTTTGTGGTAAAACTTCATGGCTTTCTTGGAAAGCTGGATGCTGTCGGAAAGACCCGGTCGTTTGTTCTTTCGCTTGAGCGAGGAAGTTTCGTTGGAAACCATCCCCTCGGACGCCGCCGCCATCGCTTCAAGCTCGGGCACTGGGGCGCTTTCCTCCGTGTCTGCGGTCGTTCCCAGGACATCACTGTCGTGTAGGTACTTGCAGTTGTGGCCGAACCGGCAACGCCCTTTCCTGAAACGGTGCGGGGGCCGGCTTCAAGATGGGACTCGATAACCGGTCTGCCTAACATCTGCTCAGCACATCACATACAATGATGGGGAGTTAGCATCAGAAATGTTTACTGCACTGGAACAACTGAAATAGCACACACAATTTTCCACTTTATGTATCATGTAGGTTATGCACCATGTAGGACACACTGTATACGTATGTTCAAAGTTTCCAAGTGGGGTGCTTCCTGAATTTGAAAAGATTCCATAAGTTGTGGCAGAGCACTTGTCCCACGTTGAACTTTTATAACCCTGACGCCCAGGATTGAATGACGGAGATTTGTACCATTAGGGGTGGAGTAGAAAAAATCCCGTCATGGAGCATGTTCGTATCAGAAAAAGTTGTTTTTTGGAGCAGCTTTGGAGCAGCACACACGTAAGTTTGGAGCAATTCGGTGCAGTTCCCTATAACTGATGCTGGCATGCATTCATGCAATCAGTTACGTGATGCCCATTAATAACCCAAATTTAGCAGTTATGCTGTAGTATAATTTGTGACAGGTTAAGAGTAAAGTGGAAGCTCTTCAGCGTTTGCAGAGCGAACGCCGGAGAGGGCCTACTCTCCCGCGGTCTTTCCAGTGATGCCCGGCTGGGAGCCGGGCATTGCTGCAAAGACTGCAGCCATCTGTGGGCCGGACGGAGCGCGTCCGCAAGCCGGGGTTTCGAGACCCCTGCTCTAGATAGAGAGGTAAATTAGCACTATACAAAGAGTTATCACGTGAAACGAGCAAATAATCAATAAACATATTCTGGGTTTTCCCCAATGTAAGGACATTTTAACGAGTTGTACAATCAAGGATTCAAAATCATTTGACGTGAAAAAAGGCAGCAATTCGCAACAAAGCAGTCCCAACCAAGCATGCTAACAAAATGGGAGCCGTGTGCGAGCACATTAATATAAAACAATGTCGCGCTTCTAAACATAAGCTTGCAAAAAAAAAAATTACTTGTGCTTGCTCATTTTCAGTGTTGCACTTCGAAATGCAACTGAAACTGTTAAAACTGCGGTGCGTAAGGAATGTCGGTGAAATTGGTGCGAACCCCGTGAAACAATGCCCCGGAGCCGGAAACCTGGATTTAAGTGAGATGGTCAAACCTCACTGGATTCCAAAGTTGGCAGACGAAAACGAAAACTCTTCCAAAAACCAATTCGTTCGCAAATTTGTCTGCCTTGGCGCAGTTTGGCACAATTATTCCCTTTGGGCGCAGCAAGGTGCAGGCAAGCAGGAATTTATCAAAATGGCGCAAATGGTGCAACTAGACCACCCCTGGTACCATAAACAGAGACATGCTTACAATTGAATTGGTGTTGAGGCCACCTGACAATTGAAGTGACAATTGAAGTGACAATTGAATTGACAATTGAATTGGAGTTGAGGTCACGCGACGTCAATTATCCCGCTAGATTTAGCGGAGAAACTCAATTTGCTCATAGGTGACGCGACGCATGTTAAGTCATTTTCCCAGCTAAATTAAGCAGGGAAACTGAATTGGAGTTGAGGTCATGTGGCGTCAATTTTCCATCTAAATTTAGCGAGGAAACTTTGCGAGGAGAGAAGGATCCTCCGTACACTCACCTCCTCCTCAAATAAATAATATTATAATAAAGAATTAATTTATATATATATATATAATTTATATTATGTATGCGTATGAGGTCTATATTTGTACATATAGATATTTCTTCCTCAAATTCTTTAGCACGGTATATCGCAAAGTCGAAGCACCTTAAGAGCTGCACTCTAATTTAGCATTACAGATTTGTAAACGCCTTAAATTTTTTTTTGTCTTTTACAAAAAAATGAGTTGTTATGGCTTGCGTGTATTTTTGCTTGAGAAACAAAGAGGAATGATCCCTAAAGCAGTTGGGTCACCTCACTGTAGACCTCGTGATTTTTTGGAGAACGGGAGAGAAGGGGACTCTCAAAGCACCATAGCTTGGCTAACAGCGAAGGCTGCGGTTTAAACAAGCCAATCAGCATGTCGAAGGGAGACGCCGGACTCCATGGAGGTAGAAAGCTTCTGGAGACGACACGAGGTAGGACATGCCCCCAACGATGACCAAAACCAAGAGACGCCATTGGACAAAAAGGAGAGCTGACTTGGCGCCAACAGCTTCACCTCTCCTTTTCGTCCAATAGCTTCTCTTGGTTTTGGTCACCGTTAAAGCCGCGTCCCTCCACACTTCTAGCTTCACATGTCGCCTTCACAAGCTACCTACCCCCATGCGTGGCACTCACGGTATTGGACTGGCTCCGATGGCTCTCGGCATCCATTGCAGAGTATCGTAAGGTGAAATGGCACGCAGTATATTTGCAGAATGCACCATGCGCTATGGCACGAAATGGGCTCTGCAACATTCTCTTTCCGAGCATCGACAGTAGCGTCCTCGTAAAATGAACAGACACTCTGAAGTGACCAACCGCACCATGTAGGACAAAGCTTGCTTTAGCGCCGCAACCACACCTGTAGTTCCAGCAGATCTGCTTCCCGTTGACCTTTGTCTGCTGGCTGACGGGCGTGGTCATCTTGACGTGCCTCTCGAGCACCGTGGACTGTGCATGCTCTTCCTCGCGAAATGGGTTGTTGAAGACGGACGAGGATCCAATGGAGGCCGACTGGAAGGACGGCCCCGGTAGTCTCGGTCGGTCGGCCTTGTCTGCAAACTGTTCATCGCTGCATTCTTTCGCTCCTTCGTCCGAGCTGCAGTGCGGAAACAACAAGGTCCAGTGTTGCTGCAACTTCTAGGTTAACATGATCTACTGGCCTTAACAGATGCTATTAGTCATGGTGAGCGGGTTAGTTGTAAGATACACACGCTTGTTGAATGGGTGTCACATATAGTCTTGAGGAGCCAAAGGTACCTGTTATTGTGTAGATGTATGCTTGTCATTGTTATGTCTAAACAGCCATAGTTGGCTTACTGGTATTTAATATATATAAGAAAAAGGAACAAGACTGGCCCTATGGCGGTTACAGTCGGGAGCCAGGGATAGAATGCCTCAGTCCGGGGGGGCCACGCTGAGAACGCGCGCGCCCTTTTTCGTCCTGCTGCTGATGATAGCTGTTCGCAGAAGAACTGCGAAAACATCAGTCATAAATAAGCAAATTAAGCTGCCTCGAAGGTGCTTTTCGACCTGCCTGAACTAGTTCAGCAGTGCAGAAACTGGTGCATTCGATTCAACCGGAAGTTGCACAGCAGCTGCACTGGCGCATTTGATTCATCCCAGTTCTGAATGAGTTCAGACCCAGTTCCTCAAAACCTTGCACTAGCTCCAAATTCAGTTCAGCATTTGTGCAGAAACGGATGACAAGAGCAGACGACACTCGCGGTGCCATTTATTGGAGCCCTTGCTCAAATGTCTGCCATGTTTAACAATAACGCTGAGACTGAGGTTACAAATCTGTTTGATTTGATCAGAAAATTCGGAACTAGTTCTGTCCCTGTTCAAAGGTGTGCTGGAGTCATGCAGCGGTGGCGCAGAACCAATGCAGCCACTGCGTTAGGTCTAACGCTGTGATCGACTTCTGGAGCAGAAGCGCGATGTGTCTGCATCTGTAGCACTTGTTTTTGTTTCTCCACGCCACATTAAATCCTTTACTGTTTAATGAGCTCAATCGCGTTGCTTTAGTTATAAAGTATATACACAAAATATTTTATGTTAACGGGCCCTTAAAATTTAATAAATGAAAATGAAAAACAGCTAAAATATTGATACTGAAATTCATTCCTAAAAATGTATTGTGATATGTATCAGAAATATATTTTGGTGGGGCTGAGATACAGACACCGAAACACATTGTTATAAAAACATTATTCTGGATGTTACGGTGTACCCCTTAGAGCAGTGGTTCCCAGCCATGATGTTTTGCGGACCCCTTGTGGATCGGCGGAGATGATGAAGGACCCTGTTTGTGGCGAGGGGAAAGGGAAGGTATAGGTTCATTTTGATAATGATTTAATAAATGGATATAACTAAGGGTTTATTTGAATTAGACTTCTCTACACGCGAGAGAACTCGCCTGACAACTGGGATGTTTCTTCTCAACCTGAAAAAAAAACTTTTCATGCTGGGTTGACTGATGAGACAGGGCTTTGTTGACCCTTGGAATGCCTTTGCGGACCCCAAAGGGTCCACGGACCCCTATTTGAGGACCACTGCCTTAGAGCATACCAAGAACAAAAAGAAGCATGGTCTAGAATACGAGATATTATTTTTAAACCACCAAACGAGTTCTCGCCGAATGTTGGTGCCTGAATTAAGCTTGAATCAAATTTACCGCAGAATAAACATCTTGTATTTTGGGAGGCAAGATATTTTATCACCGTGGCTAGAGCGTGGTTTTATTTCGGCATCTTTTCGAGAGAAAATCCCAGGGACATCTAAATCAGTTTTGTGTCCTCCAAAATAACCTCAAGAAGTCACTACGATCATGTCCAGTCCGGACGCCTCTTTCAGCAGTGACCTTATTACGTCACCGTGGAATGAAGTTCAAGGAACCCGTATCCTCTTATCTGTTAGTTGGGTGCCGACAGAGCCTTTAACTTTTGGAATCGACTGGAATAGTCGATTATCTACATTTGTTAACTTTTGCACAATAAAGAGGAGAGTCGGGTGCAATCAGAGACAAGAAACGTCCTTGACGAAACTTGGTCTTGGCCCCCTGTTTGGAGCTCAACAATTTTTAAATTTTAACAAAAAAAAATTGGCCCTAATAGTATTGCGATACCAAGAATCCTCCTAAAAATGTATTTCGATACAGCAATAAAGTACGGTTCCAGGTTTTCGGTTTTTACTTTTTCAAAATATGGCATACTTATTTCGGTGTTTATTTTAAAATTCAATTTTCAGTGTATATTTATTCCCAAAAATGCTAACCGTTTTTTTTCGGTGAATATGAAAGAAACACCATCAGACACCGGATCAGATGATCCTTGTAGCTGTGATATTTGTGATGACTCAAATAATAGCGGCACATATATACGTGGTCTTTGCTACAACTTCCGTCAGGGCACACCTCAAAATAGCGGAATTCACGGGCATAATCTTCAGCGCGTTTCTTTTTCCTTTTCTGACGATGTGACCGTCTGAGGTGATGACCGTACAAAAACCAGCAAAATGGCAAAAAAGAAAACTTAATTGTATTTATGTTTTTAACCACAGGGAAGTTTGAGAGAGGGTGTTAAAAAACATATTAACGGCTTTCCCCGGTGTCCTCTGAAGTTCATGAAGCGAAAAACCTTGTACTACCCCACATCCAAACTTCTTTTTTTTAGGACAGGGAACTTGACACATTAAGCCACATCACAGAAAGGACACAGATGTCCCGGGAAGGCCAATCCAAGACCTCTTTTGTTGCATGTTGAACCTTGGAAGAGGGCAATCACGAAGACGTCACACAATCTCGAATCTTGCAAAGCTCTCTCTCCCCCCCCTCCCCACTCCCACCTCGACGCGGCCCTTAAAAACGGACCTTTTTCGGTTAAAACCAAATTTTAGAAAATGGATTAAACACACTTTATCGGTTTAAATCGAAAACGCCGAACCTACAAACTGACCTTTTTCAATTAAAACCGAATTTCCGAAAATGAATTCGGCGTACTTTATCGGTTTAAACCGAAAACTCCGAACCCTACATATAAGATACAGTTGGAAAATTTAATTGCAATACAGAAATATAGACATACCGTAATATCCCAAAAGATAGGCCACCTAAAATCAAGAGAAAATTGGCTGAAAATGTGGAGTGGGCAAACTTTCGGTGTACAATCAAGAAAAATTTAAAAATTTCTATTTTTAGGTTGTCTCCCTTCCAAGTTTGTTATGGTGGCAAGGGGCAATGTGCAAAGATGAATGTACTTCCCAGTCAGCAACGTTCGCTTATATCCCACCATAGCAAACTAGCCGCGTTTATGCCTAGGCCATCATTGATCCCAACACTAGTATTACTAAGGGTGGGCTACCTTTCGGTGTTTAAAGAAATATAGCAAATCAAGCCAAAAATAGGGGTGGGCTATGTTTTGGGGTGGGACATCTCTTAGGATTTTATGGTAGTGTTTCTTTATTCGAAGGTATATTGAATATGTTTTCAGCATGAAATGTGTTTCAATGTGCCTTTTTAACAGTTACCGTCTGCTTCCTAGCTTTTCCATAAGCTCCTTCGACTGCGTACACCACGGTAGAATTTACATTAATTTAGTAATAGTTGATTATTCCAAGCCTCTCGAGTTACGTATTTCAACGATAGGTTCGCGGCATCAAATTGATTTCATGAACTAAATCACAGACCTCCGCAACGCATCGGATTCGTCAGACTGCGAAAAGTGTAAAAATTCTGTTACCATTTTGATATCCCCTGCCTTCAGTAACTGTGGTGTGCAGACTGCTGATTCCAATACATTGCAGATGTCTGCGATTTAGTACACACATTGGGTACTCGCATGCCTCCGTGGAGGAGCGTAATACTGCATGCTTTGTCCGCTGGTATCTATGGCCACACACTAGAAGGCCTGGCAAAAACGCCGAGAATCGGCATTGGCTTGCTAGTTCCATGCGGATCTTTCGCGAGAGTCAGAATAAATGCTTCAACTTGACGTCAAAGAAACGGTCGATAACTGTTTTGGCTATGGCAATGTTCTTGTCAGGACTCTGTCTTCGAATTAATAACTACCGTGCGCCGCCACCAGTAAAGATAAAGGCTCTGTTATATTCCGATGTTGAACACGGTGTAGTGCAGAATGTGCACCTTCCATTGACCGGCGAGCAGCAACCCGGTATCTGCGACCAACCAGTACCTATGTGCGCTGCGCTACGCCACATTTGCTACGCTCAACGTCTCAGTGTAACAGAGGCTTATCTCCTGACACGAAATCACCCTGATGCCTCGAACGTTCTGTTGTCGAAATACAAAACTCGAGAGGCTTAGAATTAATCAACTATTGCTGAATGAATGTAAATTCTATCGTAGCGTAGGCAGTCGGAGGACACAAACGCTTATGGGAACGATAGGAAGCAGACGGTAATCATTAGAAAGGCAGACAGAAACAAATTTTGTGCTGAAAACGTGTTTAGTACGCTCGAATAAAGAAACACTCATATAAATGATTTTGTTTACACTTTATAACTAAAGCAATGTGAATGAGCTCATTAAACTGCAAAGGATTTAATGTAGCGTATGATGTGGCATTGAGAAACACGCACTGCAGAAGCAGACGACACCCTGCGCTTCCGCTCCGGAAGTTGATCACAGCGCCAGTCCTAACGCGTGGCTGTACTGGGTCTGAACCGTCGCTGCACAACTTCTGCAGTCCTTTGAACTGGGACAGAACTAGATCAGAATTTTCTGACCGAATGGAACAATTCCTATAATCAAAGTGCAACTTACTCAGCTGTCCAACGCCTGTGAAACACAGTTTGTTTTGCTTTACACACTTTGTGAAAGCACAATAATACTGGGTACATTTTCAGCATGTGAACTTCTTGTTTTATACAGATAAAAGATAGCATCTATACAGCTGTGACAGATTTGAGAACATATGCAAAGCACTAGACATTTTTCATAGCCATAAATCAATAGATATCTGAATGAAAAAAAAAAAAAGGTTTAACAATAAATAATTATAATGGTGTGAATTAGGACTAGGAGCTCTGTGTGCCCGTTCAATAGTTCTATGATCAACGTCTGATAGATCTCGAAATATTTTATACTGAATAGTGATTTGCGTAAAGGTTTGCATGCATGATGTGCAAAGGTAGGACATCGAAAACTGTCCACTCTCGCGCGATCAACGATATATTTCGTGCGACTAAAGTCATAAGTCATTATATCGAATGTAAGATTCAGAATATAAATTTCATGCTTCAGTTTGCAATGCTAATCGTTTCTACAAACTGCAGAAACCGAATGCAAGGAAGCTGCGGACTGAGATTTTTCAGGGGAGATATGCAATGTTGCGCTAGGCACCAAGATTTACTCTTACCAATTTAATGAATGCACTTTGTAGCGCATTGCATAAGAAGCGATTTACCTTTCGCTTTCATGGGTGCATGATTCCTCCGAATCCGACGCCGAAGAACCGTAATCGGCGACAAGCGACGCCATCCATCCGCCAGCCTGAGAGATTTGCCCGAAATGGCTAGTTTCGCGAAATCCCACCAGTGTGACACCATATTTTCCCTATATTTTCTAGAGCGATCTACTGTACCAGTTTGTTCCCTAGAGTCCCTGGAGTGTGAAGAGGTTGCCAAATGGAGCTAACGTAACTAAGCCAAAAATATACTTATATATATATATATATTGCCCAAACAAGTTTTTTTTAATAAAAAGAAAACAAAAACAAGTCTATTATTTGCTTTGTTGTATGAAATTAACCCAAACATTTTTTGGTATCGCAGCTGATGATGATGATGATGGAGCCCAATGATGGCGACGGCGGCAAGGCGTGGATAGTTGATGCGGGAGAGTTCACTTTAGCGGGAGATTGCTTCGACGCGAACGTTATCAACTGTTATAAATGATCGCACACAGTGTACACCATTCTAACAGTAGGCGTTTGTCGCTTCATTCTTAAGTCTTTGCAATGGCGAAACAAGGTATGCTTGTCATAATTCTGTTGTTTGGCCTTGATAGTCTCCATGACTTGCTACTGTGAATTCTCCTTGTGGTCTGGTTCGTTCGACATTCGAATAGAATAGTGAAAAATCCCAAGCTCTGCGTGAGCTTAACCTGAAAGTGGGAATTTTACGTGTGCTGCTATTTTAAGAAATAGCTGTCGAAATTTTTGGCACTGATCTGGCGTCAGATCGGCACCCTTCTTGAGAGAGCCTTTTACTCCATCGGTGCAAATGCAGCGGAGATTTACGGCATATTGCTTGCTTCACATCTTTTTTTTTTTTTTTTTTTCAGAAACGTCGCGCTTCTTATGGACTGGGAAAGCCTACTGTGCTGCAAAATGGTGCTGCAACCGAAACTCTGCGGACATATCCCTCAGTCGTTTTCCACTTGACCACAGGTACTGAGTGTTCTTCCTCAACTCTGTCCCTCCTTTTTTTTCCTTTTTTTTTTGCATAGAAAAATAAACAAACGAAAAACAACTAGCAATCAGGATTCCATATATCGGAAGAAACAGAATTAATTAGAAATAGCAAACTATTGGTTGTATTGCATGTAAGAACTTAATAATAATAATAATAATAATAATCTTTATTTGCAAGAGTAATGTTACCTCCAATAGCTTGCAAGGCAAAGACAGAAAGGCGAGAGCCCGTACACTAGTGTGCCTGTCAGCCAACCACCTGGGGCATGGAATAACAAAACAGAAACAACAACAGAGAACGAAGAAAAACGAAATGAAACCAAACACTGAACATCATGGCATAGATTCATTCTAAGTGCTTTGATCGTGAGAATGCACGGTGCAAGGCAGCGGACTCGTCACGGTTGTTAGGGAGTGGAGATCGAATCGACAAAAGGCCTCAAGAAAGTCTTTGAGGGTGGCGGGGAGTACGGAGTGCAAGTGGCGCAAAGTTCGGACGTGCAAGAGTTTTGGCTGCCCACATCGCTTCCCGATCCTGATGCGTGAGTGGAGGTAGGTATCACTCATGGACCCGTCAAGCAACCTACAAAGGAGCCCAACCCAAGCCACTGCCCGGCAGTGGCAGAGGCTCTGCCACCTGAGGGTCCTAAGGCCAGCTTCATGCGGCGGCACAGGGACTTGCCGGCCCGACATCCGAGAATGAAGGGTTCAGGTAGCCCGGCGCTGCAAGCCGGGCTGCCCGAACCCTTCATTCTGTTTTATGCCTAAAGTGACCATATTCCTCAAGGTAGAAAATGGGACATCTCAGTGGGGGGGGTTTTCGCATGCGTTCCTTTGCCATTTTCGGAAAATAGTGTAGTGCTGCCAACCGAGATTCTACATGCATGCTCTATCCAGTAACTCAAAAACATATTTCTACACACGCTTCTTTGAGAGAAAAATAGTGTTTGTGGGCAAGAACAGTTCTAAATTTTACTCTCTGGGTAAATATTTTAAAATACCTACGGTTATTTTTGTAAAATATACTTGTAACAAGTAGGCATAGTTTTGGTTTGCTTTAACTCAATTGGTGCCGATTTCGAAACTATGCACCCCTGTGAAAACAAGACGTGGTTCTTTATTGGGACAAAAAGACGGGACGGCTAAAGCGGACCTCCAAAACGGGACAGTCTCGGCCAAAACAGGACGTCTGGTCACCCGATTTATGTCCCAGCAGCCATTGACAGCACTTGCACATTTTTTTTTCAAGTTATACCTCTCTAAGCTTGATGTTTCTGTTTCTTTTCTGAAAGAGTAGATTAGGGTTGTGGAAGCTAACGGATGCATTGTGCTTGGCATTCCCTCATTATTCGCCTAATGTGTTGGTTTCAAGCACCCTTCAAAGCTCGAAAATAAATGTTACTCTCCCAACTTGCGAGTCTGTTTGGTGTAAAATTTATCTGTCTTCTGGGGAGACTCTAGCTGTTGGTTCATATAACCGGCCACCTGGATCAAACAATGAGTCACAGTTGTCCTTATCTGAAACACTATTGTCCATTGCAAGTGATTATCTAGTATTGGGGGCAATTTTAACCTGCCTGATGTTACTTGGCATGATGGCCAAATTATTAACTGCAATTCTTCAGCATTATACTCAACGTTTTCCCATTTTGTTTCAAGTTTTGGTCTGTCTCAACACGTCGAACCGACTGAAGCTGACTGGTGGCGAGCGAGCACACTCGACCCCCTTTTTTGTAATTCCCAGAGAGATTTATCCTTGGTCACCCACCTTCCGGGAATCAGTGACCATGACAAAGTAACCGCAAGTGTGAAGTGCAAGCAAGTAATGGCGATAAGACCATGCCCACGGAAAGTCTACTTTCATAATCAGGGAAACTATGCTGGTCTTGCAGATGAGCTTATTGACCTTTTTGCCGAATTTGAAATGAGCTGCTACGAGATGGATATTGCCAATTTGTGGAAACTCCTTAGGTTTTGGCTCATAGCTCTAATGGACGCTTATATTTCGAAGAAAGTAATTGGACCTAAGAAGCAAAACCACAAACCATAGATAGATAAAGAGCTGCGCTGGTTATTATATAAGAAGCAATGTGCATGCTAAACATATCGCGGAACGTCTAATGCGGTATCTCTGGCAAGGTTACGTGACCTAGGGAAACTCCTCAAAAGCAAACTAAAAATCGCTAAGAGGACTTTATATAGCACTCTAAGTGACCGCCTAAATAGAAGTCCCAAAGAATTTTGGAAGTCGGTAGAGAGCAACAAAGAGGACCATGTTTTTTATCCCGTCGATTGATGTATCTGGTCAGACCCTGCACGACGACCAGGGGAAGGCAACATGTTTCAGTAGCTACTTCCAGTCAGTCTTTTCTTCTGGCTCTGATGATTGTTCCGCTATGACCCCTATCGCCACCCTGCGACACGATATGAAGGAACTTGTGTTTAACTGTGATGGCCTTGTACAATCACTTAACCTTGATAAATCGTCCGGTCCTGATGGCATCCCAAATAGGGTCCTCAGAGAATGCTCTGGTGTGATTGGTGTGTTTTTGTATGTCTTGTTCACCAAATCATTCTCAGTCTGTTCTTTGCCTAGCAATTGGAAGGAAGCACATGTAGCGCCCGTATATGAAAACGGTCCCGGAAACAAAGTAGAAAAT